>NC_136409.1:77129500-77834000 GCF_051521515.1 Lactuca serriola
AAGTATAAGCGACTACAAGTATACGCGAAATAGAGACAATACCAAGTATAAACGCATCACGAAGTGAAAGCGTTATTGAGTAGGAGGTTAAAAATAAGTATAAGTGAAGCAGCAGTAACTAACAAGTAAAAGTATACATGAAAACCTTGGAAAAAACCTTATACTCAGGAAAATCGCATTTGTATTCTTTGGTAAAATAAGTGTGAAAACCTTTAGAAATCTTTGAGAATCTTTCATAAATCAGTTTGAAAATGGAACTTTGATAAAGAAACAAAAGTAAGAACTTGAACAAGTGAAAACACTTTTTGAAAGCCATTTATAGTGTCCTACTCGGTAAAACAGTGTACAATGGTAAAATCTTGTGCATACGGGTTATCAATCACATGTGATTGATATGATAACTGGCATGTTTAACTTGTATTACCCCCTATAAAACATGTAAAAACATTTAAAAGGTTCATTCAGGGGTATGAACTCACCTGGTGTAAGTAGGTCCGACGAAAGTGCCGTTTGGGCGTTCGATGTCACGCAAGGACTTGAACACACACAATGACCTATTTAACATATGATAACATATGTTCACATACAATTAGTATATTTAATACTAATTAAACAAATATACGCGCTCACAGGAGTGGAAAATACTTTGGTTAAGTGTTTGGGTGTCCCGGGTAGCGTTTAAGGGTGCGTATGGCTTAGGAATGGAGTTTATTCTCCAAGAGTAAACCCCTAACACCATGTTTACGGCCTAGGGACTACTCACCATGATTTTACGGCCGTAAACTCATGGTGATGGGTTCTAGGGTGTTTTAAGGCTTTTACTTGTTCATGGAATTATTCTAAGTACTTTTCCAAAAAGGCATGAGTGGGTTTGAGGCTTCTAAGGGCATGATCTTGGAGTTTACGGCCTAGGGACAACTCCCAAGGGAGTTTACGGCTGTAAACTCTCATCCTTAGAGTTTTGTGAAGTTTAAAGCCCCTAATACCTTGCTAGTAACTTATAATGAAGTGTTATGCCAATTTGGGGAATTAAAACTATCATTTTGGCACATTTAGGGGTGTTTACGGCCTTGGTACATACCTGGGCCGTAAACTCCATTTTCCCCTTCATTTTGATGTGCTTAATTGATCCAAACCCAAAGGACAAGCCCCTATTTTATGTCTTAAGCCTTGGTATGAATTTAGGGCACCCTTTAACATGTTTTTATGAGTTTACGGCCCTAGAACTATTTCTTGGGAAGATTTGGCCGTAAACTCCTAAATGGAGGGTGTTTGACATGTTTAAGGTCCCCAAACTATTTTTAGATGATTCTAGGATTTATTCCAAGGCTATTGGTGGAGTTCTAGGGCTTGTAAGCATGTAAAAATGAGTTTACACCTCATGTTTGAGGGGTTTACGGCCCAAGCACATTCCTTGGCCGTAAACTCCTATTTGCTCCTCAAAATTCATGACTAGGGTGTTCTAAGTCCGGATTTGCAAGCCATAAGGTCGTATCTAAGTCCCAATGTTGGTTTGGAGGGGTTAAATTGCTTAAAAACCCACTTATTAAGTGTTTACGGCCCAAGCATGCTCCTTGGCCGTAAACACATGTTCCAAGTCCAATTCTATGCTATAAACACGAATCATAATGTTTAGAATAGTCTAGGGTAAGCGGACTTACAACTTGGAAGCGTTTGGTTGCGGATTTGGGTTGAAAACGGGTCTAGAGAGAGAGTATAGAGAGAGAGGGTGGAAAAGCTCCAAATGGAGTTTACTCCCCTTTATATATGGGTGGGAGTTGGAGCTCAGTGGAATTCTACCCAATACTGCCGTTAAACGGGGCTTTTGGTCGCACCCGATTTAGTGGTCGTAACAATAAAACTAAACGTTTTCCAAATAAATGGAAATGGGTGTTATGTGTTTTTATTTCTTTTTATCACGACTTAACGGCATATTAAATGTAAACAAATGGAATATTTATTAAATTTGACGACCTCTAATTAACGGAACTTTATAAACTGGAATATTCCGTTAATGGTAACGGGGAAATGTAACGGAACAACTTGGGCTGTCACATCATCCCCCCGTTAGAGGGAATTTCGTCCCGAAATTCAGGTCTAGGCAAGGAAGTAGGTATGAATGGCCAAGTAGAGGTAAGAGAGTACTTCCTATACGGTTGTCCTCGCATTCCCAAGTGAACTCTAGTCTGTGTTTGTCATTCCGACAGACCTTCACGTACGGGAGGTGGATCCCGTCTAGTGTAGCTAGTGGGTTTCAACTGGTGTATCTACAGGGTTAGAGTTCTCAATGGATTCTATCAAAATTAGTGAGGCACGAAGAGTGATGTTGGGAGATCACATATCAAGTCTAAGAAGTGGATTGATCGAGTGTGAATCTTGTGGCATAACCGAAGGTAGTGGCGGCCGGAAAAAGGGTTGGACCGAGTCTCCATGAGAATCCTCATATGGTCCTAAGCTCTCGGAATGGTAGAGCTTTTCAGTACTCAGAACATAGTGTACTTCTATGGCAAGATCATCACTGGCGTGATCTCCATTCTGAAGTTCCTAACGTTCTCACTCGTATTGTGCGTGTAGTCCTTCAGGTTGGTTCTTAGGAATCTCGAGTGGTCTTTGGTCTCGCGTTTCCTATCGTTTGGCTGATAGAGACTTTCTAGATCGTCGAGTGGGTTGCGTGACTATGGTTATCGGTTTGCTGAAGAGTGTCTATCTCAAGCTTGTGCAAAATGGACCTGCACTAACGAATCTTGAGATACGGAAACCCTGAGGGTCGGGGAGATAGGGTTTCACTAGACAAGTGTTGGACTATCTCAGGAGGTGGTTCTACTATCTTTGCGTGAGATAGTATTCGTGGAACACCTAATAGTCCAAGGATTTTCCAAGACTTTGGTTTACTCTAGTGCGGAAAGCGCATGTTCCTGCATAACCCTTCGACTAACTCCAGGGTTGGTGTCAAGCCTATGATCTCTTCGGGATCCGGGTCATGAGGCTTAACGCAACTACTTTCGCACTTGACCAAGTATTCTTGGCCGTGAAGGTTATCCTGTGGTTCTTGGTATCCTAGTGTTCACTTCGGAAAGTGTAATTCATCGTCTACAGGGCGACGACGATTTCCTCCTTGCGAGAGGGTGGAGGATGATAAGCACCACTTGTCTATAACTGGGTGGACGAGGTGCCTGAGTAGTGCGAGCATCTACTGCAACTACTCTCCCGAAGGTTCTGAGTTTTCTCGGTCTAGGTCAAATCTAGTGGGTATAGGGTCTCATCACTCGGAACTTTACTAGCTCAACCCGCAATGATTTTCTTGACTCCGGATCCTATGTTATGGAATAGGGTGATGGGCTTTTCTAAGAGGTTCGTGGTAGAGCTCATGCTTAGCCTAACCACCAATACTTGGTGTATGCAAGCAGTATACAATTGAGGTCGGCAGGATGTTCAGCTGTGCGACTCCACCCCAAACCCACAACCCAACGAGGAACAGGGAATAGGGAGGAAACACACACCTTAAATCTTTTTGATCTCATTTATATGCCACCTTTACACATATAACTAGTTATAGTGGTCAGTCTCATGAGTTCTAATCTCTATGCTTACGAACCTGACGTGCGAGGTGCGAAGGGTCTTTCCGGGGATTCTACGGAGTATGGTTCGGTTGGTTGTCGTCTTCTGGAGTTTCTACAGTGTTGTTCACTTCAGTGTTCATCTGACTACGAGGGGTCGGTCAACGGCGCACGGTACCCTCTCTTGGGTACTTCGGAAGGTTTGAGATAAGAGGGACGATTGACGGATCACATTAGGTTAGATTATTTGTGTTAGGTTTTAGGTTCGGGAGAACCTTTATTTGCCGACATGGCTATGGAGAAAGTTCTTTTTACACAGCACTAAGGATGAACACATGGTTGTATGAAGTCAAACCATGACCAATAGAGTCGTCGAAGTTGGCACACTCCGACATGATATAAAGTGAAGATCGATAGAGTCATGTGCCGAATAGGCACACCAGTTCTAGGCGTCTCGGGTTTCATCCTATGTATCACTACCGCGGATACTTGGACCGATAAAATCGACGCGAAACTATAGAGATTTCTAAGTGTTTCCGGATAGAGTACCTTTTCATGAGTGGATTCTCCCGAGCCATTTCTATAATCGCCTCAGATATACTAGTCATGTATATTTAAGGTGGGGAGGACTGTTGACTGAGCGACCCCGCCCTAAATCCACAACCAAACGAGGAACAGGAAATGAGGCGGCATTCGCTCACTCTAGGTCTGTCCATCTTAAATATACATGGCCGTAACGTATATGTTTAGCCATTATAGTTTTACCTAATGAATTTTAAATTTTATAACAGTGCTGCGACTTTCGCCTTACTGGGAAGAATTTACATTTGAATTAGTCTTTTATTGTTCTTAGTTTAGTTATCCGAGATTGAGAGACGTACCAAAATCTAACGAGTTCCTTGCCGCTTCTCCCTAAGCAGTAGCGTTAGGCTCCTTCAGTGTCTTTGTCTTTCCCTTCGGTTGGGCAGTCCTTCTTGAAGTGTCCCATTTTACCACATAGGTGGCAGACTGCACAGGTCGCCACATTGGTGGTTGATGTAATGAACTCAACCAGGGTTCTGCAAACGCGAGCAGTATGCCCCAACATATGGCACCTAGCACAATAGAGCTCCCGACAGGCACCATGATGATGGTAGATGCACTTGCTACAGTGGGGAAGGTCTCCTAGGTATGGTCTTCTTGGAGTCAGGAGGGAAGGATTGACAGGGGTATAGACTGCCTCAGCTTGTTTCCCTTTGGAAGGTCCTTGAGCTGAGGTACTTCCCTCCTCAATCTTGAGTTTTCTCTTTAGTGGGTTTGAGTGAGGTTCTTGGGTGGCTGAGTATGGAAATGTTGGTTGCTGCTGTCCATTGCCAGGATTGGAAATCCCGACAGGGCCCTTGCTAACATTGGCGGTGTTAGCATTCAGGTGAGCCATGACAGCTGCTACGGCTGCTGAGACTGCAGCTTGGAACGTAGCTTCATCAAATAAGAGAGCAGGTTTCTTGCTTGTGGATTGGGTTACGCTTCTTCGGTGGCATGGTTTTCCTACACGGAAAAGGAGATACAAGGTAATGAGAGACGATGGTTAACCCTGGACATTTCTGTCTTGAACGTATTAGGCATAAAGTTTTCCCGTGCCTTGGGTACTGGTCGTCTGAGTGTCGACCTACATCCCTATGATGTAGTCCTGGCAATCGAAGTGGGTACATGAGTATCGGAAAAAGGCCATAAGATGCGAGTCGTTCCTACTAAGTTACCTTTATACTTGGAAAGGTTTCACTCTCCGGCCTGGAGAGATTTGAGAACGGTTCGGAACGAAACTACGGAAAGAGAGGCTCATGAAAGCTCATGACTAAGCACTCTCAATAAAGGTGCGGGGATCCGCCCTAATCGTGTATCTCGCAACGGGAATCGACAATTTACCTAACACATAGCGTGAGTAGTGTAACCACTAACTCACTAATTTGTATTATTTTAAGGGTTCATTAGTGTGATGAACACGAGGAAAAGACAATTCCCGGGTTCCATGTACTGGCTCCCTCGGTCTGCCTCGTATCTTTGACTGGAATCGGCGTTGGTTTCCTTCGGGTAGTTTCCTAGGGTTCTCTTCTCGTATGGACATATTGAATTTCTACTCCGCCTTCCTTCTGATTCCGACTCTGGGTGTCACCGCTTCATGATGGATGACTGGTATCTTGGAAGTTTTAGGCGAATCTCTCACCACTATCCCTAAAAGATATAGGCACTTGGTGAATTCAATAGTCTCGACCCAGTTCATTTATTTCCGAATAGGAAATCTTCTCAATGAACCTCTTATGGGTCAGCATTAACCCTTCTGTCAAGCACTGAAGTGGGTAGGGTTGTCTACAGGGTTCGCACGAGAATGGAAATGTCTAAAGAATCCTAAGAGATTATTAACATTTCACTGGATGATCCATATCGAGTCCTGCTACGATTACACAGGGTATACAAATCATATATAGCTTAGATCCGATAGGCCTTCGAATATGTGATACTACTCTAGAACTACATCCCAACGAGGAAAATGAAATAGAGCGAAACCACACATTCTTAGCCTATGTAGTTGTAGGTATATCAATAAGGATCTTTTTAGTTATTCACGCAAGGTTGTTTATGGATTCTAAAATACCCCTATGGTATTTAAATCTTGTTTGATTCTTATCTTTGGATTATGATTTTGGGATTAGTGTGAATCTTTTAGTGTTCTAAAATACTCCTATAGTATTTTAACTTTATGTTTGGCTCTAACAATCCTAGTTGGTAAGTTTCAGACCTGCTGCACACCACTATCACTCCCGAGCACACGTTCATCGCATCTCAGATAAATGTAGTTGATCAGGTTACATTTATCCCAGCTTACGATTACATAACTGCCCAGGTTTGACGGTAATGCTCAACATCCGAAGACTTTTATTATTGTTTTTCTTGTGATACTTTTGTTCGAGTGTTTAGATTTTTGGATGTTATTATACTTTGGTAAAATATGGTTATATTTTAAAGTATAATTCTTGGTCAGAGTGTTTTATCCCATTGTGTTTATGGGTTGTATATCTTTTATGAATTGATATACTTAGCTCACTATAAACCTGGCTCTGATACCAATCTGTCACACCCAAAAACCGGAACGGCGGAAACGTTCTGGGGTGGATGACGTCATGTCAAGTATCACAACACATGCATTATAGTAATCAAAGTACAACAAGACATTGCATTAATAGTAATAATTTTACATGGTTACATTAATACATCAATTCAAGTAATACAAGTAATATAATAAATACGGCGCGGTACTAAGCTATCTTCATCAACAGCTCCGGGGATGTATCTGTCTAATGCTAACCTGAGAATACAAGTTATTTGAAAAGCGAGTATCAGCATTTTTACAAATGCTGGTGAGTTCATAAGTATTTAGTGACGTTTTCATTCAAATAACTTTAATAAAAGTAGTAGTTTAAGAGATTTCAGTGTATTAGAGTCGTTTCCAGAAAATCCTATATTTTCTTTATCAAAGCAGTCTTCTACCAAGACTGGTCAGTGTTATGTGATAAAAAGTGGTTTTCCCTTAATTGCTATCATTATCAAAATACTGAATTTGATTATTAAAGAAAGCAAGAGACAACAGGGAAATAACATATGCCTCAGCAGTGAGGACTACTGACTAAGGCAAAGGAATCATAGACTCCAGGAGAGTATCGAACGAACGACACGCCTGGTTCAGTCTAACAAATAGAGACACAGACCCCAGAATGTACCAAATGAAAGGTACAACTGGTAAAGTCCGAAACAGTGAATACTGTGACATCCCCAAAATCTCGGCCGGAAAAGACCGATTTTCATTTATGCTTTTAAAATATTTTCAGAGTAAATCCTTTTGATTTGAAAGAGTTGCGGAATTTGTTCCCAAAAACAAAACATGATATAACAATGTTTACCAAAGCATTTCATAAAACAAATGTATTTTTCATTATATAATCAAAACTCGGGGGGTCATGTTCCGATATAGACCAATAAGCATAAACGATAACATTACAAGTCATTCAACAAATATATACATATACAGACTTGTAAACAAAACAACTTGATGGTTCATCCATCTTATGCCCTCGCGCCACTTCCTGTAATACAAATTAAAACTGAGTGGGTCAGGCTTGGGAGCCTGGTGAGCATATAGGGTTTTCAACCCACAATAAATAATCATATTTAATTTTCACCAACCAACAATAACCCAATTACCCATTCCCGTTATTCTCACTTTATGTCCCTAAAACAACTAACATAAGGGACCTAGTCTAAGAATATTTCATCGGGGCGACAACACATGCTTCGGGGGTACCTCAACAATATAAGTCAAATAAGGCAACCATGAGGGGGATGGAGTACAGCGAATGAACACCCAAGTTCATTAACACCTACAGGTGGCGAACCTGCTAATGTTTTCCACAAGACTATCTAGAAAAGTCCGTGGTCGTCATCTAAACTCCGCTAGATGACTAAACCAAACAACAACGAGGCCTCTCATATGTTTATTACACACCAACTATCTACCCATGTTCTACCCAACATATTAGTAGATAAAAATATACATTTTTATGCATAGTTTAAAAACCTGTATAACATGCTTTGATCAACACATATTTCACATAACAGATGAGGCACACACACACATAACACATATTTCATAGAGAATAACTCAGATCTATGAGATAGAAGAGAGTGAATATACATTCACACATATAACAACAAAATATATACACATAGCATGTATTTTATATAAAATACTTTATAATAATGTGTTGGAAGAAGGTAACTACACACTCACTTGATCAGAAGATGATCGGACAGCACTACGACTTGCAGAAGTAGTAATCCTCAGCAGATCTGGAAGATCTTCACAAAAATCGAACTTCTCGCGGACAGAGCTTCGGCTCGGGAACCGCACTTCTCGGGATCTTCGGGATCTCGGGACTTGCCTCGGGGCTCGAGTATGATACCGGGGCTTCGGGGTATTTCTGGCACGCAAAACTATGCAAAACGGGAGAGAGAAGAGAGAAAATGAACAAAAGAATCGGCTGCCTTCGGATCCTATTTATAGGAGGCTGGAGCCTCGGAGTACGCGGGGCGTACTGCGTTACGCGGGGCGTACTGCCCGAAACGTCATTGCTTACGTATCCGAAGCCACTTGCTGCGAGTGTCGACATCTTCGGTGTACGCGGGGCGTACCTCGGATCAGACCGGTGACTCCTTCGGATAATGCTTCCGAATTAAAGATTAAAAATAAATACAAATTATTTAATAAACTTCGGAAATTCATATCTTCTTCATACGGAATCCATTTTCGACGTTCTTTATATCCACGCGAAGCTGAGACTACGCTCTACAACTTTCGTTTTGACTCCGTCCGCTAATTTCGACTTTATTTTTATTATTTATTTTTAATAGGCCGCGACAGAAAAACTTCGTTATAAATTCATAACTTCTTCGTTTGACGTCCGTTCTCGCCTAACTTTTTATCGCTTTGATACCAACAACGAGACCTTCGATCCTCGTTTAGATTTCTTCGGCTACAAACTGCTCGATCTCAAATCGAGTATTTCGGGCTGCACACCGCTAAGCCGAAACTTCGATAAATCATAACTTCCTCATACGAAGTAAGATTTGGGCGTTCTATATATATATTCGGAAACCTCGTTTCAACTACTACATCATTATTCAAAGATATTAAGTTTATTTTACACTTAAATTTTGACGCTTATTTTTATTCTTAATTAATCAAACCACATAATTAAGCAATTAAGCACAAAACACACAATACTTAAATAATACAATCTTTATTATTTCAAAACGGGTTACAGAGGTTAACCTAGACTATTACATTGCTAAAAATGGCAAGCCCGGAAACACAGGCGTTACAATTCTCTCCACCTTAGAATGATTCCATCCCCGGAATCACACATCAACAAACAAATGCGGATAGCGACTCAACATGTCACTCTCCATCTCCCAGGTGAGATTCGGCCCATTCGTGTGTTTCCATCGAACAAGTACTAACCCAACCATTTTGCGTCGCAACTTCTTAGTCTTTCGGTCAACAATTGCCTCTGGTTCTTCAATCAACCTTTTGTTCTCATCAATTCTCAATTCAAAAAATGGAATTATATCGGGAACTTCTCCAGTAAACTTCCTCAAATTACACACATGAAAAGTGTTGTGAATTCCATTCAGTTCTTCGGGTAATTCGAGCTTGTAAGCTTGGTTCCCAATCCTCTGAAGAATTTTTAACGGTCCAATAAACCTTGGACTCAACTTTCCCCTTTTACCAAATCTTATAAGTCCCTTCCACGGCGAGACTTTAAGCAAAACCGAATCTCCAACTTCAAAAGTCATCGGTCTTCGCTTCTTGTCAGCATAGCTCTTTTGACGATCTTGAGCTGCTAACATTCTTTCTCTAATTATTTTCAACTTTTCAGCAGTTTGATGAACCATCTCCGGTCCCATAAACTGCTTTTCCCCAGCCTCAAGCCAACAAGACGGCGTACGACACTTCTGTCCATACAAAGCTTGATAAGGTGCCATCTTAATGCTCGAGTGGAAACTATTATTATAGGAAAATTCTACCAAAGGTAAATGTTCATCCCAATTACCTAGGAATTCCAAGGTACATGCTCTCAGCATATCTTCAAGTGTTTATATCGTTCTTTCACTCTGACCATCAGTCTGCGGATGGTAAGTTGTACTTAAACATAACTTGGTACCCATTTCCTCTTGTAGACTTTTCC
Organism: Lactuca serriola; assembly: GCF_051521515.1. Lineage (NCBI taxonomy): Eukaryota > Viridiplantae > Streptophyta > Magnoliopsida > Asterales > Asteraceae > Lactuca > Lactuca serriola. The sequence continues at coordinate 77,139,837 of NC_136409.1, forward strand.
AAAACCTTGAGGTGAAACGGCTATCACGATCTGATACAATCGTTAACGGAACACCGTGAAGCCTCACAATTTCCTTCACGTAAGAATTCGCAAGCTTTTCCATAGACCATTTCTCCTTGGCTGCTATGAAATGCGCACTCTTAGTGAATCGATCAACGACCACCCAAATCATGTTGTGACCATTCTTTGTTCTGGGCAGTTTAGTGACAAAGTCCATAGCAATGTCTTCCCACTTACCCATAGGCACAGAAAATGGTTCTAAACTCCTGTAAGGTTTCTGATGTTGTGTCTTGACTCTCGCACAAGTCACACACTCAGCCACATACTTTGCAACATCAAGCTTCATCGTCGGCCACCAGTAGTAGGGTTTCAGGTCCCTATACATTTTAGTGCTACCGGGATGAATCGAGTACATGGTTTTGTGAGCTTCTTCCATCAGAAGATCCCTAATTCCTCCTGACCTAGGTACCCAAATACGATCTTGGAATACCTTCAGTCCATGACCGTTAGTACCAAACACCAACGTTTTACCCAAACGTTCCTCCTTTCGGTCATTTTTCTCAGAAGCTTCCTCTTGAGCTTTCTTTATACTTTCCACAATGGTCGAGACAACTTCAATTGTCAACGCTCTTGGCCTTTTCCTTTCAAGATTGACCTTCCGACTGAGAGCATCAGCAATAACATTAGCTTTACCGGGGTGGTAAAGTATCTCACAGTCGTAGTCTTTAAGTAATTCTAGCCAGCGTCGTTGCCTCATATTCAATTCCTTATGATTAAAGAGATATTGGAGACTCTTATGATCAGTAAAAAGTTTGCACTTCGTGCCATAAAGGTAATGCCTCCATATTTTCAGAGCGAAAACTACCGCTGCCAACTCCAAATCATGAGTCGGGTAATTCTTTTCATGCTCCTTCAGCTGTCGAGACGCATGTGCTATCACCTTTTCTCTTTGGGTCAAAACACAACCCAATCCAACCCCAGATGCATCGCTATAAACAGCGAAGTCTTCAACTCCATCGGGTAGAGAAAGTATCGGTGCCTCGCATAGCTTCTTCTTTAGCTTCTCGAATGATTCTTTATGCTTATCACTCCAAGCATAAGTAGCTCCTTTGTGGGTCAAAGCTGTCAATGGTGTAGCAATCGAAGAAAAGCCTTGGATAAACCTGCGGTAATATCCGGCTAATCCTAAAAAGCTTCGAATCTCCGTGGGACTTTTCGGTTGTTCCCACTTCATCACAGCTTCGATCTTCGCTGGATCAACCATTATCCCTTCTTGGTTGACCACGTGACCCAAGAATTGGACTTCACGAATCCAAAAATCACATTTGGAGAACTTTGCATACAGTTTCTTCTTCTTCAAAACTTCTAACACTTCTCGCAAGTGTCTGCCATGTTCCTCCTGGCTTTTCGAGTAAATCAGAATGTCGTCTATGAACACTATCACAAATTTATCAAGGAAAGGATTACAAACCCTATTCATTAAATCCATGAATGTTGCCGGAGCATTGGTTAGTCCAAACGACATAACCAAGAACTCGTAGTGTCCATATGTAGTTCTGAATGCAGTCTTCTCGATATCTTGCTCTCTTACTTTTAGCTGATGATATCCTGACCTTAGATCGATCTTCGAGAAATAGCTCGAACCTTGCAATTGATCAAATAGGTCATCAATCCTCGGCAACGGATATCTATTCTTTATTGTTGCCTCGTTCAGCTCTCTGTAATCGATGCAAATTCTCATACTTCCATCTTTCTTCTTCACAAATAACACCGGAGCTCCCCAGGGCGATGAACTAGGTCTAATGAAACCTTTGTCCAATAACTCCTGAAGTTGCATCATTAGCTCCTTCATCCCCATCGGTGCTAATCGATAAGGTGCTTTTGCTATTGGCGTGGTTCCTGGTAACAAGTCTATTCTGAACTCTACTTGTCTATCAGGTGGTAATCCAGGAAGATTTTCGGGAAACACTTCCGGATAATCACACACCACTGGAATACTCTGCATCACCTTCTTTTCCTTCTTAGCATCGATCACGAATGCTAAATATGATGTACATCCCTTGGTCAAACACTTTTTGGCTTTCATTAGGGAAATGATTCTAGAATTTACTTTGCGTTTGTCCCCATACACCATAAATGAATCCTTCCGAGGCGGGTTTACTTTAACTATCTTCTTCTTGCAAAAAATTTCGGCATCATTGGCGCTAAGCCAATCCATTCCCAAAACGATGTCGAAACCATTAAGCTCGATAGGCAATAATTCCTCGTGAAACTTATTCCCATTAAGGTCGATTAAGATGTCTTTCATACGATGGCTAACAGGTACAAACTTGCCACTAGCAACTTCGACTAATAAAGCATTATCTAGTCTATCAACAGACAAATCTAGCTTTCTACCAAACTCATGCGAAATAAAGGAGTAGTTGGCTCCAGAATCAAACAAAATTTGAGCAGGTAATTCATTTACGAGAAAGGTACCTGAAGCGACATCAGCTTCATCTTTAGCAGCCTCAAGTGTCATCTGGAAGGCTCTCGCCTTCGGCTTTGGTGGAATGTTGGGCCTAGCTACCTCCTTCTTCTTCGGACAGCCTTTCAAAATATGCCCCTCTTCATTACAACCAAAACACATCCTTTCGTTGTTCGGACATTCATTGGCGAAATGTCCGACCTTTCCACACTTGTAGCAGGTCACATCCTCGCTACATTTCCCAAAGTGCTTTTTCTTACACTTATCACACCACTTCGCTTTGCCTCCTTTTCCTCCAAACTTTTTCGAATCAGATTTCGAAAATTTGCCCTTCTTACCAGAACCAGATGTTCCCTCAAACTTTCTTTTCTCACCAACCTCAACCTTGTCGGTGGTTCTTCCCTTAATCATGTTCTCAACAGACTTGGCAGCCCAGATAGCTGCCTCTAGAGTAAGTGCCTGACGTACTGGCACCTCGTACTCCCATGGGAGTCCCTTCGCATACCGTTCCACCTTTGTCAGCTCATCTGGAACGATACACAAGGAAAACTCCATCTTATCGGTGAAGCTATTGGTGTATTCATCAACTGACATGCTGCCTTTTTTCAATGTCAGAAACTTGTTCTCCAACTCCAACAAATTTTGAGCCGAACAGAACTTGCGCTTGAACTGCGCCAAGAATTCTGCCCATGACAATTGCAGCGGCTCATTAGGGCTTAAGGTCTTCCCTAGAGTGTTCCACCAACGAACGGCTCCACCTCGGAACTGACGCACTGCATAGATAGTCTGCAACTTGCCTCTGCAGCCACACGTCATGAAGGTTAACTCCATTTCGGAGATCCAATCCATAACTCCAATCGGATCCTCCTTTCCATTGAAGGCCGATGGTTTGCAAGTTAGAAAGTCCTTTTACTTGCATCCCATTCCATCATTCCTTCCATCATGGTTGTTTTGCCTAACTATCGGTGGGTTGGCTTGACCAATAGACCCGCTGAAGTTTCCACCTTCCGAGTGCCCTTCATTTAATTCAGGCTCTTCCACACGAATTGACAGTTCTTCACGATTCTGTTGAAGCAACCGTCTAGTTTCATCCATCTGACGATCCAACATCGTCTGAATCATCATTTGCACACCGGCCATGGTTATTGGCTCAGGTGCTGCTGCTATGACAGGTACTTGCTCAATCACTGGTGGTTGATTCCTGTTTTTGTCAGCATTTCCAACTCCACTTCTGGTTCTCACCATTTTGATTTGATCTACACACCAAATAAGGTGAAATTAGATCCTCAATCATGATAGATATTCAAATCTTCCTTACCACTCCGAAACGTTTACATGCTAGTTCTAATATCGTAGACGTACGCTTAGAATCCTACACACATAAGGTTTCTAGATCCGGTCGGCAACAGACCATAGATCCTAAAATAAACCAGTGCTCGTGTCTAAAACATAACAGACACACATCTCAAAACTTCACTTAGCATTCTAAGTTTAAGTCTAGAAATCCTACAAATTTCTAGTTCGCTTAAACTAATGCTCTGATACCAACTGTGACATCCCCAAAATCTCGGCCGGAAAAGATCGATTTTCATTTATGCTTTTAAAATATTTTCCGAGTAAATCCTTTTGATTTGAAAGGGTTGCGGAATTTGTTCCCAAAAACAAAACATGATAAAACAATGTTTACCAAAGCATTTCATAAAATAAATGTATTTTTCATTATATAATCAAAACACGGGGTGTCATGTTCCGATATAGACCAATAAGCATAAACGATAACATTACAAGTCATTCAACAAATATATACATATACAGACTTGTAAACAAAACAACTTGATGGTTCATCCATCTTATGCCCTCGCGCCACTTCCTGTAATACAAATTAAAACTGAGTGGGTCAGGCTTGGGAGCCTGGTGAGCATATAGGGTTTTCAACCCACAATAAATAATCATATTTAATTTTCACCAACCAACAATAACCCAATTACCCATTCCCGTTATTCTCACTTTATGTCCCTAAAACAACTAACATAAGGGACCTAGTCTAAGAATATTTCATCGGGGCGACAACACATGCTTCGGGGGTACCTCAACAATATAAGTCAAATAAGGCAACCATGAGGGGGATGGAGTACAGCGAATGAACACCCAAGTTCATTAACACCTACAGGTGGCGAACCTGCTAATGTTTTCCACAAGACTATCTAGAAAAGTCCGTGGTCGTCATCTAAACTCCGCTAGATGACTAAACCAAACAACAACGAGGCCTCTCATATGTTTATTACACACCAACTATCTACCCATGTTCTACCCAACATATTAGTAGATAAAAATATACATTTTTATGCATAGTTTAAAAACCTGTATAACATGCTTTGATCAACACATATTTCACATAACAGATGAGGCACACACACACATAACACATATTTCATAGAGAATAACTCAGATCTATGAGATAGAAGAGAGTGAATATACATTCACACATATAACAACAAAATATATACACATAGCATGTATTTTATATAAAATACTTTATAATAATGTGTTGGAAGAAGGTAACTACACACTCACTTGATCAGAAGATGATCGGACAGCACTACGACTTGCAGAAGTAGTAATCCTCAGCAGATCTGGAAGATCTTCACAAAAATCGAACTTCTCGCGGACAGAGCTTCGGCTCGGGAACCGCACTTCTCGGGATCTTCGGGATCTCGGGACTTGCCTCGGGGCTCGAGTATGATACCGGGGCTTCGGGGTATTTCTGGCACGCAAAACTATGCAAAACGGGAGAGAGAAGAGAGAAAATGAACAAAAGAATCGGCTGCCTTCGGATCCTATTTATAGGAGGCTGGAGCCTCGGAGTACGCGGGGCGTACTGCGTTACGCGGGGCGTACTGCCCGAAACGTCATTGCTTACGTATCCGAAGCCACTTGCTGCGAGTGTCGACATCTTCGGTGTACGCGGGGCGTACCTCGGATCAGACCGGTGACTCCTTCGGATAATGCTTCCGAATTAAAGATTAAAAATAAATACAAATTATTTAATAAACTTCGGAAATTCATATCTTCTTCATACGGAATCCATTTTCGACGTTCTTTATATCCACGCGAAGCTGAGACTACGCTCTACAACTTTCGTTTTGACTCCGTCCGCTAATTTCGACTTTATTTTTATTATTTATTTTTAATAGGCCGCGACAGAAAAACTTCGTTATAAATTCATAACTTCTTCGTTTGACGTCCGTTCTCGCCTAACTTTTTATCGCTTTGATACCAACAACGAGACCTTCGATCCTCGTTTAGATTTCTTCGGCTACAAACTGCTCGATCTCAAATCGAGTATTTCGGGCTGCACACCGCTAAGCCGAAACTTCGATAAATCATAACTTCCTCATACGAAGTAAGATTTGGGCGTTCTATATATATATTCGGAAACCTCGTTTCAACTACTACATCATTATTCAAAGATATTAAGTTTATTTTACACTTAAATTTTGACGCTTATTTTTATTCTTAATTAATCAAACCACATAATTAAGCAATTAAGCACAAAACACACAATACTTAAATAATACAATCTTTATTATTTCAAAACGGGTTACAGAGGTTAACCTAGACTATTACATTGCTAAAAATGGCAAGCCCGGAAACACAGGCGTTACAATTCTCTCCACCTTAGAATGATTCCATCCCCGGAATCACACATCAACAAACAAATGCGGATAGCGACTCAACATGTCACTCTCCATCTCCCAGGTGAGATTCAGCCCATTCGTGTGTTTCCATCGAACAAGTACTAACCCAACCATTTTGCGTCGCAACTTCTTAGTCTTTCGGTCAACAATTGCCTCTGGTTCTTCAATCAACCTTTTGTTCTCATCAATTCTCAATTCAAAAAATGGAATTATATCGGGAACTTCTCCAGTAAACTTCCTCAAATTACACACATGAAAAGTGTTGTGAATTCCATTCAGTTCTTCGGGTAATTCGAGCTTGTAAGCTTGGTTCCCAATCCTCTGAAGAATTTTTAACGGTCCAATAAACCTTGGACTCAACTTTCCCCTTTTACCAAATCTTATAAGTCCCTTCCACGGCGAGACTTTAAGCAAAACCGAATCTCCAACTTCAAAAGTCATCGGTCTTCGCTTCTTGTCAGCATAGCTCTTTTGACGATCTTGAGCTGCTAACATTCTTTCTCTAATTATTTTCAACTTTTCAGCAGTTTGATGAACCATCTCCGGTCCCATAAACTGCTTTTCCCCAGCCTCAAGCCAACAAGACGGCGTACGACACTTCTGTCCATACAAAGCTTGATAAGGTGCCATCTTAATGCTCGAGTGGAAACTATTATTATAGGAAAATTCTACCAAAGGTAAATGTTCATCCCAATTACCTAGGAATTCCAAGGTACATGCTCTCAGCATATCTTCAAGTGTTTATATCGTTCTTTCACTCTGACCATCAGTCTGCGGATGGTAAGTTGTACTTAAACATAACTTGGTACCCATTTCCTCTTGTAGACTTTTCCAAAACCTTGAGGTGAAACGGCTATCACGATCTGATACAATCGTTAACGGAACACCGTGAAGCCTCACAATTTCCTTCACGTAAGAATTCGCAAGCTTTTCCATAGACCATTTCTCCTTGGCTGCTATGAAATGCGCACTCTTAGTGAATCGATCAACGACCACCCAAATCATGTTGTGACCATTCTTTGTTCTGGGCAGTTTAGTGACAAAGTCCATAGCAATGTCTTCCCACTTACCCATAGGCACAGAAAATGGTTCTAAACTCCCGTAAGGTTTCTGATGTTGTGTCTTGACTCTCGCACAAGTCACACACTCAGCCACATACTTTGCAACATCAAGCTTCATCGTCGGCCACCAGTAGTAGGGTTTCAGGTCCCTATACATTTTAGTGCTACCGGGATGAATCGAGTACATGGTTTTGTGAGCTTCTTCCATCAGAAGATCCCTAATTCCTCCTGACCTAGGTACCCAAATACGATCTTGGAATACCTTCAGTCCATGACCGTTAGTACCAAACACCAACGTTTTACCCAAACGTTCCTCCTTTCGGTCATTTTTCTCAGAAGCTTCCTCTTGAGCTTTCTTTATACTTTCCACAATGGTCGAGACAACTTCAATTGTCAACGCTCTTGGCCTTTTCCTTTCAAGATTGACCTTCCGACTGAGAGCATCAGCAATAACATTAGCTTTACCGGGGTGGTAAAGTATCTCACAGTCGTAGTCTTTAAGTAATTCTAGCCAGCGTCGTTGCCTCATATTCAATTCCTTATGATTAAAGAGATATTGGAGACTCTTATGATCAGTAAAAAGTTTGCACTTCGTGCCATAAAGGTAATGCCTCCATATTTTCAGAGCGAAAACTACCGCTGCCAACTCCAAATCATGAGTCGGGTAATTCTTTTCATGCTCCTTCAGCTGTCGAGACGCATGTGCTATCACCTTTTCTCTTTGGGTCAAAACACAACCCAATCCAACCCCAGATGCATCGCTATAAACAGCGAAGTCTTCAACTCCATCGGGTAGAGAAAGTATCGGTGCCTCGCATAGCTTCTTCTTTAGCTTCTCGAATGATTCTTTATGCTTATCACTCCAAGCATAAGTAGCTCCTTTGTGGGTCAAAGCTGTCAATGGTGTAGCAATCGAAGAAAAGCCTTGGATAAACCTGCGGTAATATCCGGCTAATCCTAAAAAGCTTCGAATCTCCGTGGGACTTTTCGGTTGTTCCCACTTCATCACAGCTTCGATCTTCGCTGGATCAACCATTATCCCTTCTTGGTTGACCACGTGACCCAAGAATTGGACTTCACGAATCCAAAAATCACATTTGGAGAACTTTGCATACAGTTTCTTCTTCTTCAAAACTTCTAACACTTCTCGCAAGTGTCTGCCATGTTCCTCCTGGCTTTTCGAGTAAATCAGAATGTCGTCTATGAACACTATCACAAATTTATCAAGGAAAGGATTACAAACCCTATTCATTAAATCCATGAATGTTGCCGGAGCATTGGTTAGTCCAAACGACATAACCAAGAACTCGTAGTGTCCATATGTAGTTCTGAATGCAGTCTTCTCGATATCTTGCTCTCTTACTTTTAGCTGATGATATCCTGACCTTAGATCGATCTTCGAGAAATAGCTCGAACCTTGCAATTGATCAAATAGGTCATCAATCCTCGGCAACGGATATCTATTCTTTATTGTTGCCTCGTTCAGCTCTCTGTAATCGATGCAAATTCTCATACTTCCATCTTTCTTCTTCACAAATAACACCGGAGCTCCCCAGGGCGATGAACTAGGTCTAATGAAACCTTTGTCCAATAACTCCTGAAGTTGCATCATTAGCTCCTTCATCCCCATCGGTGCTAATCGATAAGGTGCTTTTGCTATTGGCGTGGTTCCTGGTAACAAGTCTATTCTGAACTCTACTTGTCTATCAGGTGGTAATCCAGGAAGATTTTCGGGAAACACTTCCGGATAATCACACACCACTGGAATACTCTGCATCACCTTCTTTTCCTTCTTAGCATCGATCACGAATGCTAAATATGATGTACATCCCTTGGTCAAACACTTTTTGGCTTTCATTAGGGAAATGATTCCAGAATTTACTTTGCGTTTGTCCCCATACACCATAAATGAATCCTTCCGAGGCGGGTTTACTTTAACTATCTTCTTCTTGCAAAAAATTTCGGCATCATTGGCGCTAAGCCAATCCATTCCCAAAACGATGTCGAAACCATTAAGCTCGATAGGCAATAATTCCTCGTGAAACTTATTCCCATTAAGGTCGATTAAGATGTCTTTCATACGATGGCTAACAGGTACAAACTTGCCACTAGCAACTTCGACTAATAAAGCATTATCTAGTCTATCAACAGACAAATCTAGCTTTCTACCAAACTCATGCGAAATAAAGGAGTAGTTGGCTCCAGAATCAAACAAAATTTGAGCAGGTAATTCATTTACGAGAAAGGTACCTGAAGCGACATCAGCTTCATCTTTAGCAGCCTCAAGTGTCATCTGGAAGGCTCTCGCCTTCGGCTTTGGTGGAATGTTGGGCCTAGCTACCTCCTTCTTCTTCGGACAGCCTTTCAAAATATGCCCCTCTTCATTACAACCAAAACACATCCTTTCGTTGTTCGGACATTCATTGGCGAAATGTCCGACCTTTCCACACTTGTAGCAGGTCACATCCTCGCTACATTTCCCAAAGTGCTTTTTCTTACACTTATCACACCACTTCGCTTTGCCTCCTTTTCCTCCAAACTTTTTCGAATCAGATTTCGAAAATTTGCCCTTCTTACCAGAACCAGATGTTCCCTCAAACTTTCTTTTCTCACCAACCTCAACCTTTTCGGTGGTTCTTCCCTTAATCATGTTCTCAACAGACTTGGCAGCCCAGATAGCTGCCTCTAGAGTAAGTGCCTGACGTACTGGCACCTCGTACTCCCATGGGAGTCCCTTCGCATACCGTTCCACCTTTGTCAGCTCATCTGGAACGATACACAAGGAAAACTCCATCTTATCGGTGAAGCTATTGGTGTATTCATCAACTGACATGCTGCCTTTTTTCAATGTCAGAAACTTGTTCTCCAACTCCAACAAATTTTGAGCCGAACAGAACTTGCGCTTGAACTGCGCCAAGAATTCTGCCCATGACAATTGCAGCGGCTCATTAGGGCTTAAGGTCTTCCCTAGAGTGTTCCACCAACGAACGGCTCCACCTCGGAACTGACGCACTGCATAGATAGTCTGCAACTTGCCTCTGCAGCCACACGTCATGAAGGTTAACTCCATTTCGGAGATCCAATCCATAACTCCAATCGGATCCTCCTTTCCATTGAAGGCCGATGGTTTGCAAGTTAGAAAGTCCTTTTACTTGCATCCCATTCCATCATTCCTTCCATCATGGTTGTTTTGCCTAACTATCGGTGGGTTGGCTTGACCAATAGACCCGCTGAAGTTTCCACCTTCCGAGTGCCCTTCATTTAATTCAGGCTCTTCCACACGAATTGACAGTTCTTCACGATTCTGTTGAAGCAACCGTCTAGTTTCATCCATCTGACGATCCAACATCGTCTGAATCATCATTTGCACACCGGCCATGGTTATTGGCTCAGGTGCTGCTGCTATGACAGGTACTTGCTCAATCACTGGTGGTTGATTCCTGTTTTTGTCAGCATTTCCAACTCCACTTCTGGTTCTCACCATTTTGATTTGATCTACACACCAAATAAGGTGAAATTAGATCCTCAATCATGATAGATATTCAAATCTTCCTTACCACTCCGAAACGTTTACATGCTAGTTCTAATATCGTAGACGTACGCTTAGAATCCTACACACATAAGGTTTCTAGATCCGGTCGGCAACAGACCATAGATCCTAAAATAAACCAGTGCTCGTGTCTAAAACATAACAGACACACATCTCAAAACTTCACTTAGCATTCTAAGTTTAAGTCTAGAAATCCTACAAATTTCTAGTTCGCTTAAACTAATGCTCTGATACCAACTGTGACATCCCCAAAATCTCGGCCGGAAAAGATCGATTTTCATTTATGCTTTTAAAATATTTTCCGAGTAAATCCTTTTGATTTGAAAGGGTTGCGGAATTTGTTCCCAAAAACAAAACATGATAAAACAATGTTTACCAAAGCATTTCATAAAATAAATGTATTTTTCATTATATAATCAAAACACGGGGTGTCATGTTCCGATATAGACCAATAAGCATAAACGATAACATTACAAGTCATTCAACAAATATATACATATACAGACTTGTAAACAAAACAACTTGATGGTTCATCCATCTTATGCCCTCGCGCCACTTCTTGTAATACAAATTAAAACTGAGTGGGTCAGGCTTGGGAGCCTGGTGAGCATATAGGGTTTTCAACCCACAATAAATAATCATATTTAATTTTCACCAACCAACAATAACCCAATTACCCATTCCCGTTATTCTCACTTTATGTCCCTAAAACAAATAACATAAGGGACCTAGTCTAAGAATATTTCATCGGGGCGACAACACATGCTTCGGGGGTACCTCAGCAATATAAGTCAAATAAGGCAACCATGAGGGGGATGGAGTACAGCGAATGAACACCCAAGTTCATTAACACCTACAGGTGGCGAACCTGCTAATGTTTTCCACAAGACTATCTAGAAAAGTCCGTGGTCGTCATCTAAACTCCGCTAGATGACTAAACCAAACAACAACGAGGCCTCTCATCTGTTTATTACACACCAACTATCTACCCATGTTCTACCCAACATATTAGTAGATAAAAATATACATTTTTATGCATAGTTTAAAAACCTGTATAACATGCTTTGATCAACACATATTTCACATAACAGATGAGGCACACACACACATAACACATATTTCATAGAGAATAACTCAGATCTATGAGATAGAAGAGAGTGAATATACATTCACACATATAACAACAAAATATATACACATAGCATGTATTTTATATAAAATACTTTATAATAATGTGTTGGAAGAAGGTAACTACACACTCACTTGATCAGAAGATGATCGGACAGCACTACGACTTGCAGAAGTAGTAATCCTCAGCAGATCTGGAAGATCTTCACAAAAATCGAACTTCTCGCGGACAGAGCTTCGGCTCGGGAACCGCACTTCTCGGGATCTTCGAGATCTCGGGACTTGCCTCAGGGCTCGAGTATGATACCGGGGCTTCGGGGCATTTCTGGCACACAAAACGATGCAAAACGGGAGAGAGAAGAGAGAAAATGAACAAAAGAATCGGCTGCCTTCGGATCCTATTTATAGGAGGCTGGAGCCTCGGAGTACGCGGGGCGTACTGCGTTACGCGGGGCGTACTGTCCGAAACGTCATTGCTTACGTATCCGAAGCCACTTGCTGTGAGTGTCGACATCTTCGGTGTACGCGGGGCGTACCTCGGATCAGACCGGTGACTCCTTCGGATAATGCTTCCGAATTAAAGATTAAAAATAAATACAAATTATTTAATAAACTTCGGAAATTCATATCTTCTTCATACGGAATCCATTTTTGACGTTCTTTATATCCACGCGAAGCTGAGACTACGCTCTACATCTTTCGTTTTGACTCCGTCGGCTAATTTCGACTTTATTTTTATTATTTATTTTTAATAGGCCGCGACAGAAAAACTTCGTCATAAATTCATAACTTCTTCGTTTGACGTCCGTTCTCGCCTAACTTTTTATCGCTTTGATAGCAACAACGAGACCTTCGATCCTCGTTTAGATTTCTTCGGCTACAAACCGCTCGATCTCAAATCGAGTATTTCGGGCTGCACACCGCTAAGCCGAAACTTCGATAAATCATAACTTCCTCATACGAAGTCAGATTTGGGCGTTCTATATATATTCGGAAACCTCGTTTCAACTACTACAACATTATTCAAAGATATTAATTTTATTTTACACTTAAATTTTGATGCTTATTTTTATTCTTAATTAATCAAACCACATAATTAAGCAATTAAGCACAAAACACACAATACTTAAATAATACAATCTTTATTATTTCAAAACAGGTTACAGAGGTTAACCTAGACTATTACATTGCTAAAAATGGCAAGCCCGGAAACACAGGCGTTACAAATACAGACCGCAGACAATATCAAATGAAAGATATGTCTAGCCAAGTCTAAAACAGTGAATACAGTGAATACAGTGGATATAGTGGATACTGTGAATACAGTGGATACAGTCCCCAGACAGAATCAAATGAGAGATACGTCTTGTAAGGTCAAAACAGAGAAGACAGGCCCCAGACAGTATCAAATGAAAGATACGTCTTGTAAGGTCAAAACAGTGTGACTCTGAAAATGAGTTACCAGCATACAGTGTAAATTGTTGGCGAAATACCGTTACCTTAAGGCCATGAATTATAAGGTAACCCGGGATACTCGTAACCATACTAACCGACACTAGAGTACCAGACGCCCTACAAGCGTCTATATAATGTGACATTTGTCACCCCTTGGCTTGGTGAGCCGTGGACTGTAGCTAGAAGTCAGGGTGCGGGGGTGTCAATCTTGTATAGATCTATACACACAATGTCCGCTCTCCCTACAGGAGACTCTGGTTACCAACTAGACGACGGAGAAGGCTGTGTCCCAAAGATGCATCCCAAATAGTGGGTAATGACTTCCAAACAGTGGGTAGTAAGTGCTGACCTAGAGGTAGAGACTCTTAACTAAATTGACTGAAGAAAACCCGTATGTCTATGCTTGTGTACATAATATATAACTAATGAATTGAACGACCTTCGGATGGACATCCGATTCCACCGGAGCACATCTCAACGAAGAAAAGGAAATAGGGCGGACAAGCCTTCCTAATTCCTTCAATCATTATTTATATGCATTTATACAAGCTCAAACATACATCTAACTACGCTTGAGTGTGTATCAAGTGGTATCATACAGTGAAGTATAAGTGTACAGTGGAACATCCGAGTCGTGAAGTATAAGCGTACAGTGGAACATCCGAGTCATGAAGTATAAGCGTACAGTGGAACATCCGATTCATGAAGTATAAGTGTACAGAGTGGGATAATCGAATCGTGAAGCATAAGTGTACCAAGTGTAAGTGTATCACGAAGTGGAAACGACGATAAGTGAAGTAAGAGCGTCTATCAAGTATAAGCGACTACAAGTATACGCGAAATAGAGACAATACCAAGTATAAACGCATCATGAAGTGAAAGCGTTAGTGAGTAGGAGTTTAAAAATAAGTATAAGTGAAGCCGCAGTAACTAACAAGTAAAAGTATACATGAAAACCTTGGAAAAAACCTTATACTCAGGAAAATCGCATTTGTAATCTTTGGTAAAATAAGTGTGAAAACCTTTAGAAATCTTTGAGAATATTTCATAAATAAGTTTGAAAATGGAACTTGGATAAAGAAATAAAAGTAAGAACTTGAACAAGTGAAAACCCTTTTTGAAAGCCATTTATAGTGTCCTACTCGGTAAAACAATGTACAGTGGTAAAATCTTGTGCATGCGGGTTATCAATTACATGTGATTGATATGATAACTGGCATGTTTAACTTGTATTACCCCCCTATAAAACATGTAAAAACATTTAAAAGGTTCATTCAGGGGTATGAACTCACCTGGTGTAAGTAGGTCCGACGAAAGTGCCGTTTGGGCTTTCGGTGTCACGCAAGGACTTGAACACACACAATGACCTATTTAACATATGATAACATATGTTCACATACAATTAGTATATTTAATACTAATTAAACAAATATACGCGCTCACAGGAGTGCAAAACACTTTGGTTAAGTGTTTGGGTGTCCCGGGTAGCATTTAAGGGTGCGTATGGCTTAGGAATGGAGTTTACTCTCCAAGAGTAAACCCCTAACACCATGTTTACGGCCCAGGGACTACTCACCATGAGTTTACGGCCGTAAACTCATGGTGATGGGTTCTAGGGTGTTTTAAGGCTGCTACTTGTTCATGGAATTATTCTAAGTACTTTTCCAAAAAGGCATGAGTGGGTTTGAGGCTTCTAAGGGCATGATCTTGGAGTTTACGGCCTAGGGACAACTCCTAAGGGAGTTTACGGTCGTAAACTCTCATCCTTAGAGTTTTGTGAAGTTTAAAGCCCCTAATACCTTGCTAGTAATTTATAATGAAGTGTTATGCCAATTTGGGGAATTAAAACTATCATTTTGGCACATTTAGGGGTGTTTACGGCCTTGGTACATACCTGGGCCGTAAACTCCATTTTCCCCTTCATTTTGATGTGCTTAAATGATCCAAACCCAAAGGACAAGCCCCTATTTTATGTCTTAAGACTTGGTATGAATTTAGGGCACCCTTTAACATGTTTTTATGAGTTTACGGCCTCGGAACTATTTCTTGGGAAGCTATGGCCGTAAACTCCTAAATGGAGGGTGTTTGACATGTTTAAGGTCCCCAAACTATTTTTAGATGATTCTAGTATGTATTCCAAGGCTATTGGTGGAGTTCTAGGGCTTTTAAGCATGTAAAATGAGTTTACACCCCATGTTTGAGGGGTTTACGGCCCAAGCACATTCCTTGGCCGTAAACTCCTATTTGCTCCTCAAAATTCATGACTAGGGTGTTCTAAGTCCGGATTTGCAAGCCATAAGGTGGTATCTAAGTCCCAATGTTGGTTTGGAGGGGTTAAATTGCTTAAAAACCCACTTATTAAGTGTTTACGGCCCAAGCATGCTCCTTGGCCATAAACACATGTTCCAAGTCCAATTCTATGCTATAAACACGAATCATAATGTTTAGAATAGTCTAGGGTAAGCGGACTTACAACTTGGAAGCGTTTGGTTGCGGATTTGGGGCGAAAACGGGTCTAGAGAGAGAGTATAGAGAGAGAGGGTGGAAAAGCTCCAAATGGAGTTTACTCCCCTTTATATATGGGTGGGAGTTGGAGCTCAGTGGAATTTTACCCAATACTGCCGTTAAACGAGGCTTTTGGTCGCACCCGATTTAGTGGTCGTAACAATAAAACTTAACATTTTCCAAATAAATGGAAATGGGTGTTATGTGTTTTTATTTCTTTTTATCATGACTTAACGGCATATTAAATGTAAACAAATGGAATGTTTATTAAATTTGACGACCTCTAATTAACTGAACTTTATAAACTGGAATATTCCGTTAACGGTAACGGGGAAATGTAACGGAACAACATGGGTTGTCACAAAGATCTTCTTTAGTAGCCCCTTTCATGCTCATAACCCTTTAAGGGTCAACTTTGGTCAAAGTCAAAGTCAAGGTCAACACCCTGGTCAAACTCAACCTCTTGGTCAAAGTCAACGTTTCGAGTTGACTCAACTCGCCGAGTTGACCCATCAACTCGTCGAGTTCCATAAATCATAAAACTCAGAACCCACGATCCAACTCTTCAATTTCTTTCACAACTCGACGAGTTCCTCCTATACATGGCATCAAGACTTTCCCATTCTACTCGTTGAGTCATCCTTGAACTCACCGAGTTTTTCCCTTTACAGAATCGGGACATTCCGACCCGACTTGTCGAGTTCCTCTATAGAATTGACGAGTTCATCAATCTATTGAGCCATTTAATAGATTAAGCTCATATCCTTCAAATCGAAGTTCCATACTTCATCTACATACCGAAAATGTCCTTTTAAGGGTAAAGTTTCCAACTTGCCCCGTTAATAGCCTTCCTTAATGGGTTTAGCTCAAACCCTAGTTCTTTAAGACCTAGATCTTGATTAAAAAGCCATAATACTACAAACTAAAGCATAAAAACTGAGATCTGGCCCTAGAACCTATATGAACACGTAAAGTAATTGAATTTCCTTCCATGCATGGCCTTTTGGGGTTTAAAAGGCCAAAATGACACCTTAAAGCTTGCATGGGGCCTTAATGGCCATAAAGTTTGCACCTTTATACCATGTAGGCCTTCCATGGTTCCAAATCTAATGATATACTCACTTGGGACGTCCATTTCCCAAGGGTCATGCTTCTTGGACCAAAAACTTAATAAAAGTGAAGATTAAGAGATCTAAGCATACTATAGACAAGATAAGAGCTTTATACCTCTAATGAACCAAAAATGAAAGTAAACTTTTGGATCTAGTCTTCTCCAACACTTCCTTGCTCCTTCTTCAAGTTTCTTCCTCTTTAAAACCACAAGAATGCACCAAAAATGGCTCAATGCTCTCAAAAGTGTATTAGGGTTTTGTGGCTAGGGTTTGGGATGATGGAGGCTAAAAATGAGGCTAGCCTTTGGAGGGTAAGGTGTTTAAATGGGGTGGTAAACCCTGAAAATTAGGGTTTCATTCTGGCAGTCCTACTCATCGAGTTGAGTCACTCAACTCGTCGAGTAGACTTTAAATTTGATGTCCAAATTTCATTCCTACTCGACGAGTTTGGGGCCTCTAACTCATCGAGTTCCTGTATAAAATGAATAAATTGATTTAAAATACATACCAGGAACCGGGCGTTAAAAATCTCCCTCACTTATTTGAGACTTCCTCCTCGAAGTCTGTTGCGTCTAGAAATAGCTCTAGGTAGTGCTCCCTAATCTCATCCTCCGGCTCCCACGTCCATTCTAATCCATTGTTGTGCTGCCATTGCACCTTCACCAACTCTACCCTCCCGTTCCTCAGATCCTTCGTATTCCTATTGAGGATGGTTACCATTCGCTTGATGTATTTCAGGTTGTCATCCACCTGAATATCCTCTAAAGGCACCACTGCGGAGTCATCTACATGGCATTTCCGCAGCTGGGAGACATAAAAGGTGTTGTGGATCTAACTAAACTCGGCTAGCAGATCCAGCCGATACGCACCCCGCCCCCCATGCAATTCCCTGAACGGAACAACGTATATGTGGCCCAGCTTGCCTTGCTTCCTGAACCAGAGGACACCTTTAGGAAGACCATATCTCCTACCTGAAACTCTAGTTCTGATCGACATCAGACGATGTAGCTCTTCTGCCGACTCTGGGCCGTCTAGAGCCTACTCCGGACCTGTTGGATCTTCTATGTCGTCTTGAATACCACTTCGGTACTCCACATGACCCTCTATCTAACCTTACCCCAGCATATCGGGGTTTTGCACTTTCGCCCATAAAGCATCTCGGAGAGAGGACGGTCACTGCTGGCATGGTAGTTATTATTATAGGAAAACTTTCCCAATGGAAGAGTCTAAGACACACACCCGCATCATATCCTCCAAAATCTGGACGGTTCACTCACTTTGACCATCCGTCTGTGGGTGAAAAGTCATGCTAAAGTGTAGATGAGTACCTAACCCGTCATGAAATTTCTTCCAAAATCTGGAAATGAACCGTACATCCCGGTCAGAAATCACGGAAACTAGCACCCTATGCTAAGCTACTACCTCCCTGATGTAGATGTTAGCCAACTTCTCGACCGAAATGCTCTCTTGAATGAGGCCACCTAGCCTATGATCCGATCACACTTCCTATGATCTGCAGTCCACGACTATCATAATCAAATGAGGCCACCTAGCCTATGATTTGATCACACATCCGGAGCTCCTCCTTTATACCCTCGACATGCGCCTCTTAGATCCGATCCAAAATCGGAGTCACTACTTTCATCCTCAAGCATATGTTTCTGATCGAGGCTGCCTTGCGGCTAAGTACATCAGCCACAACATTGGCCTTCTCCAGGTGATAAAGGATCTCACAGTCGTAATCCTTCACCACATCTAACCACCGACGCTGCCTCATGTTCATATTCAGCTGATCAATGAGGTACCTCAAGCTCTTGTGGTCCATGTAAATGGTACAACGAACCCCATAGAGGTAATGCCGCCAAATCTTGAGGTCAAAAACAACCGCCCCCAACTCCAGATTGTGCGTCGGGTAGTTTGCCTTGTGAGGCCTCAACTTCCTCGAGGCGTTAGCAATGACGTGCCCTCTCTATATCAATATTGTGCCCAAACCCCAGATGGACGCATCACAATATACTACAAAATCCTCAATGCCCTCTGGCAGGGGTAAGATCGACGTCTTGCATAACCTCTATCTCAAATTCTCAAATGCCACCTGCTTCTCAGGCTCCCAACGAAAGACAACAACCTTCTTCATCAGTCGGATCAGGGGTACCGCTATCTTGGAGAAATCCTGAATGAATCTCCAATAATAGCTTGCTAAACCAAGAAAACTCCGAACCTTAGATGGAGACTTCGGAACCTCCCGTATCATCACAACCTCCACCTTGGCCTGGTCTACCAGAATTCCATTTTGGTTGATAAGGCGCCCCAAGAATTGCACCTCATGCAACCAAAACTCACACTTAGTGAACTTAGCATACAATCACTCCCTCCTCAGGGTATCCAACACCTCTCGCAAGTACTCCTCGTGCTGCTCCTGCATCTTGGAGTAAACCAAGTGTCATCAATGAAGACTATCAAAAACCGATCCAACATCGGTCTGTATACA
This sequence comes from Lactuca serriola, assembly GCF_051521515.1. Taxonomy (NCBI): domain Eukaryota; kingdom Viridiplantae; phylum Streptophyta; class Magnoliopsida; order Asterales; family Asteraceae; genus Lactuca; species Lactuca serriola. Next base: position 77,159,304 of record NC_136409.1, read on the forward strand.
TAGTTCATGAGGTTCATGAATGTGGTAGGAGCATTGGTGAGCCTAAACGGCATCACCACGAACTCGTAATGGCCATATCAAGTTTGGAAAGTAGTCTTATGTACATCATCCTCTCTGACTCTCATCTGGTGGTAGCCTGAACGCAAATCGATCTTGTAGTCTATACACATCTGTTGGGATCCGTCCTTCTTCTTCACAAATAGAATCTAGGCTCCCTAGGGTGAACTGCTCGGTCTAATGAATCCCTTGTCTAACATCTCCTGCAGCTTTGTAGACAACCCCTTCATCTCGGGAGGAGCCAATCAATATGGGGCCTTGGCTATCGGAGTCGCGCCCGGAGTTAGGTCAATCCTAAACTCCACCTATCTCTCTAGAGGTACCCTACGCAAGTCCTCTGGGAATACGTCCGCCTACTTTCTCACAACCGGTACATCATCCACATTCTCCTTACCCTTCTCCCGGCAATCCTTAACGTGGGAGACAAATCCTGAGCATCCCTACTGAAGGTAACGTCTGGCTCTCGCTGCAGAACCCATGACCGATCCACGATGCGGTCTCTCACCCTGAATCACCAGCTCTCCCCCACTTGGGGTCCTGACCCGAACCAACTGCTGCTCGTAGTCGATTAGTGCCCCACTTGGGCTTAGCCAATCCATGCCTATAATGACCTTGTTCCCACACAAAGGAATGGGAATCAAATCCGTGAGGTAACGCTCATTATACATCCTCAGGACACAATCTCTGTAAACCTCCGATGCCTGAACTGATCGGTCATCCACGATCTCGACCTATAAAGGATAATCCAACATGCATGAAGACTCAACAAACCTCTTACTAAGGGTAAGAGGTACGAATGATCGGGTAGCCTCGGAGTCAAATACTTGTACTGCGATGCTGTTCACATGGAAAGATCCTGTTACCACATCTAGTGCAACGCGTGTCTCCTCGGCAGTCAGCTGGAAGGCTCGACTCCTCACCAATGGAGCATTTGTGTTGCCTTGTTGGCCATCCGTGATCCGCAGGGTCGTTGGATCTTGTGCCACCACTAGCGCCCCTGATGTTAATCCCAGACAGTTGGCCTGTTTATTGTCGCTCTGATTTCAATGAAATCAAATCAGGTCTGATGTCTGAATAGTAGGGGTTGGGTTGTATAATCCTTGCTAAAATGCCACATCTTGCCGCACTTGTAGCAGCCTGATCCCCCAACCCTGCAAACTCTCTCATGTGGCATGCCGCATTTCCCACAGCAACTCCGGCCCCGCTGGCCCTTTGACCTCGAGTCAAATCCCATGGGTTTCTTCCCAAAAACCCTAGTCGTCTGCCAGTCTCTACCTTCCTCTTCCTGAGGTGCTCTATGTCAATCTTCATCTCCCTTGCCCTAGCTATCATATCCTCTAAGGTCAGACATGTTGAGTAGCTGACATGTTTCCGAATGTCAGCTCTCAACATATCATGGTACCGGGTCTTCCTCATTTCCACATCACCCGCATACTGAGGCACCATTAAGGCCCTCTCCCTGAATATGGCGGTAATATCCGCCACTGTCTCAGTCATCTGCCTCATATCAAGAAACTCCCTAGCTTGCTACTGAATCTCCATAGCTTGTGCGAACTCAGCTCGAAATCTGGTCACAAAGTCCGACCAGGTCATAGCCTCAATGGATGGGGCTCCCAACGTGTCACTGACTACCTCCCACCAGTCTCTGATCCTCTCCCTCAAACATCCTGCTGCAAAATTGACCTTCGACCCTTTAGGGAAGAAGCTTGTATCCTGCATAGACTCAATGTCTACGGTCCATCGTCTTGCTACAATGGGGTCCTTCACCCTACTGAAGTCTGGCGCTCTGTATCCCCTAAAATTCCTGAAGGAGAGCATGCGAGTCCCTGACTGGCTAGGTGCCATGTCTCTCCTGAATTCCCTAAGGCGATCCTCCATCAGCTCGATGATCCCATCCTTGATCGACCCGAAAATCATCGGGGTCGCCTCAAGGATTCCTCTTGTAACACCCCGACTCCTAGGTATAAATTTTAAAGTTTTATATTCATTATTAGAGACCTACTCGACGATTTGTCCGCCCCAACTCGTTGTGTAGAGACAGATATGGCTGCATGGTTTATGGAAACTACTCGACGAGTTGGAGGACCCCAACTCAACGAGTAAAAACTATGCATGAAAACCCTAATTTCCTAGGTTTTTGCACCCTATTTACAGGCTCATTAGCCACCCTCTGCCTCTCTTATCATCCCCATTAGCCTTAGAAAATCCTATTCATGTTTTACCTCTCATTTTGTGTGCGTAAAGGCTTGGAAGGTGGTTGTTGTGCTCTTGAGGAAGGAAGCTAGAAAGTTCAAGATTTTGGAACGTGAAGGAGCTTGTAGATCCAGCAGCTACTTTTTCTTGGCTTCCACTTGAAGGTAAAAAGTCATTTCCTTGTCCATTCTCTTAATAGATCTGTTCATCCTATTGTTTTAGTCCATTTCTAGCTTAATCTTAAAGCTTTTCCAGAATTGAGCATATTTTGAAGTGGGGAGTTCAGATTTGGACTCCTCTAAGCCCTCTTAGTCATAAAGTTATCAAATTTGTCAAGCTTTGGCCTTCTCCTTACCCTAAAACCTCTTCCTTAGCTTGGTTTTGGCATTTTAGGCTTTACATGCACGTAAAGTTTGCAACTTTATTTGGAAACTATACTCTAGGAAGCTAGATCTATAGTTTAGAGCCTTGGTTTAGCTTAGAAACATCTGAATGAGAAAAGGACTTAAGGAACTCAACGAGTTGCATATTGAACTCGACAAGTTGGATGAGGGTTTCCTGCTTTCTGGATTCTGCATGAACTCGGCGAGATAGAGAGATAACTCGACGAGTTGGTTAGGGTTTTCCCAACATTTTGGACAATGCATAGACTCAACGAGTTGTCTGGAAACTTGGCGAGTCAATTGGGATTTTCACGATTCATTGAGTTCTGAAGGCACTCGACGAGTCAGTAAGCTGCACTCGACGAGTTGGGTCAACATGGACTGTTGACCTTGACTGTTGACTTTAACTTTGACTAAGGGTTGACCAATTTGACTTCTGAGGGTATCTTGGTAATTTATGTATTTATGGAAGTGGATCATGGGTGGTTGTAGGTGTTGGTGTTTGGACCCATGTTTCGAGAGTTTGATCTTTTCAGTTCAGTATAGTTGGAAATTGTGAGTTGAGTTGTCCTCACTATACTAACAGGGTCGAAGGCACCAATGCTGACCCTTTTCGGATTTGTATCCGGGTTTATTGCATGTCGATATGCTTAGTGACCTGTTAGGTTGCTATCCTGGTATATAGGATGATGCTATGATTAGTTATTTGTTAGATCGGTCTGACTGTTGTATATGCTAGCATTTGATATTTATGTGTTGATTGTGTGATTGGGGATGGATTGAGGCGGTATCTTCTTTGTGCTCTAGGCCAATATACCTTAGGCAGTCGGGATAGATTATGAGCAGTCCATACGTGCCGATGGCTCGGAGAGCGGTCTAGATAGGCTGATGGCCCTTCGAGGCGGTCCAGTCAGGTTGATGGCTCAATATGCATGATATTTGTTTACTTGCTATGATATTTCTATGTTTTGTATGGCGTTGGTATTTTGGGGGAACTCACTAAGCTTTGGGCTTATAGTTTTGGGTTTTGTTTCAGGTACTTCGGATGATCACGAGAAGGCAAAGGCATGATCGTGCACCTCCTCACATTTTTATGATTCTGTTTATGGGATACTCTGATATGAAACTATTTTGAAAACATTTTGTATTAAATATTGGTTTTTGAATGCTTGAAAAAGTTTTAAATTTTCATGAATTTTAAGGATGTTACACCTCTCATAATCTCAGATGCGATGAACTCGTGCAATCCGTCATCAACCTGCTCGGAACCTGTACCTGCACCTAGCCCAGACCCTGAACCTCCTGCTATGTGACGTGTCACCACCATTTTGAAACAAAACACACAATCGTCAGGGTCATCTATAACTTCGAGAGGTTTCACACACTACAAGATCCTTGGCTTAATCTCAGCTCTCCTTGACTCGACTACCGATCTGCTTTCAGTAGTACAGGCCCATACTACCTTCCACATCTATCCGTACTTTCCTCAAGAATTTCCTTGACTCCACCAAGTCCCTTTCACTACTACTGCTCACTACACTAATCTCATCCTAGGCTTACCCTAGGGAAATATCCCACCCACTATCTGGCATCAGCTACATAAGAAATCCCTGCTATCTCCCTTAGCTAGCTCACGAATACCATTACATATTACTAAGACCAAATAATTCTTCGAATGAGAGGTCCTACGCTACAACAGTTGGACTCAGACATGAGCTACAAAATAGGGCTAGACCTAACCTTCTGAAATTATTTAGTCCTTGTAATATGTAACTTTAACGTATTCGTTTACTAGCTAACTAAAGATAACTAGGACTCCTAAAAGCACAAAGCAAGCAACATTCGGGCATTGAGTAGCCAAAACCAAGCATCTCCTAATCAGGCTATTATATCATTGACTAGTTAGTACTATCATACAGTTCATTAAGCACATACAACAGACACATAAGGCATCTTCCTAGATCCTTTGCCTTAATCTAGCATGTAGTTCTCATACACATACAATAGGCATTTAAGGCATCCTTCCTATATCATTAGCCCTAATCTAGCATGTAGTTCTCATAATCATATCATATATCATATCAAATTTGTATGGGTATCTTGGGGAAAATTTACTTGAGCTCGGTCGATTGCATGCATCACACACCTTGTTCTATCTCAAAATTCTTAAATTTAATAAAATAAAATTTGAAAATTGTTTTCTTTTTAAAAAAAATTCCAAAAATCTCGATTTGAGTCTAGACACCCCCAAAGGTGTGTCCGAATCCCTCAAACCAAGGCTCTGATACCAACTTGTAACATCCCAAAATTCATGACCAAAAATTTCATTGTTAATTTACTAATTTCTAAAACCATTTGTTTGAAAACAACCATAGTACAAAATCCAAGTATCGATAGTCAAAACATGTCATGGTAAAACAATCTCAGAGTATAAATCCCACGATCTCATGTGCGGAAATCCTGGTGTGATGCGCTGCAGTCATGTCGACTGCTTTCCCTTCGAAGAGGAAGTACCTGAAACTAAAACCGAAAACTGTAAGCACAAAGATTAGTGAGTTCCCCCATCATACCACATACCATACAATAAACATACCGCCAGACATATCTGGGTGCCCGACCTAGCCTGCTGAGAATATCTGGGTGCTCAACCTACCTACTGGGGTGCCCGACCTACCCCTGCCAAGCATATATGAGTGCTCGGCGTACCCTGTCAGGCATATCTGGGTGCCCGAACTACCCTTCGGTTTATTTTAACTGGCTATGGGGACTATTTCACCCTTACGACTACCACATAATAACATAACATAACATACTGTCAGGCATATCTAGGTGCCCGACCTACCCTCCGGTTTAGCTCAACCGGCTACGGGGTCTAACCTACCCCTCTACCACTATCACATAATATCATAGCATACTAGCACATAAAGCATAATAGATAGTGGCATACCGGACAATTATCATAAAGACAATCATCTCAACTATAATCAACTCCTGGTGGGCCGGCATTGGTGCCTTCGACCCACTTCTACTGGAAGGTAACTCACCTCACATTCCGTGAAATAGTTGAACTGTCATCGGCTCTAAAATCTGCCCCACACAACTCCTACACATAAAGATCTCCTTAAGTAACGCCTTTCATGCTCATAACCCTTTAAGGGCCAACTTTGGTCAAAGTCAAAGTCAAGGTCAACACCCTGGTCAAACGTCAACCTCTTGGTCAAAGTCAACGTTTCGAGTTAACTCGAATCGCCGAGTTGACCCATCGACTCGTCGAGTTCAATAAATCATAAAACTGAGAACCCACAATCCAACTTTACGAGTTCCTCCTATCCATGGCATCAGGACTTTCTGATTCTACTCGTCGATTCATCCTTGAACTCGTATAGTTTTTCCCTTTATAGAATCAGGACATTTCGACCCAACTCGTCGCGTTCCTCTATGGACTCGATGAGTTCTTCAGTCTGTTGAGCCATCTTAATAGATTAAGCTTATATGCTTCATATCCAAGTTCCATACTTCATCTACATACTAAAAATGTCCTTTTAAGGGTAAAGTTTCCAACTTTACCCGATAATAGCCTTCCTTAATGGGTTTAGCTCAAACCCTAGTTCTTTAAGACCTAGATCTTGATCAAAAAGCGATAATACGAAAAACTAAAGCATAAAAATGAGATCTAGACCCTAGACACTATTTGAACACGTAAAGTCTCCGACTTTCCTTCCGTGCATGGCCTTTTAGGACTTAAAAGGCCAAAATGGCACCTTAGAGCTTGCATGGGACCTCAATTGCCATAAAGTTTGCACCTTTATTCCATGTAGGCCCTCCATGGTTCCATAACTGATGATATACTCACTTAAGATGTCCATTTCCCAAGGGTCATGCTTCTTGGACCAAAAACTCAATAAAAGTGAAGATGAAGAGATCTACGCATACTATAGACAAGATATGAGCTTTATACCTCTAATGAACTAGAAATGAAACTAGAATTCTGGATCTAGTCTTCTCCAACACTTCCTTGCTCCTTCTTCAAGTTTCTTCCTCTTTATAACCACAAGAATGCACCAAAAATGGCTCAACGCTCTCAAAAGTGTATTAGGGTTTTGTGGCTAGGTTTGGGATGATGGAGGCTAAAAATGAGGCTAGCCTTTGGAGGGTAAGGTGTTTAAATGGGGTGGTAAACCCAGAAAATTAGGGTTTCATTCGGACAGCCCTACTCGTCGAGTTGAGTCCCTCAACTCGTCAAGTAGACTTTAAGTTTCGCGTCCAAATTCCATTCCTACTCGACGGGTTTGGGGCCTCCAACTCGTCGAGTTACTGTACAAAAATGAATAAATTGATATAAAATACATACAGGAACCGGACGTTACAAGAATACTAACAAAAATTCCCACAACACCCCTTCAGGGTTACCTGACACAAATGACTAAAATACCCCTAATGGGTTACCCGCTTTAAAAGAATAAAATACCCTATTTGTTTAATTAGTTGAAATGACAGTAATACCCCTAATGGTAACTTCTTTTATTGACTAAAATACTCCTACTTTACTAATTACCTGAAATAATATACACCTATTGGATTAACTGCTTCAAATGACTAAACTACCCCTAAACTAACATTACTGCCCTAAGTATCTCAAATGACTAAACTACACCTACATGTTTAAATATTTGTAAAGACTAAAGTACCCCGTACACACTTGTAACATCCCAAAATACGACCCAAAAATTTTCGTTTTAATACTATTAAAATCAAATACTGAAAGTTATCTCATAAAAACCATACGTCAATATCTCAAACCAAAACAAGCATCATGATAAAAAACTGTATCAAACTGTATCAAATCACATTAAAGGAAACAGCGAAGGATCTCCCAGGAATAAAACTGAAGTTGTGGTGTGTGCGATGCCATCATCCCGAGCTCTTCCCTTTGTTTGCGGAAGTACCTGAAACCAAAACAGAAAACTGTAAGCACGAAGCTTAGTTAGCTCCCCTAAACTACCACATATAATACAACATATGAACAACTATTGGGCCTTGCCCACTGCATCGGACCGGAGTCCGGAAACTGCCTCGGACCAAAGTCCGGAAACTACATCGGACCGAAGTCCGGAACTAACTGCATCGTACCGAAGTCCAGAACTGTCTGGGACCTTGCCCCATCATCGGACCAAAGTTCGGCAACTGTATTAGACCGAGGTCCGAAACTAACTGAACATGGCGTAGCATAAAACATATCAACTAGCACAAACACATATACTGCATACTGCATCGGGCCGTGGCCCGGAACATATAGAGCATAAATCTTGTCCGAGCCACGAAGGCATCAAACATACTAACTACTGCATCGGACCGAAGTCCGGAAACTACTGCTAACTAAGCGGGTCGGCATTGTGGTCGTAGACCCGTTCCTACAGGAAGGAAACTCACCTCGTAATCTGGCTGTTGAACGAACTGTTCGGGAAACTGTCTACTACTGCTCCGGTACCTCCCCGGCTACAATTTCCATAAGTACACTCAATCAATTACTGATAACTATGCTGAGGGTAAAATGACTGTTTTACCCCTCGTCAAAGTCAACCTCTTGGTTAAAGTCAACATACAGTTGACCTGACTCGTCGAGTTGGGCCGCCAACTCGTCGAGTCCTTACTCTTTTTCTCGCTATTACTCATCGAGTTCGGCATAGACTCGCAGAGTTCCTCTTCGATACTAAAACTCAATCAATCTCCATCCGACTCATCGAGTTGTATTAACAACTCGTCGAGTTCTCCTACATCGCATGAACACTCTAGCTGTGACTCGCCGAGTTGTATGAACAACTCGTCGAGTCTGTTCTTAAGATATGAAGATTGCCTTGGACTCGCCGAGTCATGGCACTAACTCGCCGAGTCCCTTCCCTACTGAATCTTACCTCCTGCTCACTGAGTCCCTCCTCTAACACACTGGTTCCACTCGGCAAAACCCAAAAGGGAAAAATTGGGGATTCGCGACTCGACTCGCCTAAAGAACAACTCGCCGAGTCGATTGCATGCAACCACTAATCAGATGATTCTGGTCAATTCCATTGCATTCAACTAATAGATCTGGGCTCCTAGGGCTTGTTTCACACGTAAAGTTTCCAACTTTACGTGTATAAATGCATCCATGGAGGTTTAAAAGCTCTAAAGGGACCAAAAGAGTATATCTAGGGCTTTGATGCAAGAATGGCCCCATAAAGGCCATAGATCAGAGCTTCTAGAGCTCATACATGGGTAGATCTGATGGCTATTCATCACCACATGCTTCCAGTACTACTACCAAGCCAAAAATGATAAAAACAAGCCCACCAAGAGATCTAACTGAAGAATGACAAAGGTGTGAGCTTGATACCTCAAAGAAGACTGTGATACCACCAAAAACTCGGATCTACTTGCTTCTCCCTTGATTCCTCCTCCTCTCTTCTCTCCTTCTATTCCACAAATGAACCACAACTTCACAAAGTGAGAAAATCACACCAAAATGACAAGGGTGGCAAGGGTTTTCGTATGAGGCTTTTCTGTGGGTGAGGGAGGCTACTGAATCCCCAAATAGTTATTTAAATAGGGTACAAACCCATGGATTTAGGGTTTCATCCAGACTGATGGACTCGCCGAGTCCAGGCATATGGACTCGTTGAGTCTCCAGCTCCAAATGCGTGCTTATCCCGTCTCAACTCGACGATTCAGGCTACTGACTCGTCGAGTTCCTCTTGAAAACTTGAAAATAAATATTTAAATAACATACCAGAAATAGGGTGTTACAACTCTCCCCCACTTGTCTCAGACTTCGTCCTCGAAGTCTGCTGCTTCTGAATCTGGAAACAACTTTGGGTAATGCTCCCTCATCTCCTCCTCTGCCTCCCACGTCCACTCAGACCCCTTCCGATACTGTCACTGCACCTTTACCAACTGAACCACCTTTTTCCTCAAGGTCTTCGTCTTTCGATCCAAAATCGCAACCAGTCTCTCAATATAATTTAGGCTACTAACAACCTGAATATCCTCCAAGGGTACAACTGCTGACTCGTCCACCAAACACTTCCTCAACTGGGAGACATGGAAAGTGTTGTGGATCTGGATAAGCTCTGCCGAAAGATCCAACTGATAAGCGACCCGATCCACCTGGGCCAAAACCCTAAAAGGACCGATGAACCTGGGGCCCAGCTTGCCCCTCTTATGGAACCTGATAACACCCTTCCAGGGAGACACCTTCAGGAGGACCATATCGCCCACCTGAAACTCAAAGTCTGAACGCCTCCTATCGGCGTAACTCTTCGGTCGACTTTGTGCAGTCTGCAGTCTACTACGAACCTGCTGGATCAACTCTGTGGTCTTGAGCACCACTTCGGTGCTCCCGATGACTCGCGAACCAACCTCGCCCCAACAAATCGGGGTCCTGCACTTCCTCCCGTAGAGCATCTCGAAAGGAGGGCGGTCAATACTTGCATGGTAGTTGTTGTTATACGAAAATTCTGCTAATGGAAGATACGTATCCCAACTGCCACTGAAGTCTAGGACACATGCCCAAAGCATGTCCTCGAGAGTCTGAATCGTCCTCTCGCTCTGCCCGTCCGTCTGTGGGTGGAAAGCGGTGCTGAAATGGAGACGAGTACCCATCTCGTCATGAAATTGTTTCTAGAATCTGGAAGTAAAACGGACATCTCGATCTGACATCACTGAAACAGGCACTCCATTCCGTGCCACAACTTCTCGCACATAAATATTGGCTAGCTTCTCAACTGATATGCTCTCCTGGATCGCTATAAAATGAGCGCTCTTTTTCAATCGATCCGCTATAACCCAAATCGAATCCACTCCACGTGCGGTCCTGGGGAGCTTAGTGACAAAATCCATGGTGATGTCTTCCCATTTCCACACTGGAATGTCTAATGGCTGCATCTTGCCATGAGGCCTCTGGTGTTCCGCCTTAACCTTCCTGCAGGTCAGGTACCTCTCCACATACCAGGCGACATCCCGCTTCATGCAGGGCCACGAATAGTCGGGTCAAAGATCCCTATACATCTTCGTTGCCCTTGGGTGGATGGAAAATCGAGACTTATGAGCCTCATCCATAAGCACTTGCCGTACTCCGCCCCAGTACGGTACCCAAACTCTTCCATGAAGGGTCAACAATCCTCGACTATCATAGTCGAAGGAAGCTACTCGGCCCACAATCCTCTCACACTTCTGCCTCTCCTCCTTGAGGCCCTCGACCTGAGTCTCTCTTATCTGCTCTAATAACGGACTGATTACAGTCATCCTCAAACATATGTCCCTGATCGGGGCCGCTGCCGCCTTGCGGCTCAGGGTGTCAGCCACTACGTTGACCTTCCCTGGGTGATAAAGGATCTCACAATCATAATCCTTTACCAAGTCTAGCCACCGCTACTGCCTTAGACTCTTATGATCCGTGTAGATGGTACAACGGACCCTATAAAGGTAATGCCTCCAAATCTTGAAAGCAAACACCACTGCCCTCAGCTCTAAATCATGTGTAGCATAGTTAGCCTCATGAGGCTTCAACTATCTTGAGGCGTAAGCTATCACACGGCCTCGTTGCATCAACACTGCTCCCATACCTGTGATCGAAGCATCACAGTAGACTACAAAATCCTCTACTCCCTCTGGCAGGGTAAGGATCGGTGCCTCGCACAATCTCTGCCTGAGGGTCTCAAATGCTGCCTGCTACTCAGGCCCCCAACGAAACACCACTGACTTCTTAGTCAGTCGGGTGAGCGGTACAGCTACCTTGGAGAAATCTTGGATGAATCTCCTATAGTACCCTGCCAAACCTAGGAAGCTTCGAATCTTAGATGGAGATCTCGGGACCTCCCACTGCATCACGTCCTCTATCTTGGCCGGATCTACCAGAATACCCTTCTGATTGACGAGGTGCCCAAGAAACTTCACCTCGCGCAACCAGAACTCGCACTTGGAGAACTTTGCGAAAAGTCTCTCCCTCCTTAGAATCTCTAGCACCTCCCTCAGGTGCTCCTCATGCTGCTCCTGAGTCTTGGAATAAACCAAGATGTCATCAATGAATACTATCAACGACCGATCCAGCAACGGCCGACATACGCGGTTCATGAGATCCATGAATGCGGCCGGAGCGTTGGTGAGCCCAAACGGCATCACCACGAACTCATAATGACCATACCGGGTCCTAAAAGCAGTCTTATGCACGTCCTCATCTCTGACTCGCATCTGATGATACCCGGAGCGTAAATCGATCTTGGAAAACCAAGACGCTCCATACAGCTGATCAAACAAATCATCTATCCTCGGTAGTGGGTAACGGTTCTTCACCATTACCTTATTTAGCTCCCGATAATCTATACACATACGGTGCGACCAGTCCTTTTTCTTCACGAACAAAATTGGTGCTCCCCAGGGCAAACTGCTCGGCCTGATAAAACCCTTGTCCAGCAGCTCTTGCAGCTGATGGGTTTTAGCCATAAGAACATCCTATGTGCTCATGCATCCCTAATGCTTGGATCTAGGTTTCTCTATTGTACATGCAATTCATCCAAGACTTTAAACCCTAGTTCTAGCATACAATTAATCATATTAACATGTGAAAGGGTTTTTAGATCTTACCTTGATTGTTATGTAGCAATAACAATCTCAAATCCTCCTTGTAATGACTTTAGAAAGCTTAGAGTCACAAGTGTCACTCCTCTAATGGTTCACAAACACCAAGAGCAAGAGGATGAAGAATAAGGAGAGAGAAGGCTGCCCAAAACGTGTAGAAACCCTAGTGGAACTCTTAGCCACGTTTTTGGGGCTTAAGGGTACTATATATACATGTAGGCTATTAGGGTTTTCAACTAGGAAACCCTAATTTGACTGCTTAAGCCCTAAGCAACTCATGGACTCTTTTAGAATATCCCTTGACGATTTCTAATGGGTTTCCCCATAGAATTCGTCCAACCTATTATTCCAAGGTGATCCGTAGCCCAAATGCAATTATATTATAATTACAGTTCCATTCCCTTAAGTTTAATTAATCTCTTTTAGCCACAAAATTAATTATCAATTAATTCTTGACTAATACTAATTAAACAATATGATTTCTCCTTTAATATATTATTCTCATAATATATTAATAAATCACAATTAACCTTCCCTCTCCATAATTCATCCTATCAAGTTGGTTTGGTGAAGGCAACCCAAAAGAACCATGCACCATCGGGTCAAGTACATACCAAAATAGTTATGGACATAGACACTAATCCAATAGTCTCCCGCTTGGATAAGTCTAATAACTATTATGCATATGACTTCAGATCCTGATTTGCAATCGTAGCTTTCAAAAGCCGCTGTCAACTCTGATCTTATCAGATACGCGTCCTTTAGATAAGGGATCATATATTCCTCCATTCTAGATATCGTATAGACTGAGACATGGATTTAAATCATTCTCTCTGTCTATGTGTTGTTTCTCGATTTCCAATTTATGACGACTGACAACAAACTACAATTGAACACATCAAATTAGTCCCGGCTTGGCCAAGCGCTTAGGTGCCATCACTAAATCATCGAGGGGCCCACAGATATCGCTTTCATCCTATTTTGGATAAAAGGAACGGATAAACTTTGATTCAATGCTTGCTTGCACTCACTTACCGAATCACACACAATAATATGTTTTATAAAACCAAGTTACTGGTGCGTTTACATATTATCAATGTGTAACCGACTCGCAAGATACAACTCACACATCTCGGTTTCAAGAATATAAGATATTATCGTCTCACCAATCACTCGTGATAAAATCCATGAAGTGATCCAAGTGAGCGTGGGTTTAATCCAATGCTCAAATCATTTTCATAAGCACTCATGAACGTTGCAACAAACATTTGCTTATGTCTAATACACTTTAGACAATCTACACACCAATTCACGACAGTCTTCATTCATACCTACTTCCAACATATGAACGACTGTGGTCCATTCGAATAATTTGATTGTTCTGAATCAATTTAATTATTCAGGAAGTCAAAACATGCAAAGTGAAACACAATAATAATACTAATCCCATATGACCCCACACTCTAGGTATAAATAAAACATTTTATTTAATCACCATATTGATTACTGATTATTTGTTGTTTCGGGTAATCAACTTCTTACTTGAATTATTACTACACTTGTCCCTTGCTCTCAGCATCTACACAATGTTTACCTACGGTCCTTACTTTGTGAAATAGATCAAATGAACACATTTCCAATCATACTCATTTCACAACTCCCAATCCTTATCATAAGTATAAGAATATCAAATTCTTGTTACTTATGCTAGATTCTAACATTTTATGCAATGATTCTTACGTAAAGTCATAGCTCAAAATCATCAAGACTTGGCCAATCTCTATCAGAAACAATTCTATAGATATGATGTCTTTCACTCAAAGTACATTCCTTTAAACATCCTTCTTGCATAAAAGTTTCTAATCTAGACATAGACTCTCAATATCCAACTCCCAATATGGAAACATTTCCATATTTTCCATATGACAACTCATTCTTAATAGAATCTTATCTATTCATAATAATGTCGATATGGTCCATCGAATACCATACTTCCAACTACTCACAAGCGACCAATCCTCAGCAAGCTTTGGATCATCCTTTCATAGTTGTTTAATTATCTTAGTGAAAACCGATTCTTGTCCTTTTTCCCTCTTAATGCGCTAGACATTTGGAAAATTTTAGAATGCTTAAATTTTATATCATCTGCAATCGATCCTTTACCCGAAGCGTATGGGATATGATGCATAATGTCTTACATGAAGATCTGATACTTTATCAATCTTCTGCCATAATATTTTATGTGCCACGTTCTCCTAATTCGAACTATAAAGAGGGATGCCATAATCATAATCGAAGTTGAGAACACACTATGTATCATTGACTAAATTTATTAAAATTCCACAATCTAAGCCTTTAGATTTGAAAATGAAGCATAATATTCTCTCCCTTAATTATAGCAAAACAACTTTTCAACCCTTACGACTTTGCAAAGTATAACTCTTGTTTTCTATAATTAATATTTCTAACTTGCAATACTTGCCTTAATAATCATACAAACATAACACTTATGCTCCCACTATCATGATGATTATTATCAAATAAGCATAACACTTATGCTCCCACTAGCTTTGACATGATAATCCTTTATCTAAGCTTCTTAAACTTATACACCTTTGCCTTAGATAGCTCATATGTGTGTCAAAACAATTTAGACTAATTGCCAAATCTCACAATACGAATTATGGAAAGGGATACCGTAACCATAATCAAATTCAAGAATACAATTTTCACAATCACTATCTTCTTAAAATCTCTCTTGGTGAAAGCATTTCCTCATAGTCATCTTCATGAAAGAGGGAATCTTATGACACTTAGATTTTAATGGTGTATGTGTTCTTATCCATGCAAATTTGTCAAAACCAAAGTTTGCGACAAATCCAAACTCATATGGACCGAACTTTCTCAATCTTGATTTCTTGCCTTATGGTAACACGAGTGCCCACCATGTCTTCCAAGCAGTTAAGCAGCTCACCCTTTCCTATCAATGCACTTTTCATTGATCAAAGTGCTTGCCTTTTATGCGTTCAAATGAGAACTCATAGAACTTACATGCATAATTAACTCGATTGGAACGGCATAGAAACAAGACAGTGTCAACACGATAGGTTGTAAACCTCAAGTCGTGTGCTAGTGATGATCGATAAGGTTTATTCTTGATTTGTTCTCAAAACCATTCAAGACCATTGAGACTCCCACTGACTCCTTGACATATAAGATTCTTTTGTCAATAAACATTTCTTGACAAACAAATATTCAAGAGTTAGTGTAGCTTTTATCAAGACAAGACACTTCACAAAATGGTCCTAGTTGGTCTTTGTCGTATCCAAGACATCACAACTTTCCACATTTGATGAATGTTATAAACCTTCTTAAGACTTGTCACTCAATGTCACAATCTTAACTCTAAGACTTGTTTTTGTAACGAAGTATGATTGACTTTTTGATTTAACCATTTCATCAATTCTTGATTCCTCTTCTTAGACATACAATTGCACTAAGACTTACTTAGAGGATCAATTGAGATATGGTTCTTAATCATTAAGACCTATCATAAAACATAATAAAAGGTTCTCTCCCTTCTTCTTAGAATAGAGAAACTTTTATCTTTCTTCCTACTTGATTCTTCTTATTCGTTCTGCTATTGATTTAGACTCTTTCAATCAAATGAGGATTACACTTAATCTCATAAGTATAATCATATTTACTTAACCTTAGTAAATCATGACGAATATCTTTGTTACTCTTGTGGTGGACTTGATCAACACACAACCTTGTGTACTCGATCTCCTAGTCCTTCACTTGACACTTTGTCAATGGATTAGTCTAATTTCCAAATATGAAATTTCTGATTCATCATGCAACCAAGTTGTATGATTCCAAGTTTCTATCCAATTGAAACTTGGGCGATGAGAAACTTTCCCTATTTGGTAAATTCTTGACCTTTCCACAAATAACATAATTAAGAATTAAATCCATTATTGCTAATAATAGAAACTTACAAACATCAATTTTTCATACATGCCATTGCAAGGATAAATAAATAATATAAAATCAAAATTTATTTTATTGCGGAAAAAATTTGTCCTTATAATACAATTTAATTGAAAAACTAGGTTAATACATATTTATTAGCAATCTTATTCTAACTCCAAGTAGTAGCTCAAGATTCTAATCTTCAAGTAATGTGATCGAAATCCATTTCTTCACGATTATATTCCGCTCACTTCTTCCCTTAAGCTTCCGTTCTTTTCTTCGATCCTACAAAACATCGAAATGCAATCTTATCACATCATGTATTAAGAATCTAGAATAGGAACTTACAAGAGTTAGTTAATGGAATTTACCTAAAGTAGAGTCATACGTTTTGACTCTCCCATTTCTTAGATCTCTTAGGTAAATAGGGCAGCTTCATCTCCAATGCCCCTTCTCTTGGCAATAAAAGCAAATTGACTCTTTCGGAACAACACATGGAACTGCTTCGGACTTTGCCTTTCTCTTATGATCAAACTTTTCGATCATGGCATGCCTTTCGTTGCTATTGCCTATATCCATAGAGGTCTGGAAGGCAGATCCATCAATCAACTTTGCTTTTCTAGTGCGCCAAATCATTGCTGATTCAGCAGCAATAAGCATATAGGTGAGATCAATGAGGGTTACGTCGTGGTTCATCATATAGTACTCTCTTACGAACTCACTATATGAGTCAGGAAGTGACTAAAGAACCTAGTTAACAGCCAGCTCCTCACAGACAACAGATCCCAACATTCTTAACCTATCAATGTGTGACTTGATCTCTAGGATGTGTGCATACACTGACTTTCCTTCTTCATGTTTACTTGCCAAAAGGGCTAGAGTGAGTTTGAACTTTTCAATATTTTGAACTTGTGGGCTAAGGAGAATAATAGGAGGAGGTGGAGGAAGTGAAGCATGATCTCGTGTTCCTCGATCGAATCGTGGAATATCATCTTCATGTGAAAAGCTTGTTCCACGGAATTTGGGAAGACCATAGTTGTCATACTTTGACATCTACAAAACGGGAGAAAAATTAAATTCAAGTTAGTTGATTGAGTCCTTAATAAATCACCCAAAAGAGATATTAAGGCTAGGACCCAACACAATACTCTACAACCTAGAAAAGGGATGTCGTAATCTAGTTGCAGAATATTTGAAGGTAAGTGAATGACGATTCACTAATTTCCACCATGAAAAACGAAAAAGAAATTTATGTTTTAAATCTATGAAAAATCCTAGATCCTTTGACATTCATTGAACTTTTCAATGGCATGTTTAAATCTCGATATGCCCCTCTAGTTTGTGACTGGGATACCGAGGATCACAAAGCGGGTGTGAATAACCATGCAAACTTACATGCTGCCCCCACATGTTACAGTCACCTATTCGATGTACCGGTTAACCACACACGCTCCACCGAACTATGACAAACTTTGAGTCACCCTTTGCTGCCTTTGCTTAGAACCATTTAGCGTGTCGGTTAACCACACACGCTCCACTAACATCTTCACAAGGGCACAAACTATAATTTCATGGAATTGCATCAATTCACTTTTGCCTAAAGTAACCAAGATTGGGAATTTGTAAAAGCATTTAGTTACTTTTATACTTCAATATACTTATAATGGAAAGTTTCTGTCCTATCCTACCCTTTCGGCTAACAACCCTCCACTAGTCAAGAGTGCGGTGGGTAAGAGTGGATACCCATTCAATTGCCATTTTATATGCAATTTCCTTAAACACCCCTTATAGACCAGCTTCGTGAATGAGGCCTACTAACGGTAAGACCGACTTTTACTCATACATATATATTAGACTTTTAATGTTATATATAGTATAGGGTGTATTTTACACTTTTAAAATACTAGGTGGTCTAATTTAATAACTATACTTTTAATTTAATTAAATGTAAAACAAAACTTTATAGGTTTATTAAATCCTTTTTAACTATACACCTTAATTAATTAATAAAACTATAAGGGTGTGATTTGAACCTTTTCAAAACAATACTAGGGTTTTAGAATTTAACATTTCTAAATTAAACTTTTAATCAACTTTTAAATTCCAAAATTGAGGGCAAGTTTTGAAACATTTCAAAACATTAGGGTTTCAACTATTTAAATTTCAAAACAAAACCTTTAAGTTCAAATTTAAACCATAAAACTTACATGGGTACAAATGAAACTTTTCACAACACAAGGATCAAATAACAAATAATAGAAATTAAGCAATTAATTTTGTCAGTATCTATATTTGACCTAATTTCAATTTCTTGCAAGATAAGTTACCCAATTAATACAAATAATCAATCTTTAATCATATAAGGAAGTTATTATCTAATCAATTGGTAATTATCTTTTGTTTAATCAAGGATATACTGAAATATAAGATAAAATTCGAATTATAAAGACCCAAAACAATTAAGGCAAGTATCCTCAAGCAAAACAGCAAGAAATCCTGAAATCTGCTCTTACTGACGCTCGAACTCGCCGAGTCCCTCTATGGACTCGCTAAGTTGGAACAACTCGTCGAGTCCACATTGGAACTCGCCGAGTTAATCAGTCAGGGAGCCAAAAAATCGATTTTGAAGCTTGAACAAATAACCAAGGCATCAATACAATAGAAACCAATCAAGGCTCTGATACCACTGATGGGTTTTAGCCATAAGAACATCCTATGTGCTCATGCAACCCTAATGCTTGGATCTAGGTTTCTCTATTGTACATGCAATTCATCCAAGACTTTAAACCCTAGTTCTAGCATACAATTAATCATATTAACATGTGAAATGGTTTTTAGATCTTACCTTGATTGTTATGTAGCAATAACAATATCAAATCCTCCTTGTAATGACTTTAGAAAGCTTAGAGTCACAAGTGTCACTCCTATAATGGTTCACAAACACCAAGAGCAAGAGGATGAAGAATAAGGAGAGAGAAGGCTGCCCAAAATGTGTAAAAACCCTAGTGGAACTCTTAGCCACGTTTTTGGGGCTTAAGGGTACTATATATACATGTAGGCTATTAGGGTTTTCAACTAGGAAACCCTAATTTGACTGCTTAAGCCCTAAGCAGCCCATGGACCCTTTTAGAATATCCCTTGGACAATTTCTAATGGGTTTCCCCATAGAATTCGTCTAACCTATTATTCCACGGTGATCCATAGCCCAAATGCAATTATCTTATAATTACAGTTCCAGTACCTTAAGTTTAATTAATCTCTTTTAGCCACAAAATTAATTATCAATTAATTCTTGACTAATACTAATTAAACAATATGATTTCTCCTTTAATATATTATTCTCATAATATATTAATAAATCATAATTAATCTTCTCTCTCCGTAATTTATCCTATCAAGTTGATTTGGTGAAGGCAACCCAAAAGGACCATGCACCATCGGGTCAAGTACATACCAAAATAGTTATGGACTTAGACACTAATCCAATAGCAGCTGCATAGACAACTCCTGCATCCTGGGGGAGCCAACCGATACGGTGCCTTGGCTATTGGAGCCGCACCAGGGACCAGGTTAATCCTGAACTCGATCTGTCTCTCGGGAGGTATTCCAGGCAAATACTTTGGAAATACATTCGGGTAGTCTCGCACTACCGGAACATCATTAACCGTCGACTTTCCCTTCTTGCGGGTATCTAAAACATAGGCAATATAACCGGCGCAACCCTGCTAAAAATAGCGCCTCGCTCTCGCTGTTGAACACATAACTAGTCCGCGTTGTGGCCTCTCGCCCTGAATCACTAAATCTCCCCCACTGGGAGTGCGAACCTTCACTAACTGCAGTTCAGAGTCTATCACCGCCCCATTGGGGCTCAGCCAATCCATGCCTATTATGACCTTATTCCCTCGCAGGGGAATAGGGACCAATTCCACCGGAAACTGCTCATCGAATAACTGTAGATAACCTCCTCTATGTACTCTCGCCACCCTGATGGTCCTGTCAGCTGCGATCTCATCCTCAAGTGGACATTCTAGCTCCCCTAGAGCTCTGCTAAACCTCTTGCTAAGCGCAAGAGAGACGTATGATCGGGTAGCCCCCGAATCAAACAATACTGTGGCGGAAATGCTGTTCACTGAGAACGACCCTATACAAAACATATAACCATAAGAAACAATCAATAATAAATACAGAGATAAGGGAAAAATACACTCGTCACCACGTCAGGAGTCGCTCGCGCCTCCTCTGCTGTCAGCTGAAAAGCCCTACTCTTCGCCACCGGCGTCTCAACTCGGCCCTGACGACCATCTGTAATCCTCAAAGTAGCAGGAGCAGGTGTTGACACCTTCCCCGCAACAGCTAAACTCGGACACTGGGACTTTTTATGTCCCCTCTGATTGCACTGAAAGCAAATCAGATCTGATGTCGCAATGGCGGTGGTAGTGGTTGTACAATCACTGCTCATATGCCCAGTCCGACCGCACTTGTAGCAGCCGGAACTCCCTGCCTTGCACGCCCCGTCGTGCAATCTACCACACTTGCCACACCGACCATGGCTCTGCTGACTCCTGGATCTGTGATCTGAAACCTTGGGCTTTTTTCCCGAACTCCCTGAACCCGAAGCCGCCTCCGGCTTCCTTTTTCTCTCCATCTCAAGGTCAATCTCTCTCTCTCTCTCACCCTAGAAATCATGGCATCCAGCGTTTTACAGCTAGACCGGCTCACAAACTGGCAGATGTCACTCCCCAACATCTCATGATAACGGGCCTTCTTTATTTCCAAATCAGCTGCGTACTGAGGAACGAGAAGTGCCCTCTCTCAAAACTTGGCGGTAATCTCCACCACTATCTCTGTAGTCTGGGTGAGATCCTGAAACTCCCTGGCTAACTGATGCACCTCAATAACCAGTGCGAACTCAGCTTTGAACCTGGCTATAAAGTTACCCCAGGTCACAGCATCCAAATCCGAATCATCTCCAATGACATGTCCGACCTCCTCCCACTAATCCCATGCCCTGTCCTTCAGAAGACAGGACGCCAATCTGACCTTGTCCCCCTCGGGACATCTGCTTGTGCGGAAAGCGGTGACCACATCCTCCACCCATCTAGTATCGCTATGGGGTCCAGCGCCCTGTGATAATATGGAGCTCAACATGCCTAGAACTCCCTGAATGTAAGCGTGCGCGACCCCATCATGGCCCCCACCTCAGCACGAAAATGTGCCTAGTCTCTCCTCCATCAACTCTAGTATACCCTCCTTGATCGAACCGAAGATCACTGGAGTCTGCTCAAGAATGATATGGGTCACCTCTGAAGTGAAAAACTCTCTAGTCTCCTCATCTAGGTGCTCGGCTCCTGAGCCTGATCCTGATCCCTCTCTGGCACCCAAACTGCCAGCTGCTGGCCTAGGCTGCAAAACCAGCATTCTGAAAACATATCATGGCAACGTCAGTACACTAAAATATCCCAAGGGATCATTTCTACTACAAGCTTCCCGGTCTCATCTCAGCCTTCCTTGATTCAACTACGGATCCTCTGCTTCCAGTAGTATGGGCCCCTACTACCTTCCACATCTATCCGTACCTTCCTCAAGGACCGCCTTGACTCCACCAAGCCACTACCACTGCTGCTGATCTATGCTACTCTCATCCTAGGCTTGCCCTAGGGAAATATCTGACTCAACCAAAACCTGTCCTCAGCCGCTGAAGGCCTCCTTGTAATGCCAATTAGTCATCACCTGAATATCATCACATGTGACGAGGCTCGGATAATCCTTCAAGTAAAAGACTCGTCCCTACAACGGTTAGACTCAAACAAGAGTTATGTAGTAGGGCCAAATCTAGCACTCTGAGATTATTCAACCCTGATCACATGCGATGTGACGTATTCACCTAATGGCTAACTCCCATTATTCGGAGTCCCACAAAGCACAAAGCAAGCAACATTCGGACGCAGGAAACTACTCAAGCAATTCTATCCTCATAACGAGAAACTGTACTAGCATACAATGCTAAGCTCATACTATCAGGCATAACCTAACAGGATATCCTACTGCTGTCTACTCAATACTAGCATGCAATTGTCATAAAGTTGGAACACATATAGCAATAAGGCATCTTCCTAGATCCTTAGTCCTATTATAGCATGCTGTTCTACTGAAACTGAAACAGATAATCATAACATAATCTTGTATGGGTAATTTGGTAGTACTTACTTGAGCTCGGCTGATCACATGCACAACACCCTTTTCTCGTTTTCAAAACTCTTTTCTTTTTAAGTCTTTTCCTCAAAAATTCTTTTGAAAACATTTTTCTTTCAAAAATCTTTTTACTATTTCCCTTAGTTTGAGTTCAGTCACACCCGTAAGTGTGCTCGAATCCCTCAAACCAAGGCTCTGATACCAACTTGTAACATCCCAAAATACGACCCAAAACAAGCATCATGATAAAAGTTGTATCAAAATGTATCAAATCACATCTAAGGAAACACTGAAGGATCTCCCAGGAATAAAACTGAAGCTGTGGTGTGTGCGATGCCATCATCCCGGGTTCTTCCCTTTGTTTGCGGACGTACCTGAAACCAAAACTGAAAACCGTAAGCAGGAACTAAGCAGGGTCGTGCCCTCTGCATCGGACCGAAGTCCGGAAACTGCATCGGACCAAAGTCTGAAACTAACTGCATCGGACAGAAGTCCGGAACTGTCTGGGGCCTTGCCCCCTGCATTGGACCGAAGTCCGGAAATTGCATCGGGCCGAGGTCCGGAACTAACTAAACATGGCGTAGCATAAAACATATCAACTAGCACAAACACATATATTGCATACTTGTCACACCCGCAAACCAGAATGGCGGAAACATTCGGGGGTGGATGACTTCACGTAGTACCATAACAATTGAATATTGTAAAGAAAGTAATACAACAATAATATATATAATAAAAACGTACATTGTTGCGTTATACATGTTTCTAAAAGAATATTACAATATGATGATTTAAAATGTTTGATAATAAACGCCTTTAGCGTTCCTTCTTCAAAAGCTGGTAGTGATGGGTTTTGGCCATATGAACATTCCTGTGTGCACATGCAAACCCTAATGCTTGGATCTAGGTTTCTCTAATTAAACATGCTTTGAATCCAAGACTTCTAATGACTAATTAGGTATAAGAACAATACAAAATCAGATCTAGAAGTTTACCTTTGAATCTCTTGTTTGATCTTGTTGTCTTGGAGCTCTAGAGTCACAATTGTCACTCCTCTAATGGCTTACAAACACCAACTAGCAAGGACGATGATTTGAGAGAGAGGAGAG
This sequence comes from Lactuca serriola, assembly GCF_051521515.1. Taxonomy (NCBI): domain Eukaryota; kingdom Viridiplantae; phylum Streptophyta; class Magnoliopsida; order Asterales; family Asteraceae; genus Lactuca; species Lactuca serriola. The sequence continues at coordinate 77,182,825 of NC_136409.1, forward strand.
GGATTAGAAATCGGCCAGGGTTTCTTTGCTTTAGTAGAGGTGCCGATTTCCCATGCCCTAGGGGTCTATTTATACTTGTAAGGCTCCTAGGGTTTCACCCTTAAACCCTAGTTGGATAATCTTTCCTTAAAGCAATCCAAATCATTTCCAAAGATAAGCCTTGGACGAATTTGAGGCTATCCCAAGCCCTAGAATCGTTCAACCCTTATCCCTTAAGGATTTACAGCCCAAAGTGCAACTATCAAACAATTGACACTTTATACCCTCTTATTTAATTAATCCCTTTAAGTCACCAAATTAATACTAATTAATCTATGACTTATATTAATCAAATAACAATATTATTATTCCTTATATTATTCTCATAATATATTAATAACAATTATTCTCTCATAATGAATCATCCTATCAAGTTGCTATGGTGAAGGCAACCCAAAAGGACCATGCACAATCAGGTCAAACACTTGCCTAATATAGTTGCAGCCTTAAACACTATTCCAACAGGTAGTTACCTATATTACTGATTCCCTGAGAAATACAAGTGGTTTCGAAAAAGTGTCAACAATAAAGTTGGTGAGCTCATAAATGTTTTGTACTGAAAAAGTATGTCCTTTTGGAAGAAAATCGATGAACGTGGCTTTTAGAAAATCCAATATTTTCCACATATAGTTTGAAAAGTTCCCAAGGTTGGAGGGCGTTAGTATCTTTCGTATTTAAATGATAAAGATAAGTTTTGTATTCAAAATAATGTAAATACTGAATGCATGTATGAAGCTCGTAAATCAAGCTTGTTTTTATACTTTCGTGTGAGTCTTATAACCATACTATTGACACAGACTGCCTGTAACAACATTCTTCAGGTGTTGTACTGTTATGACATTTGTCACCCCGGACATGCCGGTCTAACTGTAGCTAACAGTTTAGGTGCGGGGTTGTCAATCCCGTATAGATCTATACACAAGTATCACGCTCTCCCTCCAAGAGATTATGGCTTATAATACAGGACTTGAAATGCATACATAAAAGTACGTTGAAGTTTGAATATCTCACATTAGTTAGTATAAATAGATTTACGATAAGAAAGTATTTATTTCACTTTAGAAGAAAGTATTTCGTTTTTCAAGATGTATACGTAAGAATGTATGAATAACTCACAAACTATACCCATTATAGTTTTTCAAAAAGTATGTTCCATTTGGTGAAAATAACTTGGTGATATACTAAACTTTATACGTAAAGTAAGATGTTGGTATCGAATAATAATAAGATAGATGTTGCATTTATATAAAACGATACGTTTTCTTGTATTGTACTTGTATTCCCCCCTCCCCCCTAAAACATGAAAAGACTTGAAAAGTAGGGGTATGAACTCACTTGTTCGGTTTCAAGAGAGCGAGACTAGAGTCGGGCAGAACTTCAACTGCGGAAAGCTGCGTCTTCGAGCTTCTCCGGGATCTTGGTAGCGTAGAACCTTCGTCGGGGGCTCGAGTCTGTAACCGAGGGTGTCGGGATGGTCTCTGGTACGTAAGACTGTGTGAGTGTGAGTGAAACTTTGAGTGAGGTGTGCTAAAATTCGGAGCTTATGCCTTCTATTTATAGGGCTGAAAATGCGAGTACGCTGGGCGTACCACCGGAGTACGCTGGGCGTACGCGTTATGCTGGGCGTACTTCGGTTACGCTGGGCGTAACTTTGCGTCATGTCTTACGACTCGGGTCTAGCTAGTCATAGAGCTTGCAGCTGATGGGACTCGACCCTGCACCTGAGTATGCTGGGCGTAATCCTGAATTACGATGGGCGTAATTCTGGCTTCCGTCTTCTAAATTCCGTAACTTTCGCGTACGGGCTCTGTTTTACGCATTCTTTATATCCACGCGTAGGTGAGAATATGTTATACAACTTTGATTTAGACTCCGTCGGCTAGTTTTGATTTATTTTTAATGCTATGTTTTTAATAGGCCGGGATTGTTAAAGTCCGTTAAAAATTCATAACTTCTTTATCCGACGTCTGTTTTCGTTTGTCTTTTTATCATCTTACTCCTATTGTGGTGACCTTCTACTCTTGTTTATGTTGCATTAGTTAAATATCGATCGATTTTCAATTCGAGTTTTTAGCTCTCTACTACTGTTACAAAACTTAGGAAATTTGTAACTTCTTCATACGAGGTCCAGTTTGGGCGATCTTTTTATGTACGTTTACAGTTTAACGATTAACATAAGACAGTAACATTACTCATAAATAAAACTCCTTGTTTAATCAGCAAATGTTAATTACATTTATCTATTACACGTTTCTAATACTATCTAATCTATGCTAATATCATCCTTCAGCCCAATGCTCCTAGCACGCTGCAAGTGCTTAACCCTACTCAGTCCCTTCGTAAGCGGATCTGTTGGGTTATCTTCTGATGATATCCTCTTTACTACGAGTTGTCCTTCTTCTACACGATGTCTAATAAAGTGGTATTTTCTGTCGATATGTCATGATCTACCATGATATCTCGGTTCCTTGGTCAAGGCAACCGCTCCTTCATTATCACAAATAATCTCCATGGGCTCCTTTATGGCAGGTACAACTCCAAGATCACCGATGAAGTTCTTCAACCATATTTTCTCCTTCGATGCTTCGCTCGCTGCAATGTACTCTGATTCGCACGTTGAATCAGCTACTGTTTCCTGTTTGGAACTTTTCCAAGTCACTGCTCCTCCATTCAGGGTAAAGACCCAGCCCGACTGCGAACGGTAGTTGTCCCGGTCGGTCTGAAAGTTGGCGTCACTATACCCTCGCACCTTCAAGTCATCACTCCCTCCGAATACTAATAACCATTCCTTCGTCCTCCGAAGGTACTTAGGGATATTCTTCACCGCAATCCAATGGGCTCTGCCAGGGTTCCCTTGATATCTACTAACCATGCTCAAAGCAAAGGCTACATCAGGGCGAGTACAAGTCATAGCGTACATGATTGAGCCAACTGCGGAAGCGTATGGTACTCGGCTCATTTATGCTATTTCTGCTTCGGTACTCGGACTTTGAGCCTTACTCAACTTGGCATTACTTTGTATCGGTAACTCTCCCTTTTTTGAGTTTTCCATACTAAAACGTTTCAGTACCTTCTCTAAGTAAGTGTTCTGACTAAGTCCTATTAGTCTCTTACTTCTCTCTCTTACTATCCTTATTCCCAAAATATAGGAAGCCTCTCTGAGGTCCTTCATAGCGAAGCACTTCCCGAGCCAGGACTTAACTTCCTGCAGAGTCGGGGTGTCGTTTCCTATGAGTAATATGTCATCGACATATAGAACGAGGAAGCTTACTATACTCCCACTGGCTTTGACATATACACACGATTCATCTTCGCTTCGTACAAATCCAAACTCTTTGACTTTCTCATCGAACCAAAGATTCCATCTGCGAGACGCTTGCTTAAGTCCATAAATGGACTTCTCAAGCTTACACACTCTATTCGGATACTTCGGATCCACAAACCCCTCTGGCTGAGCCATGTAAACATCCTCAGCCAAATTTCCATTAAGGAACGCGGTCTTGACATCCATTTGCCAAATCTCATAATCATGAAATGCAGCAATCGCTAGCATCACTCTAATAGATTTTATCTTCGCAACTGGTGAGAAGGTATCGTCATAGTCAACTCCGGGAGTTTGAGTAAAGCCCTTCGCGACCAATCGCGCTTTATATGTGTGTATGTTTCCATCCACGTCGGTCTTCTTCTTGAAGATCCATTTGCACCCAACCGTCTTATGTCCAGGCACATTATCAACCAAATTCCAAACTTGGTTATCATACATGGATTGGATCTCGCTGTCCATTGCCTCTTTCCATTTTGTAGACTCCGAGCCTACCATGGCTTCCTTATAGCTATTAGGTTCATCAAGGTTTATTAGTGTACCATCACTAATATATGTGTCCCCTTCGGTAGTAATATGAAAACCATAAAACTAGGGTTGAACTCTAACTCTTTCGGAACGTCTAAGTGGTAAGGACTCGTTAATCGGTTCAACCGGAGTTTCCTCCTCGGGTTGAGTGCCAGCAGTAGAGGTTCCTTCATCTATCGATTCTTGAATCTCTTCAACCTCAATTTGCCTCCCACTGTCTCCTTGGCCTATGAGTTCTCGCTCTCGGAAAACTCCTCTCCTCGCAACGAAGACAACATTGTCCTTCGGTCTATAGAAGAGATATCCAAAGGATTTCTGCGGGTAGCCGATAAAAATACATCGCTCACTACGAGGTTCGAGCTTGTCGTGAGTATCTCGTCTTATGAAAGCCTCGCAACCCCAAACCTTAATATGTGCTAACGAGGGAGCTTTCCCTGTCCACATCTCGTGAGGTGTTTTGGCAACATTCTTAGTAGGGACTCGGTTAAGGATATGGGTGGCAGTCTCTAAGGCATACCCCTAAAAAAGAGATAGGTAGTGAAGCACGACTCATCATAGAGCGAACCATATCCAATAAGGTTCGATTACGCCTTTCTGCCACACCATTCAACTGCGGTGTCCTAGGAGGCGTAAATTGTGAAACTATTCCGCACTCCTTGAGATAATCGTGGAATTCAAGACTTAGGTACTCTCCTCCTCGATCGAATCGAAGCATCTTGATTTTCCTTCCCAATTGATTCTCCACTTCATTCTTGAACTCTTTGAACTTTTCAAAAGTTTCTGACTTTTGCTTGATTAAATAGATATACCCATATCTACTATAGTCATCGGTAAAAGTCACGTAGAAGCGGTTCCCATCCTTCGTGGTTGATCTAAACGGTCCACATACATCGGTATGTATTAGGTCCAATAGACCCTTGCCCCTTTCACACGTACTTGTGAAGGGTGACTTGGTCATCTTTCCAAGTAAACAAGATTCGCATGTGTCATCTACCCTAAGGTCGAATGACTCCAACACTCCATCCTTTTGGAGTTGGGCTATGCGTTTCTTGTTGACATGTCCAAGACGACAATGCCACAAGGATGCTCTATCCATACTATTGGAAGAATGTATGTTCAAAACATCATTTCCTAAGTTATCAACAATCATAACAGTTTCATAAATTCCATTACACGGTATTGCTTCAAAATAAAAGACACCATTTAGATAAGCCAAAATAGAACCATTATCATTATTAAAAGAAAAATCTAAAACCTTGTCTAAACAAACCATGAAATGAAATGATGTTTCTAGCCATTTCTGGCGAATAGCAACAATTGTTCAAATCTAAACTTAAACCATTCCTAAGCACTAAAGAATACACTCCAATCTTGGTCACATGCGACGATCTTCTGTTCCCCATGATTAGATTAATCCTTCCATGCTCCACATCCCTATTTCTTCTTAGTCCCTGGACATTAAAACAAATGTGGTAACCATAACCGGTATCAAGAACCCAAGAAATAGAATGAGACGAATCGTTAGATTTAATTGTGTATATACCTGCGAAAGACGGCTTGATCTTTCCTTCCTTGATGCCTTCCAGGTACTCTGGGTAGCTTCTCTTCCAATGTCCTATCTTGTGGCAGTGGTGGCACTCTGTCACCTGTGGGTTAGGGCAGGGCTTAGCAGGATAAACTTTGGTCCCACTAGAAGAGGCACCATCTCGGGCTTTAACCTTGCGATAGTTCTTAGACGAAGCCTTCCTCTTCTTTCCCTTTCCTTGTCCAATAGTCAAGACAGGAGCAGTGGGTGGATTGGGAGTTGGTGCAACAGACTTGTCCTTGAAGTTGCTCTCAGCGACCCTCAAGAGACCTTGGAGTTTGCTTAGGGTGACCTCCTCCTTGTTCATGTGGTAGGTCATCCTAAATTGATTGTAGCTTGGAGGCAAAGAGTGAAGCACCATGTCGATCGCCAAGTCTTCCTCAAAGTCAACATTCAACTTGCGAAGACGGTCGATATACCTTTGCATCTTTTGCAGGTGCACGGTAAGAGACTCTCCATGACCCATTTTAGCGGAAATCATGTTAGTGAAAATCTCATAACGCTCTTGTCTCGCGTTCTTGTGTTATCTCTCCAATAAGTCTTGGTGCATCTCATACGGGTACATGTCCTCATAGGAATTTTGTAATTCGGAGTTCATAGTGGCTATCATGATGCAATGTACCTTCGTTGCATCTTGCTCGTGAGTTTCAAAAGCGGTCATTTCAGCAGGAGTAGCGATTTCAGGGTTGATTTTCTCGAGCTTCTCATCGAGGACATACTCCTTATCCTCATAGCGAGCAATAGTGCGAATGTATCTTATCCATTCACTAAAGTTCGTCCCATCGAAGGTGACCTTTTGACAAAGGCTCATCAATGTGAAAGAACTAGCAGCAGCGTTTTTTGCGTTCGACATCTACAAATAGAAAGGACAAAGATAGATTAGAATATGAATCCCTAATTATCACCCAATAAGAAAATTAGGGCTAGGATCCAACAACAATATTTACATATTAGAAAAGGGATGCCGTAATCTAACATGCAAACAATTTGAAGGTAAGTGAATGACGATTTACTAATTCTCCACCATGAAAACCTAACTTTAAGTTCTAAATGAATTTGAGAATTCCTAGGTTTAGATTAGATTCATTGAAACTTTTCAATGGCATGTTTAAATCTCGATATGCCCCTCTTGTTTGTGACTGGGATACCGAGGATCACAAAGCGGGTGTGAATTACCATGCAAATTCACATGATGCCTTCATTGTAACGATCATCTATTCGATGTGCCGGTAAACCACACACGCTCCATCGAACTATGATAAACAATGAATCACCCTTTGCCACCTTTGCTTAGAACCAATTAGTGTGCCGGTAAACCACACACGCTCCACTAACTTCTTAGCAAAGGTGCAAAGTGTAATTTCATGGGATTGCATCAATTCACTTTTCCTAAAGTAACTAAGATTGGGAAACTTTTTAAAAACATGTAGTTACTTTGTATTTCATATTATACTTTTAATGAGAGGATGAGAATGCCCTATCCTACCCGTTCGGCTAACGACCCTCCACCGATCAAGCAAGCGGTGGGTGTGAGTGTACACCCATTAAGCGCCATTTTATAGGTCGCAACCTTATACCCACCTTATAGATCGGCTTCGTGAATGAGGCCTACTAATGGTAAGACTAGCATTTTAGTTATACATATATATATTAAACTTGTAATATTATATTAGTATAGGGTTGTATTTTAAACTTGTAAAATTCTAGGGTTTGAAATTTAAATTGTCTAAATTAAACTTTTAATCACAAAACATAAATTTCAAAACTTGAGGACAAGTTTTAAACATTTAAAACATGGAGGATCAAATAAAAAATAATCTTAATTAACAATTAATTCCATAATTATCCATATTTGATTTATTTAAGATTTCTTGCATAACAATTTACCAATTTAATCAAAATAATTAATTAATTATCACATAAGGAAATTAAATATTTTATTTATTGATAAATCTCTTTAATTAGATCAAGATTATAGTCATATATATCAAAAAATCGGATTAGGGTTGATCTAATATGATAAAGGCAAGTTTCCATAAGATAAATATCAAAAAATCCCGAATTTGGCCCTTCCTGACGCTCGGACTCGCCGAGTGCACCATGGGACTCGCCGAGTCAGGCCAACTCCCCGAGCCCACAATGGGACTCGCCGAGTCCTTGACTCAGAAACACAAATTTCGAATTTTGCAGGTAAGATTCAAACAAACAAGCAACAATTTAATAGAAACCAATCTAGGCTCTGATACCACTGATGGATTTCGGCCATATGAACATTCCTATGTGCACATGCAAACCCTAATGCTTGGATCTAGGTTTCTCTAAGTAAACATGCTTTGAATCCAAGACTTATAATGACTAATTAGGTATAAGAACAATACAAAATCAAATCTAGAAGTTAACCTTTGAATCTCTTGTTTGATCTTGTTGTCTTGGAGCTCTAGAGTCACAACTGTCACTCCTCTAATGGATTACAAACACCAACTAGCAAGGAAGATGATTTGAGAGAGAGGAGAGGGATTAGAAATCGTCCAGGGTTTCTTTGCTTTAGCAGAGGTGCCGATTTCCCTTGCCCTAGGGGTCTATTTATACTTGTAAGGCTCCTAGGGTTTCAACCTTAAACCCTAGTTGGATAATCTTTCCTTAAAGCAATCCAAATCCTTTCCAAAGATAAGCCTTGGACGAATTTGAGGCTATCCCAAGCCCTAGAATCGTCCAACCCTTATCCCTTAAGGATTTACAGCCCAAAGTGCAACCATCAAACAATTGACAGTTTATACCCTCTTATTTAATTAATCCCTTTAAGTCACCAAATTAATACTAATTAATCTATGACTTATATTAATCAAATAACAATATTATTATTCCTTATATTATTCTCAGAATATATTAATAATATTTATTCTCTCATAATAAATCATCCTATCAAGTTGCTATGGTGAAGGCAACCCAAAAGGACCATGCACAATCAGGTCAAATACTTGCTTAATATACTTGCAGCCTTAGACACTATTCCAACAGGTAGTTACCTATATTACTGATTCCCTGAGAAATACAAGTGGTTTCGAAAAAGTGTCAACAATAAAGTTGGTGAGTTCATAAATGTTTTGTACTAAAAAAGTATGTCTTTTTGGAAGAAAATCGATGAACGTTGCTTTCAGAAAATCCAATATTTTCCACATATAATTTGAAAAGTTCCCAAGGTTGGAGGGCGTTAGTATCTTTCGTATTTAAATGATAAAGATAAGTTTTGTATTCAAAATAATGTAAATACTGAATGCATGTATGAAGCTCGTAAATCAAGCTTGTTTTTATACTTTCGTGTGAGTCTTATAACCATACTATTGACACAGACTGCCTGTAACAACATTCTTCAGGTGTTGTACTGTTATGACATTTGTCACCCCAGACCTGCCAGTCTAACTGTAGCTAACAGTTTAGGTGCGGGGTTGTCAATCCCGTATAGATCTATACACAAGTATCACGCTCTCCCTCCAAGAGATTATGGCTTATAATACAGGATTTGAAATGCATACATAAAAGTACGTTGAAGTTTGAATATCTCACATCAGTTAGTATAAATAGATTTACGATAAGAAAGTACTTATTTCACTTTAGAAGAAAGTATTTCGTTTTTCAAGATGTATACGTAAGAATGTATGAATAACTCGCAAACTATACCCATTATAGTTTTTCAAAAAGTATGTTCCATTTGGTGAAGATAACTTGGTGATATACTAAACTTTATACGTAAAGTAAGATGTTGGTATCGAATAATATTAAGATAGATGTTGCATTTATATAAAACGATAAGTTTTCTTGTATTGTACTTGTATTCCCCCCCTCCCACCTAAAACATTTAAAGACTTGAAAAGTAGGTGTATGAACTCACTTGTTCAGTTTCAAGAGAGCAAGACTAGAGTCGGGCAGAACTTCAACTGCGGAAAGTTACGTCTTCGAGCTTCTCGGGGATCTCGGTAGCGTAGAACCTTCGTCGGGGGCTTGAGTGTGTAACCGAGGGTGTCGGGATGGTCTCTGGTACGTAAGAGTGTGTGAGGGTGAGTGAAACTTTGAGTGAGGTGTGCTAAAATTCGGAGCTTATGCCTTCTATTTATAGCGCTGAAAATGCGAGTACGTTGGGCGTACCACCGGAGTACGCTGGGCCTACGCGTTACGGTGGGCGTAACTTTGCGTCACGGCTTACGACTCGGGTCTAGCTAGTCGTAGAGCTTGCAGCAGATGGGACTCGACCCTGCACCTGAGTATGCTGGGCGTAATCCTGAATTACGCTGGGCGTAATTCTGGCTTTCGTCTTCTAAATTCCGTAACTTTTGCGTACGGGCTCTGTTTTTCGCGTTCTTTATATCCACGCGTAGGTGAGATTATGTTCTACAACTTTCATTTAGACTCCGTCGGCTAGTTTTGATATTATTTTTAATGCTATGTTTTTAATAAACCGGGACTACTAAAGTCCGTTAAAAATTCATAACTTCTTTATCCGACGTCTGTTTTCGTTTGTCTTTTTATCATCTTACTCCTATTGTGGAGACCTTCTACTCTTGTTTATGTTGCGTTAGCTAAATATCGATCGATTTTCAATTCGAGTTTTTAGCTCTCTACTACTGTTACGAAACTTAGAAAATTCGTAACTTCTTCATACGAGGTCCAGTTTGGGCGATCTTTTTATGTACGTTTACAGTTTAATGAACTCTACAACTTTTGTTTAGATACTTAAGGCTAACATACATTTTATTGGAATTTCACTTTTTACGTTATGTAGTGTTTTACCGAGTGTGTCGTAAATATTTGAGTGGTTATAGTTTCTTCAATATAATCGGGTTTCGAATGTTCTTTATGTTTTTGGAAACCTTGGCACGATATCTAACATTTGATGCATCCCAATTTAGATATTTTGAACACTCTATTTTTGAGGTTAATTTCGTTGATTCCAAATAGTTTTCGTTGTATTTGAAGTTTGAGTGTTACATTGCTTTTGGAAAAATATAGGGTGGTCACATCATCCCCCAGTTAGAGGAATTTCGTCCGGAAATTTAATCTAAGACTGAGTTTACATGTTAGGGAAGAGATACGGGTACTTTTGTTACATCTAATCCTCGTGTTCCCAGGTGTATTTAGGTCCTCGCTTGGCGTTCCAGCGGACCTTTACAATAGGTATGCGGCTTTGTTTAGCCCTTTTAATTTTCCGATCCATGATCTCTACTGGTTCTTCTATGAATTGGAGATTCTCATTTATTGCAATTTCGTCTAGAGGGATGACAAGGGTCTCATCGGACAAGCACTTCTTTAGGTTTGATAAGTGAAAGGTAGGGTGTACGTTGTGGAGTTCTGAGGTAATCGAAGTTTGTAAGCCATCGGACCGATCCTGGCAAGGATCTCGAATGGTCCAATGTATCTTGGGTTCAGTTTCCCACGCTTTCCGAAACGTATTAACCCTTTCCAGGGCGAGACTTTTAGTAGGACACGGTCTCCAACCTGGAATTCCAAGGGTTTCCGTCTTTTATCCGCATAACTATTTTGTCTGTCCCTTGATGCTTTCAGTCGTTCCCAGATCTGAACAATCTTCTCCGTAGTTTCCCTTATGATTTCTGGTCCAGTGAGTGTGTTGTATGTTGCTTGTCCTCTTGCTAGTTGTGAGTCACCTACTTTAGCCCAACACAGAGGTGATCTGCATTTACGGCCGTAGAGGGCTTCGAACGGGGCAGCCTTGATGCTAGTGTGGTAGCTATTGTTGTACGAAAACTTAACCAAGGGTAGGTGGGTGTCCCATGCTTTGCCAAAATCGATTACGCAAGATCTCAACATATCCTCTAAGGTTTGTATGGTTCTCTCACTCTGGTCGTCAGTTTGTGGGTGATAAGCAGTACTCATGTCTAGTCTTGTTCCTAGAGATTTTTGCAGCGACTGCCATAACCTTGAGGTGAATCTACTATCTCGGTCTGAGATAATGGATATGGGCACACCATGCAGCCGTACAATCTCTCTGAGGTATGTTCTAGTTAGTTTCTCTAATTTATTCGTTTCTTTAATTGGTAGGAAGTGTGCTGATTTAGTTAACCTGTCGACGACCACCTAGATGGTGTCGAGTCCGCTTGTTGTCTTGGGTAATTTGGTTATGAAATCCATGTTTATCCGCTCCCACTTCCATTCGGGTATTTTTGGTTGTTGCAACAATCCCGAGGGCTTTTGGTATTCCACCTTGACTTTGGTGCACATTAGACATTTTCTCACATAGGTAGCACTTTCGGCTTTCATGTTCGGCCACCAGTACAGTTTCTTGAGGTCGAGATACATCTTATCCGAGCCAGGATGTATGGAGTATCGTGTCTTATGGGCTTCGTTCATGAAGACTTCTCTAAATCCGCCAAACTTCGGTTTCCAGATCCGATCCATGAAGTAACGAACTCCATCATTCTTGACTTCAAGCTTCTTATCCATTCCCCTTAAGGCTTCCCATGTCACATTTTCAGATTTTAAGGCTTCTACTTGGGCTTCCCTGATTTGCGTGGACAGGTGTGAATGGATTGTCATAGTTAGAGACTCCACTTTGCGGCCCGAGTATTCCTTCCGGCTGAGTGCATCGGCCACCACGTTAGCCTTTCCGGGATGATATCGAATTTCGCATTCGTAATCGTTTAGTAGTTCTACCCACCGTCTTTGTCTCATGTTGAGTTCTTTCTGGTTGAGGATATGCTGGAGGCTTTTTTGATCGGTGAAGACTGTACATTTCGTGCCGTAGAGATAGTGCCTCCATATCTTTAGAGCGAAAATGACTGCTCCTAGCTCGAGATCGTGCGTCGTCTAGTTTACTTTGTGCGTCTTTAGTTGTCTTGAGGCGTAGGCGATGACCTTCCCTCGTTGCATCAGGACACACCCAAGTCCTTGGTTTGACGCATCACAATAGACCACGAAGTCCTCTGTTCCTTCGGGTAAGGTTAGAATGGGCGCACTACATAAGGCTCGCTTTACTGTTTGAAACGCGATGTCTTGTTTTTCTCCCCATTCGAAGGTCACGCTCTTCTGAGTTAGGGTGGTAAGTGGCTTAGAAATCTTCGAAAAGTTTTGTATGAACCTTCGGTAATATCTGGCAAGTCCCAAAAATTACCGGATTTCTATTGGGGTTCTTGGGATCGTCCAATTCTCTATTGCCTTGATCTTAGAAGGATCCACATGTATCCCTTCTTTGCTTACTACGTGACCTACGAAATCTACTTCCCGAATCCAAAACTCACACTTTGAAAATTTTGCGTCTAGTTTTTCTGCCCTCAATGTTTCCAAGACATGGCAGAGGTGTTGGCTGTGCTCTTCCTAGCTTCTTGAATAGATGAGTATATTATCTATGAACACGATCACGAATTTATCCAGGAAGGGATGACATCCCGATTCATTAAGTCCATGAACATTGCTGGTGCATTTGTCAATCCAAAGGGCATCACTACAAACTCATAGTGACCATAGCGTATTTGGAATGCCGTTTTGGGGATGTCCCCTTCCAGCACTCGCAGTTGGTGATAACCGGATCTTAGATCGATTTTTAAGAAGTAGCTTGCTCCCTGTAGTTGATCGAACAAGTCGTCTATGCGCGGCAGGGGATATCGGTTCTTGATCGTGAGTTTGTTCAGTTCCCGGTAATCGATGCACATGCGAAAAGATCCGTCCTTCTTCTTCACGAATAGGACCGGTGCTCCCCATGGTGAGAAGCTCGGTCTGATGAAGCCCTTGCTCAGCAGCACGTTTAATTGACTGGACAGTTCCTGCATCTCGGATTGGGCTAGACGGTAAGGCGACTATGCTACTGGAGTAGCTCCGAGAATTAAGTCGATTCTGAACTCGACTTGGCGTTCTGGTGGGATCCCTGGGAGATCTTCTGGGAAGACGTCTGGGAAGTTGCAGACTTCTGAAATGTCTTTATTGTTCTTCGGTTCTTGTTTCTGGTCTACTACGTGGGCTAGAAAGGCATGATATTCTTTGCGATGATATTTTCGTGCTTTAACACAGGAGATGATTTATAAATTTGTACTAGGTTTGTCACCATAAATGACAAGAGTTTTTCCGTCTGGCAGATTGAGGCGAACGACCCTTTCATGACAAAGTATATCGGCATGGTGAAGACTTAACCAGTCCATACCGATGATGACATCAAAACTTCTTATCGAAATGGGCATAAGATTGATTTGAAATAAGTGCTCGTTTAAATTTAATGTGCACCCTACGTACATATCGCTTGCGCTTTCCGTTTACCGTTTTCCATTTCTACAGTGAATATTTTATTGAGTGGTTGGGGTTTTTGATTAAGTAGGTGTTTGAATTTATGACTCACAAAACTTCTCTCCGCACCGCAATCAAAGAGTATGCATGCATAAATGTTGTCGAGGAGAAATGTACCCGTAACCACCGTGGGGTCAGCTATTGCTTCATTTTGTCCTATCGCCAGCACTCTCCCAACACCGCCAGTATTCTTTGCCTTGGGGAAATCCCTCTTGAAGTGCCCAGTTTCTCCACACCCATAACATGCCAGGCTTATTCCAGTACCAGGAACTTGAGTGATTGGTCGCGCCGGTGCCTTACAGAAACTGGCAGTGTGCCCTTTCCTATCGCGGTTTTTACAGTGCATCTCGCGGCAATTACCGTGGTGATGGTAGTTGCATTTGCTGCACTTTGGTAGGTTCCCAGCATATTGTTTCGTTGGCGTACGGGTAGCAGGAGTTGTAGTGGGAGCAGTAGCGGCATGAACCGCCACCATTTGTTTCTTTGAAGATTCTTGTGAAGTTTGCCCCTTTCTCTTGTTCCAGAACTTCTTCTTGCTATTGTTGTTGGCATTGTTATCGTTGTTGTTGTTCTCTTTGGTTGGTTCAGCGACGATAGCTGTGACGCCTTGACAGACACCATGATCAACGAGAGATTGCGCCAGTTCCTTGGCGTTGTCGAATGTCATGGGTTTGGAGGCTAACACACTCCCTCGAAGTTGGGGTGATAGTCCCCAAATATACCTTTCCACCTTTTGGCTTTCCAGGATCAACATTCCTGGGCAAAGTATTATCAAGTCACTGAATCTGTTGGTATAGCCCGCGATGTCCGAGCCTGCCTTCGTAAGGCCCCACAGTTACTGTTCAAGCTTCTGAATCTCGCCTCTTGGGCAGTACTCTCGTAGGAGCATTCGTTTCAAGTTTTCCCAACCCATGGATTTCGCCACCACTAAGGTTAGTGTCTTGACGTGGCCGTTCCACCACGCCAGGGATCGTTCGGAGAAAGTAAAGGCGGCAAATTTTACTTTGCTTTCTTCAGGGCACGCGCAAATTTCGAATACAGCTTCCGTTTTCTCTATCCATTGGGATAGAGCCATCACTCCCCCAGTCCCATAAAAGGGAATAGGTTTTCCGTTGGTGAAGTCTTTTTAAGTACATACTCCGGAATGGCCTTGGCTTTGGCCATTTTTAAAGCTGTTTGTTCCTCCTCCTGACACGTTGTTGCTCATTTGAGCCATCGCTGCGGTTACAGCGGCTGTTACAGCAGTTTGAAACATAGCAGCATCCATAATTGGAGGAGGTGGTGGAGGTGGTGTTGGAGCTGAGTTTCTGCGTGATGATCTACGAGGAGGCATGTAATGATAGAGAAATAATAATGAAGACTATATGTTTCTAATGATTTGACAATCGTGCACTAGATGGTTAGTTGTATCTTGTAATTTGTTTTGACTTTAGTTTATGGTTTCAAAGTAGATATAGCAATTTATAAGTTTCAAGAGGTATGTAAAGAAGTACTTCATATTTATATATATGTCACACATACGGTGCGTTACATTATGCTTCATTTTTAGGAAAATTTGACCTATCTAGAGGTCTCCGATTACAAGTTCAAAGGAAATAAGAAAACTTTATCCGAGGTCCTATCCTATATCAAAATTGTTGGAGTTAGGCAAGTTATACTTGCGGCGTGTTGTACGTTTGGAGCTAGACTCAGCATCCGACTGCTTGACTCCCATTAGGCGCCTTTCAAGAACTGCTTGTTGTTCCTTCATCTCTCTTATTTCTGCCAATGTTGTCACCATTTGGTTTTGAAGCGTTCCTATGTGGAGTTGGGTACTTTCGTGTAGTCCGTTCAGACGACGGATGTCTGCGGTGTTACCCTGTGTAGCAGCATTGACCTCACGGATTCTGGCCGCTTGCATTTCTGACTGGTAGTTCTGGGTGGCTATTGTGCCCACAAGGACGGGAAGCGCTCGATCGGCTGAGCCTCCTCCATTGACATTGTAAAAATCCCGACACATGCCGAAGGGAGGGCATACACCTAGTTGACAGCTCCAATGGTAGAGGTGGCTTCCCTAAATGGGAATGGGACCTGGGTAATATGGTCTGACTTCGGGAGGACGAGGAACAGGAGGTTTGATTACTTCCGGCTCGGAGTCTGTTCCATCAGTATCTTCTTCTTCCTCCTCGACCTCCTCGTCGACTTCGAATTCCTCCCCGACTTCCTCTTCGACTTCAAATTCTTATTCGACTTCCTCTTCGATTTCCTCCGGGTCTTCCTCCGAATCTTCTTCTATCCATCCACCATTACCTTGGTTTGGGTAGTAGGGATCTCCCGGTATATGGAATCCGGCCATTTGTATGTACTAGGATAGAGGTATGAGAATTTTATAAGAAAAGAAATTTCTATTTAACGGCATCCTAAGTTTAACTATATCTTAATGTGTGCAAGTTTTTCATTGTCCTATTATCCTATAACAATACTCCTATAGTATTTCAAATTTGCGAGTCTAAAACTTTTATTTGGTAAGTTTTTGACTTGTTTTCCACTACGACCATTCCTCGACGTACGTTGGTCAAATCCAGTATAAATATAGTTGATCAGGATATATTTATTCTCGATTTGATTACATACCACGAGGCCCAATCGTAGTGTCGCAACTTGTCTTAATATTTTTTAGAAAATTTTGTTATGATACGAGATCGATGCTGATGGGTTTTAGCCATATGAACATCCCTATGTGCACATGCAACCCTAATGCTTGGATCTAGGTTTCTCTAATTGATCATACATTGAATCCAAGACTTCTAATGGCTAATATACAATAGCAACAATATGAAATCAGAGATTAGAAGTTTACCTTGAATCACTTGCTTGATCTTCTTGTCCTTGAGGCTTTAGAGTCACAATTTTCACTCCTCTAATGGCTTACAAACACCAACTAGCAAGAAGATGATTTAGGAGAGAGGAGAGGGGAGGAAGAATTCGGCCAGGGTTTCCTTAGAGACAAGTGTGTCGAATTCCCTCAACCCATAAGGTCTATTTATACTATTAAGGCTCCTAGGGTTTCACCCTTAAACCCTAATTGGATAACTTAAGTCCTAAGAAATCCAAATCCTTTCCATGATAAGCCTTGGACAATTTTATGGTGATCCTTAGCCCTAGAAATCGTCCACCCCTTACCCTTAAAGGATATTTAGCCTAAAGTGCAACTATCAAACAATTGACAATTTATACCCCTTTATTTAATTAATCTCTTTAAGTCACCAAATTAATTCCAAATTGATTTATGACTTATATTAATCAAATAATAATATTATTATTCCTTATATTATTCTTATAATATATTAATAATATTCCTTCTCTCATTATAAATCATCCTATCAAGTTGCTATGGTGAAGGCAACCCAAAAGGACCATGCTCAACCGGGTCAAATACTTGCCTGATATAGTTGTAGCCTTAGACACTATTCCAACAGTCTCCCACTTGGATAAGTCTAGTAACTATATATATCAGTATATTCCGATTAGCAATCGTAGCTCTCAAAGACGCTGTCAAACTCTAATCTAATCAACGCTGTCCTTCAGATAAGGGATCGTACAGTCCTCTGTTTAGATATCATGCTGACAATTCTATGGAACAATTTGTCTAGCATTTGGTTTCTCGATCTCCGATTCATTTGACATAGAACTTAATCGAACACATCAATTTAGTTCTGACCGGGCCCGGCACATAAGTCAAATCAAATCATCGAGCGGCCGAGATATCGCTTTTACCCTCTTGGGATAAAAGTAACAGATAAACTTCGACTTATATGCATTTACTTATTCATTAATCAACCATACACAACAATGCGTTTTATAACATCAAGTTACTGATGCGGTTTCGCATTATCAATGTACAACCAATCAACAAATAACAAACCATATATCTTGGTTTTAAGACTATATGATATTATCGTCTTGCGATCACCTTTTTTTATCATATTCCATAAAGTTATTCTAGCAAGCACGGGTTTGTTCCAATGCTCAAAACTAGTTCATAAGAACTCATGAACGTTGCAGCAAACTTTTGCTATGTCTAATACCATTTAGACAATCTACACACCAATTCATGACAATCTTCATTCATACCTACTTCCAACATATGAACGATTGTGAACAATTTGAACAATTCGATTATTCTTAATAAACTCAATTATTCTGGAAGTCGAAACATGCAAAATGAAACAATAGTTAAACAATTAACATAAGACAGTAACATTACTCATAAATAATACTCTTTTATTTAATCGTCAAATGTTAATTACATTTATCTATTACACGTTTCTACTATTATCTTAATCTATACTAATATCATCCTTCAGCCCAATACTCCTAGCATGCTGCAAGTGCTTAACCCTACTCAGTCCCTTCGTAAGCGGATCTGCTGGGTTATCTTCTGATGATATCCTCTTCACTACGAGTTGTCCTTCTTCTACACGATGTATAATAAAGTGATATTTTCTATCGATATGTCTAGATCTACCATGATCCTTCGGTTCCTTGGTCAAGGCAACCGCTCCTTCATTATCACATAAAATCTCCATGGGCTCCTTTATGGTAGGTACAACTCCAAGATCACCGATGAAGTTCTTTAACCATATTGCCTCCTTCGACGCTTCGCTCGCTGCAATGTACTCTGATTCGCACGTTGAATCAGCTACGGTTTCCTGCTTGGAACTTTTCCAAGTTACTGCTCCTCCATTCAGGGTAAAGACCCAACCCGACTGCGAACGGTAGTTGTCCCTGTCGGTCTGAAAGCTGGCGTCACTATACCCTCGCACCTTCAAGTCATCACTCCCTCCGAATACTAAGAACCATTCCTTCATCCTCCGAAGGTACTTAGGGATATTCTTGACCGCAATCTAATGGGCTCTGCCAGGGTTCCCTTGATATCTGCTAACCATGCTCAAAGCAAAGGCTACATCAGGGCGAGTACAAGTCATAGCATACATAATTGAGCCAACTGCGGAAGCGTATGGTACTCGGCTCATTTCTGCTATTTCAGCTTCGATACTCGGACTTTGAGTCTTACTCAACTTGGCATTACTTTGTATCGGTAATTCTCCCTTCTTCGAGTTTTCCATACTAAAACGTTTTAATACCTTATCTAAGTAATTGTTCTGACAATGTCCTATTAGTCTCTTACTTCTTTCTCTCACTATCCTTATTCCCAAAATATAGGAAGCCTCTCCGAGGTCCTTCATAGCGAAGCACTTCCCGAGCCAGGACTTAACCTCCTGCAGATTCGGGACGTCGTTTCCTATGAGTAGTATGTCATCGACATACAGAACGAGGAAGCATACTATACTCCCACTGGCTTTGACATATACACACGATTCATCTTCGCTTCGTAGAAATCCAAACTCTTTGACTTTCTCATCGAAGCAAAGATTCCATCTGCGAGACGCTTGCTTAAGTCCATAAATGGACTTCTCAAGCTTACATACTCTATTTGGATGCTTCCTATCGACAAAACCTTCTGGTTGAGCCATGTAAACATCCTCAGCCAACTTCCCAATATGGAAAGCGGTTTTGACATCCATTTGCCAAATCTCATAATCATGAAATGCGGCAATAGCTAGCATCACTCTAATAGACTTAATCTTCGCAACTGATGAGAAGGTCTCATCATAGTCAACTCCGGGAGTTTGAGTAAAGCCCTTCGCAACCAATCGCGCCTTATATGTGTGTACGTTTCCATCCACGTCGGTCTTCTTCTTGAAGATCCATTTGCACCCGACGGTCTTACGTCCGGGCACATTATCAACCAAATTCCAAACTTGGTTGTCATACATAGACTGGATCACGTTGTCCATTGCCTCTTTCCATTTCGCAGACTCCGGGCCTGCCATAGCTTCCTTATAGCTATTAGGTTCATCTAGATTTATTAGTGTACCATCACTAATATACGTATCCCCTTCGGTAGTAATATGAAAACCATAAAACTGGGGTTGAACTCTAACTCTTTCGGAACGTCTAAGAGGTAAGGACTCGTCAATTGGTTCAACCGTACTTTCCTCCTTGGGTTGAGTGTCAGCGGTACAGGTTCCTTCATCTATCGACTCTTGAATCTCTTCAAGCTCGATTTGCCTCCCACTGTCTCCTTGGCTTATGAGTTCTCGCTCTCAGAAAACTCCTCTCCTCGCAAAAAAGACAACATTGTCCTTCGGTCTATAGAAGAGATATCCAAAGGATTTCTGCGGGTAGCCGATGAAAATACATCGCTCACTACGAGGTTCGTGCTTGTCGTGAGTATCTCGTCTTACAAAAGCCTCGCAACCCCAAACCTTGATATGTGCCAACGAGGGAGCTTTCCCTGTCCACATCTCGTGAGGTGTTTTGGCAACCTTCTTAGTAGGGACTCGGTTAAGGAAATGGGCGGCAGTCTCTAAGGCATACCCCCAAAAAGAGATAGTTAGTGAAGCACGACTCATCATAGAGCGAACCATGTCTAACAAGGTTCGATTACGCCTTTCTGCCACACCATTCAACTGCGGTGTCCTAGGTGGCGTCAATTGTGAAACTATTCCACACTCCTTGAGATAATCGTGGAATTCAAGACTTAGGTACTCTCCTCCTCGATCGGATCAAAGCATCTTGATTTTCCTGCCTAATTGATTCTCCACTTCATTTTTGAACTCTTTGAACTTTTCAAAAGTTTCCGACTTTTTCTTGATTAAGTAGATATACCCATATCTACTATAGTCATCGGTAAAAGTCACATAGAAGCGGTTTCCATCCTTCGTGGTTGATCTAAACGATCCACATACATCGGCATGTATTAGGTCCAATAGACCTTCACCCCTTTCATACGTACTTGTGAAGGGTGACTTAGTCATCTTTCCAAGCAAACAAGACTCGCATGTGTCATCTTCCCTAAGGTCGAATGACTCCAACACTCCATCCTTTTGGAGTTGGGCTATGCGCTTCTTGTTGACATGTCCAAGACGGACAATGCCACAAGGATGCTCTATCCATACTATTGGAAGAATCCATGCATAAAACATAATTTCCTAAGTTATCTACAATCATAACAGTTTCATAAATTCCATTACATGGTATAGCTTCAAAATATAAGACACCATTTAGATAAGCAAGAATAGAACCATTCTCATTATTAAAAGAAAATCTAAAACCTTGTCTGAACAAACCATGAAATGAAATGATGTTTCTAGCCATTTCTGGCGAATAGCGACAATTGTTCTAATCTAAAGACAAACCATTCCTAAGCACTAAAGAATACACTCCAATCTTGGTCATAGGCGACGATCTTCTGTTCCCCATGATTAGATTTATTCTTCCATGCTCCACATCCCTATTTCTTTTTAATCCCTGCAATTCATAACAAATATGGTAACCACAACCGGTATCAAGGACCCAAGAAATAGCATGAGATGAATCGTTAGATTTAATTGTATAAATACCTGCGAAAGATGGCTTGATCTTTCCTTCCCTTATGGCTTGCAGGTAGTCTGGGCATCTTCTCTTCCAATGCCCTATTTTATGGTAATGATGGCACTCTGCCTCCTTAGGGTTAGGACAGGGTTTAGCAGGATCAACTTTGGTCCCACTAGAAGAGGAACCATCTCGGGACTTTCCCTTGCGGTGGCTCTTAGACGGAGCCTTCCTCTTCTTGCCTCTTCCTTGCCCAATGGCCAAAACAGGAGCAGCGGGTGGATTGGGAGTGGGTGCAACAGACTTGTCCTTTAGGTTGCTTTCAGCAACCCTAAGGAGTCCTTGGATCTTGCTTAGGGTGACCTCTTCCTTGTTCATGTGGTAGGTCATCCTAAATTGATTGTAACACGGAGGCAAAGAGTGAAGCACCATGTCGATCGCCAAGTCTTCCCCAAATTCAACATTCAACTTGCGAAGACGATCGACATACCTTTGCATCTTTTGCAGGTGCACGGTAAGAGATTCTCCATGACCCATTTTAGCGGAAATCATATTAGTGAAAATCTCGTAACGCTCTTGCCTCGCGTTCTGGTGGTATCTCTCCAACAAGTCTTGGTGCATTTCATACGGATACATGTCCTCATAGGACTTTTGGAATTCGGCATTCATGGTGGCTATCATGTTGCAATGTACCTTCGATGCATCACGCTCGTAAGTTTCAAAAACGGTCATTTCAGCCGGAGTAGTGATTTCAGGGTTGATTTTCTCGAGCTTCTCATCGAGGACATACTCCTTTTCCTCATAGCGAGCAATTATGCGAATGTATCTTATCCATTCGCTAAAGTTCGTTCCATCGAAAGTGACCTTTTGACAAAGGCTCATCAATGTGAATGAACTAGCAGCAGCATTGTTCGCGTTCGACATCTACAAATAGAAAGGACAAAGATAGATTAGAATATGAATCCCTAATAATCACCCAATAAGAAAATTAGGGCTAGGATCCAACAACAATATTTACATATTAGAAAAGGGATGCCGTAATCTAACATGCAAACAATTTGAAGGTAAGTGAATGATGATTCACTAATTCTCCAACACAAAACATAACTTTAAGTTCTAAATGTATTGAGAATTCCTAGGTTTAGATGAGATTCATTGAAACTTTTCAATGGCATGTTTAAATCTCGATATGCCCCTCTCGTTTGTGACTGGGATACCGAGGATCACAAAGTGGGTGTGAATTACCATGCAAATTTACATGGTACCTTCATTATAGCGATTACCTATTCGATGTTCCGGTAAACCACACACGCTCCATCGAACTATGATAAACTATGAATCACCCTTTGCCACCTTTGCTTAGAACCAATTAGTGTGCCGGTAAACCACACACGCTCCACTAACTTCTTAGCAAGGGTGCAAAGTGTAATTTCATGGGATTGCATCAATTCACTTTTCCTAAAGTAACTAAGATTGGGAAATTTTTGAAAAACATGTAGTTACTTTGTATTTTATATTATACTTTTAATGAAGAGATGAGGTTGCCCTATCCTACCCGTTCGGCTAACGACCCTCCACCGATCAAGCAAGCGGTGGGTATGAGTGTACATCCATTAAGCGCCATTTTATAGGCAGCAACCTTATACCCACCTTATAGACCGGCTTCGTGAATGAGGCCTACTAACGGTAAGACTAGCATTTTAATTATACATATGTATATATATATATATATATATATATATATATTAATCTTGTAATATTATATTAGTATAGGGTTTGAAATTTAAATTGTCTAAATTAAACTTTTAATCACAAAACATAAATTTCAAAACTTGAGGGCAAGTTTTAAACTTTTAAAAACATATAGGATCAAATAACAAATAATCTTAATTAACAATTAATTCCATAATTATCCATATTTAATTTATTTAATGATTTCTTGCAAAACAATTTACGAATTTAATAAAATAATTAATCAATTATCACATAAGGAAACAAATATTTTATTAATTGATAAATATCTTCAATTACGTCAAGAATATACTCATATATATATCATAAAATCGGATTTATATTGATCTAATATGATTAAGGCAAGTATCTCAAAGATAAACATCAAGAAATCCTGAAGTTTCCTTTTTCTGACACTCGAACTCACCGAGTACCCAGATGGACTCGCCGAGTTGAGCCTACTCGCCGAGTACCACCATGGGACTCGCCGAGTTCATCAGCCAGAGGACAAAAAAATGATTTTTTCAGCAACAAACAAGCAATCAAAGTATGAATTCAATAGAAACCAATCTAGGCTTTGATACCACTGATAGGTTTTAGCCATATGAACATCCCTATGTGCACATGCAACCCTAATGCTTGGATCTAGGTTTCTCTAATTGATCATACATTGAATCCAAGACTTCTAATGGCTAATATACAATAGTAACAATATGAAATCAGAGATTAGAAGTTTACCTTGAATCACTTGCTTGATCTTCTTGTCCTTGAGGCTTTAGAGTCACAATTGTCACTCCTCTAATGGCTTACAAACACCAACTAGCAAGAAGATGATTTAGGAGAGAGGAGAGGGGAGGAAGAATTCGGCCAGGGTTTCCTTAGAGACAAGTGTGTCGAATTCCCTCAACCCATAGGGTCTATTTATACTAGTAAGGCTCCTAGGGTTTCACCCTTAAACCCTAATTGGATAACTTAAGCCCTAAGTAATCCAAATCCTTTCCATGATAAGCCTTGGATGATTTTATGGCTATCCTTAGCCCTAGAAATCGTCCACCCCTTACCCTTAAACGATATTTAGCCCAAAGTGCAACTATCAAACAATTGACAGTTTATACCCCTTTATTTAATTAATCTCTTTAAGTCACCAAATTAATTCCAAATTCATTTATGACTTATATTAATCAAATAATAATATTATTATTCCTTATATTATTCTTATAATATATTAATAATATTCCTTCTCTCATTATAAATCATCCTGTCAAGTTGCTATGGTGAAGGCAACCCAAAAGGACCATGCTCAACCGGGTCAAATACTTGTCTAATAGAGTTGTAGCCTAAGACACTATTCCAACAGATGCATGCGAGTAAAAATGTATATTTTTAAAAGAAAATGTTTTGTTTATGAAAACGTTTTGGCAGAGGGTTTTTGATCCCCTTTGTATTTATAGTTTGTATATCTTATGTGGTTGAATATACTTAGTTCACTATAAACAATGCTCTGATACCAATCTGTCACACCCCCAAACCAGAATGGCGGAAACATTCGGGGGTGGATGACTTCACGTAGTACCATAACAATTGAATATTGTAAAGAAAGTAATACAACCATCATATATATAATAAAAACGTACATTGTTGCGTTATACATGTTTCCAAAAGAATATTACAATATGATGATTTAAAATGTTTAATAATAAACGCCTTTAGCGTTCCTTCTTCAAAAGCTGGTAGTTACCTGTATTACTAATTCCCTGGGAAATAGAAGTGGTTTCGAAAAAGTGTCTACAATAAAGTTGGTGAGTTCATAAATGTTTTGTACTGAAAAAGAATGTCTTTTTGGAAGAAAATCGATGAACGTGGCTTTCAGAAAATTCAATATTTTCCACATATAGTTTGAAAAGTTCCCAAGGTTGGAGGGCGTTAGTATCTTTCGTATTTAAATGATAAAGATAAGTTTTGTATTCAAAATAATGTAAATACTGAATGCATGTATGAATCTCGTAAATCAAGCTTGTTTTTATACTTTCGTGTGAGTCTTATAACCATACTATTGACACAGACTGCCTGTAACAACATTCTTCAGGTGTTGTAGTGTTATGACATTTGTCACCCCAGACCTGTCGGTCTAACTATAGCTAACAGTTTAGGTGCGGGGTTGTCAATCCCGTATAGATCTATACACAAGTATCACGCTCTCCCTCCAAGAGATTATGGCTTATAATACAGGACTTGAAATGCATACATAAAAGTATGTTGAAGTTTGAATATCTCACATCACTTAGTATAAATAGATTTACGATAAGAAAGTATTTATTTCACTTTAGAAGAAAGTATTTCGTTTTTCAAGATGTATACGTAAGAATGTATGAATAACTCGCAAACTATACCCATTATAGTTTTTCAGAAAGTATGTTCCATTTGGTGAAAATAACTTTGTGATATACTAAACTTTATACGTAAAGTAAGATGTTGGTATCGAATAATAATAAGATAGATGTTGCATTTATATAAAACGATATGTTGTCTTGTATTGTACTTGTATTCCCCCCCCCCCCCTAATACATGAAAAGACTTGAAAAGTAGGGGTATGAACTCACTTGTTCGGTTTCAAGAGAGCGAGACTAGAGTCGGGCAGAACTTCAACTGCGAAAAGCTGCATCTTCGAGCTTCTCGGGGATCTCGGTAGCGTAGAACCTTCATCGGGGGCTCGAGTGTGGAACCGAGGGTGTCAGGATGGTCTCTGGTACGTAAGAGTGTGTGAGGGTGAGTGAAACTTTGAGTGAGGTGTGCTAAAATCCGGAGCTTATGCCTTCTATTTATAGGGCTGAAAATGCGAGTACGTTGGGTGTACCACTGGAGTACGTTGGGCGTACCACCAGAGTACGCTGGGCGTAACTTTGCGTCATGGCTTACGACTCGGGTCTAGCTAGTCGTAGAGCTTGCAGCCGATGGGACTCGACCCTGCACCTGAGTACGCTGGGCGTACTCTTGAATTACGCCGGGCGTAATTCTGGCTTCCGTCTTCTAAATTCCGTAACTTTCGCGTACGGGCTCCGTTTTTCGCGTTCTTTATATCCACACGTAGGTCAGATTATGTTCTACAACTTTCATTTACACTCCGTCGGCTAGTTTTGACTTTATTTTTAATGCTATGTTTTTAATAGGCGGGGACTGCTAAAGCCCGTTAAAAATTCATAACTTCTTTATCCGACGTCTGTTTTCGTTTGTCTTTTTATCATCCTACTCCTATTGTGGAGGCCTTCTACTCTCGTTTAGGCTGCGTTAGCTAAATATCGATCGATTTTCAATTCGAGTTTTTAGCTCTCTACTACTGTTACGAAACTTAGAAAATTCGTAACTTCTTCATACGAGGTCCAATTTGGGCGATCTTTTTATGTACGTTTACAGTTTAACGAACTCTACAACTTTTGTTTAGATACTTAAGGCTAACATACATTTTATTTGAATTTCAATTTTACGTTAAATAGTGTTTTACCGGGTGTGTCGTAAATATTTGACTGGTTATAGTTTCTTCAATATAATCGGGTTTCGAATGTTCTTTATGTTTTTGGAAACCTTGGCACGATATCTAACATTTGATGCATCCCAATTTAGATATTTTGAACACTCTATTTTTGAGGTTAATTTCGTTGATTCCAAATAGTTTTCGTTGTATTTGACTTTTGAGTGTTACATTGCTTTTGGAAAAATATAGTGTTGTCACAATACTGCATCGGGCCGTGGCCCTGAACACATAGAGCATAAATCATGTCCGAGCCACAAAGGCATCAGACATACTAACTACTGCATCGGACCGAAGTCCGGAAACTACTGCTAACTAAGCGGGTCGACATTGTGGCCGTAGACCCGTTCCTACAGGAAGGAAACTCACCTTGTAATCTGGCTGATGAACGAACTGTTCGGGAAACTGTCTGCTGCTGCTCCGGTACCTCTCCGGCTACAATTTCCATAAGTACACTCAATCAATTACTAATAATTATGCTGAGGGTAAAATGACTGTTTTACCCCTAGTCAAAGTCAACCTCTTGGTCAAAGTCAACATACAGTTGACCTGACTCGTCGAGTTGGGCTGCCAACTCGTTGAGTCCTTACTCTCACTTCTCGCTTTTGCTCTCTATTACTCGTCGAGTTCGGCATAGACTCGAAGAGTTCCTCTTCGATACTAACACTCAGTCAATATGCATCCGACTCGCCGAGTTATATGAACAACTCGTCGAGTTCTCCTTCATCGCATGAACACTCTGGCTATGACTCGCCGAGTTGTATGATCAACTCGTCGAGTCTGTTCTTAAGATATGAAGATTGCCTTGGACTCGCCGAGTCATGGCACTGACTCGTCGAGTCCCTTCCCTACTGAATCTTACCTCCTGCTCACTGAGTCCCTCCTCTAACTCACTGGTTCCACTCGGCAAAACCCAAAAGGGAAAAATTGGGGATTCGCGACTCGACTCGCCGAGTCGATTGCATGCAACCACTAATCAGATGATTCTGGTCAATTCCATTGCATTCAACTAATAGAACTGGGCTCCTAGGGCTTGTTTCACACGTAAAGTTTCCAACTTTACGTGTTTAAATGCATCCATGGAGGTTTAAAAGCTCTAAAGGGACCAAAAGAGTATATCTAGGGCTTTGATGCAAGAATGGCCCCAAAAAGGCGATAGATCTGAGCTTCTAGAGCTCATACATGGGTAGATCTGATGGCTATTCATCACCACATGCTTCCAATACTACTACCAATCCA
The DNA here is from genome assembly GCF_051521515.1 of Lactuca serriola. NCBI lineage: Eukaryota > Viridiplantae > Streptophyta > Magnoliopsida > Asterales > Asteraceae > Lactuca > Lactuca serriola. The sequence continues at coordinate 77,210,497 of NC_136409.1, forward strand.
AAAATGATAAAAACAAGCCCACCAAGAGATCTAATTGAAGAATGACAAAGGTGTGAGCTTGATACCTCAAAGAAGACTGTGATACCACCAAAAACTCGGATCTACTTGCTTATCTCTTGATTCTTCCTCCTCTCTTCTCTCCTTCTATTCCACAAATGAACAACAACTTCACAAAGTGATAAAATCACACCAATATGACAAGGGTGGCTAGGGTTTTCGTATGAGGCTTTTCTGTGGGTGAGGGAGGCTACTGAATGCCAAAATAGTTGTTTAAATAGGGTACAAACCCATGAATTTAGGGTTTCATCCAGACTGATGGACTCGCCGAGTCTAGGCATATGGACTCGTCGAGTCGCCGGCTCCAAATGCGTGCTTATCCCGTCTCAACTCTACGAGTCGGGCTATTGACTCGTCGAGTTCCTCTTGAAAACTTGAAAATAAATATTTAAATAACATACCAGAAATGGGGCATTACAACACTAATATAAATAACATCATACATAATGTAATTACATACACGAATCCAAATATCAAATGTTAATATTAGTATAACATACATGAATATAACAAACAAAAATTCCCTTGTTCCCGACCACATTAATAACATTAGTTAATCCACATAACAAACACACAATTAAAACTCTAATTAATCCAAATCCATTGGCAATATAACACTACTACCTTCACCTTCAACCCTCTTAACAAGCTTTAGTTTAAAAATTCTCTCATAGTTTCTCCTCTTTCTTGGTTGTCCTGTGCTATACACATGCCCAACAACTTCATTAACCTTCCTTAATTCCTTATCTTCATTATCCCTCTCCACATCCTCATATTCGTTTACCCTCACAACTTCTTCAGCATGTGGCTCAATTGCATCACCCATAACAATATCTTCCCCAACCCCTTGCATATTCACTGACTCTTGTGTTTGGATAATCTTTTGTTTATTCGTGAAATTAGTTTTAGGAAGCCTTGTCACTTGAGTGCAAGTGGTCTTGTTGTGTCCTTTCTGTTTGAATATGCCACAAGAAACCTTTTCTCCCTGCCTTTGAAACCATGTGTTTTCTAGACCTTTCATAAGCATCCCTTATTCTTTTCATGGTTGTCCTGCTTGGCATTCTTCTTTTCAATAGAGGCAATGGAGTTATATAGTTTGTAGAAGGCCACATGTTTATTCCATTCATTCCATTAATGGACTGTTTGTAGGTATTATGGAAGAAGGCTCCCAGTTACAATGGGTCTACATATGGTCTATTAGGTGTGACGTTTAAATATGCTAATGTAGCTACTGAATGAACGCAAACATAGCCATTTAGTTTCCATAACCTGCAACTGCATTCCTTTTTGTGACATCAACAACGTATGACTCATCCATTTTCCTTATTTCAAACTTTATACCCCCACAAGACACAACCTGCCAATGCCACATAACGTAATGAAAATATTTAGAGTTGAGAAAGGTAAGGTATGTATGAATAAATAAGTGTGCAAACCTTTAGTCAGTTTGGAGAATATTCAATCTTGTTCTCATATTTAGACAAAAAGAGTAACAATTTCATCCCTTGACTTGTTAGTTTCATAGTCACCATCCTTTTGCATCACATATATATGAATTTCCTCTAACATGTTGATAATAGGTTTCTTCCTAGCAATCAAAATGACACTATTAAAACTCTCCGAAAAGCCATTCTCCACAGACTCACACGATGAATTGTGAACTCTGAAAAAAGCTAAAGACCAAGTCTTTGGATCACTATCCATAAGATGCATATCGGCTTTAGGATTCAACTTTTTAATCTCTTTCATGACTATGTTAATGTGCTTCATTCGTTGCCTTGCTTTCTCTCTAAAATAATTTTTCAAACTTGGCTCCACTAAACTTTTTTCTAAAATAGGCATATATATGCCTAGCACACTGCCTATGTTCTGCTGCTGGGGATACTTCTTTGATTGCTTCAACCAAACCCTTCATATGCAATACGAATGAGTGAAGTTATAAATGTAAATATTTATTATACTATGTTTAATATTTTGGAAACAAACCTATATTTATTATACTATGTTTAATATTCTAGAAACAAACATATATCTATTATATTATGTTTAATATTTTAGAAACAAACCTTGTGTTGATCAGAAATTAAAACCAAAATACTTCCTTCTTTCGAACACTGTAAATCTTCTAGAAGATTTCAATGAACCATTTCCAATTCTCCTTGTTTTCCACACATACAACTTCCCTCCGTTGTTACTTTCCCTACCAACAGCACAAAGCAACTCACATTGGAAAAACTTTTCAGGAAACAACCGTCTATGTTAATGATCCTTCTACACCCACCCCTCCACCCCTATTTGACTGCATTAAAGCATATATAAATCTTGTTGAAGTAATTCTTACCATCAGGCATTGTATCCACAAAAATTCTAACAGTGGATCCACAATTTGATCTTTTATTCTCCATATCGTATGACCAAATTCTAGCGTAATTTTCTGCAACCGTGACTTCAGCTAGACTCAATGCATACTTATTGGCTCTCATACATTGACTCATACTCACAACAAAGCCAAATATGGTTTTCACCTCCTCTCTAAGTAATCTGACACTCATCTTTCGATTGTTAAAAATTTGTTGGGTAAAGTGGGTACTTATCCATTTATAAGTGAAAATTGATCCGAATTTGAAATTCTTTGTACAATTATGGTTACTAATAAGAGACTTGATTAGGAAATACTTATCATCACTCATCCATGAACCCCAAACCCTAAATATATATTCTCCATCACAACATTTGGCTAACAACCGTCTGCTATCATTTTTTCACAAAACATAATTGATAACCGTTTGCAACAACATAGTTACAGAGCATGTGTTTCAATTGTTTAGGTCTCAAACCTCATACCTAACACAGGTTCCTACTCCTTCCAGTATAGATTTTCATTGAAAATATTTGGCAACTCATGATAAACATCTTCATTGTCATCTATGGCTTTTTCCAAAGGCTCACCCAAACCTGCATTCTCATCCATGTCGGCATCAGGACCGTTATCCTTTTTGAAAAAATAAAGGTTGCAAAGGTCATCCTCATCGTCATCAGCATCCACTTCCTCATCCCCATGGTCATCCTCATCTTCATCCTCATCCCCATCCAAATGCCCATGTCTCAAATTCCTTAATTAATCCTGCACCATCAATCACTTATTCCCCTATGTTATCAACAACCTCTTCTTTGTGTTCATCCAACCATTCGTACATGTTACTATTATCAAAATGGTCTACATACATATGGAGTATAACACCACATTGATAAGCAATTGCTATAAATTCAACATAATCCATCTCATTGGAAATTAAGGTCAAACCTTTGGGAAAATCAATATATGGTTGGCAATAATAGAGCTCCTTACACTTTTCTCCAGTGAACCTTTCGGTAAACTCATAACACCCGTTCTTGTCCATGCCTGCAAAATCGATGTCCGACAACCTCTGAGTAATCTCACGGGTGTAGCGTATGGGGTATTTGGCAAAGATTCCTTAGAAGTGCACATCGACTTGGGTGAATATGGGATCCATGTTTGAGGTTTGAGGAGACGAAAGCAAGTAAGGGTTTAAAGAAAGAGATGGAAGTGGTGAACAGCCGATGGGAAAATGTCTCGTTTAAAATGTGTAAAGCTATTTAATGAATAGTGAGTGAACAAATTAATGTGTGGCATTGTTTAATGACATGACAATGGACAATATACACTGTCAGCAGGCTATGGGATTATAGTAAAACAGGTGGCATAAACATGCCCGGCTGACAACTTCATAAATGAAATAATGATATAACCGACCCCACAAAATAAAGTTTGTTCCCTTATAAAGCAACTTAAAAGGTTAAGTGACTAAAATGGTAAACCCTAGAAAGTTCATAGGGCGTATGTGTCATTTTCCCAAATTTAATTGATTATACTTTACAAAACTGAAATATAATTAATGCAACCATAATAACAAATTTTTTAAAATTATTCATTTAATATTGTATGCATAACAATTTCATCTCTTAGTATTTTTCTTGTACTCTATGTAGGGCTGTAAACCCTAAAGCCTAAACTAACCGAACAAGCAAGAACGGAGGCTTGTTTGTTTAACTTTAAGCAATAAACTAACAAACATGAATAATTAAATGAAAAAAAATTTATATTCGTGTTTGTTTGTTAATAAATTTAGTTTGTTCGTGTTTGTTTAACTGATAAACGAATATAAATGAACATACACAAACACAAACACAAACGAACATAAATGAACATTAAAAGAACATAAACGAACAAATACAAATAAAAATAAATAAACGTAAACAAACCCATAAATGTGATGCATAAACACATAATAAAATAAATGAACGAATGTAAAGGAAATTAAACGAACGAACGTAAACGAATATAAGCAAACGTTCACAAAAATAAATGTACGAACGAGAGCATTGTTCATGTCCGTTCTTTTAACTAAATGAACAAGAGATCTTATTCATGTCCGTTCGTTTATTAAATAAACGAACACAAATGAATTTCCCGCCAAACGGTTCACGAACGTTTCGTTTACCATGCTAACTATATATCGTTTCAAGTTAAAAGAATTATTATACTATATAACTTCTAAACCTGACTTAAATTTTTTTTGGTTGAAATAAGTTTTTTACAATAATACCATAACATTACCAATTTGACCAACATTAATTCTCTCATACATTGGATTAGTAACCGAAAATTATGAAAAATAAAGAAAACTAATAATTTTCCTTCATGTGTTGTGCATAATTTAAACCGATCTATTTTGTAAGTTCGAATTTTGAAAATTATATTAATAAAAGTTAGATACCGTTGAATTTGTCAGATATCTTTAATTTACAACAACCGAACTCATACATAAGAAACGTACATAAAAATAAACACTAAAACCTACAAATATTTTACATCAAAATGTAAAGAAACTTGAATATCTACCGAAACATATATAAAAATAAGTAAAATTATTTTTTTTAATTAAAAAATGAAAGTTCAAATAATCTGAATTATATTATTATATGTGACCCGAGTCATACATAGGAAGTATACATAAAAATAAGAATGAAAACGTAAAAAAAAATTACTTTGAAAAGTAGACAATCTTGAATTTATATCGACATGAACATAAAAAAAGAAGTAATATTAAAAAAAATAGCGAACGAAAGTTGTAAATTGACGTCGAAACGTTAACTACTTTGAATTTATAACAATACATACATACATCATACACCGAGAAATAAGCATAAAAGTTTACAAAATAAAAATGATGAAAGTGATATTTTACAAATTCGAAATGAATAGGTAAAATGACATTGTAAAAAATAAAAAGATAGAAATATCATTTTACAAATTACTTTAGAAAATATAGACATGAAAAACATTTATTAGAAGGTTTTGATAGTATAATTGTTTTTTTTTCAGCTCCACTGAACAATCCAATAAGGCGAAGTACCGATGTGTGAAAGAAAAATGTGACCTAAAAACCTTGTCGATACCATGTTTGATATTTGATATTGTGGAAACCCTGACGCATTAACATTATTTATATAGATACACTATTTAACAAGATGATAGTGCATTATACAATATGTATAAAAAACAAACAAACTATTCTATTATTCAACAACAATTATCTACACTACCATTATTTACATACATCATATAGGCGGATCCACCTTGGAGCGTGGGGTATCCCAGGATACCTCTAAAAAAGTTTTCAGTGATATATTTTGTTTATGTTGAGCTTGAAGTGTTTTCTTCCCCATTAAAACCCTAACCCTAGCCGACCTCACTCCTTTTTCAGTCCTTTTCTCTCAGGTTTGGTAGCTAAGAGGGAGGGAGAAGCGATTCAAATGGTCCAAGGGAAGGTTACTAAGGGTAAGGGTTAAGAGGCTTTCAAAGATTCAAGCACTTGTATGTTTAAATCGAGCAAAAAGGCTATAGATACGCAGGTGTGCATCTCTTGATAACAGAGGAAGATATTATGTTTTTGACACAGTTGACCACTCGGGTTTAAGCATATAAACATAATCTACCCTTAAGCCAATTTATCTAATTAAAACAGTTTCTGGAAATTGCTATTTACCCCCTTGAGATATATATAATATTCATTCAAAGAATAATGATTTAATTTTATTATTACTATCACTATTACTTTTATTATTATTATTATTATTATTATTATTATTATTATTATTATTATTACTATTATTATTATTATATTTTATAACAATTAAAGGAATTAATTACCAGAATCGAAACGGATGTTACGGATATCGATTATCACTCTTTATAATTAATCGCTTTCGTAAAATGAAAGTGAAGAAGTGAATTTTAAAACGTAACTTTGTTATGGAAATTAAACTTTATGTCTCATAAAATTTCGGTTTTAATTTTTTTCTTATTGTATACTAGGTGTGAGACCCATGTATTACATGAGTTTATTTAAAAAAAAAATTAAATATAAAATTTTAGCAATTCAAGAAGTTTGAATTTATAAGAAAAATGAAAAAATATTTTAAATTATTAAAATTAATGAGGGTTTAATACATTGAATACATTATATATATAATTTTTTTTAATAAATACCTTACATATATATTACCTTATATATTAAATATGAAATTTTACTTTAATAAAATGAAAAATATAATAAAATTATAAGTGGAAAATACAAAATTCAAAAATTTTGAAGAAGATAAAAAACATGTGACAAAAAGATTTTGATTTATTAGAAATGATTATATGATTTTTTTTTTTATTTTGTACGTATACCCTTTTATTTTGATCTGACTCCGCCACCGATCATACATGTATATAACAACACACGGACTAATAACATGATACGAGTGTAAGTTATACTGGTAATTGTAAATGCTTTTTGGAAAAATACTATTGTTGTCGGTCCATTTGATTTAATGGTTCGGAGTTGGGACGTTTGGAATAGAATGTTTAGAAACTACAAATACGAAAGAAAAGGCATCGGACATTTGGACTGAAGAAGTATAATATGTATCGATGTTGAAGAGTCGGCGTAATAGAGTCGGTGGTTCAAACTTCAAAGAAATCATGTGTTAGTTCACGTGGGACCACATAAACCGGTGGTATGCATTATCTACGTGTCGTCCAACCACATTCTTGGCCTTTTTTCCTATACAAAATTATATATATATATATATATATATATATATATATATATATATATATATATATATATATATATATATATATATATATAGTAGTTTATAACCTGTGAGAACCACGGTTATAAAATTAATTAGATTTTTATAGAAAAAACTCAAAATTATTAATCATTTATTTTAAATAAATTACTAATTAAGAGATATTTTTATTAGTTATAATCGTTAATTCAAAAAATATGTAAAATCAATTTTTATTATATATTAAACATTTTTTATTTATGAATTAATGAAAATAATAATATAAAATTTAAAATTTAAAATTTAAAATAGAGAATAAATATATTGACAAATATCATGACATTAATGAGGAGGTCTAATAACTTTTAAATGGAGAACTAATAGATTGACAAGTGGCAACACATTAATTAAAATATCTAATATGGTGACACATGACAAAATAGCTACTCTTTTATTAGTATATATATATATATATATATATATATATATATATATATATATATATATATATATATATATATATAGTTTCATTTGAGACCATATTGATTTTTTGTGAGACCGTGAGACGTATATCTAAAAATAATTTTAAAATACAAAATAAAAGAAAATTCCAAAAAATTCTTTTTTTAATTAATATTTTCGTTATTTTCTTAACTTAAAATAATAAATAAATAAAAATTACTGTTTTTTTATTTTGAAAAATACGTGAAATATTCTAATAAAATATTACACTATAAATATTCCAATGTGATTTTTAGAATTTTAAAATATTCTAGTTTTCTAGGAAATTTGTCAGATATGTAAAATATTCTAATATTCTACTAGAATATTCTAATATTTTACTAGACTATTTTACAGATATTTTAATAAACGATAATTCTTTTTTGGATAAAAAAAGTGACGAAAATAATATTTAATTTTTTTTTCGAAATTTTTTAATTATTTTGCATTTTTAAAATGTTTTATTTTATCTACAAAATGAGTGGCTAAGATCGTGTCTCTCCGTCTTACCAAATTTAGTGGTCTCACATGAACCTAACCATATATATATATATATATATATATATATATATATATATATATATATATATATATATATATATATATATATATATATATGTATATATGACAAAACTTCAAAAATGGTCCATGTGGTTTCCGAAAATATCAAGTTTAGTCCCTAAGTTCAAAAAACCTCACAGATGGTCTTTGTGGTTTCAAAACTTTTAACAAATAGTCCTTCCCATAACTCCGTCAGCTTTCTACCGTTAAGTGAGGGGCATTTTCGTCATTTCAGAACTACAAGGACAATTTATGATGTTTTTGCCTTAATTGTTTTAAAAAAAGAAAAAGAAAAATAATTATTTAATATTAAAGGGCCTCTCTCTCTCTCTCTTTCTCTGAGTATGGATTATCTATTTCCTTCAAGCAACAACGACACTGTATTGACCTCTTCAAACAAGGAAGCAAATAATGAAAATCTCGATTCAAACCATGACCAAGAGGCTGCGTTGTTTGGGTAGTTTCCGTTGCCTTTCCTTCATGAGATATCTACTAGCCCAATAATCCAAAACCACCAACTGCATCACCTTAGCACCAATAAATCAAAAACGTCCACAAGCAGCACTGCAAACGAGCCTCCGCCGCCACCATCACCTGGTAAAACAAAGCGTGCAAGGAAGAAAATAAGTGCTTGTAACATCCCGAAATATCAAGGGTAGAGTTGAAGGGCTAAAAGAGTAAATGATCAAGGGAACTCGGCGAGTCCATGGGTGGTACTCGGCGAGTAGAGTCGCGATTTGGTCGCGTGTTAAGTGGCCGACTCGGCGAGTCCGAGGATGGACTCGGCGAGTAGGCGCTGAGTGGAGAAAACCCTAATTCTCGGGGTTGAGCCCTATATAAAGAACATAACATCCATCCCTCAGCCTCTTTACTCATCCTCAAGTCCAGAAACCCTTAGCCTTCGTGTGTGAGTGATCATATTGCATTTGGAAGCTTGGAGAAGCAATTGTTGAGGAAATCTTGAAGGGTAGGAGGCTTGGAGCAAGGGGCTTTGCTTGGATTCGAGTTCCATTGCAGTTGGGGCGTCTTTTGAGGTAATATCTCGTCCTTGGGCTGTTACTCTTATGGATTCATCATTTTGGGGTTTTTGGGGAGCTTATCTTGGGATGTTTTGGGGTTTGGAGGTTAGATCTGAGGTTGCTACCTCAGATCTGGAAGGGAGAAGGTCTAGAGTGCATGAAAGTCCCTGTTTGTGAGTGGTTGATGGAGCCATCTTGTCCCAAACCCAAACCCTAGAGTGAAAATGCATAGATCTCTTTGGATTTACGTAAAGTTTGCCACTTTACGTGATGGATGGGTTGTAGGAGGCTAGATCTATGTTTTGGATCAATTGCATGGCCTGGAGTGCTTCTGTATGGATTCAGATCGGTGGTACTCGGCGAGTCACATGGGTAGACTCGACGAGTTGCTTGAAGATGAGCTGGAACTCGACGAGTTGGAAGAACAACTCGGCGAGTTGGATGAAGATGGCCTGGAACTCGGCGAGTTGTATGAACAACTCGGCGAGTAGGTTGAAGATAGCCTTTGACTCGGCGAGTCTGTTCTTGGACTCGGCGAGTCTTGTCGAAGAGTCCCAATATTTTCTGGTTGAGTCGAGAATCGGCGAGTCAAGGGATGACTCGGTGAGTTGTGGGCGAGTGGACTCAGAGTTGATGGACTCGGCGAGTCTCGGGGTGACTCGGCGAGTTAGGTCGTGGATTGAGGGAAGTTCTGAGTGTGGGGACTCGGCGAGTCATCGGGTTGACTCGGCGAGTAGAGTCAGTCAGGGGTTGACTTTGACCTTGTCCAAAGGTTGACCAGTTGTCTTCCAGGGGTATTTTGGTAATTAAGGGTATTTATTGAGATGAGTGTTTTGGTGTTCAGTGAAGGAGTTCATGTCGGAGTTTGGAGCAGCGGGATCTTATCCTTTTAGCCGACAGTTTCGAGGTGAGTTATTCTCACTATATCAACAGGGTCTACGGCACCAAGGCCGGCCCTTATCGGATTGAGATCCGGATAGTTGTTGTTATGTTGTTGCCTTGATATGTTTGCATCCTGGTAGCTAGGATGGTATATGTTAGAGACCTGATTGAGATCGGTATCCTGAGAGATAGGGCGATGCTATGCTAGTGACCGGTTAGGTCGGTATCCTGGTTAGGATGATGATATGTTATGTGATCTGTTTGATCTGCTTGTTGACTGTGAATTGCTATATGATTGTATGTATATGTACACATGGTTGTTTGGACTGGAGTTGGGTTGAGGCGGGTCCTGCTTTATGCTGTAGGCCAAGATACCCAGGGCGGACCGGTTGTCCCGAAGGCCTAGCGAGCGGTCCGGATAGGCTGTAGGCCCCAAGAGGGCGGACCAGACGTGCCGAGGCTCAGAGAGTGGACCAGGCCGACTGAAGGCCCGGTGCGGGCGGACCAATCACATTGTAGACTCGAGGTATATGGCTAGACTCGGAGGGTGGACCAGGTGGACTGTTGGCCGGTGCGGCGGACCAGTCCCACAGTAGACCCGAAGTGCATGGTTGTTCTGTGATCGGATATGTTATGGCATGTTATGCGTGTATGGTATATGTGGTTGGTATTTTGGGGATATCTCACTAAGCTTTCGGGCTTACAGTTGTGGTTTTATGTTTTTCAGGTTCTTCAGGAGACCGTGGCAAGGCGAAGACGTGATCGTACCGCTCCTCGTGTCTATGTTGTGATGAGATTCTGGGAATACTTAAAATAAATTGTATTGAAAACCTTTTTGTAATAACTTTAATGGAATCGGGTTGTTTTCAAAAATTTTAAATTGGTTGAAATTTTTGGTCGTTACAGTGCTGGGAAAATATATGTGTATTTGAGAGACCAGCGTAAGTTTGCGATTGTCTCTCCATATTCCAGAAAATCATGATTTTTGGTTTAATATGTATATTTCTTATTTTCTCATAATCCCAATATAAAATATATGTGTATTTGGTTCAGCTCAAATTCTGATGCCAGCTAGAAGAGAAAACACCTATTCTATGGTGAATTTATTAAGCTGCACATCAACTGTTCGTGAAAATGCCTCCATAAAGCTATCGCCATGATTTCTTAACTTTTTTACCTCCTTCCATGTCTTCACATCTTCCTCTAAAAAACTCATCTTCCCACATCAACATCCTGTTAAATTAACCAGAAATCAACATGAACAATTTAATCCCAAGCTTGGTTTCATCAGAAACGGAGTTGCTAAAAGGTTCAAAAACAGGGGATGAAGACGAACAAGAAGATGAGCTACCAGATGAAATTTGAGGGAAAAGAAAATCAGAAGTCTGGACACTGTGTGAATCATTATCGGGGAGACCAGAGTAAGTTTGAAGGAAGGATAGATCATCGATTAGAAGGTGGTGACGGATGAGGTCTAAAGCTGAAGATTGATCAGGGGACGCCATTGATGAGCAGAAGTGAAGAAGATTAAAGAGATAGGTTATTGAATCGAAGGAATCCTTGAGTGGAAAAGATGGAGTGAAATGGTAGTCATATATATATATATGTATATATATATATATATATATATATATATATATATATATATATATATATATAACGTAAGAATGGACACTGGATAGACTTTGACTACTAAAGAAATAAGAGAAGATAGATACATGTACATTGAGGAGGGGGAGAGGGGGGTTCGTCGATGGTGAGAGGAGACGATGACGCAAATTCAACACTCATTATATTGAGAGAGAGAGGCCCTTTAATATTAAATAATTATTTTTCTTTTTGTTTTTAAAAAAAAAAATTAAGGCAAAACATCATCAATGGTCCCTGTGGTTGTGAAATGACGAAAATGCCCCTCACTTAACGTTAGAAAGCTGACGGAGTTAGGCGGAAGGACCATTTGTTAAAAGTTTTGAAACCACAGGGACCATCTGTGAGGTTTTTTGAACTTAGGGACTAAACTTGATATTTTCGGAAACCACAAGGACCATTTTTGAAGTTTTGTATATATATATATATATATATATATATATATATATATATATATATATATGTGGAAAAAATTAATATATTGCAGTCATGTATGTAATATTAGGTATAGAACCATCAAAATTGATTTTGATGGTAAGGATATATATGAATGCATTTTGTTAAAACTCTATAGTTTTTTATGGTTCTATATTCAATATTAGGTACATAACAGCCACACATTCCCCAAGGCCATATATATATATATATATATATATATATATATATATATATATATATATATATATATATAGAGAGAGAGAGGGGGGGGGGGTTATTGTGTGTACGTAAAGACAATTTTGGACCAATGGATGAAAATAATGGGTGACTATAATTTTGAGGGTCTATGATATTATAATGGAATATCATGTACCAAATTATCACTCAAATTTAATTATAAGGAAATTTTAGACAAGTAATTATATTTAAAATATTTTGAATTTTAAGGGATAATTCTGATTATTTTTAAAAACAATTAGTTTAATTATTCTAATGTAATTTATAATCATAACCGATTATAACATATTTTATTCTATCATAATGAAATTGTCTTAAAATGATAGTTTATGACATCCTTTATGAAAACATAAATAAGAAGAAAATATGAATAAATATATAATAAAAGAATACACAAAATCGATTCTTTAACTAATAATATATCAAATAATTATATTATATGATTGTGATACAAAAAAACATTCTTGAATAACAACAACATTCTAAAAGAATAACAAATGTAATTTTTAAAAAAAATTAACAATATTCTTAAAGTTTTAGTGCGATCAATTTTTGATTCACTCTTCAAGTCATTCATATTAGGTCTTCATGACATTTTTCAAGTCATTCCTATCACAAATGCATTGAAAAATATTTTGTGATGATACATGTGTAACAACTGCACATTAAACATATAAATAATTAACTAAAATTCTATCAAAATATAATAATAATATTTTTAAAAATTATATGACAATATATTACTCGTTAGTATTACCAACAAGTTAAACATAACTATGAGTAAACCAAAATGACATCGTCAATTACCCAATACTATTCTATAACCAAATTCATATTATAAAATTTTAAACAAACATTCTTTAAGAATCATTAACTCCTAAAGTGCAATTATCATTTAAATTCTAACCGAATACATTATGTCATAATACACTTTGTAAAACGTAATGTATTCTTTTAAAATACATTATATTGTGTATTTGATTTTCCTAAAACATTAGTATTCTGTTAGAATGTACTATGTTCTCCATGTTATGATTCAAAACATTGAAGGGCCGAATACACAAATAGAAGATATGACATGATTCTTGATTTTGGTGTGATGGGGAGGTACAATAAGCCAACTCCCTTTTTTCATTCATTTGATTAAGGAGCAAAGCATATTTAATCTAAGTCTAGTCTAGCATAAAAAATAATCTAATGCAAAAATACTAGTAAGAATATTTCTTTAGCTAATTATATATGCATTCTACATTTGAGATCCAAACCCATTGATACATATATGCAAATTAGATAAAGCTGTTTTGTTATTAAAATGATATGATCTAAATTAAAATGTAAAACTCACAATGTGTCTCGTACAAATTGATTTATTAGAACATGCATTTGAAATATAGCCTAGAAATGTCGGATTTTATGAAATAGAATAACAAAAATACTGCATCCTTTTTGCTACTTCATATATTGATAGGGTTTATAATCGGCGCCCAAAGAATTTTGAGGAAAATTGAATACCAGCCGAAGTAATAACAATCAATTTCCATGATATTATTGACATATAAAAAGCTAATAATCTCTTTGATAGGGCAATTTGTGGAAGTTAATTACAACTTAGATTAGATTACCCCTCCTCGACAACATATAAAGACGATGGCGCTGGTGATCGACGATGGTATTGGGCGGCAATGGTTGTCGGACTTGGGGAGGGGAACAAGGAATATGACGAGTGTTGATGGTGACGAAGGGTCGGTGTTTTTGTAGGGTTCACAAACAAATTAACCTAATTTAAAGGATATTAAATGTTATAAATATTTATCATAATTAAGTGTAGTCAAAATTACTATTACATCATTTTATGATTTATTATTGAATTCATTTTTGCTTAATTCTGATTGGTTGTTAGCGGCACACAATACTTATCGAAAACATTTGAACATATATATATATATATATATATATATATATATATGGAAAACAAAAAACCCTAAAAATTATAAAAATACATCAAAAAAATACTTAGAGATCAAAAAAAAAAAAATTGACTTTATATTATTAAAAATCGTAACTTTTTATATAATTCGTTGTAGGGCTGACAATTCTCGACACGACACGCGACACGACACGAAATAAATGGGTTTGGGTTGACTTTTTCAACCCACCAACCCGCTAACCCGTCAACCCGCCAACTCGTTTATTAAACGGGTCATATATGGGTTTCTAAAAAAATACATGGTGTAACGTCCCAAAAATACGAGCCAAAAATTTCATTTTTAAAACATATACTTAGTAAAACATTAGGAATAAAACGTTCACCGATCATAACATTTCATAAAAGATATCGCATGTCTGGAAAACATTTTCATAAAATATAATAAATGTCAGAGTACAAATCCCCAAGAAGATCTCATAGTGCGGAATACGAGGCATGTGTGTGATGGGCCGCTACCGCACCAGCTCCTTCCCCTTCGAAGAAGAGGTACCTAAAACCAAAACTGAAAACTGTAAGCACGAAGCTTAGTGAGTTCCCCCATAATACCTCATACCATACAAACATACAATGAATAGCTAGGAGATACGGGCCTTGCCCACACTCCTCTATCTGGGAGAT
This sequence comes from Lactuca serriola, assembly GCF_051521515.1. Taxonomy (NCBI): domain Eukaryota; kingdom Viridiplantae; phylum Streptophyta; class Magnoliopsida; order Asterales; family Asteraceae; genus Lactuca; species Lactuca serriola. The sequence goes on from NC_136409.1 coordinate 77,225,590, forward strand.
ATGGGCCTCGCCCACACTCCACTCTCAGATAGATACGGGCCTCGCCCACACTCAACTGCTAACCCATAATATACAAGTATCACACAGACAACGAGTATAGACAATTCTATCATACTGGCATATATCATAATCAACTCAACCAAGAGATACGGGCTCGGCCCACACTCTAATACTAACATCCCGTCTATACGGGCCGGCCTTGGTGCCTTAGACCCGTTACTACTGGAAGGAAACTCACCTCGAAGAGTAGTTACCGAAGGTCTGACCGCTAGACGTCTGGCTGCTGCACCGGTAATCCTCCGGCTACAAACCCATAAACATAGATTAGCCACTCATAGATACCCTTAGGTCAATTGACTGACCCATCCCTGGTCCAAGGTCAACTCTTGGTCAAAGTCAACTTCCAGTTGACTGGACTCGCCAAGTCCTTCTCCTACTAACCCGATCATACTCGCCAAGTCCCTCTTTCCACTCACTGAGTCACCCTTGACTCACTACTCGGGACTATGGAACCGACTTGTGGTCCGAATCACCGAGTCCGAGAGCAACTCGCCGAGTTCCACGAGCAGGTCCCCCACTCGCTCCCAATCCTCACCAGAACATCCGCAAGAGGATTTGGGTTTTTGGTACTACGTTACCCTGTTGACCCGTCGTGCAGATACGAAGGGTTGGACCTTCAACACTTAAATCCCTTCTTACTCAATGAAAGTTCATACGACTCGCCGAGTTTGAAGAACAACTCGGCGAGTTCCAGGCAATCTTCATAGGTCTCGCCGAGTTGTTCTACCAACTCGCCGAGTCTAAGACCATCTTCATAGAACTCGCCGAGTTCCACTTTGGGACTCGCCGAGTCCCTACGACCCACTTCCCATACAGACCAAAACTGAGACATGCAACGCTTCTAACCCATAGATCTAAGCTCCTAGGGCATGCTTATCACGTAAAGTTGCAAACTTTACGTGCATGCATGGCCCTATGAGCTCAAGAAGGCAATTCCAAGCTTCTTAAGGGGTCATACACTCAATAAAGACCTCAATAACCCCAACCACAGGGACTTTATACTTCTAGGATGTCCATAAGGTCCCAATCTGAAGTCCTTTCAGAACTTAAAGCATAAATACATGGAATTTAAAGTTTTAGGGCTTGAAACCACTAATTTGGGACAAAAAGGGGATCTAATGAACTAATGATCAAGGTAAGAACTTTTCTACCTGAATGGAAGCTTCTCACAGTGTAGATCCCGGATCTACCTTCCCTCTTTGCACACTTCTACCTCTTCTTCCTTTCTCTAAGCTCCAATCCTTCTCCACAAGGCCAAAATCACTCTTAAGAACAACATGGGGGATAGGGTTTCTCTCTCTACAACTCTCTGGAAGTGTTAGGGACTGAAGAGGCCAAGTTAGAGCGTTTAAATAGGGTGCAAACGCCCGGATTAAGGTTTTTGTCCAAACAGGGTCTACTCGCCGAGTCCGGGGACCGACTCGCCGAGTACAAAGTTCAAACCCCGCGCCTTATCCCGCTCCTACTTGTCGAGTTGGTCCTTCAACTCACCGAGTCCAAGACAAAAATGCATAAAATTAAAATATTAGCCACAAGAAATACGTACCAGGAACCAGGTGCTACACACGGGTTGACCCGCCAACCCGTTTATATTCTTAATAAAAAAATTATTTTATTTTTAAATGTATTTATGTATCAAGTATTAATATTTAATAAGTATTACAAAAATATACCATTTATTAATAGACTATTTGACTGTTTTAACATTATGACTCGTGGTGAATGGTCTAATGTCATAAGTCGTAACCTATAAGGCTAAGTTTGTAACATGTTTCTATGAATCTTTTTAATTTTCATTTGGATGTTTAAGACTTAAATATGTAAAATTTGGACCCATGAACCCAAATTTGACCCACGAACCCGCCAACTTGTGAACCCGTTTAAATAAATGGGTTGGTGGGTCATATATGGGTTTATGTTCCAAACCCGCCAACCCGTGACCTATATATTTAAATGGGTCGTGTTTGGGTTGACATATTTTGACCCGCCAACCCGCGACACGCCAACCCGAACACGAAACGATTGTCAGGCCTAATTCGTTGAAATTTAAAAAAAAAACCAAAAAAATAAAAAAAAAATAAAAAAATAAAAATAAATATATAATCGATTTTTTAGTTTTTTTTTTCCAGTAAATGTATAAAAAAAAAGCTGCGTTTTTTAAGAATATATAAGGTGAAAAAAAAAAGATTTGTGCCCTCTAAGTATTTTTTATACATTTTTATGATTTTTAGGGTTTTTTTAGGTTTTTTTTTTCTTGTTTCTATATAACCCTTTCACACACACACACACACACACACACACACATATATATATATATATATATATATATATATATATATATATATATATATATATATGGGACCGTTCAATCGAGAATATTTGTTATCGTGTGAACAATTGAGAACAAATTTGAAAAACACAATTTTTTTAATTAAAATTATAAAATAATATTCATATAAATCAAAAAATAATTACAAACAATTAAAAAACTCACTAACTAACACCACTCACCACCTAACCAACACCATCCACCACCACCACGCGCCACCACCACCCATCACTAACCACCACCACCAACTACCACCAACCACCCATCACTACCCACCACCCACCACCAGCACCAACCACCAACCGCCACCACCATCACCACCCACCACCATCACCACCCAACCACCACCACCACCTGCCACCACCACCCACCTCCACCACTCATCACCACCACCACCAATAACCACTACCTACCACCACCCACCACCACCACCACCCATTACCATCACACGCCACCACCACCCATCACTAACCACCACCACTAACCACTCATCGCTACCCACCCACCACCACCACCATCACCACCACCAACCACCTCCGCCACCACCATCACCACCCACCACCATCACCACCCACCACTATCACCCGCCACCACCACCCACCTCCACTACCCATCACTACCACCAACAACCACTACCTACCACCCATCACCACCACCCGCCACCACCCCCACCACAACCACCACCACCACCCGCCACCACCACCCATCACAACCCACCACCACTAACCACCACCCATCACTACCCACCACCACCCGCCACCATCACCCATCACTACCCACCATCCACCACTCGCCACTACCATCACCACCAACCACCAACCACCACCCATCATTACCGACCACCACCACCACCACGAACCACCACCCGCCAACACCACCACCACCCAACCACCACCACCTGCCACCACCACCGCGTGGCACCACCACCCACAACCACTACCTACCACCCATCACCACCACTACCCGTCACCACCACCCATCACTAATCACGACCACCAACCACCAACCACCACCCATCACTACCCACAACCACCACCAACCACCACCCATCACCACCATCACCACACACCACCATCACTAACTAACCACCACAAACCATCACTACCCACTACCCATGACCACTCACCACCACCCGCCACCCCCACCATAACTACCACCCACCACCACCACCAACAAACACTACCCGCCACCATCACTCATCATTATCCACCACTGCCAACCACCACCTGTCACACCCCAAAACCAAGAACGGCGGAAACGTTCTGGGGCGGAGGACGTCATGTATAGTATCACAACACAGTAATAGTAAACAAGTAAACAAACATCATCCATTGCATTAAATATGTAATTTTAATACATGTGTGTTCTTTGTAATGTAATAGACACCAAAATGAATGATCAAAATAAAAGACGAGTCTTGACTGTGCTCCGTCTTCTCAAAAACCTGTCACGGGTACCTGTCTACTGATGACCTGAGAATACAAGTTATTTTGAAAACATAGATCAACATTTAAGCTGGTGAATTCATAAGTATTTTAGTGTCTTTGATTTGTAAAACTGCAAGGAAAAGACTTGTAAATGTTTGATGAAAAAGTTCGTATAAGTATGAAAACCCTAGAAAATCCCATATTTCCTACTAGTATAAAATGTAGTCTTTCTACCAAGACCCGATAGTTTTGGAGGTTTGCTTCTCCGTATGAATGAAAGTTTTTCCCCATGCACAACTATTATTATCAAAATATAGTCTACCTCATCGTTTATGTGAATGTGCCATAAGATAAAAGTAAAAGGGAAAATAATATAATCATTGAAATCGTATCCTTTTGTATTAGGATAAACACGGCGTGGTAACTCGCCGAACAGTACAACCATAGACATCCGTCGATGTACATTTTCCCACTGTAGCTAACAGTCGGGTGTAGAATGGTTAGTCCCGTATAGTATATATAATACTATCTATTCATATAGTATGTAGTAGTATCTCATCATATAATATGTAATAGTATCTCTTCATATAGTATGTAGTACATTTGTATAGACTCATGAATGAACTGACTCTTATATGTTCCAATTATACTAGGAATAGTAAGTAGCATCTCCTAAACTATACCTATTATAGTTTACTAATAATGTAGTTTGAAGTGTCCATGTATGTTTATACACCTTTGCTATACAAAGTGTTGGAGCTGAAGTCACAACTATCTTATCAATATATATATATATATATATATATATATATATACTTACTACATATGTATAGATATGGTTTTTAAGAATACATAAGTGGAAAAGAGGTTTTGTAATACATTTAAAGGGTTTGAAACAATAAATAATCATGACTTGATGTCAGTTTATAAAAAGATTTAAAAGTAGTTTGTTTGATAAAATGGTTTGAAAGTAAATCCATATGTTTGATAGTTATTAATCACATGTGATTGATATAATAACTATGATATTCAACTTGTATTCCCCCCCCCCCCCCTTAAAAGCATTTAAAAGCATGCAAAGGCATTTAAAAGGTTGGTTAAGGGGTATGGACTTACCTGAAATGAGTGATGGGATAGTAGGATCGGTAAAGGATGCTAAGTGTCAAGTGAGGACTTGAACACACACAGATCAGTGTAGAAGCTTGAAAGGGTGCTTAAGGCTCAAGAACACTAGTGTGTGTTCTTGGTGTTCTTAAAGAACACTTGATTATTAAGTTTGAAGATCTAGTGATGATACTTGAGAGAGAATGATGTTAAGGGCTTGAAAATGGTGGAAAATGACAAAAATGGCTAAGTGCCACCTATATAGCCTTTGGGGTTTACAACCCCAATACCATTTGGGTCATAAACTCCCTTTTTCTTGGAGTTTTGGAACCTAAATGTTGCACACTTTACCCTAAAGTATCCTCTCTCCAGTTATCTCTTGCAGTACTAGGCTTTAGAACACTCAAACTGACTCCAAAACTGCTAAAATTTAGCAATTGAAAGTTTGACTTTGATTGAATGCAGGGATTGTTATAAGATAGAAATTTCGAGTTTTCACATCATCCCCCCGTTAGAGGGAATTTCGTCCCGAAATTAGAGTTTAAGCAAATAAGTAGTTACAAATAACTAAGCAAAAAGATGAGGATATTTCAATTTCATTTGATCCTCGCGCTCCCATGTAAATTCGGGTCCTCGCTTGGCGTTCCAACGAACCTTAACAATCTGGATACGGCTTTGTTTCATTTGCTTGACCTCTCGGTCCATGATCTCTACAGGTTCTTCCACGAAGTTGAGGCTCTCGTTGATCTCGATCTCGTTGAGTGGGATAACCAGAGTCTCGTCGAATAGACACTTTTTCAAGTTTGAGACGTGGAAAATAGAATGTACGTTACTGAGTTCACACGGTAGATTGAGTTTGTAAGCTACATGGCCGATCCTAGCAAGAATCTCGAAAGGCCCTATGTATCTTGGATTTAGCTTTCCACGCTTACTGATGTGTATCAAGCCCTTATAGGGTGAGACTTTCAAAAGAACGCGGTCTCCCACCTGGTATTCCAAAGGTTTCCTTGATTTGTATACGTAGATTTACTGTCGGTCTCTAGAGGCTTTCAATCGTTCACGAATCTGAACGATCTTCTTCGTCGTTTCCCGAATGATTTTCGGACCTATGAGAGTGCTTTCAGGAACTTGTCCTCCAGCTAACTGGGTATCACCCACTTCAGCCCAGCACATAGGGGATCTGGAGTTTCAGCCATAGAGGGCTTCAAATGGAGCAGCCTTTATGCTCATGTAGTAACTGTTGTTGTAGGAAAATTCAAAAAGGGGTAAATGAGTATCCCATTCCTTCCCAAAGTCGATCACACAGGCTCTTAACGTATCTTCCAAGGTTTGGATAGTCCTCTCACTCTGCCCGTCGGTCTGTGGATGGTAGGTTGTACTCATGTCCAACCTCGTTCCTAGGGAACTTTGTAGCGACTGCCAGAACCTCGAAGTGAATCTGCTATCTCTATCGGAGATAATGGAAATGGGAACACCATGCAGTCGTACAATCTCCCTAATGTATGTTCTTGTTAGTTTCTCCATTTTGTCAGTCTCTTTGATTTGTAGGAAATGTGCGGATTTGGTCAATCTGTCGACGATGACCCAAATGATATCAAGTCCACCCATTGTCTTGGGCAACTTGGTTATAAAGTCCATAGTAATCCACCTCCATTTCCATTTAGGTATCTCCGGTTGCTGAAGTAAACCTGATGGTTTCTATTATTCGACCTTAACCTTTGCGCAAGTAAGGCATTTACTCACGAAGGTAGCAATCTCTGCTTTCTTGTTAGGCCACCAGTATAATCTTTTAAGATCCATATACATCTTATCTGAACCCGGGTGAACGGAATACTGAGTGTTGTGCGCCTCGGTCGTGACTACGTCTCTGAAGCCACCGTGTTTCGGTGTCCAAATTGGGTCCATGAAATATAATGCTCCACCACCCTTGCTTTCTAGGTTCTTATCCATTCCTCTTAGGGATTCGCTTGCCACATTTTTAGGTTTCAAAGAATCGAGATGAGCCTCTTTAATTTGTGTGGACAAGTGTGAATGGATAGTCATAGTCAATGATTTGACTCTACGAGCAGAGTATTCCTTCCGACTTAGGGCGTCAGCTACTACATTGGCTTTTCCAGGATGATAACGAATTTCGCATTCGTAGTCATTGAGTAGCTCGACCCACCGTCGTTGTCTCATGTTGAGCTCCTTCTGGTCAAAGATGTGTTGGAGGCTTTTGTGGTCTATAAAGATAGTAGTTTTCGTACCGTACAGATAATGTCTCCAGATCTTCAGAGCAAACACAACTGGTCCTAACTCAAGATCGTGTGTGGTGTAATTGACCTCGTGTGTCTTCAGCTGTCTTGAGGCATAGGTAATAACCTTACCTCATTGCATCAGAGCACATCCGAGTCCTTGGTTGGATGCATCGCAATAGACCACGAAGTCTTCTATTCCTTTTGGGAGGGATAGTATTGGTGCGGTGCATAAGGCTCGTTTCAGTGTTTGGAACGCCTTCTCTTGTTTCTCTTCCCAGTCAAAGGCCACACCTTTCTGGGTCAGTGTGGTAAGTGGTTTCGCGATACTAGAGAAGTTCTATATGAACCTGCGATAGTAGCCAACGAGATCTAGAAATTGACGAATTTCTGTAGGTGTCTTCGGTGCTGACCAGTTCTCAATAACCTTAATTTTGGAAGGGTCCACATGTATTCCCTTTTCACTAACTACGTGGCCCAAGAATTCCACTCTTCGAATCCAAAACTCGCACTTGGAGAACTTTGCATAGAGCTTCTCCGATCGTAATGTTTCTAAAATTTTTCATAGGTGTTGACTATGCTCCTCCTCACTTCGGGAGTAGATAAGTATGTCATCGATGAAGACGATAACGAACTGATCCAAGTAAGGACGACACACCCTATTCATCAGGTCCATGAATACAGCTGGTGTGTTGGTTAATCCGAATGGAATCACTACAAACTCGTAGTGTCCATAACGAGTTCAGAAGGCTGTCTTGGGGACATCTTCCTCTAGCACTCGCAACTGGTGATACCCAGATCGTAGATCTATCTTTGAGAAGTAATTTGCTCCTTGAAGTTGATCAAATAAGTCGTCAATTCGGGGTAGAGGATAACGATTTTTAACGGTAAGCTTGTTGAGTTCCCTGTAGTCGATGCACATACGAAACGATCCGTCTTTCTTCTTGACGAACAAGACCAATGCTCCCCATGGTGAGAAGCTTGGCCTAATGAATCCCTTATTGAGAAGTTCGTTAAGTTGACAGGAAAGTTCTTGCATCTCCTCTGGTGCCAGACGATAAGGAGATTTGGCTATTGGCGTAGCCCCTGGCACTAAGTCGATTCCAAACTCGACTTGGCGTTGCGGTGGTAATCCCGATAGTTTTTCCTGGAAAGATGTCGAGAAAGTCGCGTACTTTTGGAATGTTCTGAATTTCCTTTACTTCTTGACTCATATCTACGATGTGTGTAAGGAATGCATGATTTTCCTTTCGTAAGCACTTTCGAGCTTGAATACTCGAAATGATGCGAAGGTTCGTACTAGATTTGTCGCCATAGATTACTAGGGTTTTGTTGTTAGGGAGGTTAAGACGAAATGATGCGAAGGTTCAACAATCTTAATACTTTTTTTCTGTCCTAGTGACACTGATTTTAGTATGAATGCAGATATGTATACTTAGTTAAATATTTTATTATTTAAAAGTATAAACTCTTGGTCAGAGTGTTTTAATCCCATTACGTTTATAGTTAGTATATCTTTTATGAGTTGATATACTCAATTCACTATAAACAATGCTTTGATACCAATCCATCAAACCCCAAAACCGAGAACGGCGGAAACGTTCTGGGGCGGAAGACGTCATGTATAGTATCACAACACAGTAATAGTAAACAAGTAAACAAACATCATCCATTGCATTAAATATATAATTTTAAAACATGTGTGTTCTTTGTAATGTAATAGACACCAAAAATTAATGATCAAAATAAAAGATGAGTCTTGACTGTGCTCCGTCTTCTCAAAAACCTGTCACCGGTACCTGTCTACTGATGACCTGAGAATACAAGTTATTTTGAAAGCATAGATCAACATTTAAGCTGGTGAATTCATAAGTATTTTAGTGTCTTTGATTTGTAAAACTGCAAGGAAAAGACATGTAAATGTTTGATGAAAAAGTTCATATAAGTATGAAAACCCTAGAAAATCCCATATTTCCTACTAGTATAAAATGTAGTCTTTCTACCAAGACCCGATAGTTTTGGAGGTTTGCTTCTCCGTATGAATGAAATTTTTTCCCCATGCACAACTATTATTATCAAAATATAGTCTACCTCATCGTTTATGTGAATGTGGCATAAGATAAAAGTAAAAGGAAAAATAATATAATCATTGAAATCGTATCCTTTTGTATTAGGATAAACACGGCGTGGTAACTCGCCGAACAGTACAACCATAGACATCCGTCGATGTACATTTCCCACTGTAGCTAACAGCTGGGTGTAGAATGGTTAGTCCCGTATAGTATATAATACTATCTATTCATATAGTATGTACTAGTATCTCATCATATAATATGTAATAGTATCTCTTCATATAGTATGTAGTACATTTGTATAGACTCATGAATGAACTGACTCTTATATGTTCTAATTGTACTAGGAATAGTAAGTAGCATCTCCTAAACTATACCTATGATAGTTTACTAATAAATTTAGTTTGAAGTGTCCATGTATGTTTATACACCTTTGCTATACAAAGTGTTGGAGCTGAAGTCACATCTATCTTATCAATACATACACACACACATACATATATATATATATATATATATATATATATATATATATATATATATATATATATATATACTTACTACATATGTATAGATATGGATTTTAAGAATACATAAGTGGAAAAGAGGTTTTGTAATACATTTCAAGGGTTTGAAACAATAAATAATCATGAATTGATGTCAGTTTATAAAACGATTTAAAAGTAGTTTGTTTGATAAAACGGTTTGAAAGTATAGTAAATCCATATGTTTGATAGTTATTAATCACATGTGATTGATATAATAACTATGATATTCAACTTGTATTCCTCCCTAAAAGCATTTAAAAGCATGCAAAGGCATTTAAAAGGTTGGTTAAGGAGTATGAACTCACCTAAAATGAGTGATGCGATAGTAGGATCGGTAAAAGATGCTAAGTGTCAAGTGAGGACTTGAGCACACACAGATCAGTGTAGAAGCTTGAAAGGGTGCTTAAGGCTCAAGAACACTAGTGTGTGTTCTTGGTGTTCTGGAAGAACATTTGATTATTAAGTTTGAAGATCTAGTGATGATACTTGAGAGAGAATGAGGTTAAGGGCTTGAAAATGGTGGAGAATGATAAAAATGGCTAAGTGCCACTTATATAGTCTATGGGGTTTACGGCCCCAATACCATTTGGGCCGTAAACTCCCTTTTCTTGGAGTTTTGGAACCTAAATGTTGCACACTTTACCCTAAAGTATCCTCTCTCGAGTTATCTCTTGCAATACTAGGCTTTAGAACACTCAAACTGACTCCAAAACTGCTAAAATTTAGCAATTGAAAGTTTGAATTTGATTAAATGTAGGGATTGTTATAAGATAGAAATTTCGAGTTGTCACACCACCCAACACCCACCCACCATAACCACAACCATCACCACCACTAACCACCACCCGCCACCACCATCATCACCACCCACCCATCACCACTCGCCATCACCACCCACCTCTGCCACTGATAACCCCCACCCACCTCCACCACTAATACCCACCACCCACCAAAACCATCACCCGTCACTATCACCACTACTTGCAACCACCCACCCACCACCCATCACCACCCGCCTCCACAACCCCACCCCCACCTACAAAGATTTGTTATTGTGTTTTTGATTCATTAGGTTTTCTCTTGTATATAATCACATGTCATTATATGTATCGAGTCACATCTGATTATATGTATCGAATCATATATGATTTATATGTTATTAAATACATATAATCACATGTGATTAAATACACGTGAAAAGCTAGTGAATCGAGAATGCAAAAATGAATATTGTCTACGTAAATCATATGTGATTAGATACATATAACTACATGTGATTATATGTATTTAATAAAATATTATTTACGTGGACCGCATTTAAATACACAAGAATAACAAAAATGTATTTTATCCACATAAATCACATGTGATTAGACATATATAATCACATATGATTCTATGTTTTAATCATATATGATTTATGTAAACAAAATGCATTTTCGCATTGTCGATTCATTAGTTGTTCGCTTATATTTAATCACATGTGATTATATATATATATATATATATATATATATATATATCTAATCACATATGATGTGTGTGAAAAAGATTTCCTTTCAAGTGTTTGATTCTACAATTATTCTCATATATATAATCACATGTGATTATATGTATTTAATCACATATGCTTAATGTGGAAAAAGAACAATTATTTAATTGAGAACGCGAAAATGAATCTTGTCAATATAAATCACATGGGATTGAATACATATAATACATGTGATTAAATAGATGAGAAAATTTATTGAATTGAAAATGCAAAAACGAATTTGTTCAATATAAATCATATGTGATTGGATACATGTAATCATATGTGATTACGTACACATAATAGGAGAGTTAGTGTAACTCGCCTCCTTGAACTTGAAAATGAGCTAGCATGAGCAAGATGGATTGTTTCCTTTCCAAGAACCTACACAATAATTATAACATTATTTAGCTTGTGACTTTTTGTATTACTCTTATAAAACTTATGTATATATTTTCTTATTTTATCTTCGATTGTAGTGCTCTTTTGGGATCTGTTTTCTTACCTTTCAACCCATTCTTAATTTTCAATAAAATAATACTGGTAAATTTCCCTCTTTTATCTTTTCATAAATAAAAATATCTCATTCTACTGATTTTTGGTTGATTTTATATTAAATCTACAATTTAGTAACTTTAATTTGTCACATTCTGGACCACTCAACACTATTGGAATAAACTGTACCAATATACTAAGAATTACATCAAACCTTTTATATGTGGGAAACCATACATCCATATCTAACTATAGGCTTTGAAATTTTAGCATTTTGAGTTACGATGAATTTATTATGATTTTTTGAAGACAATGCATGAAATCTGTGACAACATGGACCAAACTGAGAATATTGCCAATTTTACCCCTCAAGGATTTGGAATTTCGAAATGTGATTCAAAGTTTGAAGAAACTAGACACAATAATATTTCCATAAAAATAAGTCTCATGATTTTTAGAGTTTCCTACTAACTTGCACGAGTTTTAGAATTTGGAGGACAGATTTTGGAAAATTGATCATAATACATTTTGAATCACTTTTAGTGTTCTATTAAGTACTTAATGGTTAAGCCTTAATTTTATCACTTTTAACATGAATGTTGGTTACTCATTAGGATATTGAGATGTGAAATTAAATTTAGCCTAAGGACCTTAAGGTTTGGCTTAATGAAGGTTCAAAGTTAAGGATTTTCACATAAAATGCAACTTCTACACTTATTATGTTCTTTCAGACAATATGACAAATACCTTGTGTGCATGAAATCCTACAATGATCATCAACTCTCTAATAGACTCCAATCCAGCCCCTAGAGCTTACTATTTTCATTTATCATTGACACTAACAATTAGCATAAAGAAGAAACGATTCATGATTATAAATAGAAAGATGTTAAATTTCACACTATCATGAATCTAACTCATAATTCAATCAGATCCATTGTTTTCCTGGTTAGAGTACAAATCAAACTAGAATGTACTAATGTGTGTGTGTGAGCAAGAGAGAGAGAGCGAGTGAGAGAGAGAGAGAGAGAGACAGAGAGAAAGAGAGTAGTGATAGTACCTTCGGAAGATCAGATTGTTGAGTTTGAGCATTGAATTTCTGGAACAACTATTGTGCATAGATGAAAGTTCATGGGAAGAAGAAAAACACTAGGAGGCGGGGTCAATTTCAGGGGGGCATAATAGGAGGAGTCGGTGTTAGGCAGAGGGCAGGACCAAAGAAGGGTGTCACTAAGTTTGTGCGTGTTTTTTGAACTCATAGGCTAAAAAATGTTCTCATTGGAACATAACTCTCTCTCTCTCTCTCTCTCTATATATATATATATATATATATATATATATATATATATATATATATGTATGTATGGGTTATTTGGAAAACAAAAAAACCCTAAAAATCATAAAAATGCATAAAAAAAATACCAAGACATCACAAAACCTTTTTTTTTTGAATTTTTTTTTATCAAAAAGTCGCAACATTTTTTACAATTTCACTGAAAAAAATAAAAAATCAATTTTTTTTGTAAAATTTTTTATTTCACCGATTTTGACCTAAAAGTTACGATTTTATGATAAAAAATTCAAAAAAAAGGTTTTGTGATCTCTAAGTAATTTTTTATGCATTTTAATGATTTTTAGGGTTTTTTTGTTTCCATAGAACCTAAACCTCTCTTTCTCTCTCTCTCTCTCTCTCTCTCTCTCTCTATATATATATATATATATATATATATATATATATATATATATATATATATATATATATATATAAAGTTAGAAACAGAAGCTTTTTTAGACTTTAGATTTTCATCACGATAGTTTAAATTATTTAATGTAACTTCTATATATTTAACCTTTATATAATTTCATCGTCCTTCTCCTTCTGTACATAACTATATACATTTTTTTATATATAATTAAGACTTGAATTTTCAATTATTTTAAAAAATTAAAAAATACATAATAATAATAATAATAATTAGAAAGGTTATCCCTGCTATACGGGGGCCAGAAGTTTTTAATGTTATTTCCGAATCGATAAATATGAGAAAAATAGAAAGTGCAAGGATGAAAAGTCCGGGCTTTGCCTCGGACCGTTTTTTCATGTTCTTATAAAAAAATGTAAAAGTTTTGACTGCAAGGACCAGAAGTGTCAAAATGGCTAAAGAATTAAAAGAGTAGGAATTAGCAACTTTTTAGAAAAGGGATCAAAGTTGACAAACCGTTAAAGTTTTGTGGCCAAACTTTAAATATTAAAAGGTTCCTAAAAAGTGTAAACATATTGGTTGCAAGGACCAAAAGTGTCAAAATGGCTAAAGAATGAGGAGCAAAGTTGTCAAAAAAACATCCAAATTAACTATTGCAAACTTTGAAGCCCAACAATAGTATAGAGACCAATTCTGTCAAAAAAATGATCCATTTCTTTAATAATAATAATAATAATAATGATAATAATAATACCACTATTCTTTGATACAATACTATTTGTCAAACAAATTTTTATGTCAATTTTATTATTATGCTTAATAATTTTTTATTGCTATTCTTATCATGTTATTTTATATTTTAATATGCATGTATCTTAGAAAGAAAAAAAATTTATATTACATATATTATCATCAAAATCTCCAAATAATCCTCCTATTATACATAATTTATTTTTATAACATGTATTTATAATTGTTATTAATATATGATGGCGTGCCTAGGGCAGCACAACAGAGATGCATCCAAGCCCTAGAACCAGGCACACCAGCCAGATCCAGCCCAGCAGGTTCAGCGCCCGCTGGCGCCCCCGGGAGCGGAACGCCTAGGCGAAAGGCTCGCGCCCGCCAAGTGACGCTCTTCGCTCCAAGACAAAAGTACGGCCAGGAGACAAGCAGTGGTATCAGAGCATTACCGTCAAAACCAATGAGAGCGCTCTGACAGTTGAAGGCGCATGACCCTCCAATCAGCTCCTCTGATCCTGTCTCCCTAAAAAAGCAATCCTGTTTGGTATGGACCAGACAGGGGCGCTAGGTATAAAAGGACGCATTCTCATACTAGCGAGGTAAGCTCCCTAATCGATCTAGAAAGAACAAACACAAACCCTAAAGCCATCCTAACTTGACCGTCGGAGCGTTCTCCCGGGAACCCCTCCCGGGAAGCGGCTGACGGCCCTTGTTCTTTGTGATCTTGCAGATACATCCAGGCAACCAAGAAGGTCCCATCCCAGAGTCAGAAGCGAGGTTACATCAAGAGCAAGGTTCCATCATTTGGCGCTATCCGTTTGTGAGACGAAGAACACAAACAAAAGCACGAAATCAAGCATCAATGGCGTCCAACGGTAGCGAGGGACGACCTGTTAGTCCCATACGTCCCATGGCGACGTTGGACGAAACGCCACCGCCTACAGCGACCAATAGGCCGGTTTTGGGCGAAGGAAGTTCTACAGCAGGCGCCGGAAATATTTCGCAACCGTTGTCTTCTCAGCAAAGAGCAACTCCGGTGGAGCTACTTTCGCCCACACAGCTTCAGACGCCACTCAACAGCACCTCCATCGAGCCATATTTTCAACCTTTCACCGTCGTTTGTAACACCTACATCGTTCCAAACGACTGGTGGACAGAATCCCGCAACGCTATTACCACCATTGGCGAAAATCATGATGAACAACTCAACATCCGTATACCCAACAGTCGGAGCATGGACTGGATCGACTATTCCCCCGAACAACAACTTACAACAGCCGATAATGATCAACCCTATTACATCCATGCACCCTTTCTCCACTAGCCATCCCCTCCAGTTACCATTCCAACCATACCCCTTTTATGGACCAAGCCCAAGCTACCTTACTCCCCTACAGCATGGAATGAGTTCGCAATACCAGCAAGGGACGTCAACTGCTCCAAACCAGGATGGTTTTTCCTGGAGTGTAACATCTCCGTTCGTTAAAGAGCTGCTGGATTACGAAATACCAAACACTGTGAAGCTCCCGACGCTTAGAACGTACAATGGAACCACCAACCCAGATAGCCACATTGATACGTATGAATGGACGATGATGTCGTTAAAACTTAACGAGAAGTTTTGGTGCACCTACTTCCCGACGAAGCTCGATGGCAATGTCGACACATGGTTCAAAACGCTACAACCGGGCAGCATTTCAAACTTCGCTCAGCTCAAATACCTCTTCCTCACCAACTTCATGCAGCTACGCAAATACAAAGGCGATTCTCATTCAATTATAGGCTGCAAACAAAGGGAAGGGGAGACTGTTCGAGAATACTTTACAAGGTTCATAAACGCTACGCTGGATGTACCGGGGCATGACGAAGGGCTCATCGCTGGTGCTTTCACATGGGGACTCCTGCCTGGGCCCCTCTCGCAAAAACTCATGGGAAAGAAGCCTCTAACATGAGCTGAGTTGAAAGAAAGAGTGGAGCGGTACCTACGGAAGGAAGAGGGTGAGGCAGCCAAGCAGGCCTACTTGAAGGCTATGGTGACTAGACATCACCACCCGGCCCACGCGGACTTCCGAGGGGGAGGAAGGCACTATGGCCAAGAAAGAAGACCATCACCGCGTTTCCGACCATTTATTAAAGACGACAGACAGGGTCGCCACCCAGAAGTCTATGCAGTGTCTGAGAAACAGCAGTCAGCCAATTCGTCTAAGAGTCGGTACTGTGAATACCACAAAAGCAAAACGCATGATACAGCTAGCTGTTCGGTGCTAAAGAAGGAGATGGAGGAGAAACAACTTAAGGGAGACCTGGTGGAGGTGGCGCGAAGCCTACGCGCCAAATTCGATGCCGAGAACGCCAAGGGTCCATCCCGCGAAGGAGTTTAGCCCAAGGAGATATTCATGATACGCAGCAAAAGAAGTAGGGAGGAACAGCGAGGAGAGAAAATCATTGTTAAACCGCCAGCACGCGCGCTCACGTTTTCCATACAGGATCCTCGGCCAGACGGTTGGAAGGGTGACAAGCCTCTGATAATACAGGCATCCATCAAAGACGTGACTATCCATAGGGTCTTTGTCGACACCGGGAGCTCAGCAAACATCATATATGAGCATTGCTTCCGGCTTCTCCCGGATCGCTGGAAAGACAATTTGCGACCTATGACGAGTAGGTTGGTGGGATTCACTGGCCACAGCCTGTGGCCGTTGGGCACGATCCACCTCCCCTTAACAATCACTAGCCACGACAAGCAGCGGAAGAAGACCGCCCTGATAGACTTTATGATCATTCGGCACTCGGCGGAACACAACATCATCTTGGGAAGGACCGCCCTCTTGAAGCTAGGGGCCGTACCTTCAACCATGCATGGGATCATGAAATTCGACACACCAAAGGGCGAAGCCACGATTTTGGCCACTCCGCCCAGAGAATTGCGGTGCTATACGATTATGAAGCCAACAGAAATAACCAAAGGGCCCAAGAGGCCCAGGGGCAGTCCGGCAAAAGGGAAGGAGGTAATCAATGAGGGATATCCTGATCAGCCGATCGATGTTGGAAGCGACCTCCCAAGCCACACAAGAAGAGCACTGTTTGACCTGCTCAAACGCTACAAACATGTATTTGCTTGGACCCCCATGGATATGGTGGGGGTAGAAAGGAAGGTCATCGAACATAAGCTGATGATCAAACCGGGGGTAAAAGAGGTTAAGCAGAAGAAAAGGGTACAAGGAGGAGACCGTAACAGGGCGATCAATGCAAAAGTGTCTAAGCTGACGGAGGCCGGAATAGTAAGGGAGGCGACGTTCCCAACATGGATCGCAAACCCGGTTATGGTCCGTAAGCAGGATGGGTCGTGGCGCATGTGCATCGACTTTTTTGATCTAAACAAGGCATGCCCTAAAGATTGCTACCCACTCCCGGAAATCGATCAGAAGGTAGAGTCGCTACAGGGATACAAGCTAAAATGCTTCTTGGACGCATACAAAGGGTATCGCCAGATATTGATGAGCAAAGAAGACGAAGAGAAAACAGCCTTCTATACAGACCATGGCACGTTCTGCTACACCAAGATGCCTTTCGGGTTAAAGAACGCAGGGGCGACATACCAACGGCTAGTTGACTCGATATTCGCCAAGCAAATTGGAAGGAATATTGAGGTATATGTAGATGATATGGTGATCAAGAGCCCAAATGAAGAAAAAATGTTGCAAGACATCGAAGAGACTTTCAAAACATTAGAGGTGACCAAGATGAAACTAAACCCAACCAAATGCACGTTTGGAGTGGAAGAGGGGCAATTCTTGGGTTACTATGTTACTAGACAAGGCGTCCAACCCAGCCCGATCAAGGTCGACGAGTTCATCGAAATGCCAACCCCAAACTCTCTTAAAGATGCACAAGGTCTGAACGGGAAGCTCACAGCTCTAAGTAGGTTCATCTCAAAATCTGCCGACAAGGCTATGCCACTGTTCCACACCTTAAAGGGATGCATCGAGAAAAAAAATTTCCAGTGGACGAATGAAGCTGAGAAGGCGCTCCAGAGAATCAAGGAGGCACTGCACAAGTTGCTGACCCTAGCAACCCCCATCCCGGGAGAAACATTACAAGTGTATCTATCGACGTCAGGTGAGGCGATATCATCGGTATTGGCTGTGGAAAGGGAAGGAGAGCAGAGACCGATATACTTTGTTAGCAGAGCGCTGCAAGGACCAGAACTCAATTATCCCATGCTGGAAAAATTGGTGCTGGCACTCATCTACGCTGCGAGATGATTAAGGCGATACTTCCAGGCACATCAAATCAAGGTACTCACAAGCTACCCCATTAAACAGATTTTTCTTATGCCGGAGACGTCGGGTCGGCTGGCCAAGTGGGAAATTGAACTGGGAGAGCGCGACATAAACTACCGCCCAAGAACAAGTATCAAAGGGCAGGCGTTGGCTGATTTCTTACTAGAAATTCCTGACGGAGGGAATCCGGCGAAAGAAAAGGTGTAGGTAGTTGAAGAGGCCCCTACCGGCAATGGTTCATGGACCCTGTACACGGACGGAGCGTCCAGCAGGGAAGGCTCAGGGGCGGGGCTGATCCTGACTAGTCCAGAAGGAGAAGAGGTAACCTACGCCCTCCGTTTCGACTTCCATACATCGAACAACGAGGCGGAGAATGAGGCACTGCTCGTAGGATTGCGACTCGCCAAACAGATGGGTGCGAAAGCTGTAATAGTGCTAACCGACTCAAGGTTAGCAGCGAACCAAGTCAATGAGAGTTTTGAGGTAAGAGACCAAAGAATGGGAAAGTATGTAAAGATGGTAAAGCAACTGGTAAGATCATTCGGCCAATTTACAATCAAGCAGATACCCAGAAGTGAGAATAAGAGGGCAGACGCGTTGAGCAAGCTAGCGTCCACTTGCTTCGACCACCTGTCAAAGAAAGTTTTAGTGGAGGTGCTCCGGGAGAGAAGAATTGATGACCAGCAGGTGAACATCCTGACCCCCGCAGGACCCACATGGATGACGCCGTTCCGGGAATACCTCCAGAGAGGGGTGTTTTCGGACGACCATGACGAAGCCAGAAAAATACGTATAAAGGCGCCCTCATACGCAATGGTGAACGGGGAGTTGTACAAAAAGGGGTTCACGTCTCCATGGCTAAAATGTTTAGATCAAGCCAAGGGGAGAGAGATATTGCAGGAAGCACACTCAGGGCAGGTAGGCGCACACGAATGAGCGAGGGCTTTGACAGGAAAGGTGCTACGAATGGGGGTATACTGGCCAACGATACATCAAGACGCAGTAGAAGTAACCAATAAATGTGGGGAGTGTCAATCGTACGCCCCAATCCAGGCGGAACCCCCAGCGCCGCTAAGCAACATATCCAGCCCGTGGCCTTTTTACCAGTGGGGCATAGACATAGTGGGTCCATTCCCAGAAGCACCGGGGAAGCTGAAGTATATGGTGGTAGCCGTGGATTACTTCACAAAGTGGATTGAAGCTGAACCATTGCCATGCATATCTGGGAGGCACATGATAAAATTTGTGTGGAAAAACATCATGACAAGATTTGGAACACCTAAGGTTCTCATCAGTGACAATGGCTTACAATTCGCTGAGAACCCATTCAGAGAATGGTGCACTGCCAAAGGGATAAGCCAACGCTTCACATCGGTGGCACACCCTCAAGCGAACGGTCAAACGGAGGTGTCCAACCGAACCATTGTCAATGGGATCAAAAAGAGGTTGGGCAAAGCAAAAGGGAATTGGGCAGAGGAGATACCTATGGTGCTATGGTCATACATGACTACACCACGGAAAAGCACACGGGAAACCCCTTTCAGCTTGACATATGGGACTGAAGCCATGCTCCCCATGGAAGTGGCAGTGAATACGCTAAGGGTGGCCAACCAAGATGAGGAAAGCAACGTACAAGGCTTGAGGATAAACTTAGATATCCTAGAGGAGAAACGCGAAGAATCGGGAGTACACCAAGCTGCATATAAACACGCAACAGAAAGGTACTACAACCAAAGGGTAAAGGAGAAGGCCTTCAAAGTGGGCGAGTATGTTTTGAGGAAAAATGAGGCCAGTCGGGCACAGCCCCAGGGAAAGCTGGGCCCAACGTGGGAAGGCCCATATAGGGTCATAGAGGCAAATAGGAACGGGGCATATGTGTTAGAGACGATGGAAGGAAGACCCATTCCAAGAACATGGAATGCTAGGAACCTAAAGAAATATTTTTTTTTTCTAAGGAAGAGGAAAGATGTAACTCTAGTTGGTTGATATCCCATTGAGTATACTGCAACTTAGAAGTACTTAGAGTACATTTATCCATGCTAAGTGACATGAGAATTGATACTCAATGTATTCCTATGTTTAGAGGCATGAGTTTAGTACTCGACATATATAAAATTTCATGCATAAGTGACATGAGCTTAATACTCAGTGTATTTAAAAAAACCGCGGTTAAATAGTAATGCAATTGCTGATTTCTCATATTTAGTGTAATAATCTCCAACGTTTGAATGATGAATGCTAAGCGCACTCAATATGAACACTTAGCGTGTCAATAATAACAAACAAGGGAAAATATTTTGGCACATCTTGAGCAATAGGCAATAAACGAATAAGCCAAGCACAAAATACAAAAGGAGATAATAGATAATGCTTAGTGCATATCAAACACATACATATAAAAGAAAAAACATTGTTCTGGGCAATTCAACCATTGCAAAGCAAAACATATAGACTAAACAAAACAAGGAAATATTACGGCTTCGAGCCATCACCAATAGACTTATCACCAACCACAGCCTCCTCCACAACATTATCCACACTCACTTTCCCAGCCAACCCATCAGAAACTTCCCTATCATATGCCACCTCATCAACATCACCACCTCCAACACCTGCTCGACCATCTCCACTACCACCACAATCTTTACCATTCCCTCCCACACCAATGTCATTCACAAGCACCATTTCATGACTCGCAACATCCTCAGGAGTGCCCTCTGAACCAAAAGAACACAACTCTCGCAAACCATCAATACCCATCTCTCCCAGACCCAACAAACCTGCGTGATCCATACTAGCAAAGGATAAGAGAGCATCACTTACGCTAACCACAGGCCCGACAGACAGCGAACTAGCACCCGCCTCCCCACTTTCACCACCACTTAAAGTTTTCGGGACAGATTCAACCCCGGCCACATACGCAGCATGGCGGATAAGACTGATAGCATTGGTAAAGTCAGGATGCTCTATCAGCTTATCAATAATACGCACAACACCAATTTGCAGCAGCCAATCCAAATCTCGATGAACAGCGCACACATCTGCTTGCAGCGACGACACAAGCTTGTCACGGTCAACGACGTCACGCTCAAGACTTTCAACCTGGATCATTAAGCCTTCATTCATATGAGTGAGAGAATCAACCTTGGCCTCTAATACAGCCCTAGCCTCATCAAGAACATTCTTCTCAGACGCCAGCAATTCACATTTCTTTTCAGTTGAGCAAAGATCATCGCCAAGCTCACCCAGACGGTGCTCCAGGCTTGCCACACGCGACCCGCAGGTGGCATGAGCAGCCTCCATCTCACCAAGGCTATGGATGCGCCGGGAACCTGCAACAAGATAGATCATCGCTTGCGCCGCAACATAAGCCATGTTGTGAGAAAGGGCAGGGCTACCCATCACATCCATATCCCCCATTGCATCTGGAGGGAAGGCATGGCACGAGAACTCCAAGGCATTGGCACGAACAGAAAGACGAGAATCATTGCGAAGATCCCAAGATGGCACAAAAACCGCTGACCCAGAAGCACCATCACCGGGCCCACCATCTGTGGAAACTGTAACTGGCCCGGGGGGGCTGAAGCCTTTCGGAGAAGAAAGCTTGGAGGGGACAAATAGAGCACTTGGAGAAGGGATTGAAGAAAAATCTGAAAGAACGGGCTGTTCAGTCGCCCTATTGACCCCCTCAGACTGTTGCATGTCATCATCGGGGATCACAACCACGATAGCAGAGGTGGAGTTTACTGGCGTGGAACTCATCGAGCTCAGCAGGCGAGAAAAGTTGCGCCTAGTATGCACCCTCTTGGGGGCGGGAGGAGCGCCACTCACCGGCTCACCCATCGCCTGCATAGCCTTCCGTTTCGCCTACAACCGCCGAAAGTCAGCAATAATACCCTCTTTGCTGTCCTCACAGTCCTCCTGGGAAGAGGAAGGAACACCGCCTGTTGACATAACAGAGGAAATTGGGCGGGCAAGCAACGGATCTCCCCCAGGCGCCGACGAGCCTGCTGGAGGGACAGGAGGAGTACGGGTGTTGAGACGATCTGCCCGACGAGGAAGGGGGAGATGCTCGAACAGATCCACCTCACGAAACTCTAGTTTGCCTCGATAGCGTTTACATAATACCTCATCCATGGATAAGGAAGACTCAACACCTAAAGAAAAGTAGAATGAAATGCAAGTCATATGGAGGCAGTTAAAAGAAACACCAAAAGAAAAATAAAGAGAGAAACAGGGCGAATGCGACACTCACCATCAACAACAAAGTAGAACACCGCCATCTTGCCACGCCGCCTCCAGGAGGGGCTCATCCCTACCCCGTACAAGATCGCTTCGGAGTAATCTTCAGCAGTTACTTGCACACTTTTCAGGTAATCGGCGACCTCTTGATTGTGAGGAAAGAGCTTGGGGACAGTATCGGCGTAAGTATTGGCACGGTAACGATCACTCCCAACCAGTTCCTGATTCACCCACAACCACTTGTCTTGCCAATTCTTGGGGGTACGCCCATCAAGAACTAGGGCATGCCCCCCTCGCCGGGCCGAAAAGGTACACTTGTCACCGGTAAGGCAGAACCGGAAAAAGAACTTGAAAACCAAATAGCCGGGAACATACCCATTAGCTCTACATATCATCTCGAAGGCAACCACTTTGTTGACAGCGTTAGAGGTCAACATATGAAGACTACAACCATCCTTCTGAAGAACCTCCTCTTGGAAATCTGTTAGAGGCAATCGTATACTAGCATCTAGGGTTTTTAGGAAAACCCCAATTTTTCCAGGGGGAGAAGAGATACTAGAGCCAGCAGAGGGAAATTCCACACCTTCTAAGGAGGATAAGCCATACATGACCTCCAATTTTCGGTACTCGGCAAGAGAAGGGACGATCCCAAGAAGATTAGCCATGAGAGGGAAGGAAGAACGAACACAAAGAGAAAAGAAGAACAGAGGAAGCAAAAGAAAATGTGCAAAGACCCTCTTAAAGAAGAAGAAGAGGCGGTACATTTAAATGACTGATGTGATGATGTAACTGCCAGCAGTCACGTCACCATTAAAAACGGAACGACAGATAAAGAAAAACGAGCACGCCTCATTCAGTTAAGTCTAGAACGCCGTAACTAGCGCTGCAACGCTACGGCTACTAGACTGGGGGACTTGATGGCGTGCCTAGGGCAGCACAGCAGAGATGCATCCAAGCCCTAGAACCAAGCACACCAGCCAGATCCAGCCCAGCAGGCTCAGTGGCCGCTGGCGCCCCCGGGAGCGGAACGCCCAGGCTAAAGGCTCGCGCCTGCCAAGTGACGCTCTTCACTCCAAGGCAAAAGTACGGCCAGGAGACAAGCAGTGGTATCAGAGCATTACCGTCAAAGCCAATGAGAGCGCTCTGACAGTTGAAGGCGCATGACCCTCCAATCAGCTCCTCTGATCCTGTCTCCCAAAAAAAGCGATCCTGTTTGGTACGGACCAGACAGAGGCGCTAGGTATAAAAGGACGCATTCTCATACTAGCGAGGTAAGCTCCCTAATCGATCTAGAAAGAGCAAACGCAAACCCTAAAGCCATCCTAACTTGACCGTCGGAGCGTTCTCCCGGGAACCCCTCCTGGGAAGCGGCTGACGGCCCTTGTTCTTTGTGATCTTGCAGATACATCCAAGCAACCAAGAAGGTCCCATCCCAGAGTTAGAAGCGAGGTTACATCAAGAGCAAGGTTCCATCAATATATTTTCCATAAAAATCAATGGAGTACTAGACTTTTCTCAAATTATCTATAAAATGTTTTTTTTTTCCGGTTTAACAAATGGGATTTAAAATCATTAAAAACTTTGTTAATCTTCTTATAAAAACCCACGTTAACAATGTATTGATGATATTAAAATCAATTTAAATTACTTAACATAAGATTTATTTTTATTTAGTTTTGGGATACAGTTTGCTATTAAATGGGTTTTCAAGGTTTAGATTATTAGGGGTGCAAGAAAGTAATAAATGAAGGAAAATAGAAGTTCGAAAAAAAAGAGCTTTTATGAACGAGGTTGTAATCTAGATTATGTAACTTGTTTATTTTATTTATTTATTTATTTATTCTAGAAACATACTTTATTCTCATCACGAATATGATTTGAACTGAAAAACCATAAATTAGAAAAATAATAGTGTTTTGAATAGAAAAAATAAAGGTTTTGTTTCATCTTTTAGGTCCCGTTTGGTACGCAGAATAGGACGGGACAGAACAGAACAAGGTCCTATATCACTGAGCGTTTGACACGGACGGGACTGGGACAAAGTTAGTTGTTGACCAAGTCCAATGGGACTATTTATCCAAAATTTAGTCCCATCCAAAACCATAGAACACAATGGGACAAAAGCCAAAATGACAAAAAAAAACCATTTCCAGTTTCCGTATTGTTCCCGTGTTGCCAAACGCTATATAACGAGTTCAGTCTAGTTATGTCTAGTCCAGTCCAGTTCTGTTCAATCTAGTTCTGTCCCACCTAGTCCCACCACCAAACACTACCTTAATGGCCCCATTAAAATGTTGGCTTCAAATCTATCAGATTTAAAGTATTTCTGCCATATTTGTGTATATAAATGGCTCACCGGCCCTCTAAATTGCTCGGTCTTTAAATGCATCTTTGGCTTGTTTCATTTATCTTTTTATCGGTCTAGTAAGAGGTTATCTCTTACGTGATCCAATAAAGGTGTTTGGCTACAAGAGGTTATCTCTTACCTTAATCAAGAGGTTATGTCTTACTTGGTCTATAGGAGCATTTAATTACAAGACTTTTAACCTCTTATCGGTTCATTAAGCCTTTTACCCAGCCATCTAAAATTTATATCTGACCAAGTCATTTATTTATTAATCACATTTCTAACCCTACTGCTACTACTTCTAGGCATGAACACTTCATCGATTTTTCATCTGTCGCTCAAAGGAGTAGCACACAACGTCGATCGCTGCACAACCCTCTCTGCCCTCCGCCAGTCGACCATCACTGCCGTCGAACACCACCTCCAGTCGGCCACCACCCACTACATCATCAGAAATCGGTAATTCTACTACTTTGTTGTTTTTTTTGGATGCAAACGAAATACTTGATCACTTTCTTGAAATCAAATGCATACTTCAACAATTTCTTGAATCGGATGCAAACGAAATACTGCATCATCATAAATTGGTATGAATGATATGAAATAAAAACTTCAGGAGTTGTTATATGTGTTCTACAACAGATTACATGCATATATATATATATATATATATATATATATATATATATATATATATATATATATATATATATAATCATTAATTTTTCGTAGACATGTCCCAAAAAAGGCCTAGAATAGTTTGGAAGCAAGACTGTATGGACAAAACTTTTCTTGTTGCATGTATACATGAAATTGCCAGTAATGGCAAGGAAGGTAGTAGTTTCAAAGCAAACTCATGGAAGGTAGTAGTGGAGAAACTCAAAACCGAACACAATTTTATAGCCGATCAAAGGCAAATGAAAAACCAAAATGACTATTTAAAATCGAAGTATGCAACTTGCGTAAAACTTAGGAACAAAATGAGAAATGTTTATAATCCTGTTGCAAACACTTTTGATATCACGAAAGAAGAATGTCAAGCGAAGATTAAAGTATTAATATTTTTAATAGTAAAAATATCAATTTCATTATTTTCCTTATGTAGTTAGATAATGCTTTTTATTTGTTTTAAACAGTCAAGCAAGTATGTAGACAAATTAACATATGTGCCCCTCCTTTACCCAGATCTTTGCACTCATTTTTTGATGAGTTGGCCTCCATTGGCTTTCATAGTTAGGGGCCATCTTCTACATAACCTCACCCCACCGAAGTATTTACTGAGCATGATTTTGATGATGTTGAGTGCACTCAAATGGAAACCTCAGCCTCAATACAACCTCCACCTGCAAGTGAAAAATCATGTGGTAAAACAAAAAACAAGAGATAAAAACGAAATGAGAAAGATGTTCCTGTAAACACACTCGATGAAAACTTTAGAGAGGTTGGGAAAGCAATAATCAAAGTCGCAAAGTCATTGCTAGAAACAAAAATATTAACAATGATTTGGATGCGTGTATGGAGAAGTTGGAAAAAATGGATCGGGAAGAATCTGATCTAAAATACCAAGCGGCTCTTTTGCTTTTCGTTGAATGTTTCGATGTTAGAAAATTTTGGTTGCACCTTATGCCTTCGAGTTGTGAGTTGTGGGTGAAGAATGCGGGAAGAAAATTTGGATTTTATGTATGAGTTTTAGTTTACTCTCAAGATGTTATAACATCCAAAAAACTTGATACAAAAATTTCATTTTTAATTTAAGTAAATGCAGTATTCCAAACATTTTCGTAGATACTAAATAAAATAAGTATATCAAAGATCATAAAAATCAGAGTGAAATCTCAAGTGCGGAATCCATACGGTGTGTGTGATGCAGTCAGCCCAAGCTCTTCTATTTGGAACCAGAAGTACCTGAAACATAAACTAAATACCGTAAGCACAAAGATTAGTGATTTCCCCAAAATACCACATACCATACATAAACCACATATTGGGCCCCACGCAAAGAGTATAACGGGCCCTGCCCTAACTTGCTTAACGGGCGCCGCCCTAACTCGCATAACGGGCCCCGCCCAATGAGTATAACGGGTTCCGCCTAACTCGCATATCGGGTCCCGCCCAATAGCATAACAGGCCCCACCCTAACTCGCATAATGGGCCCCGCCCACATACAAACCATAACACATATCGACTAATAGCATACATGATAATCATTGGGCACCACCCTGTAAGCATACGAACACATAAACATACTAGTGTCACACAAACAATGAGTATTCTAACATATCAAATCATGGGTCGGCATTGGTGCCTTTGACATGCTATACATGGTGAGGAAACTCACCTCAAATGCTGAATCTCACTGAAGATCCCTACTTGTTGTCCTGACGACTCATTGAGCTCCAAAAAGTGCCAAATGATGATGACGTTCCGGATCTACAAGCTCTTACTCTTCCAATGAAGCTTCAAGATGATCTCTTTCCTTCAAAATCACCAAAATACACCCAACATGACCTTCTAAGCTCAAGAACACTCAAAAATAGAGTTTGGATTTCGTGGAGGTTGATTAGGGACAAAATGGAGGTTGATAGAAAAGATCCTTGAGACATAATGTTCTTTAAATAGTCCTGCAACCCTAAATATTAGGGTTTTGGGTCTGGACACGTATATCGTGCATACCAACTTGTACACTACATGTACGTGCATGGCATCTGCGATTCACTTACTCGTGTACGCCCTATGTACATTGGGTGGTACTCACAACGTACGGCACCCCCAAGCCCAAACTATTAAGTCCAACGTCTTCTAAGCCCAAAACCCAAAATTTGAGTAACCAAAATAAATAAATAAATACCTTAGAATTATCGGGCATTACAATTCTCCCCTACTTGAATCAGACTTTGTCCTCGAAATCCGCCACTCCGAACAACTCTGGGTAGTTCTCTCTCATCTCATCCTCTGACTCCCAAGTTCACTCTAACCCCTTTCGGTGCAGCCACTATGTGACAACCGTCAAAACTCAGGTTAGAACTCATCTAGAACCTTGTCATTTCCATGCGTGCACATAACTTGGCTTAAAAAGCAACAAGTTGAGATAGATCGTGACTTAATAGATCCCTAGGAACAAGTAGTGTAACTTAGCTTGTACTAAGCTGTCACATATCAAAACTAAACACGAAACCATGTTCAATAGATCACAGCTCAAGGGTAAGTTAAATACTCTAATTTATTAATTGGAACATATGAGGTGCTTAACTAGGTTAACTACTTATCAAACTCAATTTAATTAAATCATGATTTGATTTAATTACAAGTTGGAAATAATATCCAAATATCATAATTTGAATCATGAGCCAAAAGTATAATTCAAGGATTGTCTAGTCCTACATTCATATGTTATGATCCATTATTTATTTATTTGAAATATATAAAATTTTGATTTTATAAAAATCCAATCATAAGTTATCATGTTGATAATTTAATTCAAGAGAATACAAGTTTATAAACTTATTTCTAAAAAAAAAAGCTTGAAGAAAAACCAAGAAATGAACTCTTGGAAGTTTATAAAAACTAGAGATGATTTTTATTAAAAGGATTAAGAGGTCATATTTATTCAAAATGAGACTTTCAAAGCGTCTTTAATGCCTTCTCTTCTCCCAAAATTCGGTCATAGGTTCTGTCTCTCTTTTTCTCTCTCACTCTTTATTCCTTGCTCCCATAATGCAAAATGTTGTGCTCAGATTTTGCATGTCACTTTAAGAGAGTAAACCCGTCCATAGAAGCAACTTCTCTCAGAGAGATTTTCCCATTTCATTTTCAGATGTTAGCTCACATATTTGGAGTTTTGTGGCCGATTTTGGATGGGTATAGCCCCATAAAGAAGATGAGAGAGATGGTCTATCTAGAGAGATAGAAATTCACCTTATCTCTTTCTTTTCACTAAAAACACTCTCTACTTCTCTCAACTCTTTCTACAAAAAAAACCAGCCTTCAACCCACGAAAATCATGAGATGTTTGGATGTTTTTGTAGCGTCAAAATCGAAGTCAAGGTAAGAGACTTCACTCTCTGCTTCATTCTCTACATTTCGGTACTAGTTTCGACTTATTTTCTCTCCATTTTCAGATACTATGCCCCTACCTTGGCTAGAATCTTTTCCTTCATCTTAGTGTTTGTAGATTTTCACCAAAAGCACAATGCATGTGTTAGAAATGGTGAAAATTCGGGATACAACCTATGCTAAGAGTGAAAAGAAGCATGTATGTTCATATGATTTCAAAAATCGAGTTTTACATCTTCTTCTTCATTTCTTTTTTGTTCTTACATAACAAAAACCATTTAAACCATTTCTAGTGCATCTTGGATGCTTATTTACTCCATTAATATGTTAGAAATCGGATTTGTGGTGCAATCCTAGTGTTAGATTCGGTGGTTCCAAGGAGTTCTTTATCACAAGAATGAAACACCCACTTTGCGGGCCTTGGATAACCCTAAATCTATGGATTGGATGCATAAACGTAAAATTTTCTTGTTACCTATAAAATATAGTATGTTATCCTTTAGCTTCTACCAAAAAGAGTATGCATGTTATTCTTGTGAACATATGACCCAAAGGGGCACTTTAATCAAACCAAAGGTAACATGCATTCTGCCAGAATTATTTATTCGACTTTGAACAACCATATCTCACTCATTACTCAACCAAATCACAATATTCTTTTTCTGAGATGTATTTCTATGAGTTTCGAACTGATATTGCCACATTTATATGTGTTTTTAGGCAATATTTACTTATATTTTTATTAATATTTTGGTTATTTGCATTGAATAATGGTACTTATAAGATTAAAATATATTGCAACAAAATAAAAGACATTTTGAAGAAAATGGATCACGACGTGAATATTTAGGATTCACAACGTGAATACGAATATTCCAGAAGATAAATATAATGGAGGAGGAATCCTTGTAGAACACAGATATCTACTGAATTCACGTCGTGAGTCATACTCATTCACGACGTGAGAGCGACTTTTATGATAACTATATATTCTCTTGATCATTACGACTTGGGAGACTTTTGGCTGACTAAAGGAGTTTTTGGAGACAAAAATTACAGAGGTCAAAGACTGGAAATTGGTTTCAACACCAAGGAAGAAGGAAGAGTCCATTATTAGCTTTATAGTTTGGTACATTTAGCATGCTTTTAAATATGACTTGTGTTTGTTTATTTGCTAGAATGTCCAGCTAAATCTAGCTGCTTCTGTTAGCTAGATGAAGCTAGAACTTATGGTTTTAATACTTTAGTTTTGATTTACTTGTTGGTTATGACTTGTGTTTGATTGATTAAACCTAGCATGTTCGATTTAATATTTGATTGCTTTAAATTCTTGTTCTGTGGAGTTAGTGAATACAAATCTGCATGAATTTGAATACCTAATAATTCAGTGAACACTAGTTTATTAGAGCTAAGATCAAACCAATCTTAGATATGTAACCGAACGATTGAATTAAGCTGTGCTAGAGAACTCATATTATGACCGTAAGTGTGTTTTCCAAATCAATCTTACATGGCTCCAACCCTATTCAATAATTGATTATTTGTTAACTATTATGTGACCATACATAGACTTACATGAATTAATTAATGTTAGTAAATTTAGAACTGAATTGCTAATACTATCTTAATTGGTAACCAACGGTAATTGTCATAACTAATTTATAAACCATTGAGGGAAAGTGGATTCGAATTAACAGAAGTGTTTTGTTTACTAATTAAATTTGTGTTAAAGAATTAAGTTTTTCTATACTTGCAAAATTAGATAAAACCCTTCTCTTCATTAGGAATTAGGTTAGTTTAATAGTAGGTAGATGAATTAGTTAAAACCGTTCCCTGTGATCGACACCCGACTTACTCAAACTATTCTATAATTTGACTAGGTACACTGCCTAGGTGAATTTTAGTTAGTAAGTAGTCAGGTTATAAATTTTAAATTAGGTGTAGCTAATTTCACACATCACGAACCCAAGTGGTCCTTGCCTAATAATACTTGCAATTCCTGCAACTGGCCCATTCGAAAAAGGAAACATCCTTGTTCCACTAAGGGATGTACCATTTTTTGGAAAGGATCATAAGGATGCTTACAAGCATTTGGATTAAGTAAATGACATAACAGATTATTTCAATATCCCAAATGTTCCAAGAGAGATAGTCTTGTTGAGGATGCTACCAGTCACTTTTAAAGGAGCTGCTAAAGACTGGATAAAGGCACTACCACCCAGTACAATCACTACTTAGGCCCAAATGTGCGAACAATTCTTAAATCATTTTTTCCCACCTTCCAAGATAACTAAAGTAAAAAAGGCAATAGAAAATTTTGAGCAAAATCCGGGAGAGTCACTTTATGAGGAATGAGAGCGCTATAAGGGACGTTGAGAAATTATCCTCAAAATGACCTCAATATACAACAAGAAGTGTCAATCTTTTATGATGGTGTTAATGTCAAGACAAGGAAACTCCTTGATTCCCAAGGACCACTTACTAAGAAAAATCTGGGGGAAGTTAGGGAGTTAGATGAAGAATTTGCGACGCATTCTTATGAGTACCACCATCCAAGAAATGAGGAATTTAAAGGAAGCGAGGGTGGAAATTTTGCAGACATGGTTGCTGTAATGGCCATGCTTGATAAAATGGACAGGAGGATGACAAAAATGGACCAAACAATACGTGCTATAAGAGTTGGATGTGTAAGGTGTAATGGTCACTTGACTAAGGATTGCAACTTAGATAATAATGGTTATAAAAAGGCTCAAGTTTGCTATTCGAGTGGGGATAAATATGATGAAGATTGTGATGGGTTTTACACAAAAGAACATCATATGTGCTTATGCAAACCCTAAAGCTTGGATCTAGGTTTCTCTATTGTACATACAATTCATCCAAGACTTATGAACCTTAGATCTAGCATACATATTTCGAAATTATCATATAAAATTAGATCCAGATGATTACCTCTTCATGAATGGCTTGAATCTTCTTCTCTTGGAGCTTAGAGTCACAAAGGTCACTCCTCTAATGGCTTACAAACACCACAAGCAAGAGGATGATACTGGAGAGAGGGGATAAGTCACAAATTCGGCTATGAACTCTTCTAGGGTTTCCAATGGCTAAAAAATGATGCCTTAGTGGTCTATTTATACTTGTGTTGCTAGTGTTTTAGTCAAAACCCTAATGGATAGCTTAGGCCTTAAGCAGTCCAAGGAACCTTCTAGAATAAGGCCTCAATGGCCAAAATTAAGATGGACACATCCTTAATTTCATCCATCGCTAATCCATAAGGCTTCTCAGCCCAATATTCAACTATCACACAACTGACAGTTCTAGTCCCCTTTATTTAATTAATGTCTTTTCACCACAAAATTAATTCTTAATTAATTCTTGTCTAATATTAATTAAACTATATGATTTCTCTTTTAATATATTATTCATATAATATATTAATAAACCATAATAACCTTTCTCTTCATAACTCACCCCATCTAGTTGCTTTGGTGAAGGCAACCCAAAAGGACCATGCACAACCGGGTCAAGTACTTACCAAATATAGTTAGAGGCTTAGGCGCTAATCCAACAGTCTCCTACTTGGATAAGTCTAGTAACTATAGTGCAAGTACAATCCGATTAGCAATCGTAGCTCTCAAAGACGATGTCGAACTCTGATCTTATCAGTAACTTGTCCTTTAGATAAGTGATCGTATAGTCCTCTATTCTAGATATCGTGCGGACAATCACATGGAACATAGTCATACTTATTGTCCAACAGTTTATTTCTCAATTTCTGATTAGTCTGACATAGAACCTAATTCAACACATCATTTCAGTCCTGACCGAGCCCGTCACATAAGTCAAACCAAATCATCGAGGGGCCCATATAACGCCTTTACCCTCTTAGGATAAAAGAAATAGATAAACTTCAACTTGTATGCATTTACCATTCACTCATTGATATTATCGTCTTGCAATCACTAGAGATAAATTCCATGAAGTGATGCCAGCAAGTGCATGTCTATCCTAATTCTCAAATCTTATTTATAAGCACTCATGAATGTTGCTACAAACTTTTGCTATGTCTAATACACTTTAGACAATCTACACACCAATTCACGATAGTCTTCTTTCACACCTACTTCCAACATATGAACGATTATGGACTGTTCGAATAATCTTATTATTCAGGAAGTCAAAACATGCAAAATGAAACATTAGGTAAATAATTAACATAAGATAGTAACTTTACTCATAAACAACACTCCTTTATTCTTAAGTACAATATCGTCCTTCACCCCAATGCTCCTAGCGTGCTGCAAGTGCTTCACCTTACTCGGTCCCTTCGTAAGGGGATCTGCTGGGTTTTCCTCTGACGATACCCTCTTTACTACGAGGAGTCCTTCTTCTACCCGATCTAATGAAATGGTATTTCCTATCGATATATTATGACTTGTACTCGCCCTGATGTGGCCATTGCTTTGAGCATGGTCAACATATATCAAGGGAACCCTGGTATAGCTCATTGGATTGCGATTAAGAATATTCTTAAGTACCTGCGGAGGACTAAGGACTAGGTTCTTAGCCTCGGTGGGAGTGATGAATTAAGAGTGTCAGGGTATAGCAATGCAAGCTTTCAGACCGACAAAGATAATTTCCGCTCTCGGTCAGGCTGGATATTTATCCTGAATGAAGGAGCAGTGACATGGAAAAAATCCAAGCAGGAGACTGTACTTGATTCAACGTGTGAGTCGGAGTACATATCAGCAAGCGAAGCAACAAAGGAGGCGATATGGTTGAAAGATTTCATCAGAGACCTTGGAGTTATTCCATTCATAAAGGAGCCTATGGAAATTTTCTGCGATAATGAAGGGGCGGTTTCCTTAACCAAGGAACCAAGAGATCATAGAAGATCCAGACATAGCGACATAAAGTACCACTTCATAAGACATCAAGTAGAAGAAGGGAACCTCATTGTAAAGAGAATATCGTCAAAGGACAACCCAGCAGATCCCCTCACAAAGGGACTGAAGGTTAAGCATTTGCAGCATGCGAGGGGCATTAGGCTAAAGGACGATATTAGTTTTAGTGATTAGATAAACCGAAACTTGTAATAGCTAAATTGTAATTGACATTTGATGATGAATAAAAGGAGTTTTATTTATAGGTATAGTTACTGTCTTCTGTCAAATATTTACTATTGTTTCACTTTGCATGTTTTGAATTCCAAAATAAATAAGACTTATTTAAACTATCCACAGTCGTTCATACTTTAGAAGTAGGTATGAAAGAAGACTGTCATGAGTTGGCTTGTAGGACTGTCTAAGGAGTTAGGCATTGCAACATGTTTGCTACACCATTCATGGGTACTTCTGAAATAAGATTTGAGTATTGGATCAACCCGTGCTCACTTGAATCATTTCATGGAATTTATCACGAGTGATCGTCAGACGATAATATCATATATATGTCTTCAAACCTAGATATATGAGTTGTTGACTATGAACTAGTCATGTATTGATGGCACGAAAACGCATCAGTTACTTCATGTTATAAAACGTGTTGTTGTGCATGATTTAATAAGTAGTTAGTACAAGCATATAATGTAGAAGTTTATCTGTTACTTGTATACTAAGATGATTAAAAGCGATATCTTGAGCCCCTCGATGATTTTGTTTTGACCTATGTGATGGGCCCGGTCAAAACTAAATTGATGTGCTTAGTTATGTTCTATGTCAGACAAATCGAAAACCGGGAAACAAACTGCTGGACAATAAGTATGACATTGTTCCATGTATTTGTCCAACTGATATCTTGAGAACAGAGGAGTATATGGTCCCTTATCTAAAGGATGCGTCACTGTCTGGGTCAAAGTTGATAACGGATTTTGGAAGCTTACGATTGCTAATTCGGATCATGAAGTCACATAGGTAGCTATATTTATTAGACTTATCCAAGTGGGAGACTGTTGGATTTGGTGTCTAAGCCCATAACTATAACTGGTATGTACTTGACCCGATAGTAGCATGGTCCTTTTGGGTTGCCTTCACCAGTTCAATTTGATAGGATGGTTTTATGAGAGTAAGGTTATTTATGATTTATTAATATATTATAAGTATAATATATTAATATGGTTATTTAATTATTATTGTCCAAGGATTAATTTGGAATTAATTTTGTGGTCAAAAAGAGACTAATTAAATATGGAGGGATTGATTATGTAAATCAATGATACTTATAGTATGGGCTAAGCGATCCATGATTATGTAAGTGGGCTAAACCAATAATATAACCCATGGATAGTCTATGGAGGTTAAACCCATGGATCATAGGAATGTTGAAACTCATGGATCATTAGGGTTTACAAAGTGTAACCCTAGCACTTGCCACAAATATAAATAGACCCTTCCATGAACCAAAATCTGTTGCACCAACCATAGAGATAAGTAACTTATTCTCTTAGAACCTCCCCTTTCATATTGGTGTTTGTGAACCATTAGAGGCATCACACTTGAGGTGCTTAAGCTTTCAAAGGTCAAGAACTCTACCCTACTCAAGAGGTATGTATCCTAACTATGTTTTGATTATATATAGCTTCAATTGTATGCTAGCTAGGGTGAATGCTTTGGAAAAAGAAATATGCATGTATAATTAGAGAAAACATAGATCCAAAGTATTTAGGGTTGCATGTGCACTTAGGAAGTGTTATAGTGATCATAACCCAACAATTCAAACATATCAAATCCTGGGTCGGCATTGGTGCGTTCGACAAGCTATACATGGTGAGGAAACTCGCCTTGAATGCTGAATCTCACTGAATATCCCTAACTGATGTCCTTACGACTCCCCGAGGTATGAGTATAAAATAACACCCAATCAACACTTGGGTTCTAAACTATATCAAATAATCCATATTTGGGGTAAAATGACCAATTTACCCCTGATCTAGTTTATCCCAAAACTAAGGTCTAAATCCACTATCTAAAAGGCCCAAGACCAAATAATCATTAATGGCCCATTTATGGCCCAAATTTTCCAATTAGGTCCACCCCTTTCATGGGCCTTCCTTAAGCCCAATAATTTTTTCCAAGTCCAAGACACTTTCTCTCTCTGGCCCAACAAGAGCTCATAAACCTAAGTTCAACAGGAGCCCCAAACCCTCGGCCCAACTTGTAAATACACTAAGCATATTTGTTGCTAGGCTTGTATGTTATGCGTACGCGCTTGTACGCCCAACATAGTCATCAATTAAGCCGACTTTTCCATTAAGCTCATATTGGTTAAGTCTAAGTGTCCAAACCACAGATCTGAGTAATAATCTATGTCTAGAACCATAAAGTCACTGACTTGGTGAATTTGCATGCCCCAAATGAACCCAAATTCGAAATATAACATTCTACTTCTATTAAATGAACTCACACTCATGCATGGGTGACTTATAACCCAAAATATGCTAACTTTAAGACTTAGAAACCTCAAAAACGTCAAGAGGGGAAACTCATAACTTCTGGTATTGCATCAAGCCACCAAAACTCACTCATGGGACAAAAAGTTAACCAAAATCAAGCTAAAACTAGATCTAAGCTATGACACATCAAGTTCAGAAGTTTATACCTCAAGAGTGCCTAATGATGATGATGTTTCGGATCTACAAGCTCTAACTCTTCCAATGAAACTTCAAGATGATATCCTTCCTTCTAAAACACCAAAATACACCTAAAATGACCTTCTAAGATCAAGAACACTCAAAACTGGAGTTAGGGTTTCGTACAGGCTGATTAAGGACAAAATGGAGGCTGATAGAAAAGATCGTTCGGACATAATGTTCTTTAAGTAGTGTACAACCCCTAAGTATTAAGGTTTTGGGTCTGGACACATATGCCATGTGTACCCACTTGTATGATGCGCGTACATGCATGGCATCCGCCGCTCATTTACTTGTGTACGACCTTCATACATGGGGTGGTACGCCCAGCGTACGACACCCCCTCCCCAAGCCCAAAAGATTAAGTCCATGATCTTTAAAGTACAAAATCAAAATTAAATGAGAAACCAAATTAAATAAATAAATACCTTACAATTATCGGGCATTACAATTCTCCCCCACTTGAACTAGACTTCGCCCTCGAAGTCTGCCACCCCGAACAACTCTGGATAGTGCTCTCTCATCTCAGCCTCGTGCTCCGAAGTCCACAATGACCCCTTGCAGTGAAGCCACTGCACTTTCACTAGCTCTACAACCTTGTTCCTCAAGGTCTTCATCTTCCGATCCAGAATCGCCACCGGTCTCTCAATATAATTAAGGCGGTCATCCACCTGAATATCCTCTAATGGTAAAACTGCAGAATCATCCACCAAACACTTCCGCAGCTGAGAGACATGAAACATGCTATGAATCTGACTGAGCTCTTCTGGAAGATCTAAATGATAAGCAACCCGGCCCACCCGAGGTAAAACCCAGAAGGGACCAATGTACCTGGGACCCAGCTTGCCTCGCTTTCTAAACCGGATGATACCTTTCCAAGGTGACACCTTCAGGAGAACCATATCTCCCACCTGGAACTCTAATTTAGAACAGATCCTATCGGCATAATAGCTTCTGCCTACTCTAAGTTGTCTGAAGTCAAACCTGCTGAATCAGCTAAATGGTCTTGAGTACCACCTCGGTACTCCCCATAACCTACTGATTGACCTCGCCCCAACAAATAGGGTCCTATATTTCCTCCCATAACACATCTCAAAGGAAGGTCGATCGATGCTAGCATGATAACTCATCTTATACGAAAATTCTGCGAACGGAAGATACGTATCCCAACTCCCACCAAAATCCAACACGCATGCATGCAACATATCCTCAAGGGTCTGGATAGTCCGCTCACTCTACTCAGTTTGCAGATGAAATGTTGTATGGAAAAGAAGACGAGTGCCCAACTCGTCATGGAATCTCTTCCCAAACCTGTAAGTAAACCGAACATCCGTGTAAGAAACCACTGATACCGGCACCCCATGACATGCGACCACCTCTCTGATATAAATCTCAACCAACTTCTCTACAAAAATACTCTCCTGAATCGAATGAAATACACGCTCCCGGTCAAACGATCCATAATGACCCTTATCGAATCCACTCTGCGCGCAGTACTCAGAATCTTTGTGATAAAACCCATAGTGATGTCTTCTTATTTCCATACAAGAATCTTCAACGAATGCATCTTGTCATGAGGACATTGATGTTCAACCTTGACCTTCCTACAGGTCAAGCAACACTCCACATACTACTTCATGCAAGGCCAACAATAATCAGGACGAAGATCCTTAAACATCTTCGTCTCCCCGGGATGGATGGAGAACCTCGACTTGTGGGTTTCCTCCATCAGAATCTGGCGTACAACGCCCCAATAAGGAACCCAAACTCGCCGATGCAGAGTCAAAAACCCATGACTATCATAATCGAGGGAAACCACCTGATCCACAATACGCTCACTCTTTTGGTGCTCTTCCTTCGTGGCCTCAACCTGTGCCTCCCGAATCTACTCCAATAATAGAGAAATCACTGTCATCCTTAAACATATGCCTCTAATCGGAGCTGCAACCGCCATACGGATGAGAGTATCAACCACGACATTGGCTTCCCGGGGTGATAAAGAATCTCGTAACCATAATCCTTCACCATATCCAACCATCAACGATGTCTCATGTTTAGATTCAGCTGATCTATCAAGTACCTCAAGCTCTTGTGATGCATGTAAATCGTACAACTAACCCCATAAAGGTAATTCCGCCAAATCTTGAGGGCGAAAACCACTACCCTCAAATTCAAATAATGCATCGGATAAATCGCCTCATGAGGCTTCAGATGCCTCGAAGTGTAAGTGATCACACGACCCCTCTGCATCAACACTGCCCCCAGACCAAAGATCAAAGCAACACAATAATCCATGTTGAGAGAAAAACTTGGAGACACACTTGAACAAACGTTAGAACAAGTTAGTTGCGGAATAGTTAATCTCTAAGGATCTAAAAAGCTCAAAAATAATAAAGTTAGATAGTTAGATAGTTAGTTGCGGAAAGTAAAGAAAGATAAATGACAAAAGTTATATCAAGAATACACTTAAACTGATTCATAACAAGGAATGCAGTCACTCCAAGTTAGTAAGTGAGATCAAGTTTAGTGATTAAGTCTAGAAGACTTGCTCCGAAGAGAGGTTATGTTCCAGTAGTAGTTTGAGTGTGAAGAGTAATAAGATTGATAACAGATGAAGATGAGAAAGATGATTGAATGAGAAATCTTGTGTATTGAGAAGTTAAGAGTTTTCACACTCACATATATCACAAGTACATAATACATAAGAAAGTGTCTCTATTTATAGAGTTCATAAAAGAACAACTCTATGAGCAGTCGTGCAAGACATGCTGGACAATAGAGTGAATTACATAGTAAAAGAAATAACTAAGACTGCGGATAAGTAAGACTTGAATGCTCCGGATGCTGATATGGTTGCTAATGGAGAATGGTTGCGGTCTCAGTTTTAGAGATTGACTCTGGTGCTGATTTGGCTGCAGGTACTCAACCATTGCGGTAGATAAGTTCGAAAGGGTCACTTTTATGATTCAACAATTTCCCCCTAAGTGACCTTTTTAACTTTGGTTCAGTTATCAAGTTTGAGAAACTTGATCAAAATCCACCAAAATTTTCTAACATTTTCCAGCCACAAGATTCTTCTGGAGATCTCAAACATGACGTCAGCAGTAGTGTGCTTTGATCTTTCTACTGCGGTCTTGCATATGTCAAGTTGCTTCTTGGGCAGGCGATGCATGGCATTCATCGGAATGAAATATTTGACATTGTCCGTTTCCGTTTGAATATGATGCCAAGATCTGGGAAGTTGGTTGCGCCTAGAGATCTTTCTTCAAAACCTTCTATAAGCATTGACACTTGTTCAAGTGGTGGAAGGTCAGATTTCTTGATAATGGTGGGGTAGATGTCCGCATCAATCTTTGCAAAGTCACAGACAGTTTCCTTGAGGAAGGATTTGGCTTTGTCGAGAGCTATCTGCATCTTAGGATGTTTCTCTGCCTTGTTCTGAACAACTCTGGCAATGAGAAATATTTCTTCAGGGTTCATGCAGGGGAAATCTGCCTGGGTGCGGATGTAATCATGCTCTCTTCTGGTCAGAGTGAATTGAGCAAAGTCAACTTTCATAAACTTCCACATCTTGTAGTTCTTCACTGCGGATGGTCTATCGTTAGACCAAATGTTTTCAACTGAAGAGCCATGCTTCGCATAGAAGTGAGTCAGTCTTTCGAATTCCATTGGCAGACGCTTGTGATCAGGAAGACTGCGGTCGAAGGAGTCAAAGACAACAAAGTACTTGGCATTGGGAGAAATTGGAATATCCCGATAACCATCTGATGGTGGTTCAGCATGTGTGAGGTGGGGAGTGTAGTCTTCATCAAGTAGCCTGCGGAGAGGATTGACCCATGATGTGCACAAAAGTACCCACTAATTTTTATATTTATAACCTAACAAACTTAAACTAACTATGCACTTATAGGCAGTGTACCTAGTCAGATTATAGTATAGCTTGGGTAAGTCGGGTGTCGATCACAGGGAACGGTGTTACTAATTAATTTACTTACTATTAAATTAACCTAATTATTAACAAGTTTAAAAGGGTTTTATCTGACTTTACAAGATCAGATGAACTTAAATCAAATTCAATAAGTAAAAACACACTCTTGTTTAGGTTGAATCCACTTCTTCCTTATGGCTAGCTAATGATTACGGATTGTTAAGTTGGTTTTTAGTTGTATTAGTAATTTAGTTCTAACTTTATCAATAATTAACTAATTCATGTCAAACCATGTATGTTCACACATAATTAAACACAGAACTAATTATGAATGTAAGTATGCTATGTAAGATTTGTTGTATAAACGCAATTGTAGTCACAATACACGTTCTCTAGCACATCTAAGCTTATTTACTCTAATTACTAACTAAGATTGGTCAATCCTCGCTCTAACAATTTAATGTTCACTAAATCATTAGGTAAACAAATTCATGCAGTTAATGGTCACTAAGCTACACAGAACATGCAATCAAGCAATTAGAGAAACAAACAATAGCATGCTAAGTAATACAAATCAAACACAAGCAATTTTTACCAACTAAACTTAATCCATAAAAATTGAGCTATTGATATGGGCATATTTAGTTATAAAATTCATGCATTATCTTAATACTTTATGTTGTTTTTGTCTCTTTTAATGAACAAAAGGTGCTTAATTAGTTTATAATTTCATTTTTCAGCAAAAATGACATGCTCGAAAGGAAAATGAAGCGGAACTAGCGATTGGACGCTTGGATCTTGGATTTTGAAGAAAGAAGGATGTTGCTGGACAGCTTGACCCCTCGTCAGTGTTTTGGCCATATCTCATGAACCGTAACTCCGATTGACTAGATTCAAAATGTTCTGAAAAGTAGACACAATTTCGGACGACTTTTGTGTTTTGAGAAAATGCTGATTCAAAACGTACTCGGCGAGTAGGGTCGACTACTCGGCGAGTCGTATCGAACTTTCGCGATTCTGGACGCGCTGACTTGCCGTGCACGGGTTTTAAGTGACGGACTCGCCGAGTAGGTCACTGGACTCGCCGAGTAGCCTCTGTTTTGTGAAAATCTATATAAAGAGACTTTCAGATCGATACCCTAGCATGGAGAGAAACCCTAGGAGGCTGAGAAACGATTGGAAGTGCTGCTAGGTCGTGAGGAACTGAAGAATCAACCCTACATTCAATTGTGAAGAGAATCAAGACAATTTTGGTTTATTCTTAGTAAATTTTTGATTTGAATCATGTTTACATACTTTGATTTCGTTTTTGAGTTTATGTTTACTGCCATCATGAGCTAAAAACTTATTCTTCTGTTAGGGTAGACAATTTTGTGAACATGGATTGATTATTTGAATAGGATTAATTTTAATTGGTAATTATGTTTAGTTAAGCTTGTTAAAGAACCTTATGTGTTGACAATAACTATTCTTCTGTTAATAAATTAGTAATTAAGTTGTATGAACGTCTCTTAGTTATTAATTTCATATGATTTATTGTGACCACATAGTTGTATGTCTAGGAATAACGAATGTGAAACTAGAAATAACTAGAAGATAGGTAAGTTAATGTGTGAGATTGTTTGATGAACATCAGCAATAGGTTAATTGAAGGGCCAATTTAGTTAACCACTACAAGTCTTACTTAACCTGAATCAATAACTAGGAAATCCGTTAATTTAGACAACTGGCCACTGCTTGAGTTAATTTGTTTCCTAAGGATTAGTAATATCGAACGTGAAACTAATCATCTTAGTCGGTAGCCAATGAAGAATTAATCTGATACATTGAAATCATCCATGGGAACAAATGAGTCGAACCAAAACAGAAGTCCTCTTTATTATTGAATTTAGTTGATTTTTATTTGCTTAGCTCTTAGTTTCTTAGTTTAAGTTTTAGTTAATTGTTTAAGTTTCTAGTCTTGCAAAACTAGAGAAACCCCCTTTCTATTACTTGTTTTATTTAGATAATATTAGCATTTCTTTTAATTGTTTACCGTTCCCTGTGTTCGATACCCTACTTGCTTGAACTATATTACTAATCGATAGGTACACTGCCTTTCGTGTGTTTATTTTGTGTCTAAGTTAGTAGGATTAAAACTAGTTGGTTTCACACACATCAGCTATTCATAAGTTGGAAGCTTCATCTAGCTAAACAAGAGTAGCAAGATTCAGCTACTCATCATAGCAACTAATAAACTAACACAACTTAAAGTAATAAAAAGCATGTTCTTAATTAACTAAAATATAAACCTTTACTCTTTTTGGTGTTGAAAACCTTTTCCATAACCTTTCTTTCGCTCCAAATCGTCTTCTGGAACTCCTTTCTTCAGCCCAAAAGCTCTCTTTCTCGTAATGATCAGGAACACTTAAATAGACTCCAAAAACCCCGCGCCACATCGTGGCTATCCAGGCCACGTCGTGGGCTTCAAGTTATCCGTACCGGGCAAGGATTCCTCCGAATTGCGATCTTTATCTTCTAGAATCCTCATGCCACGTTGTGGCCGACTTTGCCACGTCGTGGGTTTAGTAACTTTCGTGAATTTATTCATCTCTTGTCTTCCAAGTCTCCCATTTTCTACATATTGTCACTTTTGGTCCCTCTCTTCGGAAATCCTTTTAATTGACTGAAAATAACAATTTAAAGTCATAAGTACCATTATTCTAAACATATTATCAACTTATTAATAAAAATGTACTTAAATATTGCCTAAAAAAAGGTATAAATATGGCAATATCAAAATACCCCACACTTAGGCTTTGCTTGCCCTCAAGCAAATTTAAACTTAACCCTTAACTACTAACACCACATAGAACAATCCGACTCCAGCTCAGCCATTATGCCAAGACCTCAACGCATGCATTTGTGTCTAAACTTTTCCTAATGTACCCCCCAAACTTTAAATACTCACAATCTTCATAAACACTCGCCCACTTTTTCCGAACAATGCTCATTTTATGCAACCCTCCGAATCCATCCGCAGAAAACCTCCTTATCCTCAAGGTATTGTTAGTTGAGCAACCTAAGCATACATAATCTAGAATTACAATCTACAATACCACTATGGAGCTCTTTTGGAATTCTTCACTTCCTGGATAATTTGATCTTTGATTTCTTTGAATTCACCACCTTTGTTGTTTGATTTTTGGTATCTTCAACTTTTGAATTTCTTGGAATTTTGATATTTTGATCTTCACTTTATTTGCTCCAAAATTCTTCAAACTTTTCTTGCAATTCTTTTTTTTTATATTACATGTACCTCACTTTTTCAGTCAAAACCTACATGCTTAAGTAGAGGCGCTCAACCTCAACCTTTATCGGTTAATGATAATAATTTTCCTGGATACATTTCTGGTACACGATGCTAAACATATTGCATCCCTCAAACCAAGCGGGGTTATGTTTTTGTTCCATGATTTCACTAAAATAAGGGAGGCCACAAATGCACTATAACGTATATTGGCTCAACTAAGCATTTGAACTTTCATCGGATCATCCCATATAATACTAGCAATTATAGTTCAAATTATTATTACTAGATTCAATTATTAAAAATTTCAATTTTCAAATTTTCAAT
This sequence comes from Lactuca serriola, assembly GCF_051521515.1. Classification (NCBI taxonomy): domain Eukaryota; kingdom Viridiplantae; phylum Streptophyta; class Magnoliopsida; order Asterales; family Asteraceae; genus Lactuca; species Lactuca serriola. Next base: position 77,269,936 of record NC_136409.1, read on the forward strand.
TTTACTATCAAATTCTATGATTATCTAGCAATTTACTTTTTCTACCCCTACCCCACACTTATTTCATACAATGCCCTCATTGTATGCATAAAAATAAATCAAAATTAAAGAAAAGGGAGAAAAAGGAACAGACTCCCCTGGGATAGTGGTGTGAGCATCTCCAAAAGTGTGGGACACATGCATCCTGAATATGGACCCACACTTATCTTGAATTGTGGGTTCCAACTCACGACTCTAAGCTTCCTTGACTTGACTAGACAAACACGACTCTAGAGTTAACCTTATATGCTCCTTAGAATTCCAATGCTAATCTGAAAAGCAGATGTAACACCGTAAATTTCAAAACAATTTTTAACATTTTATAAAAACATAATTCATTTAATATTCATAAAAACATCAATGTTTGAAACTCAATCCATGACATATAAAAATCCCAAGATCTCATAACATAAAAATCCCGTGTGTGTACTGATCAAGCCGGCGCCTTCCCACGGTCATCACTAGTACCTGAAACAAATAACACCAAACACTGTAAGCACAAAGCTTAGTGAGTTCTCCAAAATACCACACATAGCACATATTAGCCAATCGAGGCTATAACTCTGTGGGTCCGTGGACCCTACTCTGTGAACCCTCTGGTTCTAACTCTGTGAACCTTCCAGTTCCAACTCTATAAGCATGCACATCATAAATCACATAGAAATAATGCAGTGCAACACATAACATACATATAGCATACAAATACTCTGTCACATAACTCTGATTACCTACTCGAGGTAAAGTATAGTGAGAAGACTCACCTCACGTATCTTGATAACTCGCAAATCCCTGAAATCACTAGCGCTCGATCTCCCGAGCTATAGTCCTCTTATAACACAATATATCTCTAAATAACACTTTCACAACTAAGGTTGACTAACCCTATCAAGTCAACACTGGTCAACTCTAGTCAATGGTCAACGGTCAACTTTGACCGGACTCGGCGAGTGCACTAGAGCGACTCGGCGAGTCTATACGTGTTCACTGACTCCCTCGGATCCTCTCTTGACATGTCGAGTACTTCCCTAACTCGACGAGTTCCACCTGGCATGATTCGCGAGGCCACCACGACTCAACTCGCCGAGTCTCAAGAACAACTCGGCGAGTTCCGGCTTGACTCAGCCCCCTTCGACTCTCCCTGACTCACTGGGTCATCCCCCAACCCGGCGAGTCTACTCGCTGATCAATTTACGTGAAACCCAAACCCTACTCGCCGAGTCTCAAGAAAAACTCGGCGAGTTCATGCCATACACAAAATCTATTGACCTCTTGAGGTCAGATCTGTTTCCCCAAACCATAGATATGGCCTTCCCAAGCATGAATGTCACGTAAAGTTCGAAACTTGATGCTTGTATAATCACGACAAGGCATCAAAAGGAGATTTGGTCCCAAAAATGACAACCTAAGTCCAATAACTCCATACTAACCCACAAAGCTCCAAGGGTTAAGGTCTCTGGACCTCTTTGAGTCCAGATCCAAGGCATAAACTCGAAGAGGGACCATTTGCTTCTCATAATCACTCTCTAAAGGGGTTAGAAAACCCTAACTCTAAAGATCAACCCTAAAACTGAAGGAGGTTCGAACTATTACCTCAAAATGATGCCTCTGGACTCTGGATCTGCTTGAATCTCACCTCCTCCTTGCTCTTGTCACCCTCTTCTTGCTAAAAAAAGGATACAAAGATCCCAAAAGTGACTTCTTCTCTCTCAAAGCGATTTAGCTCTCTTAGGGTTCTCTCAAGGGACTGGTAGCTGCAATGGGAGGCTATAAGTGCCCTTAAATATGCTCCAAACCCAGGGAATTAGGGTTTAATTAAACAATGTGGACTCGCTGAGTCCACTTTTGGACTCGCCGAGTCCAGACGCGAACCCGCACCCATAACCGCCATCATACTCGGCGAGTTTGGGCTCCAACTCGCCGAGTCTCCTCACAAATCACCGAAAATACAATAATAAATAATACCTGGGAATTCGAGATGTTACAATTCTCCCCCACTAGAACTAGACTTCTCCCTCGAAGTCTCGCTCTGCAAATAACTCCGGATGCTGCTCACGCATCTCACGCTCCGGCTCCCTAGTCATCTCGGACCCCTTCCGATGTTGCCACTGAACCAAAACCAAGGGTACCTCCTTGTTCCTCAAAACCTTGATTTTCCGATCTCTGATTGCCACCGGTCTCTCAGCATAATTCAGGCTCGCATCCACCTGAATATCCTCTAGTGGAACCACTGTCGACTCATCGGCTATACACTTCCACAATTGCGACACGCGGAAAGTGTCGTGAATCTGACCCAACTCTGCTGGCAACTCCAAGCGATAGGCTACCCTACCTACCCTCGCGACCACCCGGAATGGACCAATATATCGGGGCCCCAACTTGCCCCTCTTCCTGAATCGAATCACTCCTTTCCAAGAAGAGACCTTCACGAGCACAAAGTCGCCGACCTGAAACTCAAGCTCAGACCGGCGTCTGTCCGCATAACTCTTCTAACGACTCTGAGCGGTCAACAACCTCTGTCTGACCTGCTGGATCGGCTCTGTCGTCTGAAGCACGATCTCTGTACTGCCCATAACATGATGTCCGACCTCTCCCCAGCAAATGGGGGTCCGACACCTCCTCCCTTACAACAGCTCAAAGGGTGGCATACCAATGCTCGAATGATGGCTTTTGTTGTAGGAAAACTCTGCCAAGGGCAAATACATGTCCCAAATCCCCCCGAAATCCAACACACATGCCCGGAGCATGTCCTCGAGCGTCTGGATCGTCCGCTCACTCTGTCTGTCTATCTGGGGGTGATATGCGGTACTAAAATGCAACCTAGTACCCAACTCCTCGTGAAACTTCTTCCAGAATCTGGAAGTGAAACGTACATCCCGGTCTGAGACAATCGAGATCGGCACCCCATGTCGAGATACCACTTCCCTCACGTACATCTCTGCTAACTTCTCTGCGGAGGAGCTCTCACTGATAGCAAGGAAGTGGGCGCTCTTTGTCAACCTGTCCACAATCACCCAAATTGCATCGACTCCCCTAGCAGTCCTTGGCAATTTGGTGATAAAATCCATGGTAATCTGTTCCCACTTCCATTTGGGAACCTCCAACGGCTGCAACTTACCATGCGGTCTCTGGTGCTCGGCCTTAACCCTACGGCAGATTAAGCACCTCTCGACAAACCACGCAACACCCTCTTCATACAGGGCCACCAATACTCTCTCCTCAGGTCCAAATACATCTTAGTGGCCCTAGGATGGATCGGGAATTTCGACCGATGAGCCTCTTCCATCAAAATGGTACGCGTCCCTCCCACAAATGGTACCCATATACGCCCTTGAAAAGTCATAAGCCCCCGACCATCGGTAACGAACTCTGATACCAACCCAACAACTCGCTCTCTCTTCTGGTTCTCCGATCTCATGGCCTTAGCCTGTGCTCCACGAATGGTGTCCAACACCGGAGCCATCACGGTCAATCGCAAGCATACATCTCGCAATGGGGCGCTCTCCGCCCTGCGACTCATGGCGTCGGCTACCATATTAGCCTTGCCCGGATGGTACAGGATCTCACAATCATAATCCTTGACCACATCCAACCACCTCATCTGCCGTATATTTAGGTTGGGCAGATCCATCAAATACTTCTGGCTCTTATGGTCCGTGTATATCGTACACCGAACCCCATACAGATAGTGATGCCAAATTTTGAGGGCGAACACCACTGCTCCCAACTCTAGATCATGTGTGGGATACCTCGCCTCATGAGGCTTCAGCTGCCTCGATGCGTATGCTATCACATGCTCTCTCTGCATCAGCACCGCTCCCAACCCCAAGATCGACGCATCACAGTATACCACAAAGTCCTCCATCCCCTCTAGGAGGGCTAACACAGGGGCTTCGCATAACCTTTGGCGAAGCGTCTCAAAGGAGGCCTGCTGCTCGGGGCCCCATGAAAAAGCGACACCCTTCCGGGTCAACCTGGTGAGTGGCACTGCGATCTTAGAGAAATCCTTGATAAATCTCCGATAATAACCTGCCAAACCTAAGAAACTCCTGATCTCGGAGGGTGACCTCGGCACCTCCCAACTCATCACTGCCTCAACTTTGGCCGGGTCGACCAATATCCCTTTCTGGTTAACGAGATGCCCTAGGAACTGGACCTCTCGCAACCAGAAATCACACTTGGAGAATTTGGCATAAAGCCTCTTCGATCTCCGAACTCTGAGGATCTCCCTCAAATGCTCCTCATGCTGCTCTCTAGATCTCGAATATACCAAAATGTCGTCGATGAATACAATTACCGACCGATCCAACATCGGCTTGCACACTCGGTTCATGAGATCCATGAACACTGTCGGGGCATTGGTGAGCCCGACAGGCATCACCACAAACTCGTAATGCCTATAACACGTCCTGAACGCTGTCTTCTGGATGTCCTCATCTCGCACCCTCACCTGATGATATCCAGACCTGAAATCGATCTTGGAGAACCAAGATGCTCCCTGTAACTGATCGAACAAATCTTCGATCCTCGGCAACGCGTAACGGTTCTTGACCGTCAGCTTGTTCAACTCCCGGTAATCAATGCACATCCGGTGTGAACCATCCTTCTTCTTGACAAAAAGGATAGGCGCTCCCCATGGCGAGCTGCTCGGCCGAATAAACCCCTTTCCCAGCAGCTCCTGAAGCTGCGAGGATAACTCTTGCATCTCTGGAGGTGCAAGGCGATAAGGCACCTTGGCGATAGGCGCGGCCCCCGGAACCAAATCGATACTGAACTCCACTTTCCTCACGGGAGGCACACCCGGCAACTCCTCTGGAAATACATCCGGGAACTCTCTCACTATCGGAACCTCCTCAACTAACCTCAGCCTCTGTGAATCAACCTGCGTATCCATCACATACGCCACAAAGCCCTTACAGCCCTACTGTAGACACTGCCTCACCCTAGCGACCGAACAAAACGCTGACCCAGAACGTGTACCCTCGCCGTACACCGAAAGAACTCCCCCACTAGGGTCTCGTATGGTCACCAGTTGCCGCTCGCAGTCGATAACCGCACCGAATCTGCTCAACCATTCCATGCTCACAATGACACAGACATCACCCATCGCAATCGGAACCAAATCAATCGGGAACTCAACACCGAAAATCTCGAATACGCACCCACGGATAACCTCTGTGGCATATATCACCCTCTCGTCAGCTAGGGAAACTCTTAGAGGCCGACTCAATGCCTCACGACTAACACTGAGATGCTGACTAAAAGCCAACGATACAAAAGACTGACTCGCACCCGATTCAAATAACACCAAGGCAGGTACAGAATTCACAAGAAAAGTACCTACGCATAACATAATATAACCATAATATCTCAACATCAAAATAAATACACGAAAGAATACATACCAGCCACGACATCGAGCGCTGCGCGGACCTCCTCCGCGGTCAACTGAAAGGCTCTCCCTCGTTCCCTCGGCGCCTCGGCCTTCACTGGCCGACTCTCGGTAGCTCTGATGGCGGCAGGGGAAGATCCCTGAGGTGCTCCCTGAGCTGATCCCTGCAACTGCGGACACTCTGCCTTATGGTGTCCCGTCTGGTTGAACTGGAAACACACTGCAAACCCCTTGGGGCAGTCCTTGGCCATATGCCCCTCCTTGCCACACTTGTAGCAAGATCCAGCTCTACAAAATCCATCATGACCCTTGCCGTACTTCCCACAAGTGCGGCCCTTCTGGCTCCCTGATTTGGGATCAACGGGCTGGGCACGCTTGGCTGCCGGCTGGGACTATGCCGGTCGCCGATCCCTCCCCTAAGACTCCGCCTCCTCCCTAGCCTGAGTCTCTAGCTCAATCTCCCTCTTCCGGGCATTTGCCTGAAGCTCGGCAAATGTCCGGTACGAGGAGTTCGCCACGAACTCCCGAATATCTCGCCTCAAGATACTCAAATATCGGCTCATACGTGCCTGCTCAGTGGACACGTGCTCAGGGCAGAACATCGCCCTCTCGTGGAATATCCTGGTAATCACCGTAACAGACTCAGTACCCTGCTTGAGGGTCAGAAACTCCTGGGCCAAACGCTCCCTCTCCACATGGGGAACGTACTCATCTCGGAACACGGCAGTGAACCTCTCTCAGGTCACTGCCGTAAGCTCAGCAGGCGTAAAGTGCGCCGTCACAAACTTCCACCAGTCCTTCGCTCCCAAGCGAAGCTGGTGTAGCACGAACCGAACCCTCAAATGCTCAGGAGATGAGCAAGTGAAGAAACACCCCTCTATGTCTGAAATCCATCTCATAGCCACCACCGGGTCCTGGGTCCCATCAAACTCCGACGGTTTCGTGTTGCTGAACTCTCGGAACAGCAACGCATCACCACCCTGCGGCCTCGTGGCAGCAATAGCTGCGGTGGCCGCTGCAACAGTAGCCTCAGAAAGAGCAGCATAATGCTCATCGAAAGTCTCAATCAACGTGGTCTTAATAGACCCGAACATCTCTGGTATCTCTGCCCTGATGGCCGCAGCCACCTCCTCATGGATGATCCAGCAGATCTCCTCATCACTAGCCCCACTGCTCTTAGGCATAAGACGTGTCCTCACCATGATCTACCTCTGAAATACAACATACGATAAATTAGAATCCATTCGAGCATACTCACACTCGACAACTCATCCTTCCTTGATCCTTGGCATTCCAAAGATTCTTACTTGGGCTGTACACCGCCCCGGTGCTTTCAGTAGTACGGGCCCAATACTACTATCCGCACCGTATCAGAATACACCCCAAGTCCTCCTCTTCGTATCCCAAGTTCCAAGTACTCTATTATGCATAATCCACTCTCTAACAGATCTCTCATAACTCATCGCTGCTACTTACTCACTCTCAAGCATCTCATAGCAACTCACCTCTCCCTAGGCTAAGGCGTCACAAATCAGGTCACTCTAGTCCTAATAGGAGTACCTAGCCTACTCTAGCATGAGAATGCATCATATCAATATCATAACACATAATATGAGGGTATCTTGGGAAATCACCGTTCGGGTGCGGACTGATCGTACACACAACTCTGCTCTGCGTTTTTCCAAAAATCTTTTACTCTTTTTGAAAATGTTTCTCAAATCCTCAGTTTGAGTTCAAATATGCCCGAAGGTGTACTCGAATCCCTCAAACCAAGGCTCTGATACCAACTTGTAGCACCGTAAATTTCAAAACAATTTTTCACATTCTATAAAAACATAATTCATTTAATATTCATAAAAACATAAATGTTTGAAACTCAATCCATGACATATAAAAATCCCAAGATCTCATAACATAAAAATCCCGTGTGTGTACTGATCAAGCCGGCGCCTTCCCACAGTCATCACTAGTACCTGAAACAAATAACACCAAACACTGTAAGCACAAAGCTTAGTGAGTTCCCCAAAATACCACACATAGCACATATTAGCCGCTCGAGGCTATAACGTTGTGGGTCTGTGGACCCTAGTCTGTGAACCCTCTGGTTCTAACTCTGTGAACCTTCCGGTTCCAACTCTATAAGCATGCACAACATAAATCACATAGAAATAATGCAGTGCAACACATAACATACATATAGCATACAAATACTCTCTCACATAACTCTGATTACCTACTCGAGGTAAAGTATAGTGAGAAGACTCACCTCACGTATCTCGATAACTCGCAAATCCCTGAAATCACTAGCGCTCGATCTCCCGAGCTATAGTCCTCCTATAACACAATATATCTCTAAATAACACTTTCACAACTAAGGTTGACTAACCCTATCAAGTCAACACTGGTAAACCCTAGTCAATGGTCAACGGTCAACTTTGACCGGACTCGGCGAGTGCACTAGAGCGACTCGGCGAGTCTATACGTGTTCACTAACTCCCTCGGATCCTCTCTTGACACGTCGAGTACTTCCCTAACTCGACGAGTTCCACCTGGCATGAATCGCGGGGACACCACGACTCAACTCACCGAGTCTCAAGAATAACTCGGCGAGTTCCGGCTTGACTCAGCCCCCTTCGACTCTCCCTGACTCACTGGGTCATCCCCCAACCCGGCGAGTCTACTCGCTGATCAATTTACGTGAAACCCAAACCCTACTTGCCGAGTCTCAAGAAAAACTCGGCGAGTTCATGCCATGCACAAACTCTATTGACCTCCTAAGGTCATATCCGTTTCCCCAAACCATAGATCTGGCCTTCCCAAGCATGAATGTCACGTAAAGTTTGAAACTTGATGCTTGTATAATCACGACAAGGCATCAAAAGGAGATTTGGTCCCAAAAATGACAACCTAAGTCCAATAACTCCATACTAACCCACAAAGCTCCAAGGGTTAAGGTCTCTGGACCTCTTTGAGTCCAGATCCAAGGCACAAACTCGAAGAGGGACCATTTGCTTCACATAATCACTCTCCAAAGGGGTTAGAAAACCCTAACTCTAAAGATCAACCCTAAAACTGAAGGAGGTTCGAACTATTACCTCCAAATGAAGCCTCTGGACTCTGGATCTGCTTGAATCTCACCTCCTCCTTGCTCTTGTCACCCTCTTCTTGCTAAACAAAGGATACAAAGATCCCAAAAGTGACTTCTTCTCTCTCAAAGCGATTTATCTCTCTTAGGGTTCTCTTAAGGGACTAGTAGCCGCAATGGGAGGCTATAAGTGCCCTTAAATAGGCTCCAAACCCGGGGAATTAGGGTTTCATTAAACAGCCTGGACTCGCCGAGTCCAGACGCGAACCCGAACCCATAACCGCGATCATACTCGGCGAGTTTGGGCTCCAACTCGCCAAGTCTCCTCACAAATCACCAAAAATACAATAATAAATAATACCTGGGAATTCGGGATGTTACAGCGGAACAACCCAAAAGAAAGAGTAACATCATAGTTCAAGAAAGTTTTATATTACAAACCAAATTCAAACATAAAAGAAAACACTACTCAAAACAAAAAAAAAAAGAAAGAAAAGAAAAGAAAATCAATCATCATCTCCTTGGTCCTGCGCTCCACTTGGTCCTGCCTCGTCATTTTGTGGATGCCAAAGCTCCTCCCATGTTGGAAAATACGGATATTGTGGTGGCATAGAAGGTGGTCGGATCACTCCCAAATGTGAATAAATACCCTCAGTAAGCTGGGTATGATAAATGGCGTGCCCCCGGAGATTATCCAAATAAGTTCCCACCCGACTCTGAAAAGGGTCGGTGGGAACTCCCTGTACATGCTGTGAAGCAGCACGCTCTCTCTCGACCTCTCCTATAGCTCGCACATTCCGATGCCGCGGTCTGGCTGGTGGTTGTTGCCCTGGCTACGCCTTCTCTTGCTCCTCATCTATCGGCGGTATAACAAAACGACCCCCGACATTCACCACTGCCCGCATAACTCCCAAGACTTGAATGGTCAAATCAGTGTCCGGGAATCAAGTAAGTTCCTCACAAAATCATGGGTCAAAATATAATACGACCTAGCAAGGCGAGTAACCAAATGCCCCCCTGTAATCGGACTCCTGGGCCTAGAATTAGCCGCTTTCTTCCCCATGAACCTCGCCAACATATACGGTAAATCACAGCAAACCCCCGGGGTAATAAGAGTCCATAGATAAAACGAATTATGAATAGGGACTTTATCGCCATGATGCTTGTGATTTATAGAAAAAGTGATCAGGCGATGTAGAAATCGGAAAATAGGATTCTGAATTTGTGACTCACTCGAATCACGAGTATTATACTCATGGCTAGAAATGCCCCGCCAGAACTGAACATCCATAATACCGGGATTAAAATCCCGAACACATCCAAGTAGGAATGGTATGAAAAATGGAGATTGAGTCTCCACTTCAGTATAAAGCCCCATCCGCCAAGCGAATTCCCGAAGACTACACTCTCTATAAACACCACCCAAACGAAACACAAGTGCCCGGTTGTAAGTAAAATCAATGGTGCGTTCCTCGAAGCATACGGTAGAGAAAAGCTCCACCGATAACTCCCGGTATACGGGTTCTTGAATTGCAAACAAATTCCTCCACCCGTGACAAGTGAAAGAAAATTGATCCCCTTCGTATGTTTTCGACCAATAGCGTTCCAACTCAGCAATTATTCCCACACCACCGAGCCATCCCGAATCGATAATTGGGGCTATCGCAAATTCCCTATTGTACATCCATCCCAACCGATTTTCATCTGTAGTCAACAATGGTCGGGGAATGTTTTGAGGAAACTGATAAAAAGGATGTATACTCGCCACATCAATCGGGTTTTCCTCCCATGGAATAGCTCTTCGTGGTCCCATTTCTGTGATTTCAAACAAAAATACTGCTTAGTTGTTCCTATGGACATTTAAGGGACATGCAACCTAGAATCAACAACTAGTTTCAACCAATTTCGTGAATCACATAAACCCTAACCATGAAAACTTAAAATTGTAAGATATAACTACAATTAATGGTAGAACACATACCAAGTAGAGTTAAATGACATGAACTTGCAAGGAATTTGGAAGCAAATTAAGAAATTGACTGTGGGGACCTTGTTCCCGTTCGTGCGACGGTAGCAAATGGGGAGTGGGATTATGCAGTCAAAGGGTTTTAAAGAAATGGTCCCCCCGTGACTTTTTAAAGGCCACGTCGTGGCTGGCTATGCCACGTCGTGGACTTTGAAATTGTCATATGATCCCGTGATTACAGTTTTACCACGACATGGCTCTATCAGACCACGACGTGGCAAATGCCTGATCGCAAAATTTTGTAAAATCACACATTTTTACTATCTACTTTGCATTTCATTTATTAATTAAAGCTCCCCACAGCTAATTCTTTACTAAGTATCAGTTATTAGATGATGACTTGATATCTTTCCTAATTAACAACTCAAAAATTAAAAGAAAAGAAAATGCAAACCAAACTCGGGTTGCTTCCCGATAAGCGCTTCTTTTTCTTGGAGTCTTGAGCTGGACTCCGTGCCTTCTACGTTGAATCTTCTGAAGAGTCCACCACTAAAATCTTTTGTTCCTTGAATCGCCTCTTGTAAGCTTGAACTCGCCTTTTATATGCCTTCTTTGAATTCTCTTGTTTAGCTTTTCCCTCTTCTTCAAGCTTGCGTTTTGTTCCCTTGGGTTCTTCCTTGCACTCTATAGTATCCTCCTCTTCTTTCACCATCAACTTTGTCACTCTTGAAGTAACCTCGTCTTCATCACTTGTCATCTCCTCATCCTCTTTGCTCACCCAAGAAGGCGGACTCTTGTAAGCTATGACTTCAATCAAATATGGAACAGATGCCCTCGGTTTTGTTCTTTTGACTTGATGAACTTCCTTGAACTCTTCTTCCATAAGCTTTTCCAGTTCTTCTAGTTCATTGTCTTCATTAATTGTGAACACCTCTTTTTGAACATAATCCTCTTGAAAGTCATCTTGTATTCCAAAAACTTCTTGTTCATCTCCAACCCTCAAAGTGAGCTTAGACTCACGAATATCAACAAGAGCTCTAGCAGTGTTAAGCAATGGATGACCAAGGATAATTGGGACATCGGGATCTTCCTTCATATCCAAAACTACAAAGTCTATTGGAAAAACAAATTTCCAATTTTCACCACAATATCCTCCACGATGCCCCGGGGTTGTGTTACTGAACGATTCGCCATGTGAATCTTCATTTTTGTAGCCTTCATCTTCTGAATTTCTAATTTTTGATAAAATGAAAAAGGCATCAAATCAACGCTAGCCCCATAATCGGCTAAAGCATTAACCTTCATTTTATTACCAAACTCACATGGAAGAGTGAGGCGTCCAGGATCCCCCATCTTTTCTGGTGTCTCTCCCAACACGGCTTTTGAGGTTTGTTCACTTAGAATCACCTTAGACTGCTTCTTTAATTGCCTGTGAGTGTCTATCAAATCTTGCAGTAATTTCTGATTCTCGGGAGTTTTGGATAAGGACTCGACAAAGGGAGTATTAATCGGGATCCCCTTCATATGCTTGACAAACTCTATATGCTCCTTATCCAGTAGACTAAGTGCAGCTCGGGGTGGAAATGGCAACGGTGGCTGATAAACTGGAACGGGTTCAAAGACTTTTTGATCAGACAAGTGCCACATCGTGGCCAGAGGAGTACCACGTCGTGGCGAAGCTGTGTCAGCAACCCTTTCACTTTCGAACCTTGACTTCTTGGGTTTTGGATCGGGCTGCTGCGGTTCTTCATCCAATGCCTCCAGGAACTCAGAGATTGCTTCTTCTTCAGTATCGATGGCCATTACATGAGATTGGGTCTTTATTTCGGGATTCTTCGGGGACAATTTTTCATGAACCAAACTGGCTAGTTGACCAAATTGTACTTCAAGGTTATGGATGGAGGCTTGTTGATTCTTTATTAAGGTTTGTTGTTCCATGATAGCAGAATCAGTGGCATCGTGTCTCTTTTCCGAAGCTTCCATAAACTTCATCAAAATGGTCTCTAGATCGGGTTTCTTCTCGGCTGGTGGCTGCTTCTTTTGATAAAAGCCTCGACCTGTCTGCCTATACTTCTCTTCTTTTTGCTTCTTATACTCTTCATATGGCAGCCACTCCTTCTTCGGTTTCCTCCAATCCTCATCAAACTTATCCCCACTAGAGTAGCACACTTGATCTTTTCTGTTCCCAAACTCAACTACATTGCAGTCCTTGGTCAAGTGTGGACCACTACATCTTTCGCAAACCACTTTTATGGCATGTATTGACTGGTCCATTTGTGTTATCCTTCGATCCAAATTGTTCAGCATGGCCATTACAGCTGCTATTTCTTCAGTTTGGGCCCCTCCACCGCCTTTGATTCCATCTTGCCTAGGGTTGTGGTATTCGCGAGAGTGCTTCGCAAATTCTTCAATCAACTCCTTGACCTCCCTTGGATTTTTCTTTGTCAAAGGTCCTTGAGAATCAAGGAGTTGTCTAGTCATAATGTTGACCCCATCATAGAAGATTGACATCTCCTGTTGCACATTTAGATCATGCTGAGGGCAATTTCTAAGCAAGCCCTTGTACCGCTCCCATGCTTCGTATAATGACTCCCCCGGTTGTTGCTCAAAGTTGGCTATTGCCTTCTTGAGTTTGGCTATCTTGGATGGCGGGCAAAACTGGTCCAGGAATTGCTCACGCATTTGAGCCCAAGTGGTAATTGTACCCGGTGGAAGTGCTTTTAACCACTCCTTAGCATCTCCTTTGAAAGTGATGGGAAGCATCCTAAGCAAGACTGTGTTTCTGTTGACATTTGTGACATCGAAGTAATCCGCAATGTTGTTGACTTCATCTAGATGCTTAAAATCATCCTCATGATCTTTCCCGAAAAATGATGTCCTTCAGTGCAGTCAATATGTGCCCCTTCAACTCGAATGTGGCAGTGGCAGGTATTGCGGGTTGGACTAAACCGGGACCCACATCTTCTCGGATCCGCTTCTTGTAAGCTCCCATAGACATCTCTTCGATTGCTGCCATCTCGTTCCTTGGCTCATTCTCGGGTTCGCTCGTGTGTTCTTCAAATTCCGGCTCGATATCGTATTCGGACTCGGTTTGAACAGGTGTTTTATCCAAGTGCTCAAAATTGCTCTTGTGCCTCGCGGATGAACTTGACTCTCCTGTCTTCTTTCCCGACTTCCTTGAAAAAACTAACTTAAATTCTTGTAAGGGCGTCTTTTTCTTGTGAATTGCAGACTCAGGATCTTCATGTGGTGGCACCAAGGGTGTGTTTGAGCCTCTGGTCATGAACTCCTGCAACTTGCTAAACTAAAAACGTAAATTTGAACTAAAATAAGAAAAACTAACTAACAACTAAAAATCTAGTGTTTTAGATGTCCACGTCGTGGCAGGTATCTGGCCACATCGTGGACTCTGTGACTGAAAGAAAAAATTATACTTTGCTGAAAAATTAACTTTTTGTGGTTTTTACTCCACAAGAAGGATCGATTAATTTAATGCAAATAAATAAGCTAAAAACTAAGCCGTTCCCCGACAACGGCGCCAAAAACTTGATGTGCACAAAAGTACCCACTAATTTTAATATTTATAACCTAACAAACTTAAACTAACTATGCACTTATAGGCAGTGTACCTAGTCAGATTACAGTATAGCTTGGGTAAGTCGGGTGTCGATCACAGGGAACGGTGTTACTAATTAATTTACTTACTATTAAATTAACCTAATTATTAAGAAGGTTAAAAGGGTTTTATCTGACTTTACAAGATCAGATGAACTTAAATCAAATTCAATAAGTAAAAACACACTCTTGTTTAGGTTGAATCCACTTCTTCCTTATGGCTAGCTAATGATTACGGATTGTTAAGTTGGTTTTTAGTTGTATTAGTAATTTAGTTCTAACTTTTCCAATAATTAACTAATGCATGTCAAACCATGTATGTTCACACATAATTAAACACAGAATTAATTATGAATGTAAATATGCTATGTAAGATTTGTTGTATAAACGCAATTGTAGTCACAATACACGTTCTCTAGCACAGCTAAGCTTATTTACTCTAATTACTAACTAAGATTGGTCAATCCTAGCTTTAACAATTTAATGTTCACTAAATCATTGGGTAAACAAATTCATGCAGTTAATGGTCACTAAGCTACACAGAACATGCAATCAAGCAATTAGAGAAACAAACAATAGCATGCTAAGTAATACAAATCAAACACAAGCAATTTTTACCAACTAAACTTAATCCATAAAAATTGAGCTATTCATAAGTTGGAAGCTTCATCTAGCTAAACAAGAGTATCTAGATTCAGCTGCTCATCATAGCAACTAATAAACTAACACAACTTAAAGTAATAAAAAGCATGTTCTTAATTAACTAAAATATAAACCTTTACTCTTTTTGGTGTTGAAAACCTTTTCCAGAACCTTTCTTTCGCTCCAAATCGTCTTCTGGAACTCCTTTCTTCAGCCCAAAAGCTCTCTTTCTCGTAATGATCAGGAACACTTAAATAGACTCCAAAACCACGCGCCACATCATGGCTATCCAGGCCACGTCGTGGGCTTCAAGTTATCCGTACCGGGCAAGGATTCCTCTGAATCGCGATCTTTATCTTCTAGAATCCTCATGCCACGTCGTGGCCGACTTTGCCACGTCGTGGGTTTAGTAACTTTCGTGGATTTATTCATCTATTGTCTTCCAAGTCTCCCATGTTCTACATTTTGTCACTTTTGGTCCCTCTCTTTGAAAATCCTTTTAATTGACTGGAAATAACAATTTAAAGTCATAAGTACCATTATTTTAAACATATTATCAACTTATTAATAAAAATGTACTTAAATATTGCGTAAAAATATGTATAAATATGGAAATATCAACCCATGAGTTGATCTGCGATTCATCAATCATAGTGTCAAAACCGCATTCTCTCCATATAATTTCGGCTAGCTTGGCTGCTTTCCAGTCATGTTTCCTTTGGGCAGTAGCAGGAGTATCTGTAGAGCTTTCTGAGGACGTATGTTCCTCAAGATTCTTTAGATGAGGAGGCGTCAGAGGACGATTTAGGTTGTTTTTGGGTGATAAGTGGGGAGATGGAATATTTTGAGATGGTGGAGGAGAAGGCTGCAGAGTGGGAATTTTATTTGTGGTGATTGGAGGGCTCTGACGGATGGATGTATTTGAGCGACCGCCTTCTCTATCACTTCCCCCTCTTGAGGAATGCAACCCTGGTGCTTCCTCAAGCCATTGTTTGAGTCCATCAACTTTTGCACAAACCTCAGCAAAGTGTGCTTTCATCGATTCGGCCAGTTGGGAGTTGTTTGGAATGGCAGAGTTGAAGAGCAGCTTGTGAATGTCCTTTGTGAGCTGAAGTATCTCTGAGCCATGAAAGTTTGATGTGAGGGATTTCTGCATGCGGGCGATTGTTGCATGAAGGACAGAAATCGTGGACTCATAGGCAGTATGAGTTTCCTCTATTGCTTTTTGGGACTGGGCAGCTTGATCCGCAATGGCTGTTTGTAAGCCTTGTTTGATGGTGGTTACCTCAGTGATGAGGTGTTCCGCTGCGGCCATAAAATCTTGATGGTTGGCCCTGCGGTTGTTGTCGAGAGATTGAATCCCCATCTCGACTTTGAGAGAAATGCACTCAGCGGCCATACGCTCTCTCGTTTCGAGTCGTTCGATGCGCTCAATTAGGGATTGCGGACCTGGGAGATCTTCTGATGGAGGCTGGGTAGGCTTAACGGAAGCCAAAATTTGATCAACTTTGGCTTAAAGGTTGAGGAATTCTTTACGAGTGACCACATCTTTCCTCTTTTTCTTCTTCTTTTCTTTAGGCTTAGAAGTGGAGTGTTGAGAACCGCTGGATTCTTCTTCTTCCTCGAACATCATGAGGTCATCATCTAAGGGATTTGGTTTGTTGACCTCTTGGATGTCTTCATCGTCAAAGCCGAAGGTTGGGGCCGAGCTGAGTTCAATAACTAGCTCTTCGTCTTGATACGGGTTGACTGCGGTAGGTGGAACAGGAGGTGAAGTAGGGGGAACATTAGATGTACCTGCGGCTGGGGTTGAGACTTGAGCTTTCAGCACAATTTCAGCCATTTGGTCCATCCAGGTCTGAACCTTAAGAATTGTTGCAGCAGTGTGGGCGTTGCTGATGGCATTTGCCCAGTATCTGGCTACTGACAGAATTTCTTGTTCCTTCTACTTTTGTTGTTTGACCTACTGCTCCTTGCGGGCTTGGAACGCCCTTTTGAAAGCAGCATACTTCTTGATTTCAGCATCAGTGGTTGGTTGATACCGACTCCAAGAGTCATTCGAGTCTTCATCGACAATTCCTTGTTGTCGCACCAAGGTGTCCCTTGGGTTCACGGATCCTTGTACATTAGTGCTCACCGTGCCTAAACCACCTAATACAGATGTAAGCAGAGTAGGATTTCCTGGGCTTCCTTGGTCTCCTTGACCCATGGTCAAGTTTGGCTTCGGCCCAGTTCTGGCATGGGCGAAAGAGATTCCCTGCGGATGGAGTGGTGTTTGTAGTGTTTGGGATACTTGTAAGAGGATGGAGTCTAACTCCTCAGAAGAAAAAATGTGCAGCTTGGAAGCCCTGGAGACCTTAGGGCGATTACCAATTTTATCTACTTGAGATACAACTGGGGGGCTGTCTCCACGTTCAGAAGAAGATGATGATGAAACAATCTCACAAGATGAGTTTGAGTGGTATTCGAGAGTGGCATTGAATGGATGTGCGGCCATCCCAAGGACTACCGGAGCCTGTTGAGAGGCGTCAGTATCAGTCCGGTCACGCATATGGCTAGTATTTTTGGTTGTCTTTATTTTCTTGAGGATAGATATGGGTAGTCTATCTTCCTCAGAGTCACTACTCGATACAGTGGTGGTTTTGGTTTTACGTTTCTTGGAGGGTGCAGTTTGTTTTGGAGCTTTCTTTTTTGGGTATCGTAGCTTTCCTTTTAGAAGCTACAGATTTTCTCCTTTGAGAAATGTTTGAGAGTGTAGTGATAGAGGAAGCTGCGGTTCCCTCAGGAAGAATAGTTGAAGAAGGAAGAGGTGGGGTAGAAGGGTATGGGATAATACCCTCCGTGGCCTCAATATGATCTGAGACATCAGCAGTCTTAAGACCAAGCAGTGAAAGAATGTGTGTAGGGAGCCTGCGAATAGGTCCAAAACTAGTTTGATCAGAGGAAGGAGTATACCTTTTGAGATCCTTAGTGACAAAGAAATTGATGTCACTTCCCATGTCAAGACCAGCATCCCCATGCAGATCAGAAATACACAGAGACCAAAAGCGAGCAAAAGTGAGCTCGGTTAGGTTTTCCTTTGGTTGTCCTTTGGGAATGTACTGGAGGAAGTCATCCCAAAGAATTTGACCGTAGTTGACATCACGGCCGGTGAAGATGCTCCATACAAGTTCAAGGAGCTTGAGTCCCATGTTGTCGATGCCTCCGGTTCTGTCAGACAGATAGCAGATGACGAAGTGGCATACAAACTACCAAACCGCAGGCAGCTGATTTTTCTTAAACTCACCAACACCTCGGATTGGTTTCTGGTAACCCATTTGGTATAGTGCGGTAGTGATATCGGATAAGGATGGAGTGAAGATTTTGATGGAGGGATGGATTAACAGGTTAATAGAGGTTAAGAATTTTTCTTTGGTCAAGATGACCAAGGAATCGTTGACGAGGTTCAGATGCACTTCTTGGGGGTTTTCCATTGGTCTGTATGCAGACAGAGCACATTTAAAAAGTGTAGAAACGGGAACAACATCGGTGAATGCGTCGAACGGGCCAAATAGGATGTGGTTCTTGAGATGCTTGATCATCAGTTTTGTTGGAGCATTGTAAGAAGGATGAACGTCAAACACAGCCCTGAAGTTGCTTGAAGCGATTGTTGGTGATGTGGAACCAGTTTGATTCATCAAGCTTGAAGCCTTGGATTGCTTCTTAGATGCACCAGATTTCGCCATTGAGAGTTGTGAGTTTGAAGTTCTTGAGAGCTTTTGTGAGTTCTTGGAGAGTTGAGAGAGTAATTGATTAACAGAGAGCGTAAACGATTATAGAGAAGAAGAAGGGTTTATAAAGGGGGGTAAAAGGATTTTAACCCTAGGTAAAGGATAAGAGGGGGTAAGAAGTTGAATGGGGTTTTTGGGGGAATCAACGAATCTGGGATTGAATCTCAACCACACGAATATGAAACGGGTTTTGAAGAGATTTGAGAAATCTTAAAAGCAGGTTTTGCATTTAATGGTGGAGTGGACGCATGGTAATACGTCAAGTAATCGTGGGTTGATGAGAGAGAAAGTTGAAACTGATTGGACGTGTTTGGGAGAGGAAAGGACAAGTTGAAAAATGATTGATTTGGGAATCATTCTTTTTGGCATCATCCCTAAAAGAGGTCTGATACGGGGTTTATTAAGAAAGGTAAAGTGACAGTTTCTAAAGGGAATGTTTGTATTTTATTTAATGAAGGATCATTAAATAGCACACAAGGATTCATGAGGTAATGAATCGGTTGGAATTTATTTGAGGTGGTTGCGGATGAATTCATCAATGCCGTTGAGAAACTCCATCGCGGATAAAAAAAATTTAGAGAATTTGTGAGACAAACACTTGTACGAAATTTAGAAATAAAGGAAAATTAAGACCCATGAGAGGTATGTACGACATATGGTTGCGATACCTAGATTGCGGTATCAAAACCATCTATCATATGTAATTCTCAGTTAGAACCGCAATGGAGACCAAGGATGGTCTGCGGTCGCTAACATTTTAAAAAGAACTGCGGGTTTGGATTCATCATTCCCAACATTTGTAAGAATGTATTGAGTTTTGAAGAGTCAAGAGCTTTTGTAAAAATATCAGCAATCTCTTCACGAGTAGGAACAAAGATGAGTTCAATATTACCTTTCAGAATATGATCTTTGATGAAATGGTACCGTAACTCAATGTGTTTCGTCTTGGAGTGCTGAATAGGATTATGAGAAATAGCTATAGCACTTTCAGAGTCACAGTAAATTGGTATCCGCAACATTATGTACATGTAGTCTAGTAATAGTGTCTTCATCCAGAGAACTTGGGAACAGTAGCTGGTTGCGGCCACATATTCTGCTTCTGTGGTAGATAGAGATACACATGTTTGTTTTCTTGAAGACCAGCTTACAAGTCTTCCACCTAGAAATTGACATCCACCTAAAGTACTTTTTCTGTCGAGCTTACAACCTGCATGATCCACATCGGTGAAGGCTTGAAGACTGAAGTCATTGCCTGCAAGATACCATAAACCCATAGATTTGCTTTCTTTAAGATACCGAAGAATTTGTTTGGCTGCGGTCATGTGAGACACTTTTGGATCAGCCTGGTATCTTGCACATACACTAGTTGCAAAGACAATGTCAGGTCTGCTTGCGGTGAGGTACATTAGCGAACCAATGATGCCTCTATAAGTCTTGTGATCCACAGGTTCACCAGAGGGATCAACAGAGATCTTATATCCGAAGGCCATAGGGACTTTATCAGAAGAGCAGTTATCCATTGAGTATTTCTTCAGAAGTTTTGTGGTGTATTTTTCTTGATGAATGAAAATTCCTTGCTGAATTTGTTTGACTTGAAGACCTAGAAAGAAGTTGATCTCTCTGTTCATGCTCATTTTGAATTTGTTGTTCATGAGCTTTGCAAATTCATCTACCATATCTTGATCAGTAGACCCAAAAATGATATCATCCACATATATTTGTACCATCATAAGGTGGTCACCATTTGCTTTTCTGAATAAAGTGGGATCAATCACTCCTCTTTTGTAACCGGATGAGACAAGAAATTCAGAGAGTGTCTCATACAAAGCTCTTGGAGCTTGTTTCAGCCCATAGACTGCTTTTTCGAGCTTATAGTAGTAGGCTGGAAGTTCATCATTTTCAAATCCTGGAGGTTGCTGAAGGTAAACTTCTTCTTTTAGTTCACCATTGAGGAAGGAACTCTTAACGTCCATTTGGTGTACCTTGATATTTTTGTGGGTTGCGTATGCTAGAAAGATCCGGATGGCTTCCATTCGTGCTACCGGAGCATACGTTTCATCGTAGTCAATGCCTTCTAGTTGACTATAGCCCTTGGCAAAAAGTCTTGCCTTGTTTCGGATGACTGAGCCAGATTCATCTAGCTTGTTCTTGAAAACCCATCTTGTACCGACAATAGTATGACCTTGTGGAAGAGGAAAAAGTTGCCATACTTTGTTTCTTTCAAATTCTTCTAATTCTTCTTGCATTACAGCTATCCAATCTAGTTCAAGCAGAGCTTCTTTGATCGTTCGAGGTTCAACTAAAGACATAAATGCTGCATAATGATAGTGGTCAGATAAATCTTTGGAAGACCAAGTCTGGATACCTGCTGATGGGTTCCCAATAATTTGACCTGGTGGATGGTCTTTTGTCCATACATGAAGACGTGGCATTAGATGATCAGCAGTTGCGGTAGAAGAAATATCTTGGATATCAGAGGAATCTGCGGTTGGGGAAGGTAGTTCCCCCTAGACTTGAGAACATCCTGCTGAATCATCTTGATCTATTAAAGCAGGGTTTTCTTGAGGAGTTGGCAAAGATCGAGGTTCCCCCGGGACTGCGGATGGGAGTGCCTCTGGAACTTGAGAAGGTTCCCCCTGGAATGCAGATGAAAGAGTGACAATTCTAGGGTCGGATCTAGTGTCAATATTCTCTATGAGTTCGTCATCTGAGTCGTCCGAAGGTTCGTTTGATGGTGAGACTTCACTTCGGGTAGGAATGTAAGCAGCATCAGGTACTGGAATCTCAACGGTTGTAGAAATATCCGGAGTAGAGCTTTCCCCCTCAACCGGAGAGGTGGAAGTATGGAGTGATACTACTTCCGATAGAGAAGGTCCAGATACGTCGGCATGTTGTTGTTGAGCTGCGGATGATACTAGGACTTCAGATAGTTTCGCCATTTCAATGGGATCAAACAAATCATCATAGTTGATTTCAACTAGATGTATAGGTCTAGAATTGGCAGGAATGTCACTTTCCATGATTGCAGTTGTTTCGGTGGACGGAGGTGCACTGCGGATGTGAGAGTCATCAAATTTCACATCAAAACTTTCAATGATCAACCTTGTTCTTCTGATGAGCACACGATATGCAACCTTGTTAGTGGAATAACCAAGGAAGATACCTTCGTTAGACTTTGGTGCAAACTTATTGAGTTGATCTCTATTGTTGATCACGAAGCATCTACATCCAAAGATATGAAAGAAACGAACATTGGGTTTGCGATTGTTGAGCCCTTCATATGGTGTTTTATTGAGACGCTTCCACACAATACTTCGGTTTTGAACAAAGCATGCGGTTGCTACTGCTTCGGCCCAGAAATAGAGAGGAAGTTGGGCGAAGTTAAGCATGGATCTGGCTGCTTCAACGAGTGTGCGATTTCTTCTTTCTACTACACCATTTTGTTGCGGTGTATAGGGTGCTGAAAATTGTGAGAGATGCCTTTGGAAAATAGAAAACTGGTCAGAAGATGATTAGTGAACTCAGTTCCATTATCACTGTGGATGCGTCTGACTGGAAGCTTGATTTGAAGTTCGATTTCTTTGATGAAGTTAATGAAGATTTGCGATGTCTTTGATTTGATTCTAAGAAAGAAGACCCATGTGAAGCGTGTATAGTCATTAACAATAACCAGTATATACTTTTTGTGGTGAAGACTGGCTACGGTTGAGAGACCGCAGAGATCGATGTGTAGTAGCTCTAGTGGTTCAGAGATAGAAGAATCCGTTATCAGAGGGTGACTTGCTTTGTATTGCTTACCGCATTCGCATGCTGGGCAAAGAGTTTCGTTGCTGAATTTTAGAATAGGGAGACCACGGACCAGTTCTCCTGTGACAAGATTGTTGATGTAGCGAAAATTGAGATGAGCAAGTTTGCGGTGCCATAGCCAGCAAACTTCGGATACAGCTTTGGACAGAAAACACAGCTGCGGTATGCCAATGATAAGAGAAACATCAAGAGGGTACATTGTGTCGTCGCAGCGTGACTTGATTAAGCAGGTGCTGCGATCATTCGTCATTATGTAACAAAATTGATTGTCAAATTCAACTCGATGTCCTGCCTTACATAGTTGGCCAACACTGATAAGATTATGTTTAAGATCTTCTACATAAGCAACCTTCTGAATAGAAAAGTTCCCCGTAGTGAGAACACAGTAACCTCGGATGACACCGTTTGCATTGTATCCAAACGTGACATTTCCACCATTGCATATAGGCCTGAAATCCCAAAGGTAGTCTAACCTTCCGGTCATGTGCAAGGAGCAGGCACTGTCAGTTAACCATTCTTCTTCTTGTTCCTCCTTGCACAAAGCCTGTTCAACGATGCTTAGAGTCCCATCTTTCGCCATGTAGCAGTAGTTTTTGTTTAACATTGTTGACCCATCATTATCCGTAGTGGCCAGCATGCAAATTTTTCCTTTTCTTGAAACACTGCTGATGGTCTCTTCTTCATCTCCTGATGACAAAAAATTATGGTCTTGTTTAACTTGAGCCACATATGCCCTTGCCTTTTCTTTTTCATCTAACTTTTGTGCCATTCTGAGATAGAATGCTCTGTCCTTGACTACGTTGGCCTTACAGTCTTTTGCGAAGTGATTTTCTTTGTTGCATTTGTGACAAATTACAACATCAGTCTTGTCTTCTGATTGAGTACCAGAGTCATTGTTCTGAGGAGACTGCGGTACCTCCTTGGGTTGATTGTTCTGAGAGACTTTAGAATACCGAGAGTTGTTGTTCTGAGGACCGAAGTTACGGTTGAATGGTGGTTTGTTGAATTGTTGATTTTTGCGAAAAGAGGAAGGTGGTATGCGAGTGAACTGTTGGCTAACTAGAGCAATAGCCTTCTAAAAGTCTTCTTTATCATCATACTCAGAATTTGCTTCGTATGACTGAGGTGGGGTGTCATACAATGAAGAATAAGGTGACTGCGGTGGAACTTGTGCTATGAGAGCAAGCGGTCCTCCGAAGTCAGCACAGTCTTTGAGTACAGTGGATTCTTGTGCTCGAAGTTCTCCATAAAGTTTGTAGAGTGATAAAGAATGAATTTTTCTGTCACCTTGGACTATCATTTTGGCTGTAGTCCAATGTCTTCCTAGACCATTAAGGAACTAGAGATTGGTTTCATGGTTGCTGCGGATGGTACCAGCATTTGATAACTTTATGACTATTAGGTTGAATCTCTTGAAGGAGTCTTCCAAACTTTCACCAGCATGAGCTTTGAAGTTGTTGAAGTCGTTGAGTGCGGTTGTGAGCTTCTTATCTTGTGCTTGTTCTGAGCTTTCATACAAGTTTTTGAGTACATCCTAGATCTCTTTTGCTGACTTGCAGTTTATGATAATATCAAAGTTGTCAGGAGCAACACCACATGAAATTTCATAAAAAGCAACAACATCATTTTCCATTTTATCGAGATCATCTTTGGTAGGACGGCTCATAGTTGGTTGACCTCCTCCTAGTCTGGTTGCAGCACCGTCAGTTTGGATTGGTGTGAGGACTGGAACATGTGGACCTTCTTCCACGGATCTCCATACATCTCTACCCAATCTTCTTAAGTACCTCTCCATTCTTTGTGACCAGTGATGATATTCATTTGCTACTAGTATTGGGGCTCGGTTAGAACCACCAACACTATTGGAAACATTTAGAGATAACGATTGTGCCATTTTGTTTTTTTTTTTTTGAAAAAATGAGCTTTAGTGGTATAGAAAGCTTAATGAGAAAATCAGAGTTCCGATATCCAAAAAGCAACCACTTTGGCTCTGATACCAATTGTTGAGAGAAAAACTTGGAGACACACTTGAACAAACGTTAGAACAAGTTAGTTGCGGAATAGTTAATCTCTAAGGATCTAAAAGCTCAACAATAATAAAGTTAGATAGTTAGATAGTTAGATAGTTACTTGCGGAAACTCAAGAAAGATAAATGTTAAAAGTTATATCAAGAATACACTTAAACGGATTCATAACAAGGAATGCAGTCACTCCAAGTTAGTAAGCGAGATCAAGTTTAGTGATTAAGTCTAGAAGACTTGCTCCGAAGAAAGGTTATGTTCCAGTAGCAGTTTGAGTGTGAAGAGTAATAAGATTGATAACAGATGAAGATGAGAAAGATGATTGAATGAGAAATATTGTGTATTGAGAAGTTAAGAGTTTTCACACTCACATATATCACAAGTACACAATATATAAGAAAGAGCCTCTATTTATAGAGTTCAAAAAACAACAACTCTATGAGCAGTCGTGAACGACATGCTGGACAATAGAGTGAATTACATAGTAAAAGAAATAACTAAGACTGCGGATAAGTAAGACTTGAATGCTATGGATGCTGATATGGTTGCTGATGGAGAATGGTTGCGGTCTCAGTTGTAGAGATTGACTCTGGTGCTGAATTGGCTGTAGGTACTGAACCGTTGCGGTAGATAAGTTCAAAAGGGTCACTTTTATGTTTCAACAATCCACAAAATATTAACACCCTATGACAGGGTTAGAATCGACCCCTCACACAGTTGTTGTCTTAGAGTCTCAAAGCTACCTGCTGCTCAGGCCCCCAGTGAAAAGTCACCGACTTCTTAGTCAGTCGGGTCAAAGGAACAACAATCTTGGAGAAATTCTGGATGCATCTCCGATAATAACCAGCCAAACTAAGAAAGCTCCGAATCTCAGATGGACACCTTGGAACCTCCCACTGCATCACGGCCTCGACCTTGACTGGATCGAACATAATACACTTTTAGTTGACAAGGTGCCCCATAAACTGCACCTCGCGTAACCAGAACTCGCACGTGGAAAACTTTGAAAAAAGTCTCTCCCTCCTCAATGTCTCCACCACTTCCCTCAAGTGCTCCTCATGATACTTTTGAGTCTTGGAAACTAAGATACCATCAATAAATACTATCATAGACCGATCCAACATTGGTCTGCATACACGATTCATGAGATCCATGAATGTGGCTGGAGCACATGTGAGCCCAAAAGGCATCACCAAGAACTCATAATGACCATATCAAGTCCGGAAAGTTGTCTTCTGCACATCCTTATCCCTGAACTGCATCTAACGGTAACCCGATCGCAAATCAATATTGGAGAACGAATATGCCCCCAGTGCTCGAAACGCCTACGATGATACCCATCCTTATTCAACTCCCAGTGGTCGAAACACCTACGACGATACCCATCCTTCTTATTTACAAATAGAATTGGGGATCCCCAAGGTGAACTACTCGATTGAATAAATCTCTTGTCTAACAGCTCATGCAGCTGTATTGACAACTCCTGCATCTCGGGAGGAGCAAACCAAAATGGTGCTTTGGCTATCAGAGTCACACCTGGAACCAGATCAATCCTGAACTCAACCTACCTCTCTGGAGGCACCCCAGGAAAATCCTCTAGGAATACATCTAGACAATCCCACACAACCGACACATCGTCCATTGTCGCCCTTATCCTTATCCCGGGTATCCATAACATAGACGACCAAGCTCATGCTTTGGTCTCTCCCCATGAATCACCAACTCTCCCTCATTTGGGGTTTGAACCCGAACTAACTGCTGCTCACAGTTGATCACTCCCCCATTAGGGCTCAACCAATCTATGCCCATGATAACCTTGTTCCCACGTAGAGGACTTGGAACCAAATTACCTGGATATTGCTCACTGAGAATTTAGAGAGTACAACCCCGGTGAACCCTCACAACCCGAACAGGCCTATCATCAGCAATCTGGACATCTTGAGGACAATCCAACTCCCACAGAGCTCAAGCAAATCTTTTGCTAAGCTCAAGAGATATAACGATCGGGTAACCCCCGTATCAAATAATACTATAGTAGAAATACCATTCACAAAGAACAATTCTAAAGCAAAACATACAAACATAAGCAAGCAATTCAATATAAATGAAGAGATGAGGAGAGAATACATACCCCTCATAACATTGGGAATTTCACGTGCTTCCTCGGCCGTCAACTGGAAAGCCCTGCTCTTCGCCACAGGCGCGACTGCCTGGCCCTGGCTGCCATCAGTAAATCGAAGAGTCGTAGCGGGTGTTGACATCGGTCCTGCTGCAACCAAACTCGGACAATGGGCCTTTTTGTGGCTCCTCTGATTGTACTGAAAGCAAATCAGATCAAATATCGGGGTGATGGTAGTGGTAGCAGTACAATCCCTGATGATATGCCCTGTCCGGCTGCACTTGAAGCAGCCAGAACCACCCATCCTGCACGTTGCCTCGTGTGACCTGCCACACTTGCCATAGTGGCCTCGATCCTTCTGGCCTTTCCCTCTCAAATCAAAAAACTTGGTCCTCTTACCCGAACCCTCAGCACTCGACAGAGAATCTGGCTTCCTCTTCTTTTCCATCTCCAAAATTTTCCCTCTCCCCAGCTCTCGCTATCATTTCCTCTAGCGTCTTGCAGCTAGATCGGCTCACAAACTGTCAAATGTAACTCCTCAACATCTCATGATACCGAGCCTTCTTTATCTCCTCATCTGCCACATACTGCAGAACCAGAAGTGCTCTCTCCAAAAACATAACGGTGATCTCAGCCATCGTTTTCGTAGTCTGGCGGAGATCCTGAAACTCGCGTGCCAACTGTTGCACCTCAATCACTAGAGTAAAATCAACTCGAAAGCTAGTTGATAAATCATCCCATGTCATCACATCAACAAAATCATCACTCACCACACTTCCTACCTCCTCCCACCAATCCCATGTCATGTCCTTCAGAAGGCAGGAAGCTAGTCTGGCCCTGTTCCTCTCGGGACAGTGGATAGTACGGAAGGCCTTAGCAACATCTACTAACCACCTCCGACTTGAAATTGGGTCTCTCACCCCATGATAATCCGCAGATCCGCATGCCCGAAACTCCCTGAAGGTCAAAGAACGCGTCCCAACCATAGCCACAACCTCTGCGCCAAAGTCACTCAACCGCTCATCTAGGATCTCTGGAATACCCTCTTTGATCGAGCCAAAGATCACAGGAGTCTAATCAAGGATACCGCACGTAATGTCAGATGATATGAACTCCCTAGTCTGGTCATCTAGTTGTCCATCTCTAGATCCTGAGCCCGAGCCCTCCCCAACGCCAGAACTGCTAACAGGTTTGCCTCGTAATGTTACCATACTAAAAATAGAACATACAAACCATCATAATACACATCAATATATATATATATATATATATATATATATATATATATATATATATATATATATATATGTAACATACACATTTTGAAATCGTGTTTTGTAAATTTTAAAAGTGAATAATATTATGAAATATTATATAATTATGAGTATGGAGTTCTAACGGATAGTTTTTACTAAAAATGAAGTAAAACTATGTTTAGAATCACTCAGAAAATATTAGAAGTCTTATGAGATTCCAATCAAAAGGCAAATATTGAAATTTAACAAAATATAAAATTTGAAATAACTATAGTTGTAAAGAATCTTGTTAGAAACATTTAGGCGAATACCTCATCGAAATCCGAGTTATAACGAACAAGTTATGACCAATCGAAGATCCGTGACAAAACCGGCACGACACCGAATGACGTAAAAAGTGAGTTTTTGATAAACTAATTTTTAGCCTTGGTGATCTAAATGAAAGTCGTAGTATTTGTTAAACCGATAATTTTCATAAAAAGAACGTCCAAATCTTAGTTCGTATGAGGAAGTTATGATTTTTCTAAGTTTCGGAATAGCAGTAGACAGCTAAAACTCGAAATAAAGATTTTTAGCCGATGCAACCTAAACGAGAATCGAAGGTCTCGTCAATAGTAGCACAACGGTAAAAATACCGACGAAAACGGACCTCGGATAAAGAAATTATGAACTTTTAACGGATTTTCCTATCCTAGTCTGTTAAAAATAATAATATTAAAAATAAAGTCAAAATTAGCCAACAAAGTCTAAACGAAAGTTGTAGAGCATAATTTCACCTACGCGTGCATATAAAGAATGTCAAAAACGGAGCTTGTATGCGAAAGTTATGGATTTTTGAAGTTTGTGGCACAAAATCAAAGAAATAATGCCACTTGTTGGAGAGGGTGTTACCATCACCAGGGGAAGAGCTTGGGCCAGAGCCTGATCCATCACCCGGAGCGTCTTGGCAAAGGTCACGAAGCCCGACCATATCCAGATCACCTAGGTGAAGATAGCCAGCATAGTATGTTTCATTAAAAGCAGTCAGGACATCCTCCATCTCATGAACCTTGGTGGCCACGTCCACCTCAACTTCCGGGCTAAACTCCCAGGAAATCAGCAGCTCCTTAGAAACCTTCTTCCCCTGCTCCACCCCACCACTGCGCAAGCCACCCGCACGTGCACCAAACCCTAGAGAAACTGGGGGCTCTTGGTGACCCGGTCCACCACCCAGCTGAGCCCGCCATTAAGGATCCAATAAACATCCTTTTCCAGCGCTCCCCTTGCGACATTCTTAGCAACCAAATCAACCTCCAGTTCCGCCATTTGCCCACTCAGACCGGCGTTCTCCAAAGTCAGGACCCTCACACGATCGTTCAGGGCCCACCTCTTCCTTCAGCTTTTCCACTTGATCCGCAAATCTTTACCTCTCAAGCAGCACCGCCTCTTGCCTAGCCTCCAAGTTGCTCTTATTAGCTTCTAACTTTGCCACTTGGGCCTTCATCTCTTCGCATTCAATGCCCCTCCGGTCAGAATCAGACAG
Source organism: Lactuca serriola (assembly GCF_051521515.1). Lineage (NCBI taxonomy): Eukaryota > Viridiplantae > Streptophyta > Magnoliopsida > Asterales > Asteraceae > Lactuca > Lactuca serriola. The sequence continues at coordinate 77,299,168 of NC_136409.1, forward strand.
GAGGGTCATCATCTTGGAGATACGTTCGGCAACCGTGACCAAATAAGGCAGCACTTGGGCGGCAGCGTAGTGTAAGCCGTCAGCCATATGCTCGTTGGATAGGATATTTAGGGCCTCAATCATGGCAGGAGTAAATGTGTGCTGACACCACTCGAGAGTGGTATCATGGTCGGAAATAAGATCTTGAGTAGTTAGTCTCCAGGATGGCTTATAGGTATCTGGATGAGAACCCACCAGAAGGGGGGTAGTTGCGGTTTTACCAAAAGAGGTTGTGGAAGACCATGGGGAGGCGAAGACCCAATCTTCGCCCCAGCTCCTCCAGTTGTGGGGGCAGGGATGGTTTTCTCGCTGCTTTTTTCTCCCATATGATAGGGCAGTTCAGTCGCCCTAGTTTGTGCCCCCTCCGACGGTTTTAGAGGATCTTCATCGGGGGCACAGGTGGAATCTTTGGTACCCTATAGTACGAAACTCAGATTACGTTTCTTATGAATAGGAGGCCCGGTGTTGGCTAACTCAGATCAACCACCGGAAGATGCTTCCAGGAGCAGAAAATGCCTCTTGACATGGTGACGACTCCTCAGGGAACCGGAAGGTGTAGGATGCTTATGAGAAACACCAATGACAATGTTGTCCTGCAGATCTAGATCCTCGCCAGTGTCGGTGGCACTATCATAACCAACAGTTTCTTCGATTCTTCGTCCAAAAACAGGGGGTGGAAGAGCCTCCACAACGTCACAGCATTGAAGCTCATCACCGAATTAACCCTGAAGAGCTCACTCCAAAGAAACAACTTCCTCCACACCTGGCAACAAAACAAAAGATAACAATGGTAAAACAGAATGTTGATTTAACGTGCTTTGCTAATTTTTTTTTTTAAAATGGGGGGGGGGGAGAGGAGCAATATAAATATCCACTTTCTCAACGAAAAACTCGGGCATCTTTCCACGCGCCCTCCAAGCGGCGCTCATTCCACCGGCGGCCAAGAAGCAGTCAAGCCAATCTTCACTGTTGTTGCTGATCTTCTCAAGGACATTGGCTCGTTCCTTTTCATCACCAAAATTTTTTGGAGCACGATCAATGCACACCTTAGCCATCGGGTAACTGAGCACGACAAGATCGATGTTCATCCATAAGTACTTCTCCTGCTAGTTCTTTTTAGATTTATTATCATCGATACGAGTTGGGGCTCTACGCTGCCGATAGAGGGTTCGAGTCCATGAATGAGTAGAGGCGTTAAAGAAGTGCTTGAAAGACGGAACAGTCAGCAGGCGGCCCAGAGCATGACAGATTAGTTCGAAACCCACTATCTTTTTTATAGCGATAAGGGTTAACTCTCTCATTGAAAACCCATTTTTCGGATGATCAGGTTGAAGAAATCAATGTTGGGCGAGCGAAGACCGGCCTCGAACAAGGCAATTGGGATGCCGAATTTGACATCATCCGGACTGTAAAGTGATGTATCGGGTAAAGGGATTTGCACTCCGTGTTCAGGAACGAACCTGAATCGGAATTCAAAGGACTCCCGCTCTTCGGTGGTCAGATCTCTCCCCAAAGCGCGAGTGGTAGCCATGAAAAATACAAAGAAGGGACTGAAAGGTTTTTTTCTCAAGAACAAGAATTCAAAGAGAGACAAGTAAAAGGTAGTGAGGAAACTCAAAGGAGAACAAAGCCTTAAATACCACAAAAGGGCAGTGAACCGTCTTCATGATGAAATCACCAAACAGGCGGCAATTTAGCCCTGCAAGCTGTATAAGCTACCAAGAGCAGCCCTCCACGTGCCTATGAATAGCCTAGAACAACTTTGCCACATCACGAACATAGAAGCCTACTGGTCTAAGGGACTTTTTAACGTTACCTAACTGCCACGTTAAATGTAACATAAAATGCAACAGAGACGTTACTACCTTGGCTGTGACAACCCGGAATTTTCATTCGGTCAAACCCTAGAAGTAAATCACTTCTTATTATAAGTTAATGTCATCATTTCTTATTTTAACAAATTTAGAGTTCGTGCCGTCTCGGGTTTTGATTTTTTTAAAAACCGCAAACACCTCGCGTCTTAGAAGTTCCCGGCCAAACTATTTCGTTTGGGTCGAAAAATCATACCAAAATCCGAAAACTCATGCTTATCCATGAGTTTACTCCCTAAGTCTAGTCAATATGAGTTTACTCCCCATTTATCCAAAAGAGTAAACTCCCAAAAGAGTAAACTCAAGAAACACTCTCAAGTAGCAAACTAGAAACAATTCAAGATCTCCTAAGTGGTAAGTGTTCTATCCATTTCAAGTTGATTAAACACTTAATCTAGGGTTTGTGCATCTATTCATCCATTCACTTTTGTGTTTTTGATTAGATTTCCAAAAACACCAAGAACACACACTAAGTGTTCTTGGACTTTTAGCATACTTCAAGCTTCCTTATAGTAAGTACTTCACTCATTGAGTCTTATTGAGTTAGTATTACAAGTTAGCATCAAGAAAATATGCCAAGAACACATGGAACAAGGTGTTCACGGTCCAAGAAGCTTCTTGGGCCGTAAACACCATATAAGGCACCAAAGTGTGCCTAAGTCACAAATCTAAGCCCTACTTGGATGTTTAAGCCTTCCTTAGCATGTTTGAACCTTCCCTTGATGAGTTTAAACCAAGAAAAACACCAAATAATTCCATGATCATGTGATTATGGTTTGGGGAGCTCCCAAAATCGTAAACACCCTTTAATGTGTTTATTTGGGCCATGTTCCTTCCTTAGGCCTAAAATCTAGCATAGACAATTACCTTAATGAGTTAGGGACTTGAAAACATAACAATACCAATTTCCATATGGGTTTAAGGTAGTAAACCCAAAGTGAAATGGCCATAAGGTCGTAAACACCTAACAAGGGGTGTTTTGTTGCCCTAGTCCCTTCCAAAGTCCAAACCACCAAGTAGAAATGCCTCTAAGGACTTGCAAATCCTGAAAACAACATATGGTAAAAAGAAGAGGAGTTTACGACCGTAAACTCATTAGGTCAAGGTCATGAAAACCGTAAACTCCAAATGAGTTTACCCTTGAGCTCCAAACACAATGGCAAGGTCCTTTAGCACTTAGATGCAATCCTTATGGCTGGTAGCACTTATATAAGGTGTTTTACATGCCTTGGGATGTCTTAACTTTGTCAATTAGTGGTTTAAAGTCTAATTGGGTACAAATATGTGTGATTATATGTTAACTAGGATCATTGAATGTGAACAAGTCTTCACTTGTCACCTAGCCATCCTACATCATTCAGTACATCCATACTACCATCTACGGGTGAGTTCATACCCCTTAACCAATGTTTAAATAATTTTAAATGCTTTAATAAGGGGGGATACAAGTAGAAAACAACATGTTATCAAATCTTTCATATGTATTTATAACTGTGTTTTCATCCAGCAGATTTCACATACTATAATATGTGATGCATGAAATGGTTTTCTATCTTAAAAATACTTTGTTATCAAATGTATTACTTTTGAAATGTTTATTAAAATGACATCAAGTCATTGTTACTTATTTTTCAAAACTCTTAGATGTTTTACAAAACCATTTTAACCTACTTGAACAACCAATTACCTTCTAGTTAACTATTATAGGGATAGTTAGAAGATACAAAACATTATTCCTATTACAAGGAATTACATCAGAGTCAGTTCATTCATGAGTCTACACAATACATTACATGAGTACCTTACATGAATACATTACATGAGTACCTTACATGAATACATTACATGAGTACCTTACATGAATACATTACATGAGTACCTTACATGAATACATTACACGAGTACCTTTATGTAGATACATTTTCCTATATACATTTACATGGATACTTGTACCTCGATTCATTAGGACGATTTATTAGTACCTTCTGTGTTAATTGTCCTGCCTAACCCAGTTCAACGGGATATCTAGACGGGACTAACCATTTCGAATCCCAGCTGTTAGCACCAGTGGTTGATGAACATCTACGGATGCCTACGGTTATTACTTATACTAGGATTACCTCTACGGGACTAACCATTCCTCGGTCCTACTGTTCGCTACAGAGGTCGTTGAACATCTACAGATGCCTACGGTTAATACTTATATTAGGAGTACCTTTACGGGACGAACCCTTCCTCCGCCCTCCTGCTGCTACAGAGAACAATTGAACAATCTTCGGATGTTCATTAGGTTATACATTTCACTTTCTGCGATGTCGTGTTAATCCTAATACAAAAGGATAACAATTAAATGATTACATTATTCCTATTAGTTTATTTTGTGATACATTCACATAAACGATGAGTTAGACTAAGTACTGTTTGTAATAGTCAAAAAGAAGGAAAAACTATCATTTTCATAGCAAAACATTCGGGTCTTGGTAGAAGACTACATTTCATACTAGTAGGAAATAAGGGATTTTCTAGGGTTTTCATACTTATATCAAATGTTTCATGTAAAGATTTACAAGGCATTCATAACAGTTTTCCAAAACAAGACAGTGACACTTAAATACTTATGAATTCACCAGCTTTAGGCTAATACTCGCTTTCAAAATAACTTGTATTCTCAGGTCACCAGTAGACAGGTACGATGGCTAGGTTTTGAGAAGACGGAGCACAGACAAGACTCGTCTTTTATTTTGATTGTATTTTTGGTGTCTTATTACATTGAAAGAACACACATGTATTAAAACTTTACTTTTAATGCAATGGATGATGTTGTTGCTTGTTTACTACTTTACATTGTTTGTGATACTGTACATGACGTCTTACACCCCGGAACGTTTCCGCCATTCACGGTTTTGGGGTGTGACAGATTGGTATCAGAGCATTGTTTATAGTGAATATAGTATATCAACCCATAAAAGATATATTAACTATAAATACATTGGGATTAAAACACTCTGTCTAAGAGTTATACTTTTAAATAATAAAATATTTAAGTATGTATACGTGCCTGCATTTATACTAAAATTACTGTCACAATTGCAAGAACAAAAGTATTACGATTGTTGAATATCACAAGTAAGCCTGGGGATATAAAGTCAGTCTTGGGAATGGCATAGCTTGATCAACTATGCTGGTCCAAGGAGTGATTAGCATATGCCCAAGAATCACTACTAGAAAAACAGCCTTTTACGACGCTCATTGCGCGTCGTAAAAGGCTCAGACGACGCGCAAATGCGCGTCAAGGAAGGCCCTGTCATAAAGAGAGACGACGCGCTTTTGCACGTCATCTATAGACGAAGAGCATTTACGACGCTCATTTATGATGCGCAATTACGACGCTCGTTTACGACACACAATGCGTATCAAGGAAGGCCTTGTCATAAAGGAAGACGACACGCATTCGCGTGTCGTAACCTTACGACGCGCGTGTTAATGACACGCAATGCGTATCAAGAAAACCCCTGTCAAGAAATGCCATGTCATAAATGAAGATGACACACATTTTTGCATATCATAATTATAAATGTTTAAAAAAAATATTATTAATAGATTTACTTATTTTAAAATTAAATTTGTATTTAATGTTTCATAATAGAAAATAAAATATCATATTCAAAAAATAGAATCCATTGCATAAATTTAATGTCATGCAAATAGTCGTTCCATGGAAAGATAAAACAAATCAATAGAAGTTGTAACAAAAATTTACAAACGAATTAGATACAAAAAATACAATCCATTGCCCCTTTGCTTATTCAAGATCAACCTGCAAGTAGCTAATTAATCTGTAAAAATTCACCCTTGTTTCTAATCATTTTCTTAAATACTTTACAAACATAATTTATCCATAGTACCTGAACTATAGTTGCAACCTTGTTTCTTCTTCTTCTGAACTCATCTCTTGCAACCGTTGCTCTAAGCCTAGTCTGAATAGATACAACAGCTCCTTGTCAATTATGTGAAAAATACAACCGGAGAGTGGCCTACCTTCATAATAGGTGTTGTATAGGATCAACAATGTTGCCAAACTAGTAAGCATAATACAAGTACAAATATAAAATACAACAAAAAGGTTGAGTAATTTTACAAAACATTCCTTCAAGCTGTTATAAAGATTAATGACTTTACCTGACCAGTAGCATCTATTGTTGAAGATGCAACAGGAAGCATAGGATGTGTATAGTCCCTGAATAAATATAAAGCTTATTAGGTTAGAGGCAAACCCATCCCTGCAAGCATGAGGGCAACCTGGTCAAAAACAATCAAAGGCAGAGTCAGCAATATCATTATTATATAAATAAAAAGAAAACAATAGACTTAAGATACATCAACAAGTCATAGATACATTTGTAGTTACAGATTTATATGAAATTCAGATTAATAAAAATGAGGATGTAATTTAAATCCAAATATTAATATTTAAAATATGCAACTTAAATCTCATTAGATAAACAACACTGGAAAGCTACAACGCCTCTATTTTCATTTGATTAACCAACATAAACATCCTTAGTTGTCTAAGTAAAATCCATTTGAATTTCGGTAAGGTAATCATCAATCAAATCAACACCAAAATACCATTCTTGAAATAACTACAAGATCCACTATTACCTATTTACCTCCCATGAAGGAAATTGCAAAACATATAGGAAATTTCAAGCTATTACTAGATATCAACAAAGATTTAAAGTTTTAAACAAAGAAAAAACAGTTTCTTGACATGGTTGTTTATGGATCTCCAAAAATTAGCAACAACAATGTACTAAAATTTAAAATTCCTATACGACTGGATCTGGTATCATCAGCATACATCTTATCTAAAGTGTTTCAACTAGAAATGATGGGCATGGGCTTGTTCCAAATGAAACTTTTTGAAACCAATAAAGCAAGCCATCCACTTTCCCCTTTCTAAGGGTTCAATTTCAAACTCAATACTAGAAGAAACATCAAAGGTAAATGCACTATATAGTCTATACACAAGCAATAGATATCATTAAGTTTTGTTCATCATTCTAACTGTACGCTAGAAGGAGTATGTACCATGCTAACTGATATATAAAACTAAACAAACATAAGTACATAACCTTTGTAGGTGTTTTAGTCCCGGGTGTCGGGTTCACTATTGGGGTAGGTGTATCTGTGTTGGTTAATACCCGGGCAGATAGATCGGGCAGTTGTGATTTATTTGTTCCAAAAGTGGCAATTGGGCTGTGGCAACCGGATACCACCTGATTATACACAATTAAAATCAAAATGAAATGTTAATTGGTGTCAAGTGGAGAAAATGATTATTAGAATATATAGTAAGTGAATTACTTACTTGATGTGATGTTAGGGCATAAAGCAACAAACGTTCTTGTTAGGGTTTTAGGGAATACATTGCATATCATTCCAATACCACTGTTACTTATGCTAGACCTGTAATTAACAGAAACCTATACAATCAGTGAATGAAAAAAAGATTGATACACTAATGGAGAGAGTGGTGGAGCATAGAACAAAGCTTGCAAGGTTAGCATTCTTGTCTATTGTGAGAAGACGATTGCTTTCTCCTTTACAGGTGCAGTTCCTAAAATACCAGTGGGGTTTGAAATGGATAAGATGATTAAACAAAAGTAGAGTAGCTGATAATAGTTTAGTAATTAGTAGTTTGATTTATTAAGGCTCTACTGGTGCACGGAACTTTGCTCCCGCATAAACAGCTGCTGCTCCCAACTCTTCTTCTATCCTCAGAAGCTTCAGTTTTCAAATTAAAATTATAAATATATTCAAGTAACTCATTTACATAAATACAAGTCAAGATGAATTTGATTACATGGTTGTATTTTGCAAGTCGTTCAGAACAACAAGGAGCTCCAATTTTAATCTGACTTTGTTTCACACACAAACTACCATAATAAATATCATTTATAAGTTATAACCTAATAAAACACTACCTCAAAATCTGCTAAAAATATTAATTAATATTATTATTTTATTACCGTTGACAAGCCAACTGAAAGATCTGCAATAAAAGTATTCTCTGTTTCGCCACTTTTATAGCTGGCCATCACACCCCATCTAGCACGCTTTGATGCTTTCTGTAACCGACCAAACCCTACTTGGGTGGGGGAAAGGTCACTGGAGATAAACTCACCTACAAAATCATAAAAGAAATTTTGCTAGATGATTCCAAAAAAATGTTTCAACAATTCGTCCAAGGCTGGAATGGAATCCCCCAAGGCTGGAATTCCATCTTTGGAATGGGAATTCAAGGAAGTGAGCTTAATTGTAGCTCAAAGTAGCTTCCCAATTGCTACTTTAACCCCAATTGTGAGAATTCAATGGAACAAAGAGATATCTTTGAGTCTACTTTGAGTTCAATTGTCTCTTCTCCGGCCAATTCCCACCCCGGAATCCCAATTCCAGACGGTGGTAATGGTGGTGAGAGCATTGTTCTCAAGGAATTGATTGGAAGGCTAGGAAGTATATGCAATTCCGGGGAGATTTCACCCCAATCCCGCATTAATGGAAACAACAGCACCAATAATTCATCCTATAACAGTCCTTTAAATTCACCACAATTAGTGAAATATTTAAAAATATAATCGCAATTCACAAAACCCATCTCACGTTTCTTTCTCTTTTTTGACAAATTCAGGTCACAAGAGAGAAACTTAGTGAGAGGATGAAGTTCCTTCAAGATCTTGTCCCTGGTCGTAACAAGGTAAACATAAAAAATGGCTCAAAAAGCTTCAGTTTTTATCATCTTTCTTCACTTCTTGAATGTAATTTGAGATGGGTTTTTTCATTTTATAGGTCACAGGAAATCAAGTCAAGAAAGAAGGCCTACTTTGTATTTGGGAATGGTCAAAAGGGTTGAGATCTCTGCATTTTGACCTGAAAGCGTCAGCCAATATTTTATTCCTTACCACTTTATTAAAATTGATATCAATTTCATTCTTTTTTGTGTGAAACGCCTGCTCAGCTTTATGGGATTTATCATCATATTTACGATTAAGCCGAGCAAGCATTTCTGCTCTTTCCTTCTCATACTCAACTTTTAGCTTCACCTTCTGCACAAACACAAAAACAGACACCAACAAGCATTAAATATTAATTACTACACCAAAAAAAAGTTAAGTAATGGTAGTCAAATGGGATAGATAATACTCACAATAGCTTCATAAAAATTATTAACAGTATTCTTCAGTTCACTTAATTTTTCCAACTCAGCTTGAAGTGGATCAGAAGAAGATGGCAGCATCCGTGTGGGCCCGAACCCACGGTTATGACTTTCAAATTCTAGAAGATGATTAAACAAGTTTGGCCAAGATTGTGTAGTAGTGCGATTTGGGTCATCTGCAGTAGTCTCTAAAACTTGAGGAGGTGCTTCATTATGTTGTTGTTCAGCCTCTGTACTAATTTGATTCTGATCACCTTCATCAACTTTTTCATCATCCTTTTTAGTTTGCAGATTATCTTGAATTGGAGACACTAAAGGCTGAACTGGAGGCAGAGGTGCAACTTTCTGTTGTGATGCAGGTGCAGGAGGTAAGTGTGGGTGTGAGTTATTATTATTACTATTATTATTATGATTATTATTATTATTATTATTATTATTATTATTATTATTATTATTATTATAATTATCTCTGAGAGGAGTTTAGAGAGAATAACCATTATGAGTTATGGGTTAATGAGCCTATGTGTATCTCAATAAGCTCTGAAACTCTTCACTTTTGGTTCAATCCTTTTTAGTGCTTGATGAGATTATAAACTACGTACAGTCGTTACAGAGACAAGTTGAGGTAATTAAAGATTAATCTAGTACTTAACTTATTTTGTAAAAATACCAAAATATGTTGATTTTTTCTTTCAACTAAATTGGGATCTCTTTGGTTGTAGTTCTTGTCAATGAAATTAGCAACTGTATCCAAAGAAGTAAGCCTTTTTCAACTGTTTTTATCAATTCTTTCACATATTAAAGGGTTTTTACCTGATTTTGATTTGAATAATGACAAATGCAATACCAATATATTCGTGTGGTGAAAGCTAGGGATTTACCTGTAGTTGTGACCCTTATGCTGAAGTTCGTCTTGGAAACTACAAGGGTAAAACTCATCATTTTGAAAAGAAATCTAACCCTGAATGGAACCTGAATGGAACCAAGTGTTTGCCTTCTCCAGAGAGAGGATTCAAGCCACTATGCTTGAAGTCACTGTAAAAGATAAAGAATATGTGAAGGATAAAAGGTAAAAAGTATTCGATTAAAAATAAAGAATATTATAGGACCAAAAAAAGAAGACATGAACACAGTAAAAAATAGAAATATTAATAAAATAAAATGCCAACCTTGTAGTTTAAGGAAAATGTTTGACATGATAATCCCCTGGTGCATCTGGCCATTTCTTTGCATCTAGTTATGTTACTAAACTGCCCTCAAGATTCGTAATAACAACCTAAAAACATTAAAATTTAACATTAATATTATCACTATTGTAAAGAGCTTGTGGGGAATAATATTAACATAAATCACATAATGGAATAATATTAACATAAATCACATAATCATCATAAAGAAATACATGAATACCAATGACTTATCACTCTACTTAAACCACGTGCCTATTCTACAGATAATAATAATAATAATAATAATAATAATAATAATAATAATAATAATAATAATAATAATAATAATAATAATATAAAATAAAAATAAATAAAAAGTTCAGTATGTATCGCCCAATAAGAAGAACTGATGAAATATGTTCCAGATTTCCTTGAAAAACGAATGTGAAAACCATTAAAAGAATGACAATATTGTAATTTTTTCCATAATTACATTTTGCTGAAGAAAAACGAACCAGATTGACAGCGTCAAACCTAGAAACAGAGCATGGTAACCCTAAACATATCGATTTCAGTGTTAGTCTTCAACTTCAACTGGGAGAAAGACGTTGAATGGTATAAGGTACAATTGGTGAAACAAATTTCATGGACAACTACCTTCAGGCATAATTTCAACTTTTTAGTGCAAAAACAAAAACACAAAGCCAGAACTACAAATTAAGATTCGATTTGATACACTCAATTTAAGAAGACAACGATGCTATATAAGTAGAGTATACTCACCCGTAGGAGCGGGAATTTTGCAAAACTGACCCAACTCTCCTTATTCGCGAAAACACCAACAAATCTTTAAAATCAACTCAGTATCTTTAGGAAGCTTGGTTTTCTTAAGGTCAGTGGTTCTTCCGGTGGCTCTCTCTCTGATGATCACCAAAGCATGTAAAAGAACGTTTCATAAGAGTCACAAGCAGCAAAGGAGGCAGGTGGAGAGAGAAGGATGGCGACAGAGGGCAAAGTAGACGAGGATGGAGAAAAATTAGGTCTCCATTAGGAAGAAGTGGATGGAGATGGAGTCGAGGTAGGGTTTGTGGAGGCATCGCAGTCGACAATAAATCGTTTAATTGGAGAGCAATCAAAAGGAATGGGTAATAACCCCCAAACTGGAAGCAGCTGAATTTGGGAGAGGGGGGAAGAGGTGAACGGAGGTCACCGGTGGGAAGAAGCGAGCAGAGATGAGCGGAAGTGAGCCAGATGTAGCGAACATGTAGAGAGCATCCTTTTAAAAAGCCCTAGATCTCCTACGAACCTGTAGTCAGCGCGCGTTCATTTTAAGAATCATAAAGCGACATGTCTAGACGACGCGCTTTTTTTTAATGGTGCCCTCCGTGTTTTTATTTTTATTTTTCTGACACTAATTTTAGGTTACGCAAAAATGCGTATCGTAAATCCTTCATGTTTTTTGGGAGATGACATTATTTTTAGGGCATGCACTTTTGCGTATCATAAATCGTCGCGTGTCATGGTTTGCGCGTCATTAAAGGTCTATATTCTAGTAGTGAATGGTTGTGATGTCGCAAAAAGTCTAAAAACTTACCAACACAACCATAAAGTAATACCATAGGGGTATTTAGTCTTACTGTAATTATCTTAGTCAGTTTGTCTATTTTAGCTATTTCTTATATCCATTTTGTCGCGTAGATTTTAATGGATGGATTTCACCATGGCGATCCGTACTTCCCGAACCAAGGCAACGATGGATGGCTAGAGGAAGAACCAGAAGATGATCACCCAATCCTTTTGGATGATCACCATGCTGAGGGCTTTTCCGATAGTTCTGACTCGGAGCCTGAAGTCAACAACCTACCCACAGCTGCTCAAAACCCAAACCTGAACCCCCGTCCCGCATTTCAAGGACCCACACCCCTGTGGGCCACTAACTTAACTAGATGGAGTCAGGAACAGGGTCAACCCATTCCCTACAATGGAGACAGAAGTTTGTAAACCTCACTGAGGGAGGTTCTACTGATAGGGTCCTACCCATCATGGTTCGTAGAATTTCCAGAAACACGATACTGGGTCAAGCAACTATCGACCGAGTCCTGGAGATTGAAGCCAACTTTGGCATTAACACTGTCCACATTCGCCAACTAGAGTCTGCTCGTGAAAGGACTCTGGTCCGCAATGCAAATCTACAGAGGGAACTTGCTGAAACTCAAGCTGAATTTAGAGAACTTCGAGCTCAGCAAGTGAGAGCTGACAGGCGTATAAGGGACATAGAACGCCTACTGTTAGGATCAAGAACTCATGCTAGCAGTTCTCGTCGCCGATAGAATCTCGACGACTCATCTTTTGGATATAACCTAGTTTATGTAAAACTTTGGTCTAATTTCCTATCTTTATAAATCTTAGACCTGTTAGGTCTTGACCTAGTCAAAGTTCTGTCAAAATTTTCCTATCTTGGTCGATGTAAGGCCTACTTCTAGGCCATTTTTCCCGAACTTGTTACATCTATAATTCCAGTATTATTGACAGATATCTAATCATATGGAAATTATTATCCAAATGTTGTCATCTTCATTTAGTCATTCTAATCATTTTGTTGTTGGGCTATGGGGAGTTAGTCCATGAGACACATTCATTATTCATTTATTCTTATCCATGTCGCCATCTTTTAAACGTATAGTTAAAGATGTTGCCTCGCAGAAATCCCAGGCATAACCCAAACAACAAAGCACCGATACCACCACCTCCACCACCACCTCAACCTCCTCAACCACCTTCTCCTTTCGATGCCACTATGTTCCAGGCAGCTTTCACAGCAGCGGTAGCAGCTGCTGTGTCAGCCATCAACGCTCCTGCCCCTAGTGGATCGGGAACAGGTGCACCTCCCTCGAACCACGGCGAAAGCCATGGACACCCTCGGGAATGCACCTATAAGGACTTCACGAACGCCAAGCCCCGCAACTTCAATGGTACTGGTGGGGTTATGGTGTTAAGGCAATGGATTGAAAAGATGGAATCTGTCTTTGAAATCTGCGCTTGTCATGAGGGCAACAAGGTCAAGTTTGCAGCTTTTACCTTCTCAGACAGAGCATTAACATGGTGGAACGGCCATGTTAAGTATCTGAATTTGGTGGTGGTGTATTACATCAGCTGGGAGAAATTGAAGGACATGCTAATGAAAGAGTACTGTCCTCGAGGTGAAGTACAAAAACTCGAGCAGGAACTCTGGGGTCTACAAATGGTTGGATCCGACATCACAACCTACACAAATAGGTTCTGCGAACTGGCAAACCTATGCCCTGATATGGTTGCTCTCGAGAGCAAGAGGATAGAGAGATATATCTGGGGACTGTCGCCCCAGATCCAGGCAAGTGTGTTAGCTTCCAAGCCTATCACTTTTGATAGTGCCAAGGAACTGGCACAATCTCTCATAGATCACAGGAAACCTCAGAACCCAACAATCCCTGCACCTATACCACAAAAGGTCAACAACAACAGGAAGGGGTGGAATAAGAGGAAAAGAGGGGCTTCGCAAGAATCCTCCAAGAAACAACAACTTGTGGCAATCAATGCTGCCATAGTGACTCCCGTTGTCCCTGCGAACCCCTTACCAGCAAAAACTTATGCTGGAACTCTCCCGAAGTGCAACAGATGCAGCTTCCACCACCACGGACCTTGCAAGGAGATGTTGTGCTCTAACTGCAACAGGAAGGGGCATACAGCCCGTTAATGTAAGACTCCAACAGCTCAGGCCGCCCAGGTTCCTAACGCCGGTATGGGCCAAACTTGCTACGATTGTAGCGAAGTGGGCCACTACAAGAGGAACTGCCCTAAACCGGGGATGACTGGAGGAGTAGGGAGAGTTATGGCCCTAGGCCACGAGGAAGCGGTAGCTGATCCTACGATAGTTACTATTACGTTCCTCCTCGATAACTCATATGCTTGCATACTTTTCGACAATGGAGCAGAGAGAAGTTTCGTAAGTCATAAATTTGCACACCTGCTTAAACAAAAACCATGTGCATTAGATAATTCATTCATGGTAGAAATGGCTAAAAGGAAAACGGAGAGTACTAACTGCATATACGTAGGTTGTACTTTAACTTTAGATGGCCATACTTTCAAGATAGACCTCATGCCGATCCCAATTAAATGTTTCGACGCTATCATCGGCATGGATTGGTTGAGTCTTCTTCGCACCGACATCATGTGCTTTGAAAAAGCAGTTCGTCTTAACCTTCCTAACAACGAAACTTTAGTTATCTATTGTCACAACTAGCATTTTTAGCTAGGAAATTCTATCCTCATATAAACATCATCTATTGTAAAAGCATGTACTCTAAGTGAATACAATACTCTATCCTCGTTCAAAATACACCTCATATGTTCAACTAAGGGTTGGAAACCTTAGTAATCCCGGTCCAAGTTCCTTATGAACTAAAATTCTCCTATTGGGCCTAGAAGCCCTAAGTGGGCTCTAAATAGACCACATTCATAAAACCTTAGTATTTTGGGCCATGTGGGCCTAAAATAATCCATCTTACCTCTAATGAGCCTTGTTGGTCCATAAAAGATTTCATTTGCCCCAATGGGCCGAAAATTTATTTTTGGGCTTCATAAATTCGAGTATGGGCCCAAGATGATTCCTTTCCTCTCTCCTTAAGCCCAAATCGGCCCATGTTTAATAAAAAAAAGAAAAAAAAAAGAAGAAGAAAAGAGATAAGAATGGTGAAGGAAATAAAAACAAAAATTGGAAATTATGGGAAATTTGTGAGGATGCCACCTTCTTATTGCATGGTGGACATCCATGCAATGTCACCTCACTTCTCTTCTCTCTCTCTCTCTCTTCTAAATCTCGGCCTAAGGCCATTCTCCCTCACCAAAAATCATTCATGTTTCCTTTCACTCTCAAAAACCTTAAGAACTCTTCCATTCTCTCCTTAAACCCGTGATTGGGTGTGTGTGCACAAGAAAGTTCATCAAACTCACATACTAGGTAAGTTACTTCACCCTCAAGTTGTATAAATTCATCTATGATCAAATCCTCCTAGAAACATCACAAATCTCTTGATTATCCTACTAGAAACATCATAGTTTTGAGGATCCTCTCAAGAAGCAAGCTAGGCCGAAATCTCTCACTTTCTTCATCAAAAACCGAAACCTTCAAACAAGGTGAGCTTCATACCCCTTATTTTCTGTTTTTATGAGTTTTTTTGGGGGGGAATACAAGTGAAAGTGTAGATCTATATGTGTTTTGTATGCCTTGTATGATTTCTATGCTTATATGTGTGATTTTGTGTGTTTATAATGTTGGATCTAGCCATAAACCCCTAAAAATCGAGATATACTTTATGTTAAATGATACTAGCATCAACTATATTTCTACATACAAAGTATTTCAAGAAAAATAGCTAAGTGGCTTAATAACATCTTCTTTGGGCTAAAAACTCAATTTTTGGACACAAAATGTTAAAAATATAAAGTTTAAGGGCCCAAAATGACATATTACGAATTCTGATGGATGAGGAGTGTCAAAACAGTTTCAATAAACTATTTTCTGGAAATATACTCACTTGGAGGATTAAAAATATAAATTTCAAGCTTAATGGGCTAAAAATGACAATTTCGGCCCAATAGGGCCCATTATGCGAAATTTTCTGTTTTGGAGGGCCAAAACTGTGTTTTTCTGTAAAACATTGGACTACTAGTGTTCCAAGTACTTTTCAAAGGTTTAAAATGCTTTTCAAATTTAAAAAGGACCAAAGTTGCAAAAAATTTCCAATTTGGGCCAAAATTGTAAAAACTGTGAAAAAGAGGGGTTATAACCGAGAAAACTGTAATTTCAGGGACTTAAACTGTTTTCAATGAAAAATATGCTGAAAAATATTAATTTCAATAATTTTTGGTGTTAAAATGTCAAGAAAAATGATTTAAGGACCAAACCGGAAAGTTATTTAATTAGAGGGTTGAAAAAGTAAATTTTACAAACAATGGGGGGCTGAAAATAGAAAACTTTCAAGGCTAATTCAATACACGCAACTTGATCAAATATTGGCACCATGACTACCTACGTAATACAATACACAACAATACCAAAAATCGTTGTTAAACGAATTGATTCGGTCTCGAATCAATAACAATCCGAAAATACTAACACGACGATAATTCGATTCATACACGAAAACATTTGGTAATTCAACACACACGCGAGAGTGCACAGACGTCTACACACCATCTTTGGGCCCCAAAGTGTAAAATCTTGTTTGTTGGGCCTAGCTAGCCCAATGACCTGATCTTAAGGCCCGAAGACTCCTACCTTACGAGTTGTTGGATCTTACATGATCTAACACAGCGTAAAAGGACTTTCAATGGCATTTATACTATTGGTCCCCAAGGGTCCTATGGTATTGCTAGTAAAGTCGGTATTTCATGCGAGGCGGGTCAAGGACCCCTCGTACCCTTTTTATCCCCAACCGGTTAATGGAGTCATCGTGGTCTTCGTGCCCTTTTTCTCTTCGGATGTGGGACTACAAGAAGTCAGGGCGGTCGGATAACGTGATTAGTACGGACGACGCCTACGGGATCGTTAGTATAGTTATAAACAGGTCGTTTGTGTAACGCGTGTTTATAGCAATTAATCATGCGCAAAAATAATCCGACGTCGCCTGGAATTATTGACTTCACGCGCTGCAATGGTTTTATGTTTACTTCATGGAAGTCAAAGAATTAGGAAAACATCGGGTTTTCCTAGGGTTTTTCAATACACACGAATTTCTAAACGTACACAATTTTGATGAACAATTTTCTTACAACTATAGAAACAAACAAGCATACCTATGGATCTTCACAAACTTTTTCAGAAACTCTTTTCAGAAAATATCGGATTTTCTGGTGGTTTTCAAAATGATACAAAACGTTGCTTTTCAAATACCGCTTATGAACTCACCAACATTTCATATGTTGACGTTTTTCAAAATACTTGTATTCTCAGGTAACAAGTGAACCAAAGGAAATATGTACTCAGTGCTGGATTGCAGTTGTTTATCTATGAACCGAACAATTTATTTTTGGGAATGAAATGTTTAAACAATATACTTCATGTAAACTTTATCGGTTGTACTTTATTAATGCATGGTGACGAATGTTGTTATGTTTCATATATATTCAATGTTATGGTATTCAATTAAGTCACGACAGCCCTCGGACGTTTCCGCCGTCTGGTTCGGGGGTGTGACAGGTTGGTATCAGAGCTTTGTTTATAGTGAACTAGCATATCTAGGCACACATTGATATGCAACTATAAACCAAAAAGAGGGACTAACATAACTCTGAACAAAACAAGTAAATAAAACACCCTTGCTTGCATTAGGAATAAGAACATAACGCCGAACCAAACAAGATAATGCTAGTATCTCGGTTAATCCAGGACTGTTCTTAGTTGTATCAAGGAGCAGATGTAGCCTGATCAACTACATTCCCTCCAAGGTACAACCATCACATGTCTTGAAGAAATCGTGATAGCTAGGGAATCTAAAAACATACCCCTTAATCTCCAAGAAAGGAACCTCAACTAAATCTATGCAATAGTTGTAGAATTATAGGAGTAATAGGTATGCTATTTGATTTTAGTATTCATAGTCCTTCGTTCAATACGCTGTAGACGAGTATCATTAGCCAGGAAACCCTATCTCCCTAGTCAAGGAATAGTCGGGTGGCTCGACCTAGAGGAAGAACCCCAGGAGGAACACGAAGTAGAACTCGCAGGCGAATCCGCCGAGTCAGTAAGTGGACCTCGAAGAGGAAGAGCCAGAGGGCAATGATGATGATGACTCGGATGTAGAATCCGATGACCTCAATCCTTCATGTAAAGCCAGAGTACCGACATATCGTGTGGGCCCCGGTGGCCCCATGCCCCCTTAGGCACACGATATTTGGAGATAGAGTCGCCAGCAGGGGATACGACCACACCAGGGTAGGAACCGAGGTCTCTCTGACCATTAGCCATAGAGGACCAGCTGACCAGGCCCTCCCAGTAGTGGTCCAGGGCACCTAAGGTAGGGATAGCCAAGCTCAGGACACCCCTAACCGAACAAAACAAATGTGGTTTGCTATTGAGAAAGATGAGAGGCAAACATAGGAGGTGAATGGAGACTCTCGAGCGAGACTGTTAGTTTGGAAGTACAATTACAAGCTACCGAACAACAAGTAGCTCGTCTCCGAGGTGCATCCACTTCATCAGCACCACCACCAGACACTTCCCGCCACGATTAGGATCAGCCTTTTCTTTTTCCCCTACTATCCGACATGACTCCCTTTCGTGTACTGAGATGGTACTTACCCCTGAAATAATTATGTGCTATATTGATTTCATATTACTGCAAAGACTCAATTATATGCACAAGCGAACCCTCGAAACCACTAGATACTTAAGGATCTCGAAACTAAAACAACCCATATAATCTAAGGATAGACGTAACAATCGTGCCAAATCTGTGATTACCTACTACCGCAAATACATCATAGGGATGTAGATGGAGGCAGTAAGAATTATACAACAAGATGCAAAACTTATAGAGTACAACCAGGAATGACGATCATTACTTACGATCTGGATTATCAACGTGCATCAGGAAAATGCCATCCCGCAAGAATAACAAGCGCACCCGCGAGACACCACTCCTGCAGATGGACTCTGCTACATTTCAAGCTGCTGTAATGGCAGCAGTAGCCGCTGCTATGGCACAGATCAAGGCAAACAACCCTAATGGAGGCGGGAATAGCATTGACAACTCCAGCCAAAGGAACGAACATGGAAACCAACAAGTGACAACCTGTCAAGGAACCCCAAACCCCAAGCTTAAGAGCAGGAAGCTGAGGTCTGGAGGTAAGAGAATGGGACAACACACTCAAGGGTTCTCAAGGGAGCAACATGTTGTTGTTGTTCATGCGACCATGACCCCTATTACACCAGCAACCAGGAGACCATATGCTGGAAACCTTCCAAAATGCAACCAGTGCAAATTCCATCATAATGGAGCCTGCAGGGAGATGCATTGTAACAAATGCAACCGAAAGAATCACATCGCCAAATTCTGTAGGACTTATCCATGCCAGAATCGTCAGCCAAATGAAAACGACAACAATCGCAACAACCTTAACAACAACACCAATGATGAGACCAGTCGCGCCTGCTATAGATGTGGAGGAACTGGTCACATCAGGCGCAATTTCCCCAGGGATAACAATCGAGGAGCAGAAGGAACAGAAATGGTCCTGACCTTGGGTCAAGGCGAAGCAATCCAAAACCCAACGGTTGTTACTGGTACGTTCCCACTGGACAACTCTTTCTCTTACCTCTTATTCAATGGTAAATCCGAGCGAAATTTCGATTAATAACATATTCAAACACTTACTAAAACCACATCCCCAAAGCTAAGCTAAGCCTTTTCAATGGACATGGCCAATGGGGAAAACCGATTTAACCTAGGGTACTTATGTGGAGTACACCTTAACACTACACAGCCATTCATTACAAATAGATTTCTTGCCGATAAATATTAGGAGTTTTAATGTGATAATCGTCATGGTTGGGTTAAGCCCCCACCGTGCCGATACTATGTGTCGTGAGAAGGCCGTTTGCCTTCACCTTCCTAATCACGAAAACTCTAATAATCCATGGTGATAAACCTAGCACCAATCCTCATCCTATCTCGTGCATCAAGGCGCAGAAGTGCCTGCACCAGAAGAACTACGTTCTCCTCACTCATTTTGTGGACAAGACCGAAGAAGAGGTAGGCATACAAGGTATTCCAGTAACATGTGATTTTTCCAAATGTTTTCCCCAAAGGACTTTCGGGAATATCCCAGAGGGACAGGTCGAATTTCGAATCAACCTCCTATCGGGAACCCCATCAATTGCCAATTCACCCTATAGGTTGAATCCCGTCGATAATTCACAGGTTATCCAGTCAACTGAGTAGAATTGTTGCGCAAAAGATTCATCAGACCAAGCTTCCCTTCCTGAAGAGCTCCATTCTTGTTCTTCAAGAAGACAGATCCTTCCGAAGGTACATCGATTTTAGGAAATTGAATAATCTCCCTATTAAAAATTGATACCTACTTCCACGGACTGACGATCTATTTGGCCAGCCCCAAGGAGCTAGTTACTTCTCTAAAAATAGATCTAAGAACCGGTTATCATCAACTTCGAGCCCGAGAAGAGGACATTCCAAAAACTACCTTCCGAACTCGTCACGACCATTTCAAATTCATTATGATACTCTTCGGTCTAACGAATGCTCCCATGGTATTCATGAACCTTACGAACCGAGTTTCCCAACCATTCCTAGTTAGCCCTTTCACTATTTTCATCGATAACATACTCATCTGCTCACAAGGCGAGAACGAAACACTATCATCATCTACGACCGGCCTTGAAAGCATCAAAACTGGTAATGTCGCGATGAAAGCATTGCATGGATGGATAAAACTCTCGAAGTCGAAAGACGAAGCTTTTTGGTTATAAGAGTTGAGTTGGGCGTTATCTGGGTGATCGTCGATAGGTTAACCCAGTCTGCCCATTTCCTGCCAATACAAAAATCAAACAAGATGGAAGGATTAGCTTGGATCTATATCCAGGAGATCGTGAGACTCCATGAAATATCGGTATCTACTATCTCGGATCGAGATAACAGATTTTCTTTAAGACTATGGCAGCCACTTCAGAGGGCTATGGGAACATCACTAGACATAAGCGTTGCTTACCACCTTCAAACCAATAGCCAAAGTGAACGAACCATTTGACCACTCAAATTCATGCTACAAGTCTAGGTGTTTGAGTTCAACAAGTCAGGGGATACCCGGTTTCCCTTGACTAAATTCTCATACAATAACAACTATCGCACGAGCATCAAGAATGCTCCTTTCAAAAACCCTTATAGTCATAAATGCATATTACTTGGTGGTACTCTCATGAGACCAGAAACCACTAACAAAACAACAGAGAAGATAATCCAAATCAAAGCTGGACCTCAAGCATCGCGAGACCGATAAAGGGGCTCTGCTGACAAGCGGCGTAATCCATTAGGATGGCAAGTCGGGGATCGCGTATTATTAAATGAATCTCCTGGGAATTGAATGAATCGCTTTAGGAACCAAGAAAACTAAACCCCCGATACATCTGACTGTTCGTGATTCTTGCTCGGATTGGTCCAAAGACATATAGGTTGTAGCTGCCTGTAGAGCTCAGCAACGTGAACCCTATGTTCTGTGTCTTGAATCTGAAAAGATGCATATCAGATGACACTCATATCATTCCTTTACGAGAAATCAGAGTAAGCGAGAATCTCATGTTCGTCAAAGAACCAGTCAAGGTATTGGATAGGGAAGTAGAACATACAAAACAAAGCCCCATTATGATTGTGAAGGTTCCATGGAACGCTAAGCGTGGACCGAAATTCACATGGGAAACGTGAAGATCAGATGAAGTGCCTATTCTCTCATTCGCAAACCTATCCTTAGAAAGAATTTCGGGACGAAATTCCCTCTAACGGGGGGATGATGTCACAACTAGCATTTTTAGCTAGGAAATTCTATCCTCATATAAACATCATCCATTGTAAAAGCATGTACTCTAAGTGAATACAATACTCTATCCTCGTTCAAAATACACCTCATATGTTCAACTAAGGGTTGGAAACCTTAGTAATCCTGGTCCAAGTTCCTTATGAACTAAAATTCTCCTATTGGGCCTAGAAGCCCTAAGTGGGCTCTAAATAGACCACATTCATAAAACCTTAGTATTTTGGGCCATGTGGGCCTAAAATAATCCATCTTACCTCTAATGAGCCTTGTTGGGCCATAAAAGATTTCATTTGCCCCAATGGGCCGAAAATTTATTTTTGGGCTTCATAAATTCGAGTATGGGCCCAAGATGATTCCTTTCCTCTCTCCTTAAGCCCAAATCGGCCCATGTTTAATAAAAAAAAAGAAAAAAAAGAAGAAGAAAAGAGATAAGAATGGTGAAGGAAATAAAAACAAAAAATGGAAATTATGGGAAATTTGTGAGGATGCCACCTTCTTATTGCATGGTGGACATCCATGCAATGTCACCTCACTTCTCTTCTCTCTCTCTCTCTCTCTCTCTCTCTCTCTCTCTCTTCTAAATCTCGGCCTAAGGCCATTCTCCCTCACCAAAAATCATTCATGTTTCCTTTCACTCTCAAAAACCTTAAGAACTCTTCCATTCTCTCCTTAAACCCGTGAGTGGGTGTGTGTGTGCACAAGAAAGTTCATCAAACTCACATACTAGGTAAGTTACTTCACCCTCAAGTTGTATAAATTCATCTATGATCAAATCCTCCTAGAAACATCACAAATCTCTTGATTATCCTACTAGAAACATCATAGTTTTGAGGATCCTCTCAAGAAGCAAGCTAGGCCGAAATCTCTCACTTTCTTCATCAAAAACCGAAACCTTCAAACAAGGTGAGCTTCATACCCCTTATTTTCTGTTTTTATGAGTTTTTTTGGGGGGGAATACAAGTGAAAGTGTAGATCTATATGTGTTTTGTATGCCTTGTATGATTTCTATGCTTATATGTGTGATTTTGTGTGTTTATAATGTTGGATCTAGCCATAAACCCCTAAAAATCGAGATATACTTTATGTTAAATGATACTAGCATCAACTATATTTCTACATACAAAGTATTTCAAGAAAAATAGCTAAGTGGCTTAATAACATCTTCTTTGGGCTAAAAACTCAATTTTTGGACACAAAATGTTAAAAATATAAAGTTTAAGGGCCCAAAATGACATATTACGAATTCTGATGGATGAGGAGTGTCAAAACAGTTTCAATAAACTATTTTCTGGAAATATACTCACTTGGAGGATTAAAAATATAAATTTCAAGCTTAATGGGCTAAAAATGACAATTTCGGCCCAATAGGGCCCATTATGCGAAATTTTCTGTTTTGGAGGGCCAAAACTGTGTTTTTCTGTAAAACATTGGACTACTAGTGTTCCAAGTACTTTTCAAAGGTTTAAAATGCTTTTCAAATTTAAAAAGGACCAAAGTTGCAAAAAATTTCCAATTTGGGCCAAAATTGTAAAAACTGCGAAAAAGAGGGGTTATAACCGAGAAAACTGTAATTTCAGGGACTTAAACTGTTTTCAATGAAAAATATGCTGAAAAATATTAATTTCAATAATTTTTGGTGTTAAAATGTCAAGAAAAATGATTTAAGGACCAAACCGGAAAGTTATTTAATTAGAGGGTTGAAAAAGTAAATTTTACAAACAATGGGGGGCTGAAAACAGAAAACTTTCAAGGCTAATTCAATACACGCAACTTGATCAAATATTGGCACCGCGACTACCTACGTAATACAATACACAACAATACCAAAAATCGTTGTTAAACGAATTGATTCGGTCTCGAATCAATAACAATCCGAAAATACTAACACGACGATAACTCGATTCATACACGAAAACATTTGGTAATTCAACACACACGCGAGAGTGCACAGACGTCTACACACCATCTTTGGGCCCCAAAGTGTAAAATCTTGTTTGTTGGGCCTAGCTAGCCCAATGACCTGATCTTAAGGCCCGAAGACTCCTACCTTACGAGTTGTTGGATCTTACATGATCTAACACAGCGTAAAAGGACTTTCAATGGCATTTATACTATTGGTCCCCAAGGGTCCTATGGTATTGCTAGTAAAGTCGGTATTTCATGCGAGGCGGGTCAAGGACCCCTCGTACCCTTTTTATCCCCAACCGGTTAATGGAGTCATCGTGGTCTTCGTGCCCTTTTTCTCTTCGGATGTGGGACTACAAGAAGTCAGGGCGGTCGGATAACGTGATTAGTACGGACGACGCCTACGGGATCGTTAGTATAGTTATAAACAGGTCGTTTGTGTAACGCGTGTTTATAGCAATTAATCATGCGCAAAAATAATCCGACGTCGCCTGGAATTATTGACTTCACGCGCTGCAATGGTTTTATGTTTACTTCATGGAAGTCAAAGAATTAGGAAAACATCGGGTTTTCCTAGGGTTTTTCAATACACACGAATTTCTAAACGTACACAATTTTGATGAACAATTTTCTTACAACTATAGAAACAAACAAGCATACCTATGGATCTTCACAAACTTTTTCAGAAACTCTTTTCAGAAAATATCGGATTTTCTGGTGGTTTTCAAAATGATACAAAACGTTGCTTTTCAAATACTTATGAACTCACCAACATTTCATATGTTGACGTTTTTCAAAATACTTGTATTCTCAGGTAACAAGTGAACCAAAGGAAATATGTACTCAGTGCTGGATTGCAGTTGTTTATCTATGAACCGAACAATTTATTTTTGGGAATGAAATGTTTAAACAATATACTTCATGTAAACTTTATCGGTTGTACTTTATTAATGCATGGTGACGAATGTTGTTATGTTTCATATATATTCAATGTTATGGTATTCAATTAAGTCACGAAAGCCCTCGGACGTTTCCGCCGTCTGGTTCGGGGGTGTGACATCTATGGCGACAAACCTAGTACGAGCCTTCGCATCATTTCGTGCCTTCAAGCCCAGAAGCGCTTGCGGAAGGAATATCATGCATTCCTCGCACACATAGTCGATACGAGTCAAGAAATGAAAGACATTCAGAACATCCCAGAAGTACGCAACTTTCCCGACATCTTCCCAGAAGAACTTCCCGGTTTACCACCACAACGCCAAGTCGAGTTCAGAATCGACTTAGTGCCAGGAGCTACCCCCGTAGCCAAATCTCCTTATCGTCTGGCACCGGCCGAGATGCAGGAACTTTCCAGTCAGCTTAACGAACTTCTCAAGAAGGGATTCATTCGACCAAGCTTCTCACCTTGGGGAGCACTGGTCTTGTTCGTCAAGAAGAAAAATGGATCGTTTCGCATGTGCATCGACTATAGAGAACTCAACAAGCTTACCATTAAAAATCGTTATCCTTTGCCCCGCATTGACGATTTATTTGATCAACTTCAAGGAGCCAACTACTTCTCGAAGATAGATCTACGATCCGGATATCACCAACTACGAGTGTTAGAGGAGGATGTCCCCAAGACAGCCTTCCAAACTCGTTATGGACACTACGAGTTTGTGGTGATGCCGTTCGGATTAACTAACGCGCCCGTAGTATTCATGGATTTGATGAATAGGGTGTGTCGTTCTTACTTGGATCAGTTCGTCATTGTTTTCATCGATGACATACTTATCTATTCTCGAAGTAAGGAGGAACATAGTCAACATCTCCGTAAAGTCTTAGAAACATTATGAGTGGAGAAGCTCTATGCGAAGTTCTCCAAGTGCGAATTTTGGATCCGACGAGTCGAATTTTTGGGCCATGTTGTTAGCGAAGAAGGAATACACGTGGACCCTTCCAAAATCAAGGCCATTGAGAACTGGTCAGCACCGAAGACACCTACAGAAATTCGTCAATTTCAAGGTCTAGCTGGCTACTATCGCAGGTTCATTCAGAACTTCTCCCGCATAGCGAAACCTCTTACAACCCTGACCCAGAAAGGCGTGGCCTTTGACTGGGAAGAGAAACAGGAAAGAGCATTCCAAACACTAAAACGAGCCTTGTGCACCGCACCAATACTATCCCTCCCCGAAGGGATAGAAGACTTCATTGTCTATTGCGATGCATCCAATCAAGGACTCGGGTGTGTTCTGATGCAGCGAGGTAAAGTCATAGCCTATGCCACGAGACAGCTGAAGACACATGAGGTTAACTACACCACCCATGATCTTGAGCTAGGAGCAGTCGTGTTTGCTCTAAAGATCTGGAGACACTACCTGTATGGTACAAAAAGCACGATCTTTACAGACCACAAGATTCTACAACACATCTTCGACCAGAAAGAGCTCAACATGAGACAACGACGGTGGGTCGAGCTACTCAGTGATTACGAGTGCGAAATTCGTTATCATCCGGGTAAAGCCAATGTAGTAGCCGACGCCCTGAGTCGGAAAGAATATACTGGTCGTAGAGTCAAATCTTTGACTCTAACCATCTATTCACATTTGTCCACACAAATTAAAGAAGCTCAGATCGACGCTTTGAAACCTGAAAATGTGGCAGGTGAATCCCTGAGAGGAATGGATAAGAACTTGGAAGTCAAGGGTGGCGGAGCCTTATACCTCATGGATCAGATCTGGACACCGAAACACAGTCGCTTCAGAGACTTGGTCATGACCGAAGCTCACAACACACGTTCTTCCGTCCACCCGGGTTCAGATAAGATGTATCTGGATCTTAAAAAGTTATACTGGTGGCCTAACATGAAAGCAGATATTGCTACCTTCGTAAGTAAGTGCCTTACTTGCGCAAAGGTGAAGGTCAAATACCAGAAACCCTCCAGTCTTCTACAACAACCGCAGATACCAGAATGGAAGTGGGAGCAGATCACTATGGACTTCATAACCAAGTTGCCCAAGACAACGGGTGGACTTGATTCCATATGGGTCATCGTCGATAGATTGACCAAGTCTGCACACTTCTTGCCAAGCAAAGAAACAGACAAGATGGAGAAACTTACACGAACATACATTAGGGATATTGTAAGACTGCACGGTGTTCCTATATCCATTATCTCAGACAGAGATAGTAGATTCACTTCGAGGTTCTGGCAGTCGTTACAAAGTTCTCTAGGAACTAGGTTGGACATGAGTACAGCCTACCATCCACAAATCGACGGAAAAAGTGAGAGAACTATCCAAACCTTAGAAGATATGTTGCGAGCCTGTGTGATTGACTTTGGGAAAGCTTGGGATATCCATTTACCCCTTGTCGAATTTTCCTACAACAACAGTTATCACACAAGTATAAAGGCAGCGCCATTCGAGGCCCTCTATGGCCGAAAGTGCAGATCCCCTCTGTGCTGGGCTGAGGTGGGTGATACCCAGTTAGCTAAGGGACGAGTTCCTGAAAGCGCTCTTACGGGTCCAGAGATAATTTGGGAAACGACAGAGAAGATTGTTCAAATTCGTGAACGATTGAAAACCTCTAGAGACCGACAGAAAAGCTATGCTAACAAGCGAAGAAAACCGTTGGAATTCCAGGTGGGTGACCGAGTTCTACTGAAGGTCTCACCCTGGAAGGGCTTGATACGCTTCGG
This sequence comes from Lactuca serriola, assembly GCF_051521515.1. Lineage (NCBI taxonomy): Eukaryota > Viridiplantae > Streptophyta > Magnoliopsida > Asterales > Asteraceae > Lactuca > Lactuca serriola. The sequence goes on from NC_136409.1 coordinate 77,326,633, forward strand.
AAAGCATGGAAAGCTAAATCCAAGATACATAGGGCCTTTCGAGATTCTCGCAAGAATCGGCCCTGTAGCTTACAAACTCAATCTACCGCGTGAACTCAGTAACGTACATTCTACCTTCCACGTATCGAACTTGAAAAAGTGTCTGTCCGACGAGACTCTTGTTATTCCACTCGATGAGATCGAGATCAACGAGAGCCTCAACTTCGTGGAGGAACCAGTAGAGATCATGGACCGAGAAGTCAAGCAAACGAAACAAAGCCGTATCCCGATAGTGAAGGTTCGCTAGAACGCAAAACAGGGACCAGAATTCACTTGGGAACGAGAGGATCAGATGAAACGGAAATATCCTCATCTTTTTCCTTAGTTACCTATAAATACTTTATTTGCTTAGACTTTAATTTCGGGACGAAATTCCCTTTAACGGGGGGATGATGTGACAACCCGGAATTTTCATTCGGTCAAATCCTAGAAGTAAATCACTTCTTATTATAAGTTAATGTCATCATTTCTTATTTTAACAAATTTAGAGTTCGTTTGATTATTTTAATATTATTCTTTAAACGAACGGGTGTGAGAAAGTGCCATCTCAAGTTTTGATTTTTTTAAAAACCGCAAACACCTCGCGTCTTAGAAGTTCCCGACCAAACTATTTCGTTTGGGTCGAAAAATCATACCAAAATCCGAAAACTCATGCTTATCCATGAGTTTACTCCCTAAGTCTAGTCACTATGAGTTTACTCCCCATTTATCCAAAAGAGTAAACTCCCAAAAGAGTAAACTCAAGAAACACTCTCAAGTAGCAAACTAGAAACAATTCAAGATCTCCTAAGTGGTAAGTGTTCTATCCATTTCAAGTTGATTAAACACTTGATCTAGGGTTTGTGCATCTATTCATCCATTCACTTTTGTGTTTTTTATTAGATTTCCAAAAACACCAAGAACACCAAGAACACTAAGAACACACACTAAGTGTTCTTGGACTTTTAGCATACTTCAAGCTTCCTTATAGTAAGTACTTTACTCCTTGAGTCTTATTGAGTTAGTATTACAAGTTAGCATCAAGAAAATATGCCAAGAACACATGGAACAAGATGTTCACGGTCCAAGAAGGTTCTTGGGTCGTAAACATCATATAAGGCACCAAAGTGTGCCTAAGTCACAAATCTAAGCCCTTGTTGGATTTTTAAGCCTTCATTAGCATGTTTGAACCTTCCCTTGATGAGTTTAAACCAAGAAAAACACCAAATAATGCCATGATCATGTGATTACGGTTTGGGGAGCTCCCAAAGCCGTAAACACCCTTTAGTGTGTTTATTTAGGCCATGTTCCTTCCTTAGGCCTAAAATCTAGCATTGACAATTACCTTGATGAGTTAGGGACTTGAAAACATAACAATACCAATTTCCATATGGGTTTAAGGTAGTAAACCCAAAGTGAAATGACCATAAGGACGTAAACACCTAACAAGGGGTGTTTTGTTGCCCTAGTCCCTTCCAAAGTCCAAACCACCAAGTAGAAATGCCTCTAAGGACTTGCAAATCCTCAAAACAACATATGGTAAAAAGAAGAGGAGTTTACGACTGTAAACTCTGAGTTTACGACCGTAAACTCATTAGTTCAAGGTCATGAAAACCGTAAACTCCAAAGGAGTTTACCCTTGAGCTCCAAACACAATGGCAAAGTCCTTTAGCACTTAGATGCAATCCTTATGGCTTGTAGCACTTATATAAGGTGTTTTACATGCCTTGGGATGTCTTAACTTTGTCAATTAATGGTTTAAAGTCTAATTGGGTACATATATGTGTGATTATATGTTAACTAGGATCATTGAGTGTGAACAAGTCTTCACTTGTCACCTAGCCATCCTACATCATTCAGTACATCCAAACTACCATCTACAGGTGAGTTCATACCCCTTAACCAATGTTTAAATAATTTTAAATGCTTTAATATGGGGGGAATACAAGTAGAAACCAACATGTTATCAAATCTGTCATATGTATTTATAACTGTGTTTTCCTCCAGCAGATTTCACATACTATAATATGTGATGCATGAAATGGTTTTCTATCTTAAAAATACTTTGTTATCAAATGTATTACTTTTGAAATGTTTATTAAAATTACATCAAGTCATTGTTACTTATTGTTCAAAACTCTTAGATGTTTTACAAAACCATTTTTAACCTACTTGAACAACCAATTACCTTCCAGTTAACTATTATAGGGATAGTTAGAAGATACAAAACATTATTCCTATTACAAGGAATTACATCAGAGTCAGTTCATTCATGAGTCTACACAATACATTACATGAGTACCTTACATGAATACATTACATGAGTACCTTACATGAATACATTACATGAGTACCTTACATGAATACATTACATGAGTACCTTACATGAATACATTACACGAGTACCTTTATGTAGATACATTTTCCTGTATACATTTACATGGATACTTGTACCTCGATTCATTAGGACGATTTATTAGTACCTTCTGTGTTAATTGTCCTGCCTAACCCAGTTCAATGGGATATCTAGACGGGACTAACCATTTCGAATCCCAGCTGTTAGCACCAATGGTTGATGAACATCTACGGATGCCTACGGTTATTACTTATACTAGGAGTACCTCTATGGGACTAACCATTCCTCGGGCCTACTGTTCGCTACAGAGGTCGCTGAACATCTACGGATGCCTACGGTTAATACTTATATTAGGAGTACCTTTACGGGACTAACCCTTCCTCCGCCCTGCTGCTGCTACAGAGGACAATTGAACAATCTTTGGATGTTCATTAGGTTATACATTTCGCTTTCTGCGATGTCGTGTTAATCCTAATACAAAAGGATAACAATTACATGATTACATTATTCCTATTACTTTATTTTGTGATACATTCACATAAACGATGAGTTAGACTAAGTACTGTTTGTAACAGTCAAAAAGAAGGAAAAACTATCATTTTCATAGCAAAACATTCGGGTCTTGGTAGAAGACTACATTTCATACTAGTAGGAAATAAGGAATTTTCTAGGGTTTTCATACTTATATCAATTGTTTCATGTAAAGATTTACAAGGCATTCATAAATACTTATGAATTCACCAGCTTTAGGCTGATACTCGCTTTCAAAATAACTTGTATTCTCAGGTCACCAGTAGACAGGTACGATGGCCAGGTTTTGAGAAGACGGAGCACTGACAAGACTCGTCTTTTATTTTGATTGTATTTTTGGTGTCTTATTACATTGAAAGAACACACATGTATTAAAACTTTACTTTTAATGCAATGGATGATGTTGTTGCTTGTTTACTACTTTACATTGTTTGTGATATTGTACATGACGTCCTCCACCCCGGAATGTTTCTGCCATTCACGGTTTTGGGGTGTGACATTGGCTAAGACCCGGTCTTGTCCTAAGAGAGCTAAAGTCGGAGCGGCAGCTCATTTCTCGTCACAAAGGAAGAACATTCCATGTGATCTCCTCACTTACTCACAACCAATGAGAAAGCAACGAATAACCCGGGTGATGCCCAAAACTGACGTCACTTGGCGGTTAGTTAGCGTGAATAGCTCTCTTAGTAAGAGGAGCCCACGTTTCACGCTCACGAGGCACGGTCACCACAATCCATTAGTAACAGGTATAAAAGGATCTCTTCCGTTTCAAGGAAGGAATCTATCTTCTCTCTCATGAACTTTACCCTAAAATTACATCTCTCAAAAAACTAATTTGATCGTCGGAGCGACGTCCTGGGAGAACACCTGGACATCCTATAACGATTCTTCTCTGTGTTGTGTTCTCAGGAAAACTCTCAAGGAAGATCCATCATATTGCATCCACACCCCTGTTGAACATGCCACAACAGTCCTGAATAGTATCTCTTGTACCAATCACAAATTCCCTACCTTTGGCATTCCCTCCTGGATTCTTCAATCTCGGACAGTTCCTATTAAAGTTCCTAGTCTCATAACACTCATAGCATGCTCGACTTCCGGTATTAGCAACTCTCGGGTTTGTCATGGTTGTCGGCACAGCTGCCGGTTTTCTGAAGTATTTGGCGGTCTGACCTACTCTGCCACACTTATTGTAGGTCATAGAATTCCCATTATGATGGAAATTTCACTAATTGCACTTCGGGGGTTTTCCCGCATACTGTCTGTGGGTGGTGGTGGTTGTTACTGTTGGTGGAGTTGGAGTTGTGGCTGCATAAGCTTTAATCGTCTCTTGCTTCTTCCCAGAGGTTCACCTCGAACTTCAGTTGTACCCATTTCAAGAATTTCACGTATTTTCTCTAGATCCTGGTAGGTTGGCTCTCTAGACCATATTTCCCCTTCGGATCTCTTGATTTGTTAGATTGAAGGCTAAACGTTTGGAACTATCATAGGTAGATGGTCCAGACGCAGTAACCAATCCTTCGATGGGCTGAACCAAACCCGATATACACCTCTCCATTTTCTTGTATTCTGGAGTCATATAGTTATGGAAAACGGTAGCAAGATCTTTGAATCTATTGGTTTAAGCCACGATGTCTATGTCTTTCATGGCCAGGTTCTATAACTCCTACTCAATATTCTGCATTTCTTACCAAGGACAGTATTCATCAATTAGCATCAAATTCAATTCTTCCCAAGACAGGTCGTTTGCGTTAATGATACCCAATGTTTTGGTATGACTGTTCCACCATGACAAAGCACCTTCTGTAAAGGTGTAGGCGGCAAATTTTATTTTGTTAACCTCAGTGCAAAAGCTGATCTTAAATATTGATTTTGTTTTCTCGATCCATCGGGTTAGTCCCACGACTCCCTCAATCCCATAAAAATACTTGGGTTTTCAGTTCATAAAATCTTTTTATGTATAGACCCTAGGAGGGCCTCTGTTATCTCCTTGAGAACTGTCATCTCCCATTCCCCCACCCTGTCCTAGCCCAGTGTTTATGTTTTCTTCGAAGTTTTCCATTGCATCCGTGAGGCATCAGCCTACCAATGCCTCCATGTCTACAAAGTCCATAAGTGGGGTGTTCTGATCTAACTAGGGCTCTTGGTTGGGCTAGGGTCCTAGGTTTGACCAGATGTTTCTTGTTGGTATCATTTTCTCGATCCTATAGTTAGTATCAAGGTACATGTTAGTAGTTTGTGGTTTTAGTTAGTCGTCTAAACACATACAAATACTTTATTTGCGATAATTAGTATAATTTGTAAGAATACCTTTTACAAATTTCTATTATCACACGATTCAATAAGATATCGCAAATGTTAGTCAAGTGAGTTTGCCAGTACACATTTAAAGAAATCATTTCTTTTCATGAAACCTTAACTTTCATATATTATATACATTGTTGTTTATACACAATGATTTCCAAAACCACTCAAAAATTATGGTTAGGATAGGAAAAGTATGTTATTTTACAACAAAAGAGCAAGTGTACTATAATCTTGCTTATTAACTTTTCCATGTATCCTAACCCAAAAAATATCCCTCCTAGAAATCCATGATTGGGCTACCCACTAAAATCCAAAGTACACAATGTCACACCCCCAAACCTGAACGGCGGAAACGTTCGGGGGCGGATGACTTCAAGTGGTAGCGTAACAATAGAATACATAGTAAAGAAAGCAATACAACCATCACATATATAATTGAAAGTTTACATTTGTCAAAATTTTACATGTTCAAAACCAATTACAATATGATGTCAAAATATGAGATTAAACTGGCGCCGCAACATCCCTTCATCAAAAGCATAATGATACCTGAAATTACTGATTCCCTGGGACATTCAAGTAATTTTGAAAGAGTAGATTAGCATTTAAGCTGGTGAGTTTCATAAGTATTTAAATGACAATGTTTGTATGAAAATGAAATGTTTTGTCCTTGTTTGTTTGGGTTTAGAAAATCCTATATTTTCTACTAGTATAAAAGTAGCCTTCTCTCAAGACCAATGTTTGTTTCTGAAATGTATGTAAGTGTGAAATAACCAAATGTGTTTGAAAACCTTGTAAATCAATGTGTTTTTAATACCCCATGTGAGTTTTATAACCATACTATTGACTCAGAATGCCTATACACAACGTTCTTCAGGTGTTGGAATGTTATGACGTTTGTTACCCCAAACGGTGGACTGTAGCTAACAGTCAGGGCGCGGGTTGTCAAGCCTGTATAGATCTATACACAAACACCATGCTCCCCCTCCAAGGGATTCTGGTATATAATACAGGACTTGAAATGTGTACTCGAACGTACGTGAAGTTTATGTCTCACAAAACCGTGGTATAAAAACAGATTTACGTGTTAAAATGTTCGTTTGTTCTGGTATATGAAAGTGACTTCTTGAAAATCATGTTTCTAGTATGTAAAATTTAGTAATATCTTCGTAAAACTATACCTATTATAGTTTTCTAAAAGTGTGTCTCTTTTGTTTAGAAATACCTAGAAAAGGATTCACTTGTTATGAAAGTATAGATTTTTGTAGAGCCTAAGATAGACAAGTATACATAAAATCTAAGAAAATGTTTAGTTTATACATGCATTACAACAATTTATATTTCAAAAGATAGAATTCTATTGTAACATATTTTATATACGAAAGTTTCCCATAAAGTTTATAAATCACATGTGATTTGGATATATAAAAGCATATAAAATAATTCTTTATGTAACACACGATAATACTCGTGTGTTTTACTTGTATTCCCCCCCCCCCCTTGAAAGCATATAAAAGCATTTAGAATAACTTAAAAAGGTTAATTAAGGGGTATGAACTCACTTGAAAGTTTGAAGATAGCGAGATGGAAAACCGGGCAGAGTTTCGTCTTGAGAAACGGATTTTTCTCGGGAATCTCGGGAGTAAAATCGACCCTCGGGACTTGAGCAAAAAGACCAGAGCTTCAGGTTTGAACGGGCACGGAAATCGAGGCAAGATCGTGAGAGAAAGGAGAGAAATGAGCAATTTTTCCGGAAACCCTCGCATTCTATTTATAGGGGGTCTGAGAAGCCTCGGTACGCGGGGCGAACGCTCGTACGCAACGCGTACGCGTACGTCATGCATGAGCGAGTCCTCGACTGCCTTGGCTTCGGATGGGACGGATCGGATGGGACGGGTCGGATGGGGCGGGTCGGTAGCTTCGCATAGGGGCGACGTGGACGGACCGAGACCAAGGCCCTCGGGTATGCGGGGCGTACGGGGTTACGCAGCGCGTAACTCGGATGAGGACGCTGACTCCTCCTTCGGATATTACCGGATTTTGATTTAAATATATATATATATATATATATATATATATATATATATATATATATATATATATATATATAAATTATTTAATAAACTTAAAAAAAATCATATCTCCGTCATACGAACTCCGTTTTCGATGGTCTTTATATCCACGCGTAGGTGAGACTACGCTCTACAACTTTCGTTTAGACTCCGTTGGCAAATTCCGAAATTATTTTTATTATTTAATTATAAAAATGACGTGATTAAGGAATTTCTTTAAAAATTCATAACTTCTTTATCTGACGTCGGTTTTTGCCAGACTTTTTACCGCTGAAATACCATTGTCGAGACCTTCGATTCTCGTTTAGGTCATTCCGGCCAAAAGTCGCTCGATCTTCGATTCGAGTTTTTAGTTGTCTGTTGCTAAGCCGAACTTGGAAAAATCTTAACTTCAATATACGAAGTCGGATTTGGGCGCTCTTTTTACGTACGATCATGGTTTAATGACATTTAAACATAGAGGGAATTTAAAATAGAACTTTTTGGACATTTTATTATCAAAGTTAATTTTTTTTTATTAACTCAAAAGTGGTTACAATACTTGACTTTTTAGGTCATTACAAAGAGTTGAAATATCGGGTTGTCACACACAATCAAAAGTGTAATCAACTACACTAGCTGTTAATATATGAAATCGACCCTCACTTCTAAGGAATTTATTAACAACTCATATATCACAATCCTTTGCTCTTGCATCTCAATGTGGATCTCTATCTACTCAATCGTCATCTGATGTACCTGAATCTCTGTATGTGCCTCCTCTAGCTGATCATAAACAAGTAGGGCCCTCGTCTCAGAGATCTCCCGCTCCTCCTATAAATCTCGAATCCTCCCTGTCATGCATCTAATCTCCCTCTATAATAATCCCATATCCTCTTCCATAGAGGATACCCTGCATGCATTCTGTTTTGTGTGAGGAACTATCACTTATATGGCCTCTTCAAGAGGGGTCTCGTAGTCAGGAGTAGGTAGTCAAGCTCTGGATGATTCCCCCACTTTGTAATGGAACTCAATGATGTCTTCTTCTAGTCATTCCTTGATTTGTGGTGTTCGCTGATAAATAATAAATGGTTTCTTGGATTGTGGCGCAGATGATAGGAGTGGCGCAAAACTTTTTCTTAAGGGTATAGAAGTTGATTTTCTTAGGGTAGGCTTGGTTCAGGATCCTGTGAAATATATCCTGGAAGATATATGGGAAGGTTGTGGCAGTGATAATAGGAGCTCCAAGGATAGTGTAGCGATGCCATCAACCTCCTCTGGCTCATACCCGAAATCTAGCTCTTGGTAATGAATATGATCAGACTCCTCACTGGTAGGATTGTCCTCAAAAGGCTCAGAGGTATCTGGACCTACAACACACCGACCTCTCTTCCTCCTCATCATCCTCAGTCGACTCCTCCTCTGAAGTGAATGGTGAGAGTAGTGTTGGGACCTATGCAAACTGTGTGTCCTTAGATTATGTCGAATGGGGCACCACTTCCTCCCACTATCAAGTTAGGATCAACCAAGTAGGAAAAGTCGGAGGGTATGACCATTTTGTCTCACATTTGTTCTGAAATACAGTAACCAAATCGATAATTTCCATTCTTGAATCCTCTCACGTAAGTAGTCTATTATTAGGGTAATGAATAATAATACTTTTAGTTATTAGGCTTAAGGGTTAAACCTAATTAGAGTGTAAGCCCTAGGATAGAGTCGTAGTTCCTAAGGAATTACTAGTTCGCAATAACTAATAGTTATGATATAAATTTGTCACACCCCCAACCAGTGGTGGTAGTGTCGGGCTATGTGACGTTATGATGCTGGATCACCGTTATTAGATATATTGAATAATACACAGAGATATATCATAAATCATTTATTTTTAATAAGGTTTACATAATTGTTTGAGATACCAGTACAAGAAAAACACAAGGTAAATAACCAGAAAACAAATACTTTTGACTCCACTCCTAATGATTTTCCCATTTCAGGCTCTCATTTCCTTGAAAATACATGTGGTTTTGAAAGGTCAACATAATGTTGATGAGTTCATAGTTTTTATGCTAGAAAATATTTAGTATATTTTTTACGGTTTAATAGTTTATAGATACTATTATTTTCCATAACTCGCTTCCTTGAGTTAGCGTGTAATGTAAGTACTTGTTAGGTTTTGCCTTTTTGGGTAGTTATTTTAGGTGAGGCTACACAATGTTACCGTGAGTTCCTATAACCGAGCTCTTGACTGTTCAATCTTCCCGAGACAATGCTTCATTGGACTTTGCCAAAGTATAGAAAGTTATGCCTGTTGTGACTCGACCGTCAAGGTTGTAGCTAACAACCACAAGTGGGGGTGTTAGCCTCGTATAGATCTATACATATCTCTCCCACTCACATATGATTTAATGATTATAGACCAACTTTAGCGAAAGATTATTTAGCTACAGGATGAATAATGTCTCATTTAACAACTTTTTCTTATAGTCGCATCGGGTACTTTTCTTTCTCTTGTTTCGTTAGTTGTCTTTATATATATATATATATATATATATATATATATATATATATATATATATAATGAAGTTTATTCTAGTAGGATATTCGTGCATAATAACAATGTTATCCCAAAAGTTGGACAAGTTAAAGACTAGGTATAATGTATTTCCTATAAATTTGGCCAACATAACGACTAGGTACGATGTTCGATCAAACGTTAGCCAATATAACGAATAGGTACGATGTTGTATTAAAATTTAGGTACTATAACGACTAGGTACGATGTTGTATCCAAAGTTTTACAGGGTAACGATTAAGTACGATGTTATCCACTTATCCTTATAAGTTGGCCGGTATAACGACTAGGCATAATTTTATCCTTAAAAAGTTTGGCACGGTATCTATCAGGCATAACATCTTCCTAACATATCAAGGTACAATAAAATCACTAACACTGTATATATAGTTAGCGATAATTATAAAATCAACAATGTATTGTTTTAACATGTATTCCTCCCCCCCCCCCCAACCTCTCCCCCGAAAACATTTGAAAATCATAAAAGTGGGGCCCTGAACTCATTTTTGAAGTGTGAACTGCAAAAGTAGTGTAGTTTCAAGGGTCGGAAACTCAGAGATTGCTCGATACTAGGAGAACTCAACCAGAGAGCGAGAATTTGAAGCTTTTGAGGTGTGTAGGAATGGTCTACCGCACCTCCTATTTATAGGAAGTTTTGAAACGTGTGTCGTGCGACATGCGTATACATGTGGTTCCATCAGGGAGCTACCATGTGTCCTCTACTCGTACCACGTCACCCATATCGTGACGAACTGAGGCGTCAGAATGCATGTTGAGCGTGGTGTAAACCAGTTTTCTAAATTTCGTATCTTTTGCATACGAGCTCAGTTTTCGATGTTTATTTTACCCAGGCTAAGGTCTTGACATGTACTACAACTTTCCTTTAGGCTGTTTTGGCTAATTCTAACTTTCATTTTTAGCCTATATTTTATACCCACAATAATTTCATAAAAATCATAGCTCTCTCAAACGGGTTCTGTTTTTGGCGTTCTTTGTCCCAAAATTCTTATCTTAAGGAGTACTACGATTCTCCTTTTGATGACTCTAGCTAAAATTCAACTACTCTCTTCGTTACTTTTTACGTTGTAACTTTTTATGTGCTGTTGATTTTTTTTTTTTATAAAAGTCATATGATCTCCATACGAAGTCGGATTTTTACAAGTCTTATATTTTCGGAATCGCGTTGAGGTATACTTTCCAAATATGTCATCCAAATTCGTAGTGCCTTACGGATTTTTGTGCTCCAAATTCTTGGCTTTACATCCTGATTGGCAACATTTTTACGAGTATGTAGTTACGGAATTGTTTGTTTTTTATTAGTACGACATAAATGTTACAACCTTATCATATTACATTTATGTATGTCACTCTTCATATCAACAGGTGGTGACACATTTTCCTCAATTGTCACTCTTTTGTATTACTGTGCAATCATTTTACATAAAAAAAACTTGTTGCAAGCTAGTAAGACAATAAGCATTGAAGAGAAAATGACTATATGTTATAGGGAATAATGAAATCTTAAGAGTGGTTAAACGGATATTTCAACATTCCATACAAACGATTCATAAATGCTTTCATGAGGTCCGGATTGCAATGATCGGTTTTTCAAAAGAAATTATAGTGCCAAAAACTTCTAGTGCAACTGCAAATGCCTCGGAATGTCATAGAAGGCTAAAAGTTATATTTCATGGAGCAATAAGTACATTGGATGGTACTCTTGTACATGCAGTTGTGCCCGTTGATCAACAAAATCATTATATGGGAAGAGAAAAAGGTGAATGATATCAAAATGTATTGGAAATTTGTGATTTTGTTATGATATTCACCTTTGTATGGGTTGGATGGGAGGGGATAGCACATGATAAATGAGTTTTGAAAGAAATTGCATTTAATCTGACTTCCATATTTCCATTTCCTCCACCATGTTTATAATATTTCTATAACCTTTAGTATTATCTATATTGTTTATATAATATGCATCACACTAATGTTATAGATAAATATTATCTTTGTGATGCTACATATACCAACTCTTGTGGAGTTTTTCATCTGTATCACAATGTGAGGTATTGTTTAGCCGATTTTCAACGACGAAGGGCGTTAACTAAGGAAGAAAGATTCAATCATGCTCATGCACATCTCAGAAATGTTATCGAGCGTGCAAATGGTGTATTGAAGGCAAGTTTCTCACTTTTAAAACAAATGACTCCTTAACCTTTTGCAGTGCAAAGAAATATAGTCATTGCTTGTGTCGCGGTACCTAATTTTATAAGGTAATATAATATTCAAGATGGTGTATCTACATGCTTTGGAGAGAGCAATGTGGTTATTCCTAACGCGGAAGGTGGAGGAAGTGAGGGCATAGAAGGTTCATAAGGCGTTGAATATATGACTACTTTGCATAACCAAATTGCTAATCAACTACTTTCAAATGGTTCAGGTTAAATTTCCATGCAAATTATTATGTTATGTTTGAATTTTATGATCTTTCTATTTGTACTTTCAATTATTTATGTTTAATTTGAATTTTATTTGACATTTTGTATTTTTTTTATATAATTAGTCAGAAACTTCATTTAAATATTTTATAAAAAATCAATACATTTTATTCATCACAAAACAAACAGAAGAGTAAAATGGTCATCAATAAGATCTGTAATCAAATAGTATGAATTCAGTCAAGACAGATCCAGACAGATCTTTAAACTCAGTCGGATCTCACTCGGTCAACAGTTATCAAACACCCTAAATGAGCTTTCTTGTCCATTAGCCCTAAAATTTCTAGCTATCTACTTTGCTTCTTCTACACCAACCTCTCTGCTCCAACAACACCTACCTCCAATATCGTCCTCCCCCCACCTTGTCCATTACATTGTGAAGTGTTTTTCATGAAATCTAAAGGATATTTATGTATTTGGTTGGTAGAATAGTTTTAAAATGAATGAAATTTGTTAAATGAATTAAAATCTAAATGAACTAGAAACAATCGGTTGCATTTGGTTGATATGAAATGAATTATGTTTTTTGTTTGGTTTGTAGATTTATCAAAAAAAAATTGAAAAGTAAATTATGTAATACGAGCGAAATGCCATTTAATAAATTTTTAAAAACTTATTATTATTTTTAATAAAATGATGAAGTTTTCATCTAATTATAAATTTTATTTATTAAACTCTTACCGACTCAAACATATATTTTTTTCCTACAATTTTGACAAAGTACATAAAGCAAAAACCATAATCTTAGAAAATGAAAATATATGATTACACTTGATAAAACAAAACTTATAAATATCATGCTTTGGGGCTACGTCCAGGGCCATTTAATCGGTAGTTGGATGTAGATCTAAAGATTATAAAAGGTTAAGGAAAACAAGTGTGTTTGCATACCCGTGATTATGCACATAAATATACATATGTGTGTATGCATGTTCATGTGCGTGTACATACACAAACACGAGTGTAGTGTGGACATGGTGTGGATGTGAGACTGTGGTTGTAATTATGTCTATGTGTATGGGTAGGGTCAGGGTCGAGGTAGGGCTAGGATGGGGTTTTATGGGTATGGGTGCTGATGTGGGTGTGTGTGGGATTTGGTAGTGTATGAGGGGGTATGAGTATGGTTGGGTATGAAGGTGAGGGTGTGTGGATGGGTGTATATGAGAGATAATGGTAATCTATTTTTATTTGATGAATAATAATTAAAATAAAAAAATAGGATAATAGTTTTATCTTTTTAATAAACATAATAAATGGAATCTAAAATCTTTGTCCACACAAAAAATTTATAACTTATTCAAAAACATGATAATAAAATTTAAAAAAATTACAGTTTCATTGATTTTATCAACTAATCCATTATTTATACACAAAGGATAATAAACTATCTTTTGCGTGGGAGAAAATAATTTTGCGGATTCTAATAAACTATCTTTTGTGTGGGAGAAAATAACTTTGCGAATTCTTGAGTTTTTTTTAATGATTTTGGTGGTTGTTTTGTGACAAAGGATAAAAATATGATTACATGAATGTATATCTCACCAATATATGGTAGTGAATATATCATATGTACAACATTTTGCATTAGAATGCAATACATGTGTGGTAACTTTATTATCTTGAAGCCACAATTAAGGCATGCTCTTTCCTTCCACTGAAATTATGTGCGACTACTCTCCAATGTTCCAGCCATATTATATCCAAAAGTTGACCAAAAAAACAAAATATATTCATACGCAAAAGATCTACACACTAATGGTATGAATTTTTTTTTTTTTTTCTTAATTCAACTTAGAGAACTTTTTTTTTTCTATTTTTATTAAACCACTAGCAAGAAGGTAGAAGAATACACAAACAAGAAATAGAACGAGATAAAACCAAATTACATGTACGCCCCCGTAGAGAACTATCTTGAGCTATTTTGAAATGGTGAACCACTCAAAGTTAAAGGCAAAATGAGATGTTTTGATATAGTGATACAAATGCGAAAGAGTAAATGATGAAATCTTCGGCATAAATAAGTGGGCGAAAATTTTGAATTCCAAATTTCGTAATGGAGCCCACTGCAAAATATGTGGTTAAATCTGAAAGGTATGAGGTGTTTACAATCTGTAATGGATTATGATGTAGTTTAGGAATAAAATTTAGAGTGCATCTATTATTTGTTCTAATAAAAATTCGAAATAATTGGTTTGAGATGATTGATGTAATCACACATGATGTGATAATGATTTAAGTTGTATATATGAAAGTCAATATCAAACCCATGATACCTTTTGACTTTTGTGCTTGAACTATTAATGATTTTGTTATTGAACCATTATCCTTGTTTTTACTGATGCTACTTGCTTTCGGAGAGTAGTTTTAGTATATATATATATATATATATATATATATATATATATATATATATATATATATATATATATATATATATATATATATATAGAAAATCATAATTATGGATTCTTCAATGAACAATTTTTTTTTTTAATTTCTAGAGTTTATTTTTTATCGAAAAAAAAAATCTAAAAATATCTAAATTCATATATTAACATTGTGAAAGTGAAAAATATTTTTCGAATTCACCGTTTGAATCCGGATTCACGTTGTGAATTTTCGAAAATTGACATTGTGAACTTGACGTAAAAAAAATCGAATTTTATATCATTGGAAAAAGGATAAAAAGTTATGAATTTCTGTATTTTTAGTTTTTTTTTTTTATAAAAAATAAATTCTAAAAGTTGAAAAAAAAATTGGTTCCTTGGTTAATTATGGTTCTCTATTGAATCTCATCATATATATATATATATATATATATATATATATATATATATATATATATATATATATATATATATATATGGAAAAGTTCAATAGAAAACCATAATTATGGGTTCTTCAAGGAACCAATTTTTTTTTTCAATTTCTAGAGCTTATTCTTTATCGAAAAAAAATTTTAAAAATATCTAAATTCATATATTAACATTGTGAATGTGAAAAATATTTTTCGAATTCACCGTTTGAATCCGGATTCACGTTGTGAATTTTCGAAGATTCACATTGTGAATTTGACGTAAAAAAAAATTCGAATTTTATATCATTGGAAAAAGGATAAAAAGTTATGAATTTCTGTATTTTTAGTTTTTTTTTTGATAAAAAATAAGTTCTAAAAGTTGAAAAAAAAATTAGTTCGTTGGTTAATTATGGTTCTCTATTGAATCTCACATTTATATATATATATATATATATATATATATATATATATATATATATATATATATATATATATATATATATATATATATATATATATATATATATATATATATATAAAGTGACCAGTGGGAAGTGGGAAGCTGGAACACAGAGTTACAAGAAACAAAAAAAAGCTGGATCCAAAATACAATAATAACTAGAAAATGCAAAAGGTTATGAATATTGAAATATTGCAAGTTTGGTAGGGACGACTCCAGGTTCTTCATCATCTGAATTTTCATTTATCTTGTCGACAACATTTTAAATTGTTTTTCTATAACTTTTTTTTTTTTTTGAATGAGGATTTTTATTAAAATTTGTTTATAAAGCTTTCCATTTAATTTTGTCATTTTTAAGTATACATACATACTTATGAAAATGAAAGATTACATAAACTATACACATACAATTATAAACTTATAAACAATATAATATATCTGCTTTTTTAGTATTTGATGTCTGTTATTTTTTTGTTTTGACAAATATTCTTGTAAGATATATTTCTTTATAATAATATCTATTTTATTTTATATATTTAAAAAAAATGGGTTAATTAGTAAAAAAAAACTATAAATATTAGTATTTTAATGATAGCTAGTGAGACCCATGTATTTTATTGGATAATTTAATATATATATATATATATATATATATATATATATATATATATATATATTAAACGAATAATTTAAATAAATAAACAAAAAAATTAATGAGTTTTAATTTTGAGAATTTTGAAATTAAAAAATAAGTTCATTAATGATATTGATCTCCATTTGCTACTGCATTTATTGAAATTATTACATCTAAATATTATATGGAATTTAAAAAATAGACAAACTTATAAAATGATATATGGAAAAAAAAAATTAATTCAAAATAAGAATAAAATGATATTTGACAATTTAAACGAGAATGTAACAAGTGAAAAAAAAAACATATCTATCTACTCTAATAAATGAAAATGACTTTGCCACATGTCCTTCTCTCATAAGATTAGCCACATGTCATTTTGTCATAATTTGAAATATATTTAATTTCCACTTGTCATTATTTTAATTTTCATTTTCAATATATCATTGATTACATTCTATAAATTAAACTACCATAATGATTATCAAATTTTAAATTTTAAATTCAATTCTGAAATAAATTTACAGTTTAAACCTTTATGTTTAATATTTTGTTATAATTAACCCGTTTAGTACACACTAAACTCATAATTTTAATTAATTTATTATTTGCATATTTTTTTCTCATAATTTTCACTTATTTCAATTTCAAATTCAAATAAAATTTCTATTTAATCGTTCGTACTTAACATTTTGTTTTAATCAACCCGTATATTATACGGGTCTCACAACTAGTATTTATTAGAATAAGATGAGATGATTAGGGGTAAAACAACATATATTTAAACCAAATGAGGTAGAATGTAATCGTCTATAAAAAAAAAAAGTTAAAAGGTACGAAATAAAGCTATGGCTTCGGTGGAGGATTATATATGTTGTCGTGTATTGAGTTTTCTAAAAGTTGATTGGTTGGTTATTATAATTGGTATTTTGACTAGACCTTGTTGAATTCTTCTTATTCGAAAAGTTCTTTCCGTTTTTGGATTGGAAAGAAAGTATTTAATTCTCCTAAAGTTTTATGATAAAAGGATCTTTCAATAACATCAAATGAAGAAATAAAAGACTTAGAAAACCGTTCATGCGCAAACACGTTAAAATCAAAGAAAAAATTTATGTGTTTGACATCGATGCTAGAAATTTGTTTCCATGTGCGACAAGTATAGAGATTTTGAGAGTTTTTATTTTTTAACTTTAAAAAATATAGAATGATAGAAAAAGAGTTACAAGTTTTTATTTTACACAAAAGAAATTAATTCCAAAGCATTTTATTTTACACCAAAAAAATTAATTCAAAAGCTATTTTAAAATAGTTTTTAGACAAAATTGCAAAAATGGTCCCTGTGGTATGCAAAATTTTGGGGTTTTAGTTCAAACCACGAGTTTTTTTGGATCTATGGTCTTTTTGGAGTGGTTTCTATGTGGTTTTGGTCCCTGGACTTAACTCCCGTTAACTTGGATCTGTTAAGCCCCCTCACGTGCCTCACACGTGAGGGTAATTTTGTCATTTCATATATTAGGGACCATTTTTGCATAAACGTTTTTTGGATTAATTGATATTTACCCCTCATTTACTTTCCCCAACATTCGTCAACTCCCCAACTCCCTCCTTCTTGCTTCTGCTCCATTGAACCTGCAAAAAACCCTCGTTGCTTATCCAAACAAGATAATCGACACTACACATACAAGGGCATACGTTTAATACGAAATGGTGTTCGTAATGTGGCACATCAGACCAACACACGAAGTTGTTGATGTATCAACTGTATATGGTAAGTTGCTATGTTTCTTTAACTTTTATACTTTGCATTTTCTTATTGATTTAGAACAAAAAAATGCAAAAATTTGACTTTGTTAATATGTACAATTTTGATTTTTAGCTGGTGCACCCACATGGTTTAGTATTAAGCTTCATCACGGTGGGAAATTTACTAAGTTACCTGATATAAAGTACATTGGAGGTGAAGTGCGTTATGTTGATTATGTGGGCATTGATGAGTTTTCTGTGCATGAACTTGATGCCATAATGCTTGACCTAGGTTACCCAGACCCACAGAATTCTAAATTCACTGATGAATCCCTAGTTATATACTACCATTTTAGGATACCCAATGGTGACTTTCAATTTGGTCTTAGAGCTTTAGGGAATGATCAGGATGTGATCAACCTTTCTAAATACATTGCACATAACAAGCTGATTGAGGTGTACACAGAGCATGGAAAGACAAATTTACTGACTTACTTCATGTCACCAAATGCAAAGGGTAAAGTTGTCATTGAGGAATTACCAGAAAATGATGATCAAGGGGCTGAAGTTGAGGGTCAAGTTCATGCAGTTTCTCCAATGAAAAATGTGAACCATGGTAATGGTGAGCCTATTGGTGAGTTCATGTCTCTGATTCTTTTTGGGGGTAAGAATGATAGTTTCTCACCAGAGTATAAAAGGGGTAGGGTTGGGAATTCCAATATAGGTGAAAGTTCTTGTAGCAAGAGGCTTAATTTAGATTATATTGATGAGGGTGTTCACATTTCAAAGGAAAAGAATGATGATTAGGATGGTTCAACTGATGTTCAGGAGGCAGCAACTTGTGTTCTTATTGATGAGATGGATGGTGTTAGGGAGGCTGCAACTATTGTTCAACAGGCATCAACTGTTGATGAAGGATGCTACAACACCCCTGTTAATAATGCTGATGAACAATTGAATGAGTTATTTTATAACCTTATGGAAAATTTGATTGAGAGTGATGATGATAATGCAGAGTATGAAGGTGATGGAGAATCTGAAGAGGGTAATCAAGAGTATGAAGAGGATGATGAATCTCAAGAAAGTGATCCAAATTTTGAAGAGTATGATGAATCTGAAAATAGTGATCCAGGGTATGAAGAAGATGAGAGACAAATAGAAGATGAAGATCATGTGGATGACATAATGGATGTTGACAACAATATACAAGATGTTGATGTGGACATGGGAGACTTCACTCTCAATGTTGAAAGTGATGTGGAAGGTTCTTGTATAAATGTTGTTCATGGGCATGAACCTGAAGATATGGAAGTGATCAACAATGAGGAATTTGAATCTTTGGATGAAGGATCTGACCAAGATAGAGAGAGAAGAGCTCTTATCAAGAATCTGAGAAAAGAAAAAAGGTGCAGTCTTGGGGCAGTACATAAACAATCATTTTCAGTTGGAGATAAATGTAATAGTAAAAAAGAATTAAAGGAGGCAATTGATCTGCATGCACTAGAATCAAGAAGGAATCTTTTCTTTAAAAAAAATGACAATGTAAGGCTTAGGGCATAGTGTAGGGTAGTTGTACCTGTCACCAATAAAGGCCAAGTGGGTAGTCAAGCTACCACTTCAAAAAGAAAGGGTAAAGAATTAAAGACACAAAAAGTAACATGTGGTTGGTACATTCATGCATCTAGGTCAAATCCTGAATCCGACTGGTTTATAAGGACCTTAAACCAAACTCACACATGTTTGCAAACAAGGAAACTCAGGGCTTGTACTGCTTCTTTAATCAGCAAAAAAATCTTTGATCAAGTTGAGGCGAATCCAGATATACCTTTGAGAGCCATACAAGATCACTTTCAAAAGACCTACCAAGTGGGTGTTACTATAGACAAGGTGTTCAGGGCAAAGGATAAGGCAAGAAAGCATATAACTGGGGACTACACAAAGCAGTATGAACTGTTGAGGGACTATGTTCTCGAACTTCAAGCCACCAACCCAGAGACCACAGTGAAAATAGATGTATGTTCTGAGCCTAACCCTGATTCCCCAACCATGCAGTTTAGAAGAATTTATGTGTGTTTGGGTCTACTGAAAAAAGGGTTCAAGGCATGCCTTAGGGACTTATTAGGTTTTGATGGCGCCTTCATGAAAGGACCATTCCCTGGGCAGGTCCTTTCAGCAGTTGGTCTTGATTCCAATAATGGAATTTACCCATTAGCATATGGGATTGTTGAGTCTGAAAACACAGAAAGTTGGAAATGGTTTTTAGATAACCTTGGGGATGACTTGGATCTTGGAAGAAACTCAAATTTTACTTTCATAAGTGACATGCAAAAGGTAAAGCTGGAAGTGGTTTTTATACATATGGTCATTTAAAGTGTGGTTTTAAATTAATTCTAATGATTGACAATTAATTTTTGCAGGGTTTACATACTGCAGTTGAGCAATTGTTTCCCAATGCTGAGCATAGATATTGTATCAGAAATATTCATGACAATATGAGGAAAAGATGGAGGCAAACAGAGTACAAGGACCACTTATGGAGGTGTGCATCAGCTACCACCATTCCTGAGTTTGAACATTTGATGAAGGAGTTTAGTCAGTATGATAAGGAGGCATGTGAATGGTTGAAACAAATTCCTCCTAAACATTGGGCAAGGAGTCATTTTTCAGGTAAATATATATATATTCCAATTTGGTCCTTATGTCTTTCACTTAGTGAACTGTTTTACTTGTATGTGAATTGTATTAAATGTTTTTTAATGGTAATGTACACATAGGAAGAGCAGTTTCTGATGTGTTGATATCAAACATGTGTGAAGTGTTTAATGGGAAGATAGAGAAAGGAAGGGATAAACATGTCATTGGATGTTTAGAATACATAAGGGAGTATCTAATGAAGAGGATATGCAATGTCATGAAGGAAATGAAAAAGGCTAAAGTTCCACTAACACCCACATCAATAGACATCCTAGGTGCAAGAAAAACAGTTGCTTCACAATACATTGCTAGGTGGAATGGGGGAGATAAGTATCAAGTCACAGGAGCTTTGCAGGATCAACATGTGGTTGATGTTAGGAACAAAACATGCACTTGCAAAAAATGGGAATTAATTGGAATTCCATGCAGACATGCAATTGCAACTCTGAATGAGATGAGTAAAGACCCAGAGGCTGAGCTTGACATTTACAAATGGGTTCACAAGGTGTTTTTCTAGAGACATGGAAAAAGGCTTATTCTTTTAAAGTGGAGCCAATTAAGGGTAGATCTATGTGTCCCAAAAGTGAATGTCCCACAAAGCTAATCCCTCCTCCACATCGCACTCAGGTTGAAGGCCTAAGAAAAAGAGAAGACAAAGTGAGGGTGAAAGGTTAATCAAAAATCAGAAGGCAAGTCAAGGTGATGGAGTGAATGCTACACAAGAAGGAGGTTCCCAAAAACCAACAAATGATGGAGTGCAGAAGCTATCAAGGAAGCATATCAGTGTTACTTGTAGCAAATGCAAGAACAAGGGACACAACTCTAGGACCTGTAAAAGGCAAGGTGGGAATTAGTCCAAGAAGTAATGTGGCATGCATGCATGGGGTTTTCTGTGATTTTGGTTGGTTATGAAAACTTGGTTGTTATGTTTACAATATTTTGTTGAAAACTTTTGGTTGGTTGTTATCTTAGGTATGGTAATGTGTCCCTTTTGGTAATGTTTAGAATCTTTGGTTGTTATGCTTAGAAACTTTGGTTGTTATATTACAAGTCTTAATGAAATGTGCATTTTGGTTATGTACGATTGGTTCTAATATATACATTTTGGTAATACATTCATACCATTTCTATTCATATGTTAATTCTGATACATTCATACCATTTTGGTAAAACATTCATTACACTTGCATCATAAAATTGTACATATATCATTATCATCATAAGTCACTACAAACATGATCACATAAAATTACAACAAAATGACCAAAACACCCTTCACAGTATACACCTACCCTACACAAACCAAATACAGAAGAATACAATCACAAAGAAAAACCAACTTCCAAACATGTACATTTTCAGCTTCAAATTGTCATCCTTCAATGCTTTGACATTTACCACCAACATGTTGTTCCTGTATATCAGTCCATTGCATTGATCCCATAGCATGTTCATACTTCTAACCAACTCATTGCACCGTTCCTACGCTGAATTCAAATTTCTTAGCAGACCAGGTATGATGGCTTTAGCCCTAGCACACATTGGGGGATCAAGCCACCAAATAAACCCACAAATGGAATCATTCATAAGGCATGCAAAAAATCTCCTTCCTGGATTCAGAGGGGTCCAAGACGTTTTCACCACAACAACTTTTCCGCAAAAACATAGCACCATTTTTGTTGTAGCAGAGCTCAAGAAGAAGAAGGGTAGAAGAAAAGAGACGTTGGGGAACGTTGGGGAAGAAGATCACAGGAAGTGGGGGTATTTAAAAGGAATTAATCCAAAAAACGTTTATGCGAAAATGGTCCCTAATATATGAAATGAAGAAATTACCCTCACGTGTGAGGCACGTGAGGGGGCTTAACAGATCCAACTTAATGGGAGTTAAGTCCAGGGACCAAAACCACATAGAAACCACTCCAAAAGGACCATGGATCCAAAAAACTCGTGGTTTGGACTAAAACCCCAAAATTTTGCATACCATAGGGACCATTTTTGCAATTTTGTCTAGTTTTTAAAGTACATTTAGCTTTTATCTTTTTGTTCGAGTGTGTTTAACAAGTTTTTGGAGTCTTTACAAACATCTAACTTTTATTTTATAAAAGAAAACTTTGAAATTAAAAATAAGTTTTGTTCGAAAATATGTGTTAGTGTATATATATATATATATATATATATATATATATATATATATATATATATAGGGTTAGGATTAAACGTGAATGATAAATATAGTGTGAATGTAAGACTAAATCTGGACCATCGGATGAGAATCATCATGTGATTAGGAATTAATGATGATTTTATTATTTTTATTATTTAATTCTTAAATTAAATAGCTGAAAAAATTGTTACAAGGGTAATTCAGTATTTTGTCGAATTTTAAAAAGGAAGTCGACATGTTACGTTCATATAACCCGATTGTTTCGTTCCACAATTTAATATTATCCAATATTATTAGGAAATACTGTGTATGATATTAAGAAATGAATATACGATTTCCTTCAAAACAAATCAATCATCCACTCTCTAAAGATATCATATACCTAATTCCAAAAATACAATAGATGACTAGGCGTATAAGAAGAGTGATACAGGGTTTACATTCACATCAAAGAATCGGACACTAGCTGAAGAATTGAAGAATGAGAAGTTGATCAAGCTCAAGATTAAGAGAGAACTTAAAAACGAAGTTCACAAACACAACATTTGCGCCACTTCAGATCGAAGACGACGACGATTTTGTCGATCCACCGCTGCCAGGTAATGTTTAGTTTTTTTGTTCTGTTCTATATGCTTCAAGAATGGAAGTGCTATTTGGAAAAATGTGTTCGTTCTGTGAGTTTGATAACGTGAAGTAGGAGAAATCTGTATGAAATTAAGTTCAAAAACAATTTGGTTTGAACCGGTGAAGTTTGAACATGGTAATGTAGTGAATAACGAGTTTGGGACTTATTCTTCAAGATTTATGATAATCTATGTGTAATATGGTGTATTCTAAAAATCAGTTGTTATTCTTTGAGAATTAGGTATGAATTTATGTGTGAAACAATTTAGGGTTTTGGTAGAATGTTAAGGGGATTTTGGGTTTGCTGGTGTTGTCGCTTATTACTAAATGTTCTGTTAATATTTGTATGCTCTTGTACATGTAATGCTCTAAGAATTAATGGTTGCTTGCAATTGTTGTGATGTTGAGATGAATTGGTGCTACGACAGTTGAATTGTATAGTTTTATGTTGGTTGTAACGGTTAAATGCATTATTTAATGATAGATGACAATTGGGTTGGTAAAAAAATTGATGTTAGTTGAACTTTGAATTCAATGGCATGTTAGGATCAGTGGTATGTTATTGTGCACGACCTACATGAAGTGAAATACATTATTATAGAATGTGTTAATGTACAGGCTTGGTTGAGAATGGCATGGGGTAGTACAAAAGAAGTGAACAATTCTGTTAGAATATTATTTACGACATAATGAACAATATTTTTCAAGAATATTGTGAAAGAAGTAATAAAGGAGAGTATATCAAATTCTATGAGAATACGTAATGATAGTAGAGTGGTTTATTTTTTTTATTATTGTTAACGAATTGTATTGATTTAGGTAAGTTAAAACTAATTTTTTTAACTTGATTTCATGCACAATTTATGGTGTAATAGAACAATCTCCGTCAGCTATAGCAGCATTTGATGGACAATTACTAATGGTAGAAGTCATTGTACAGCATGAAGCAACTATAAATGAAGGAGAAAAGAAAATCAGAAAAAAAGGCACATAGTAGAGTCAACAAAGAAGGGTAGAAAAGTTAAAAGAAAAGATGATGGTTTCAAAGTTGGTGAAATGAGATCAAAAAGAAAGTGCAATTTAGAAGCAAGGGGTAGTACAAGTAAAAAGGAATATGGTTTTGGGATGAAAAAAGCCAATTGAAATAAGTAGCAATTCGAAAAACATGTTTGAGAAGAAAGTAACGCAAAAGAAATTGGAAAAGAAGATGGATAAAAGCCATTCGGAAGGGCTTAGAAGACTAAATAGTAGAATGTCACTGGCGAAGATGAGCCTAGCTGTTAGGAGTTTGACTAGGGCGCAAAAAGAACAAGTTAGAAAAATGGGTTTAGCTACGTTATTAGATATAGATATTGATAGTTTACTAGGGCACTTGAACTACTATCTTCTTGATAACTATGATCCATTGACAAATAGACTTGTGTTGCCAAATGGTGCATTGGAAATAACCAAAGTAAGTATACATGAGATTATGGGTATACCTATGGAGGGTGTTAATATTAAGGAACTACCTTCTTGTGGTGTGGAAAATCATGTACTTCAAGAATGGATGGCTCAGTATCCAAAAAAATTGCTTTCTAGTACAGCTAATTCAAACATTTATACTACTGGTATAAATGTATTCCAACATTTGATGAAAATAAAAATAATTGTAATTATCTAATTCAATGAAATCAATCTTATTCCAAATGAAAATAAATGTAATTATAATGATCTTATTCAATGAAATCAGACATATCCAAACATTTGATGAAAATAAATTCTCATAACCATGAAAAAATAATATGACTTGCAAATGAAATTAAAATCCAGTCACATTATATCTTCCTATATGGACAATTCCTCATATCATGATCAGTCAACTTATTGCAAATCCTACATAGTCTCTTCCTTTCCACAACTGAATTTCTTTCAATAGCGACATTCTAATGTGGTTTCACACATCCGTGAATCTTAATATAATGAAGTTCCTCTATATCCAAAACCAACTTTTGATACACTGCTTTTTGTGTCCCATGCGATGCTTCAAAACCCACTGATTAAGACGATCATTCATCCTCTTCAATAAACTGATAATTTGATATATATATATATATATATATATATATACATATATATAAAGCCATATTAATTTGTAAGTTTATTATAAAAGACTGTTATGTTCAAACTGAAACTACTACAAAACAAATTCCTGTATTTTGTTCAATTTAACAGAACTATTCAAGTTAATTATGAATAATCTGGTAGAATGTGTATATATTCAAAATTGTTTTAAAAATTCTTTAAGAATATATGATTCTTTAAGAATATATCCTTATTCACATATCTTACAAAAAAAAAGTCTTTTATCAAAATTCTTTCAACGTCGTTGTATGTTTACTAACTTTAATAAACTTATAACCGACGATGATTATGAATAATAAAATAGATAATTCTTTAAGAATTTCGTATGACGATGGAACAAAGCAATGGAAAAATAACCAGTTTGTAAAAATATATAAACAAAAAGAAATAGATAAAATCATACCTTTATTCCAAACAAAAATTGAACATATCCTTGCTTATAATTGTGTTGTTTTCAGCATCGATGAGACCCATTATCACAACAAAATCAGAATTGTTGAGTATGATAACTTCAAATGAACTACAACAAAACATGATTAATAAAGGAGGCATGAAAACAAGATGTCTATTTGAACCCCAATTAAACAGATCTGATACTTAATTAACCAACCGAAAATATATTATCATTTGAAACGTTCGAATTGCTTCCGTATATACAACTATTTTAATTTAGGTAATACAAAAGAAAATGTCGATCATATCCCTTTGTAGATCAATGGTTGACGTTTGGTCTTACAATCACACAATAGTTAGGGTTCATATATGAACCTAACCATATATATATATATATATATATATATATATATATATATATATATATATATATATATGAGATCCCTAAAGATTAAAAAACACTTAAGAACCCTTTTTTATTAAGGTATAACTCAGAAAACTCATTTTCATCTTTTATTATTTCTATCTACACACATTCCATGAATATTTTCTCTCTCATCTCAAACCTGATTAATACACAAACATTATCACTAGTTGCTACCAGCCATCACCTCTTGCCGCCGGCGAATCGTCACCGCCTACTACCACCGGTGAACCACCGTCATCAGAAAACACAAGCTCCAGTTGGCTCTAGATCTATAATTTCAACTTCTGATCTACGATTTTTAGCTTCAAATTTATGATTTTCAACTTCAGATCTATGATTTTCAGATTTAGACCTACAATTTCCTTCTTCGGATCTACGACTTTTGTCTTCAGATCTATGATTTTTGTCGTCAGATCTAAGACATTCTCCTCCAAATTTATGAGCTCCAACAAGATGCATAACCACCACCTTCATTCCTCACTGTCAACACGAATTCCTCTTTCATGTTGTTAATCTACCACCAACGGAAACACAGATCTGATAACATCTAATGAAAATACCTAGCCTCCATATCCACAATCAATCGCCACCTCGTCTCAGATTTGGAGTCACAAAGTTGTTTAAGATTAACTTTCACTTTTAAAAATGCAAAGCATCTTATATCTGGTGCGATTTGGTCAAATCTGATACCATCTTCATCACCGTCAACTTCGTTTCCACCATTGCTACCACCACTGATGTCCACTACAACCTCCTACTGTTGACATCACGTTCAGATCTGGTCAGATCTGGTCTATGTCGTTCGATTTTTCTAAATCTATTTTGTGTTATGTTGTTTCATGTATAGATTTGAAGTTATAACGATGGTACTAGTGGCTGATGGTAGTTCCACCACCTTAGCTATGTTCCAACACTGCCATCTCCTTCATCTCTTTCTCTCTGATCTCTAATGAAACACATTATGTATGTGGATTTGTGTTTTGATTACTTTGCCATCTATTAACTTGTGAATTTAATGATTTTATCTCTCATGTATTGTATATTTTTGTTAATCATAGTTTTTTTTGTTAAGTTGTGAATCAATGTTTTTTTTTTCTTATTTGTTATAATATTTACATCAATTGTTATTCACAAGTTATGTTTTCTGGTTGCTATACTGTGAATTAAAATTAGGATGTGTATTATTATGTTAATGTTTTTCTCAAATAATGTGAATTTATTTTTTTAAGCTGTGAATTTTGATTTTTAATGTTTCAATTATTGTTTAGTTGTGTTAAAGTTAGTTTTACATGTGAATGAACGAATTAATATGTTTTAAATTGCGAATACTTTGAATAAGATTCCTAAACTGTTTTATTAAACGTTTAATGAGAGTCCTAAAATACTATATTAAACTGTGAATTTGCTTGGTGCACACAAGATATTTGATGAAATTCTTCAATCAAATCAATTGTGATTTTAAGTTGTAAATATCGTGAATGAGAGAAACAACTTTAATAAACTGTGAATTAAAGTTTTGAAATTTAAGTTTTAAGTTGAGAATATAACTTTAAAGTATGATGTTTTGCATTAAACTTTGAAATTATTATACTAAGTTGTGATTGATTTTATTAAACCACAATTTGATTGTATTAAGCTGTTGATTAACTATATTAAACTATGAATTTACTGTATAAACTATGAATTTTTTTATTAATTATTTTTTTTTCTTTTGAAATATAAGATGAAAGTAGCGTTATATACATATCTGATATAATCTAATTTTGAATAAAGTATGTAAAATTCAAGACAAAACTGCAAAATTGGTCCTTATGGTTTGCGAAAAACTTTGGATAGGGTCCAAAAAGTTTTCAACTTGCATGGAATGTCCAAAATCAAAAACCTCCTGTGATTTTGGTCCAAAAAAACTTGAAAATACGATTATGCCCTTTTATTTTCTATTTTGTATTTTGTATGATTATCCTAATACTATTTTACTTTAAAAATAAAAAGAAAAGAAAAGAATTATTCCTTACCCTAACCCACCCCCACAGTTCTCTCTCTCTCTCTCTCTCTCTCTCTCTCTCTCTCTCTCTCTCTCTTCCCCTTCTTAATTAGATTTTATGGGTTTCAAATACTTGTAAATTGTCCAAAATTAGTACTTGCTTGCTTTTCAAATCGTTATAACTAACACATACACATAACACATATATACATAGGAGGTGGAGAAGGTATCAGATACTGAATCAATTCTAGTAAATAATAAAGCTAGAGGGAAAGGATCGAGACTAGTTTGCCTCCTCAATATTCAACTAATTATGGTTCCGCTACTTCAATAATTGCACAATTCATAACCATATCCATAAGAAACTGATTATACAAGAAGCAAATTCATATGTGAGATTGTGTTTTCTCCATGTCTCTGTCGTGTCCTCGCTGTCCTCCACCATCATTGGAAACCTCCTTGTCCCTTCATATTCTCCATTTTTCTCTAGCTCTGCTCATTCATTGGCTATCAAATCCACAAAAATGATGAGTATTTCTGGTATCAGGTGGGTTTCTTGAGTATTTTAGGTTTCTAATGGGTGTGGTGAAGGCTTTTATTGTTTGCCTCAAGGAAATCTCGGTGGCAGCCACCGTGTCTGCTTAAGCGATAGCCCTTGCACCTTCCCCTGACACTGGAGCTGCCTTTCCATCCCAATTCCTAGAGTAACCGGTTTCTGGAGTAATGATCGAAACATCTCTACTTCTTTCTCCAGTTGTTTTTTTCCAGAATTGATCAGAACATCACTAGAGATTTCTGGAAGATTGATTTTATCTTTGATTCCCCTCTTTGCTCTCCTAATTCTAATAGTTGGAATGGCAGAATCGAGGTTACCTTTTGAATTAGAGTGAATGGAGAAGACGGGTCTTGTTGCTAGTGATGAAAGTCGACCCAATAACCTTCATTCTCAATTTCACTAACTTGAAACACCGTCTCCTCCTATTCTATTGCTGTGAACCACCATTGATGGAACCCTAGAATCACTCGACTGAGTGATTTCATCTATTCCAGTCACATCCATTTTCAAATAGTGAAAATAACTGCAATTATGTCAAGAAAAAAATTTGAAGAAGTAAGACACATGTAGGGCGGCGGTGGTAATGGCTTTAAGGCGACAATAGTTGTGGGTTCAGGGCAGTGGCGGTCATGTGGTGGTGGATTGAGGTCCTGTGTTTTAAGTTTTTGACTTTTTGTTTAAGAGAGAGAGAGAGAGAGCGAGAGAGAGAGAGAGACAGAGACAGAGACAGAGAGAACGGTGGGGGTGGGTGGGGGTAAGGAGATAATTCTTTTTTTCTTTTTATTTTTAAAGTAAAATAGTATTAAGATAATTATAAAAAACACAAAAAAGAAAATAAAAGGGCATAACCGTCTTTTCAAGTTTTTTTGGACCAAAATCACAGGAAGTTTTTGATTTTGGATCTTCCATGCAAGTTGAAAACTTTTTGGACCCTATCCAAAGTTTTTCGCAAACCATAAGGACCAATTTTGCAGTTTTGTCAAAATTCAAATTGTGAAGATTTGTTTAAATAAACTTTGAAAGAAGTATTAACCTATAGATCTAACAATATACATGTAAGTTATAAGTTGAAAATATGGCTGTGAATGTATAATTTTTGTGTCAACCATGATTCCCTTCCCAACTCGTAACTTCAAAGAAGAAGGCAGAGGAAAAAGAAATCTTGACACCTTCTGAAAGGTGGAGGTAAACTTTCCCTTGATGCAATAAAGAAAATTCCTAGATATGAAAAAAATTTAAAAGAAAATTTCACAAACAAAATAAAATTGCAAGGGAACAAAAATATTTCTATGAGTGAGAATCTAACTGCGGTTTTACAAATTAAAGAAAACTCGCATCAAAATGCAAAGACGTTGGAATTTTTACAGTTCCTAGCAAGGGAGGGGATGTTACAATTAGTAGTGACATGCCTAATCTTGGTTCTTCTATTAATTGCATGTCCTATTCGGTACATTAATCGTTAAATGGTTGTCCTTTAAATGAAACGAGTGTCATAATTCAACTTGCGGATAAGTCATGTGTTTTTCTTAAGGGTATCATAGAGGATGCTTTGGTACAAGTTAATCAACTGGTCTTCTTGCTTCATTTTTATGTGATTTATTTAAAGGAAAAAGTTTCCTCAAAATCGACTCTCATTTTTCTTAGAAAAGCCTTTTTGAAAATGGCTAGAACAAAAATTGATGTAAATGTGGGAAATCTAACAATGGAATTTAATGGTGAAACAATAAGTTTTAACATTTAAGATGTTGTGAGATATCCTAGTGATGTCTCTTCTTTATATTTTGTTGGTGTTATTAAACCAATAACTCAAAAGTTGTTTGAGTTGACTAACGGTGATATGTTAGAGATGATTTTAAGCAAATGATTTGATTGTGAAAAGCTCTCCAAGAAATTGAAGCTATATTCTTTGCATCTGAAAGTCAAAAATTGGTTAACAACTTGGAAGTGAAGAAATATACATGAATCAATGTCAATCAGTTTGAGTTATCTCAAACTCACATAAAGTTACCACAATCCATTGTTCAACCACCGAACTTAGAGCTAAAGGTTTTGCCTCAACATTTTACGTATGCATATTTGGGAAAGAATGACACTCTTTAGGTCATTATTTTCACCCATTTGACCAAATTCATAGAGGAGGAACTCCACAAAATATTGAAAAAGCACAAAGAAGTAATGAGTTAGACGATTACGAATATCAAAGGATTGAGTCCTTCCATTTGTATGAATAAAATTTTAATGGAAGGCAAATGCAAACCATGTAGAGATGCACAAAGAAGGTTGAATCCACCCTTGATAGAGGTTGTAAAAAAGGAGATCCTAAAGCTTCTTGATGCGGGAATGATCTATCTAATCTTGGATAGCAAGTGGGTGAGCCAGGTGTATGTAGTTCTGAAGAAATGGGTATTAAGATGATCGAAAACAAAAAAAGGTATAATGGTCCCCACCAGTGTGTAAAATTGGTGGAGAGTGTGTACTGACTATCGAAATCTTAATGCAAGCACGAGAAAAGACCATTTCCAATAGCCTTTCATCGATCAAATGTTAGAAAGGTTAGCCAAGAAATCTCGTTATTGTTGTCTAGACGGGTATTCATTTTTTCACCAAATCTCAGTGGCACCAACAAAACAAGAAAAGACAACTTTTACATGTTTATTTGGCACTTTGCATACCGTAGAATGCCATTCAGATTATGTAATGCCCCAACTACTTTCCAACGTTGCATGGTTAGTATTTTCTCGTAATAGGTTGAAAACACAATTGATGTTTTTATGGATAGTTGGACGGTATATGTGGAAACTCCTTTAAAGAGAGTTTGACCAATCTCACAAAAATTTTAAACAGATGCATTAAGAGAAATTTAGTTATAAATTTTGAAAAAAGATCATTTTCTAGTGAGTCAAGGTCTCATTTTGGATCACGTTATTTGAAAGAAGGGAATCAAGGTAGATAAGGCTAAAATTGATGTTATTCAAAGCTTAACTTATCCAACTTGTGTCCGAGGATTTTGTTTTTTTAGGTCATGCGGGTTTCTACCAAAAATTCCTATAAGGCTTTTCCAAGATAACAAGACCAATGTGTCAACTCTTACAAAAGGACAACGATTTCAAGTTTAATGAGGCATACAAAGATACATTTGACAAGCTCAAAGTGCTGCTTACATCTGCTCCTATTATACAAGCATCGAATTGGGATCTCGAATTTGAGATCATGTGTGATGCAAGAAACTAATCTATATGATCCGTTTTAGGTCAAAAGAATGGGAGGGCCTCCCACGTGATCTATTATGCATCATGGACACTAGGAAATACTCAAAGAAACTACTCTACCATTGAGAAGGAGCTATTGGTCATGGAATTCTCTTTGGAGAAGTATAGACAATGCCTCCTTAGTACCAAACACATTGTATTTTCGGATCATGCGGCTCTGAAGTACTTGATGAAAAAGAAAGATGCAAAGCCAAGACTCATCTGGTGGATCCTACTAGTATAAGAATTTAGTTTGGAGATTTAGGACAAGAGTAAATGTGAACATATTGTTGTCAACCATCTAAGTTGGATCATGTCAAATGAGACTCCTTCTCCCTTACGAGACAAGCATCCGGATGAGCATATCATTTCTCTAACTCAATAAATTCCTTAATATGTCGATATCACTTTTTAGTCAAAAAATGTGTGCCAATAGATTTACACGAGCTCAAAAGATAAATTGAAAAGTGATGCAAAATACTATATATGGGATGACCCTTATTTGTGGAAACATTGTCCTGATAAAATCATTAAGATATGTGTTCCCCAATAAGAGCATCAATATATTTCACAATTTTGTCTTGAACTTTCTTGTGGGGGATACTTCAGCCCTAACCAAGCTTTGAGAAAAGTTCTCGAATGTGGATTATTTTGGCCAACCATGGTAGGCGACTGTTATTTGTTGTGAACGGTGCAATAGGACGGAAAATATTTCTCAAAAGAACCAAATGTCACAAAATCTGGTCTTTGTTTATCAATTTTTTGACGTATGGGGGATTGATTTTATCAGCCCATTTCCTGTTTCATTTTGGTAACATTTACATCTTGCTAGCAGTTGATTATGTTTCTAAATGGGTTGAAGTCAAAGCCAAAAGATCATACGATGCCAAAACAGGTATCGACTTATTAAAATCTAATGTGTTTGTGAGATTTGGTGTGCCTAGGGATTTGATCAATGATCAAGGGATATTTTTTTTAGAAAGATGATGGAGGATTTGATGAAGAAGTACAATGTGATCCACCATGTCTCTACCGCCTACCACCCCTAAACGAATGGTCAAGCAAAATTTTTAGATCAGGAAGTCAAGTCTATTCTAGAGAAAATGGCTAACCCAACAAGAAATGATTAGAGTTTGAGACTTGATGACGTCTTGTGGCCTTACCAAATCACTTACAAGACCCCAATAGGAATGTCTCCATTTAGATTGGTATTCGGAAAGCCATTTTCATCTTCCTGTTGAGTTATAGCATCATGCATTTTGGGCGGTGATACAGTGCAACTTTGATAAAGATGAAGCGAAGAGACATAGGAAGATTCAATTACAAGATCTAAAGGAATTGATAAATGAGTAATATGAAGACGCAAGAACTTACAAGGAGAAAACAAAGGCCTTTCATGACAAATCCATCAACTGGAAGCATTTCAAACCGGGGGACTAGGTTTTGCTTTATCATACCCATTTGAAGTTATTTCCCTAGGAAATTAATATCAAAAGGGGTTGGACTGTTCCTTGTGATAAAAGTCTTTAAACATGGAGTGGTAGAGATCCAGAGTGAAGAAACGGGACAAATTTTGTAACAACCCAAAATTTAGAAAGATTTGACTTTTAGTCAAATATTGACCAAAAGAGGGATTTGGTCATTTGTGATAAAAATATGAGATTTTGAAGTTGTGACTTCATGAAAATGTCTGAGAAGAATTTAATTTAGTAAGAAGATGTAAGATGAGTAAGTTCAATAGTACGAATGCATGAGAAAACATATTTTTGGTCAAAAGGGCAAAACGGAAATTTTATGCTTGTTAGCCCTACTTTGTGACTTAATAGATTAAGGCATGTATTAATTCAATGAGAAGTGACTTAAATTACTTGTAGAATGTGTTCCTAGATTTGCATAGATATAAAGATCATCAAAATGGATAAGAAATGGAAAAGATATGAATGTTTTGAAGTTGGGACAAAAATGTCCCCAAAGTTGGAATGGAATTAGCGATGTACTTTGCTGATTCCCAGAGACCACGACAAGACCATCTACTTATTACGACATGAAAATGCATAGAAAACACATATTTAATCTATTAAACCTCTTTTCTCGAACATACTTCATTGGGTTCGTAGGACGGTTCTGCTATGGTGATTTTGAGGCTGTGAAGTTGTCTAGAGAAGGCTAGAATCAAGGGAAACAAGTTCTAATCTACATAAACACATAAAGTATTGATTTCCTCTTTGATTAAGCCTTTTAGATTTAATGTAAAATGTTCAATTTGGGTTAGAATGTAACATCCATAAAATTCATGAAAAAATTAAACTCTTAAAACCAATTCACTCATTATTCTTTACAAAGTAGTTTCAAACATGTTTATTATCAGAGCTTTCCCAAAATCATAAAACAAAACACGAGGAGGTGCACAATCATTCATTTTCCTTCCCATAATCAGATGAGGCACATGAAACATAACCCAAAACTGTAAGCCCAAAGCTTAGCGAGTTCCCCCAAGTACCAACATACACAAAATAACACATTCACAATAATTGTTGGGTTTTGAGCATTCTAACACTCCTAAGTGTACATGCAACCCTAAATATCTTGGATCTATGTTTTCTCTATTATACATGCAAATATGAAGTTTCCAAGATATTACCCTATACTAGCATACAAATATCATATACTTGGGTAATATAACAAGTTAGAATACATACCTTTTAATGAAGCTTGAAGTCTAGAACTTTAAGAGCTTAGCCCCAATAGTGTGGAAGGCTCAAGTGGAATCAAAAATCACCAAAACACCTTGGAAAACCTTTAGAGAATATGGATACTTGGCTCACACTTATGAAATCGGTTATTGCCCTCTTTAGTGTATCCACACTAGCCACTAGCCCAATTTCATGAACCATAAGACCCTTTATATAGTGTGGAGGATTAGGGTTAAACCCTAATACCCATGACCTTTCATTTCCTAGGATCCATGGGTTAAAGCTCCATGGACTATCCATGAAGACTTAGCCCAACCTAAATGAACTTTGCCCATTAAACATATATATCTAAGAGTCCATATTTGATTAGTTCCTTTTGATCACTTAATTAATTATAAATTAATTCTTGATCAATACTAATTAAGTAATATGATTATATATTAATATATTAGAACTTATAATATATTAATATAAATCATAAGCATGCTATTCTCAAAGGATTATCCATATAAATGGTTTCAGTGAAGTGAAACCCAAATGGACCATGACAAGTCGGGTCAAGTACATACCAATTATAGTTATGGACTTAGACATTAATCCAATAGTCTCTTACTTGGATAAGTCTAAAACTATTACTGAGTATCACTTCAAAACCTAACTGGCAATCATAGCTCTTAAAGCCGATGTCGAACTCTGACCTTGTCAATGAACTCTGACCTTTGTCAATGACTTGTCCATCAGATAAGGGATCATATATTCCTCCATTCTAGATATCATATGGACTGAGACATGGATTATAAATCATTCTCTCTGTCCATTTGTTGTTTCCCGATTTCCGATTCATGAAGACTGACTGACTGAACATATCAAATCAGTCCTGGCTTGGCCAAGCACTCACATGTGTCATTATTAAATCATCGAGGGTCCCACATATATCTCTTTTATCCTGAAGGTAAAAGGAATAGATAAACTTCGACTCATATGGCTTGTTCTACTACTTGTTAAATCATACACAAAGGCACGTTTTATAATATCGAGTTACCAATGCGTTTTCGTACAATCAATGTTCAACCAACTCATAGTAACAACTCATATCACTAGGTTTGAAGAATATAAGATATTATCGTCTCATGATCACTCGTGATAAAATCCATGAAGTTATTCAAATGAGCGCGGGTTGAATCCAATACTAAGAACTTATGAGCACTCATGAGTGTTGTAGCACCACTTTCGCCAACATCTTAGACCTCTACAAGTCAACCCATGACAATCTTAATTCATATCTACTTCCAACATATGACTGACTGTGGATGGTTTGAATAGCTTAGTCATTCGGTGTAACGCCCGTAGATCCGGGCTAGTCAATTTAGAGATAACAATGGTCGAAAACGAATATTTGATAAAAGATTATTTAGAATAAATAATCCTAACCAAGTTTTAGAATATGTCTCAAGGGTTTCATACATATAAAGAGCGCCGAAATCCGAGTTATAACGAAGAAGTTATGACTCGTCGAAGTTTAGCGACGGAACCGGCACGACACCGCGAAGATGTAAATAGTGAATTTATGATAGAGAGACTTTTAGCCTTAGTAATCTAAATGAAAGTCGTAGAATATGTTAACGTGAGAACGTCCATAAAAAGAACGCCCAAATCTGACTTCGTATGAGGAAGTTATGATTTTTCGAAGTTTCGGCTTAGCGGTGTACAGCCCGAAGTTCGAGTATTAGATCGAGCGGTTTTTAGCCGACACAACCTAAACGAGAATCGAAGATATCGTTATTAGTAGCGTCACGATAAAAAGACAGAAGAAAATGGACATCAGATGAAGAAGTTATGAGATTTTAACGGACCAATCCTGTCCCGGCCTGTTAAAAATATAACTTTAAAAATAAAGTCAAAATTAGCCGACGGAGTCTAAACGAAAGTTGTAGAGTACGTCTCCACCTACACATCGATATAAATAACGTCAAAAACGGAGTTCGTATGAATGAGTTAAAAATTATAATAGCATATTTACGTATTAAAATAAAGTATAAATCATATATACGTACACATATATATACATATGTAAATATCATTAGAAAGGTATCGACGATGCGGTCATTATAAGACTAATGTTGAGTTCTTTTGACATTAGTTTAGTACAAATATCGTTAAATCTATTTAAAATAATATAATAAAGGGGTGTTTAGTTGTTTATATAACTATAAGGTCATTAAGTAATTATGGAGGGTAGTTTTTGTAAATTCAATTACTATAAATAAGAGGCTTGGGCTCTCATATTTCTTGCACCATTCTCTTGATTCAAGAGTCTTTCTCTTCTCATCCCCTGAGCATTTAGGTCCCTCGTGATTCAACTTCTCTTTCTGTAGTTTTAGTATAGTAAGGTGAGCGCCGAAGCGCTACACGAATCTTTCTTAGAAAGATTCAGCAACGAAGTTCTACCCCTGCAGAGCCCGACTCCTAGCTAAAACCTCATTGTAAGTAAGTTATGCTTACCCTATTTTAATATAGCTTATATTTAAAATTAGTATTGTTATTATGAACTTATAATAAATAATTGAGCTATTATTATATAAGTGTCGTTATAATATCTTTTTAACTACTCACGGTACGGGGACTCTGGTTTAAAGAGCCGTATAGGGTTGTTGGATTTCAGAAGTGCTATAAGCCAAAATGGTCCTGCCCTCTAGTGTTTTATGTCTGGCCCCTGTCTTTACATAGTGGTTGGAAAGTATTGTTTAAACGCTTATATAATAATAATAAGACTAATAATTAGTCACGGTAAATATTAGACTAAAATCTAGTGGTAATAATAATAGGTTTCGTCGAAGGAAATTATTTTAAAGTAAACGAAGCGCTGTCCGAGTACCGAGTCACCACCTTCTCAGGTGAGTGCATAGTTACTTTCATCCTACACATAGATATGAAGTATTTAATATACATTACGTGTTGTGAATGGATAGTTACTTTCATCTTACACATAGATATGAAGTATTTAATATAAATTACGTTTTGTGAGTGCATAGTTACTTTCATCTTACACAGAGATATGAAGTATTTTATATAAACTACGTACTATATGTGCATATTATCTGAGTACTTGATGTCTATGCTGGATGAACGATTTTATTCATGTTTTAATTGGTTTAAACTGTATATATATATATATACATATATACATATATATATATATATATATATATATATATATGTGTGTGTGTGTGTATATATATATATATATATATATATATATATATATATATATATATCTACGATAATATGTTGGGTAAAACATGGGTAGATGTAATAGATGGAATATGAGTTGGATGATGAGTTGAGAGGTGTTATAGACCACGAGGTGAGTGTGAGAGGTGGACGATGTGAGAAGTCTTTCCCAAATGATGGCCCCATCATCTAGCATAATATGGATGACAACCACAGACTATTCTAGACAGTCCAGTGGAACACTAGCAGGCTCGCAACCTGTAGGTGTTGTGAACGATGTGTTTACCCGGTGTACTCTAAACCCTGGCGATCATGCAGACTTGGTGCCTAAACATTGGCAATCTTGCAGACTTGGTGCCAAAACCCTGGCGACTATGTGGACTTAGTGCCTGTTGTATAAACCCTGACGACTATGCGGACTTAGTGCCTGTTGTATAAACCTTGGTGACTATGCAGACTTAGTGCCTAAAGCCTGGTGACTATGCAGACTTAGTGCCTGTTGTATAAATCGTGGCGACTATGCAGACTTAGTGCCTAAATCCCGATGACGATGGACTTCGTGCCGATTCGTTAGGAATGAATGAATGAGGAATAATTGATTCTTACGGTAGATCCTTAAGAGTAAAGAAGATAATGGGGATGGGTAATTGGGTTGATTGTTTGATGTTTAAACATAATAATTATATTATTGTGGGTTGAAAACCCAATGTACTCACCAGGTTTCCCAACCTGACCCACTCCAGCTTATTTCTATCACAGGTGTCGATATGAAGTTACATTAAATTGAGAGATTAAAGAGGTGTAGATCACTAGTGATAATGAATGTAAGTTCTGTTTATGCTTATGTTTCTGTATTGACGATGACATCCCAAATGTTTTAAAACGAATAAAAATACATTTCTTCGGAAATGATTTGATAATGTATTTATCATGTTTTACTGGGAACAAATTCTGCAACATTTTTATTAAAAGAAGTGCTCTGATTTTTATAAAGCATAGACAAAAAAATCGGTCTTTTTTGGCCGTGAAAATGGGGATTTCACAGTTGGTATCAGAGAATTAGTTTAAGCGAACTAGGAATAAGGATTTATTTCTAGACTTAAACTTAGAATGCTAAGCGATGATTATGAGATGAGTGTTTATTATATTTTAGACACGAGCACTAGTTTATTTTAGGAAAGATGCCTAAAATGTTTGATGTGCTAAATGTTTTATGTTATAGCTATAAAGATGCCTTATATGCTATTATTTGTTTGGATCTATGGTTTGTTGCCGACCGGATCTGGAAATTTTATGTGCTCAGGTTTCTAAATGTTTCATTACGATATTAGAACTGGCATGTAATTTTTCAAAGTAATAAGGAGGATTAAACGTCTAAATCTTCTCTATCTATTTTCTCGTCTTGATGCACTGAACGCATACTTTCATAAGCAAAGCATCATGGTGAATACTCGTAGAGAATCGAGTAAATGGAGGAAATGAAAAGGCTTATGTTAGTGAATGACACATATCAGAAGATATCATAAGAGTGGTATCTTGCCTTTAGAATGTGTATGATAAGATAAACAGTACATTCAGAGGAGTATGGTACGTCTAAAGTACACCTTCGATTTGTGGGATGATGAAATGATTGGTATAATTCCTGAAGTTGTCCCATCGTATGGCATTTCCACCACCAACCGAATTGAAGCAGAATTTACGATTGAAGATACGCAAGGAAGAAGTCCTAGTAGAGTCTAGGAAAAATTATATGATTGTTTGGACACATTTGTATGTGTTAAAATTGTTTTGTGATTTTAGGACTTGGAAAACTGTGAGACAATACTTGGGACGAGTATGAGTAGGTGTGAAAGGTAGTAGATGCATATACTACCGGAAGCACAGGACTCGCGCTTGGATCAGGGAAAGTCACAAGTTTACCAAGAAGCTAGTAATTGATTTCGTTCTATTCAAGTATGTTGTTATCATCGTTTCGGTAATGACTACGAAGATTATTGTTATTCCAACCCTAGTGGTCATATCAAATTGAGTCCGACAACATTGAGTATGATATGTGGTTCAGAGAATCAAGTTCAATGTAACATCTAACTTAAGACATAAGATTGAAATAAAAAGCGATCAGTAGAGGCATCGCGAAAAGTTGCTTGTAACTAGAAATGCTACCTTTTAAGATGTGGTTAGAACATGAAGGAAGGTATAGTCTGTTCTGGAATTTGACTCTAAGAGACCTGAGTCTGAGCGTTGCAACATACGATGAGAGGTCATTAGAATATGGGACATCAGTCCATGATAGTAATAAAAGAACTTATCTTAAGTTCATATCCAGTGAGGATAGATATTGTGACTTGAAGGTCATGATTTGGAAGTCTAACATGAGATAGAGAGCGGGTCCAAGATCGGGCACCGCCTACAGTCAGGAAGTCTTAGAGTTAGGTACTCAAGCGAAGAAACATCAAAGTTACGATTATTACTTAGGATGAAGAGTTAACGTATGGATTCATGATGTGAGTCCTGTTTCGTTGATGATTCTGGGACGTAATCATCCTAAGGGGGAGATAACTGTAACACCTGTAGATCCGGGCTAGTCAATTTAGAGATAACAGGGGTCGAAAACGACTTTTTTACAACAGATTATTTAGAATAAATAATCCTAACCAAGTTTTAGAATATGTGTCAAGGGTTCCATACATATAAAGAGCGCCGAAATCCGAGTTATAACGAATAAGTTATGACCCGTCGAAGTTTAGCGACGGAACCGGCACGACACCGCGAAGATGTAAATAGTGAATTTATGATAGAGCGACTTTTAGCCTTAATCATCTAAATGAAAGTCGTAGAATATGTTAACCTGAGAACGTCCATAAAAAGAACGCCCAAATCTGACTTCGTATGAGGAAGTTATGATTTTTCGAAGTTTCGGCTTAGCGGTGTACAACCCGAAGTTCGAGTATTAGATAGAGCCGTTTTTAGCCGACACAACCTAAACGAGAACCGAAGATATCATTATTAGTAGCGTAACGATAAAAAGACAGACGAAAATGGACATCGGATGAAGAAGTTATGAGATTTTAACGGACCAATCTTGTCTCGGCCTGTTAAAAATATAACTTTAAAAATAAAGTCAAAATTAGCCGAGGGAGTCTAAACGAAAGTTGTAGAGTACGTCTCCACCTACACGTCGATATAAATAACTTCAAAAACGGAGTTCGTATGAACGAGTTAAAAATTATAATAACATATTTACGTATTAAAATAAAGTATAAATCATATATACGTACACATATATATACATATGTATATATCATTAGAAAGGTATCGACGATGCGGTCATTATAAGACTAATTTTTAGTTCTTTCGACATTAGTTTAGTACAAATATCGTTAAATGTATTTAAAATAGTATTATAAAGGGGTGTTTACTTGTTTATATAACTATAAGGTCATTAAGTAATTATGGAGGGTAGTTTTTGTAAATTCAATTATTATAAATAAGAGGCTTGGGCTCTCATATTTCTTGCACCATTCTTTTGATTCAAGAGTCTTTCTCTTCTTATCCCCCGAGCATTTCGGTCCCTCGTCATTCGACTTCTCTTTCTGTAGTTTTAGTATAGTAAGGTGAGCGCCGAAGCGCTGCACGAATCTTTCTTAGAAAGATTCAGCGACGAAGTTCTGCCCCTGCAGAGCCCGACTCCTAGCTAAAACCTCATTGTAAGTAAGTTATGCTTACCCTATTTTAATATAGCTTATATTTAAAATTAGTATTGTTATTATAAACTTATAATAAATATTTGAGCTATTATTATATAAGTGTCGTTATAATATCTTTTTAACTAATCACGGTACGGGGAATCTGGTTTAAAGAGCCGCATAGGGTTGTTGGATTTCAGAAGTGCTATATGCCAAAATGGTCCTGCCCTCTAGTGTTTTATGGCTGGCCCGTGTCTGTACATAGTGGTTGGAAAGTATTGTTTAAACGCTTATATGATAATAATAAGACTAATAATTAGTCACGGTACATATTAGACTAAAATCTAGTGGTAATAATACTAGGTTTCGTCGAAGGAAATTATTTTAAAGTAAACGAAGCGTTGTCCGAGTACCGAGTCACCACCTTCTCAGGTGAGTGCATAGTTACTTTCATCTCACACATAGATATGAAGTATTTAATATAAATTACGTGTTGTGAGTGCATAGTTACTTTCATCTTACACAAAGATATAAAGTATTTTATATAAACTACGTGCTATGTGTGCATATTATCTGAGTACTTGATGTCTATGTTGGATGAACGATTTTATACATGTTTTAAATTCTTTAAACTGTATATATATATATATATATATATATATATACACGCACACACAGACATATATATATATATATATATATATATATATATATATATATATATATATCTACGATAATATGTTGGGTAAAACATGGGTAGATGTAATAGATGGAATATGAGTTGGATGATGAGTTGAGAGGTGTTATAGACCACGAGGTGAGTGTGAGAGGTGGACGATGTGAGAAGCCTTTCCCAAATGATGGCCCCATCATCTAGCATAATATGGATGACAACAACAGACTATTCTAGACAGTCTAGTGGAACACTAGCAGGCTCGCAACCTGTAGGTGTTGTGAACGATGTGTTTACCCGATGTACTCTAAACCTTGGTGATCATGCATACTTGGTGCCTAAAAATTGGCGATCCTGCAGAATTGGTGCCAAAACCCTGGCGACTATGTGGACTTAGTGCCTATTGTATAAACCCTGGCGACTATGCGGACTTAGTGCCTGTTGTATAAACCCTGGAGACTATGCAGACTTAGTACCTAAACCCTGGTGACTATGCGGACTTAGTGCCTGTTGTATAAATCCTGGCGACTATGCAGACTTAGATCCTAAATCCCGGTGACGATGGACTTCGTGCCGGTTCCTTAGGAATGAATGAACGAGCAATAGTTGATTCTTAGGGTAGATCCTTAAGAGTAAAGAAGATAATGGGGATGGGTAATTGGGTTGATTGTTTGATGTTTAAACATGATAACTATATTATTGTGGGTTGAAAAC
The DNA here is from genome assembly GCF_051521515.1 of Lactuca serriola. Classification (NCBI taxonomy): domain Eukaryota; kingdom Viridiplantae; phylum Streptophyta; class Magnoliopsida; order Asterales; family Asteraceae; genus Lactuca; species Lactuca serriola. The sequence goes on from NC_136409.1 coordinate 77,369,814, forward strand.
CCAATGTACTCACCAGGTTTCCCAACCTGAGCCACTCCAGCTTATTTCTATCACAGGTGTCGATATGAAGTTACATTACACTGAGAGATTAAAGAGGTGTATATCACTAGTGATAATGAATGTAAGTTCTGTTTATGCTTATGTTTCTGTATTGACGATGACATCCCAAATGTTTTAAAATGAATAAAAATACATTTCTTCGGAAATGCTTTGATAATGTATTTATCATGTTTTACTGGGAACAAATTCCGCAACATTTTTATTAAAAGAAGTGCTCTGATTTTTATAAAGCATAAACAAAAAAATCGGTCTTTTCTGGCCGTGAAAATGGGGATGTCACATTCGGGAAGAATGACCTAATTTATTCTAGAAGTCAAAACATTCAAAATGAAACACAAGAATAATTGAATCTAATATGGTATCAAAACCTATGAATATAAATAAAAAAGCTTTTATTTATCACCATACTGATTACTTATTATTCATTGTTTTGGTTTTATCAACTTTATACTTGAATTAAAAACACTAGTTGTCCCATGCTCCAAGCACGTACACTATGTTTTGCTAAACAATAGCTTTGCCATACACTAAGTACGCACTCTATGTTTTTCTATGATCCTTACTTTGTGAAACAAACCAATTGAACATAATTTCAATGATTCTAATTTCACACTCCCAAATCCTTATCGAAAATGTATGAATTTCAAATTCCTATCATTTATCGAACTCGGTTAGATTTTAAACTTATATGCACAGATCCTCTTGTAATGACTTTGTACAAAGTCACAAAGACTTGTCAAAAGACATTACAGAGTATTCCAATGGAGATCAATTCCATGGGAACCATCCTTCTTGCATTAAGTTTTCTAATCTTACACAAATTGAATAAATTCCACCTATGGAATCATCTCCATATTCCCATTTTGACTGTCACTTCTGAACAAGAGTTGCCTTTTTTCAGAATATGTCAATATGGTCCTTCCAAAAATTAACACTATACTTCCCACTGTCCCTGAGCAACTAATTTTTGGTAAACCTTAGATTGTCCTCGACAATTTCTTAATCATTTTCGTCATATCCAATTCTAGACCTTTTCCTCTTAATGTCCCAGGCATTTGGAAAATTTAGAAAGGATAAATATTATAGCACATGCAATCGATCCTGTACCCAAAGCAAATGGGACACGATTCATGATGTCTCACATAAAGACATGATTCTAGACTAGTCTTTTGCTACAATATTTTTTATTTTCCATGTTTTCAAAACTTGACTATGAAGAGAGATGTCGTAATCATAATCGAATTTTGAGAACGCAATATATAGAACTTTCTTAAGTTGAACCAAACCAACATAAAATTCATATATATATATATATATATATATATATATATATATATATATATATATATATAGGGAAAAGTTCAATAGAGGTCCATAATTATCGGTTCTTCAAGGAACCAAATCATTTTTTCAATTTCTAGAGCTTATTCTTTATCGAAAAAAATCTAAAAATATATAAATTCATATATTAACATTGTGAATGTGAAAAATACTTTTCAGATTCACGTTGTGAATTTTCAAAGATTCACATTGTAAATTTGACGTAAAAAAAAATTTGAATTTTATATCATTGGAAAAAGGATAAAAAGTTATGAATTTCTGTATTTTTAATTTTTTTTTTGATAAAAAATAAGTTCTAAAAGTTAAAAAAAAAGATTGGTTCCTTGGTTCCTTGGTTCCTTGGTTAATTATGGTTCTCTATTGAACCTCACCCTATATATATATATATATATATATATATATATATATATATATATATATATATATATTCTTGACTAAGATGATTAAAACCTCAATCTAATCATTTTAGCATTGAATTGAAGTATAATTTCCTCTCCCTTAATTATAGTAAAACAACTTTTTCAACCCCTGCAACCTAACGAATTGAAACTTTTGTTTTCTATAATTAACATTGCTTAATTGCAATAGTTATCTTAATTATCATGCTCCCACTAACATGATGATTATTAGCATAACACTTATGCTCCCACTAGCTTTGACATGTATCCAGAAATTAGTTTGACTTCTAGAAATCAATACTTTATTGACTTTCTTACCAAAGTTCAGATTTCTGATACTAGATTACTTTGATAAGACTTTATCAAAATCATACACCTCTCTTAGATAGCTCACAGGTGTGTCTAAACAAATTCAGAACTATGAAAAGGGATGCCATAATCATAGTCTCAGTTGTTTAGATCTTTGCTATCTGCTTCAAATCTACTTGGTGGAAGTGTTTCCTCATCATCATTTTCATGAATCAGACAGAAACCTTATGACCCTTAGATTTTATGGTGTATGTGTTCTTATCCATGTGAATTGTCAAAACCATAGTCACAAGACAAGGATAATGAAAAATCCAAAGTTATATGGATGAGAATCTTTCCTTGCTTGGTAAACTTAGACACTACCACAAATGAAAGAATCAAATCCACTTTCGAATATTGCTATCAATTGAATCATATAAACAACAATTTTTCACAAATGCCATTGTAAGGATACCAAAAATTTTATTTTAAAACTTTGCGGAAAACTGATCCTTACAATGCAAAAGCATATGAAAAACTTGTTGTTATCTATTCCTAAGCAATATTACATAACTCCTAAGTAACAACTCAAAATTCTGATCACCGAACCATGCGATCGAAATCCATCTTCGCGATCAGAATCAGTATATACCTCCTTCGATCTTCACTTTTTCTTTGATTCTTAAAACATCAATATGTGACCCAATCACATCATGTAATAAGAATCTAAGAATAGAAACTTAACAGAGTTTGATAGTGGACTTTACCTTAAGATCTTTCAGGTAAATTTGGCAGCTTCGTAACCATTGCCCCTTACCATGTACCATTGTCAATGTCCATGGAAGTTTGGGAAGTTGATCTTCTAATGAAATTTGCTTCACTAGTCCTCCTAATCATTGCTGATTTAGAAGCACCAAGAAAATAGATAAGATCATTATGGTTCATGTCATAGTCTATTCCATAGTAGTCCCAAGGGAACTCACTATGTGACATAGAAAGTGATTGAACATCAAACTTTCTCAAGACTTTGACACCCAACTCTCCTGGCTTGTCAATATATGACTTTATCTCCAAGATGTGAGTACACATAAACTTTGCTTGCCAATAGGGCTTGAGTGACCTTGAACTTGTGGGTTAGGGAGAATAATTGGAGGAGATGGAGGAAGTGAAGTTCCAAGAGATTTGGGAAGATCATAGATGTATGAATTAGAAATCTTTTGGGAGATATTCAAGATAGTTGATTTAAAGTCCTTAATATAACACCCAATATGAAATATTAAGGCTAGGACCCAACACAATATTTTATAACTTGGAATAGGGATGCCATAATCCAAGCTATAGAATATTTGAAGGTAGGTGAATGACGATCCACCACTTTCCACCATGAAAAACGAAATAATTTATTAGGTTTTTATTTGAAACTCCTAGATCTTTTGAGATTCATTGAACTGTTCAATGGCATGTTTCAATCTCGAGTGTGCCCTTCAGGTTTTGTGATTGGGATGCTGAGGATCACAAAACAAGGTGTGAAGTAACCATGCAAATTACTTGGTACTCTTAAGTGTTTACCCCTCAATCGATGTGCCGGTTAACCACACACGCTACATCGATACTATGATAAACATTAAGTTACCCTTTTCCTACCATGTTAAATACGAGTTAGTGTGCCAGTTAACCACACACGCTCCACTAACCGACTTAAAAAAATTGCAAAGTGTAATTTCATGGATTAGCACCTTATTCACATTTTCCTAAAGTAACTAAGATTGGGAATTATAAAAAACATTTATTTACTTTATATTTATCATTAATACTTTTAATGAAGGGAGAATTATAGTCCTTCTCCTACCTGTTCGGCTAATGACCCTCCACCAGTCAAGGAAGCGGTGGGTGAAAGTGGACACCCATTAAACTGCCATTTTATAGGCAGTAACCTTATACCCCCTTATAGATCGGCTTCGTGAGTGAGGCCTACTAATGGTAAGACGACTTGCTCTTATACATACATACATATATATATATATATATATATACATACATACATATATATATATATATATATATATATATATATATATATTGTTAACTTATAATATAATAAAGTATAAGGGTTGAATTTTAACTTTTAAAATTTTAAGGGCTTAACTTGGAATTAAAGTATTCATGGGAAAACTTTACAAATTCCAAAACTTGAGGGCAAGTTTTTGAAAATATTCAAAACTTTTCATTTCATAACTTATGAGTTTAATGGTTCATTAAAATGAAGATTCTTCATTTTTTATGTAACCCCTCATTCTTTAATAACACTTTTAAAGAAGTGACTCTTAAACATCCATAACATGAGGACAAGTTATGGAGTCATAATAATATTGAATGAAAATGACTCTTCATTTTTTAATGTAACCTATGACACTTTTATGAGTTTTAAGATTCATAAATGTGACCTTTTATGTAACTTGAGGACAAGTTACAAAAACACATTTTATGAACTACCTCTATAATAATTAGCATTGAAAACAAATAAAACACAATTTTTTTTTTCCATTAATCTAAACTAACTCATAAATCAAGGAAACATAAAACTTTTGGTAATCCATAACCTATGGAGTTAAATGTTTGTTTTATGATGAGTTATGAAATTCTTTTAAAACATTAACACCAAATTTTGTAACTCCATAAAAACTTTGAATTAATTTTTTTTAAAACCTTTTCATATCCATAACTTATGGAGGTTTAAAAAAAACTCTCTTTAGATCAAACTTTTAAAACTAATAAAATAATCATATCATTTTATCTTTTACTTAATGTGACCTAATTCAACTCATATAGCAAATGATTCAAAATTTATAACTAATTAGTTTTTCACAAAAACAAGTAATTATCTTAAAATTTGACAAACGTCATGTTTTTTTCCCTTTTTTTCAACTTTGAAAATAAAAAATTTGCATCAATATAACAGAAAACAACCCATGTCTCTGATACTACTGTTGAGTTTTGAGCATTCAAACACTCCTAAGTGTACATGCAACCCTAAATATCTTGGATCTATGTTTTCTCTATTATACATGCAAATATGAAGTTTCCAAGATATTACCCTATACTAGCATACAAATATAATATACTTGGGGTAATATAACAAGTTAGAATACGTAGCTTTTAATGAAGCTTGAAGTCTAGAACTTTAAGAGCTTAGCCCCAATACTGTGGAAACCTCAACTGGAATCACCAAAACACCTTGGAAAACCTTTAGAGAATATGGATACTTGGCTCACACTTATGAAATCGGTTATTGCCCTCTTTAGTGTATCAACACTAGACACTAGCCCAATTTCATGAACCATAAGACCCTTTATATAGTGTGGAGGATTAGGGTTAAACCCTAATACCCATGACCTTTCATTTCCTAGGATCCATGGGTTAAAGCTCCATGGACTATCCATGAATACTTAGCACAACCTAAATGAACTTGGCCCATTACACATATATATCTAAGTGTCCATATTTAATTAGTTCTTTTTGATCACTTAATTAATTATAAATTAATTCTTAATCAATACTAATTAAATAATATGATTATATATTAATATATTAGAACTTATAATATATTAATATAAATCATAAGCATGCTATTCTCAAAGGATTATCCATATAAATTGTTTCGGTGAAGTGCAACCCAAATGGACCATGCCAAGTCGGGTCAAGTACATGCCAATTATAGTTATGGATTTAGACATTAATCCAACAATAATAACATACAATGGGTCCACGGCTAAATGACTAGATTACCCCTGAGCCCACAACATGAGTTTGGCTTGCCCTCAGGGCACACAATGTATGTTTGGCTTGCTCCCCGGCCAGATCAATCCTCGCACTGATTACCACCAAGCCCTCAGTATGAGTCTAGCATGCCCTACCTGGCCATGAAATCATATCTAGAATGCTCATGGGCCCTCGGTATGAGTCATGCATGACCTACCTGACCCTCAGCTCATACCTGGATTACTCCAAGGTTTGTTGGCTACCGCACAGAGTAGTACAACCTCAACCCAACCCACACATTATATCGACATATAACAAATACTAACATATATAGATAATCATACAGATAGTATCACAGGTAGTCCTACTGATCTACCACACTAGCATATCAAAACTAGCATGCATATCAATTACATAGTCAACATATCAATGAATATCAGGTTATCAAACCAACTGGGCCGGCCTTGGTGACTTCAACCCATAAATACAGTGAGGAAAGCTCACCTTGAAAACTGAACAAAACTGATGAGGTTCGACTCTGAATCTCTACTCTCTAACCGATACCTCTTTCCACCAAGTGACCAATTCCATCAAAAAGCCAAAATACCCAAAAATCCCTCAAGGTCAAACTTGGTCAAAATCGAAGTCAAAGTCAACTAGTCAAACCCACCAAATCAACCGAGTCAACCCAATTACGTCAATCCAACCGAGTCAACTCAACAAGGCTAACTCATGTGAGTATGTGGGGCGTACTCTGGAGGTACGCTTAGAGTACTCCAATCCTCTCAGAAGACCTCCATCGGGGTGGTTGACTGAGTACGAGGGGCGTACTCCCTTGTACACGGGACATACCCTAACACCCTTCATTCTCCATTTAGTGCTTAATGGCTTAAACACTTAATCCCAAACTTCAGATCCACGGTCCAAATGCACCCTAGAGTCATAAAGTGTCCAACTTTATGACTTTACACGTCCACAAAGTGCTTAATACAAGGTCTTAATCCATTAAGACCTTCTACAAGATGCATGGGGGCAATTCTAACCAAAGGGACTTCATTTTTATGGGTAAGGATCTATCCTAGGGTCTGAAAGGAGAACTCAAAACATCCAGAACATGCCATGCTCAAGAGGGGACTTTTGGGACCAAAAAGTAACATAAAAACACCCAAAATGAGATCTAGAAAACAAGACTTCAAGGTATGAACTTTATACCATGAGATGATGGAGAAAGGAGTAAAACTTATAGATCCAAGCCTTACTTCAAGCTTCCAAGCTTTATCACCACCTTCTTCTTCTTATGGAGCACTCACAAAATCACACTCAACCTTCCAAGGGCTCAAGAGAGGCTAGGGTTCCAAGGGAAATCGACTTCTGCTAGTGGAGGCTGAAAAGTAGGGAAGCAATGAGACTTAAGGATGTTTAAATACTTACCAAACCCTAAAAATTATTGCTTCCACTTTTTGGAAGTACGCCTAGTTTACCAAGATGTGGACATAGTGTACTAGGTCACGCCTTAGTATGCTTAGCATACACCTCGTATGCATGGCGTACTTCGAAGTCATAATTACCATAATGCCATTAAGGCCCTTATGCTTATAACTCTTGAACTTTAAGGCCAATTGCAATATAATTAAATTAAAGGACTGGAAATAGGATTACCTTGACATTAGGATGTTATAATTCTCCCCCACTTGATTTTGGACTTCTTCCTTGAAGTATATTTCGGTGAAGAACTCAGGATAATGCTCCCGCATCTCTGCCTCCGGCTCCCAGGTCCACCCGGTTCCCCTCTGGTGCTGCCATCATACCTTTACCTAAGGTATTTCCTTGTTGTGCAAAACCTTCATCTTCCTCTCCAAGATAGCCACCGGCCTCTCAACATAGTTCAGGTGATCATCGACCTAAATATCATCCAAGGAAACTACTTCATCCTCATCCAACACTTTCACAACTGCGAAACATGGAAAGTGTTGCCAATCTAATTGAGCTCCTTAGGAAGGTCCAATCTGTAAGATAACTTTCCAACCCTGGAAATCATCCGAAAAGACCCAAAAAATTGGGGACCCAACCCCCCCCCCTCTTCCTGAAGCGTATCACACCTTTTCAAGGTAAGACCTTCCGTAATACCATATCGCCGACTTGAAACTCCAACTCGGATCAGGGCCAGTTGGCATAGCTCTTTTTCTGACTCTGAATGGTATATTGTCTTTGCCGGATCTGCTGAATAAGCTCTGTGGTTTGAAGGACCACCTTAGTCCGCCTCATAACCCTGTGACCAACCTAACTATAACAACCCGTTATTTTTCTAATCAACAAAGGTCAAACCGATATAAATAAAATTCGAGGTTTTATTCATTTTGCTCAATTCATAAGAGTTAAATACGATTAAATTATATAAATAATGTTTATTTTATTTATATGAGTATTTGGATTAAAATACACTCAAAAATCAACATTTTTCCCTTCGAAACCGAGAAGCCTCGGACCGAAAACCCTTACAACGAAGACCCTTCTCGGCCAAGAACCCAACCGATATATATATATATATATATATATATATATATATATATATATATATATATATAGGTAAATGTTCAAATGAGAACGATAAAAAGTTAAGAACCATAAGAACCACTCTTTTTACCTTATAACTTAAATCATCAGACATATTTGATCAATCTTATCTCACGAAATTTTTTCTCTCATCTCTCTCTCTCTCTCTCTCTCTCTCTCTCTCTTTCTCTCTTTCTCTCTGTCTGTCTCTCTCTTATCTCCTATCGCTACCGACCACCACCACCATCGTCGGCACCTATCGTCGTCGTCGGAGCCACCATCGTCGCTTCAGCCACCACTGTCGTTAACGCCGACCTAACGCATGTCTCATCCCTCCTTTGTCACTATATTACTATCGCACCTCCCTTCTCTATGCTGGTTCAAGATCTGAAAAAAATAAGGGGACTGTCACCTCTTCCGATGATTGCCACCACCGTTAACGACTGTAAAACCACTGACGACCGCCACTATTTTCTCACACACTGGATCTGGCCATATCTGATGTAGATATGAGTATTTGCTGTTATTTCAGAAAGTTTTTTGTTCTTATTTAACCATGTCATCGTTAGATTCACGTAAGATCTGTTCTCCTATCTTTGTTGTTGTTGTTGGAGCATCACAAATCACAAATCACAAACATCATCGCAACCTACAGGTGCTAATCTACTCGTTTTTATTCTAGAACTCTTGAACTCGTTTTTTCTCTGATAGTTCAATCTCCGACGGAATATCAGCTGGATCTGTACTAGATTTGTTTCGCGACCAACTCTTCCTTCTCTCTAACTCGGTTCTATTTATTTTCTCTGATCTTTAGTCAAACACTACCAAATCACGATCAGATTTATTGTATTTGTGTTATTTCAGGTTAGATTTGGTGTTTATATGTGTGGTGTATCTCATGGTGGTCGATGACGATTCCACCACCACATCTAATTTGATCTCCGGTGATGGTGTTTACATAAAAAAGTTTTACAAAAAAAGATGCACACAAGGTGCTTGATGAAATGCCTCAATGAAATTATCATATACCTTCTTTACATTACTTTTTTTGCTAGCTAGCCTATAGCTTCTTTACATATATTTATTTAGTCTGACATATCATATAACTTCTTCATATTTATTTATTGAGTCTCATATTTATATTTATTGGATGGAATACATACTATTTAATAGAAATTGTTATTAGTTGTTATTAGGTTTTTTTAAAGACTATTGTAGTTATAGACAAATCAAATAGCTTAGTGGTTTAATTTAATGATAATTTCGTATTAACATATATAATAAATAAACTTTGAATTTGAGATTGATTATCTGACACTTAACAATGTAATACTATATAGCCTTAAAATTTGGTACACAAGGTGCTTAATGAAATGCATTATTGGATTAATATTAACTCTTTAAATTGTGAATTAGTGAAATTATTGGTTTATCAAATTGTGTATATAACATTTAAGTTGTGAATCAATGATTTTATATATAGATCTAATTTGGATTGAATGATGATTGCATCAGTGGCACAAGTGGTAGGTAGCGGCATGTGGTAGTTAGTGATGGTGCACACATGGTGTTGGATGAAATGCCAAAAAATTTGGAAAGTCATTAAGCTATGAATATGTGTTTTTATGTAATAATTTGTGAATATGTAAGTTATTAAGTTGTGAATGTGTATTTTTTATGCACCAATTGGGAATTAGTGTCTAACATATTGAATTAAGTTGAGAATTAGTGTTTGAAATGTTTTATTAAAATGTGAATTTTGATTTTTCTATCCAGATCTAATTTTTGAGGGATGTTGGCGGTGTGGTTGGTGGTAGCGATGGTTGAGTAAGGATATGTTGCATTTCTCACTCATCTTCTTCGATGATTTCAGATAAATTATCCACTTTTATGATTCATGTATATGTTATTCCTTGGATGTTTGCTTTTGAAATATGAGATAATTTATGTATGTATTAATTATGAATGATATATGAGATTATACTTGTAAATGAGCTTTTGAATGTATTGTATTATACTGTGATTTTTTTTGTATTAATCTGTGAATTTTATTGACAACTTAATATATTAAATTCACAATTTAGTACATAGAAATGCCTCCATACATGAATGTATATATGTAAGTTTTAATTTGAGAATACGACTATGAATACATATTATGTGTATTAAACTATGAATTTGTTACATTAAGCCGTGAATTTTATGTACTAAACTGTGAATTGACTGTAGTAAGAGTTTTAAGTTGATAATATGGTTGTGAATGGATAATGTGTGTATTAAACTGTGAATTTATTATATTAAGCTATAAATTTTGTGTATTAAGTTGTGATATTTGGGTTTTAAACTGTAAATTGACTGCATTAAGTTGTATAATTTCTCTTTAAACTGTGAATTGATTTTATTAAGCTATGGATTTTGAGTATTAAATTGTAACTTGTGTGTTTAGAAATATAAATAACCGCATTAAGCTTAAGTTGTGAATTTGTCGTTTAAACTGTGAATTAATTATATTAAGTTTTGAACTTTTAATTAACTTTGAGTTAAAATATGAATGATTTGTGTATGATTGTTTTTTGAATTAATGTTCTTGTGATTAAATTGTGATGTTTTAAGGTTTCATAAATTATTTAGTTATCTTAATGTTAGTTTTAACTATTATAAATAAAAAACTATAAGTTTTATGTTGTGAATACATGACTTTTTTTAAATTAATTTTAATTTTTATAAGTTTTAAGTTTTTTTTTTTTTTTTTTTAAATCGATCATCTGAATATCTTTTTATAGAGCATACAAGGTGTTTGATTAAATTGTAAATAAGAGTCCTGAAATGCTTTATTAAACTGTGAATTCTATTTTTTTTTATCAAGATTTGAATTTTATACCTATAAAATAGTTGTGAACATAGTGTATTAAACTGTGAATATGTGTTTTTATGCATTAAATTGTGAATATGTAAGTTAAGTTACGAATGTATTTTTTTTATGCACTAACTTGTGAATTAGTGTCTGAAATATTGAATTAAGTTTTGAATTAGTGTCTGAAATATTAAATTAAGTTGTGAATTAGTGTCTGAAATAATGAATTAAACTGCGAATTTTGTTTTTTTAATCCTTTTCTGATTTTTTAGGGAATGATGTTGTTGGTGTTGACATTGATGCTTTGTGTTGACGATGGTTGATGGCAATGTATGGTAGACCGGTACTTGGCAGTGTTAATGGTGACGATAGTGGAAGAGTAATGATATTTTCTATTTCTCACTCATCAACTTCGTTGATTTCAGATAATTTATCCTTTTTTATGATTCACGTATATATTTTCCTTTTGATGTTTGCTTATGAAGTATGAGATAACTTATGTATGTATTAAAATATAAATGAGTTTTTTATACACTGAAATATGAGATTATACTTGTAAATAAGTTGTGAATATATTGTATTAAACTATGAATTTGTTGTGTTAAGCTGTAAATTTGTTCATAGCTTAGTATAATAAATTCACAATTTAATAGATAAAAATGCCTCTAGGTATGAACATATAACTGTTAGTATTAAGTTAAAAAAATATAGCCGTGCATATATATTTTTTGTGTATTAAACTATGAATTACTGTATTAAGCTGTGAATTTTATATATTAAACTGTGAAGTGATTATATTAAGTTGTGAATTGACTGTATTAAGATTTGAAAGTTTTATGAATTTTGTATTTGCTTCTGAAATATGAAAAGAAAGAATCATTATACATATATATATATGATTTTCTCTAATTTTAACAAAATTATATAAAATTTAAATTGTGAATATTATGTACATTAAATTTTGAAAAACACCAACCGTTAGATCTAAATGTATAAATGTATGTTTTAAGTTAAGAATATGATATTTTTATGTATTAAAGTTTTAATTTTTTATATTAAGATTTAAATTTTATATATTAAATGATAATTGAGTATATTAAATGATGAATTGACTACATGTTGCTGTGATTTTTTTTTAATAATTTTTGTAATAAAATATGAATGATTTATGTAAAAAAATTTGTATTAATTTCTTGTAAATATATTTATTTTTAATGTTATATAAGTATGTAAGAATGCCTTTGTTTTTATAATTATTTTGCATTAAATTCAAAATGGATGAATAAACCAATTTATTAAACTATGAATGTAGTATTTAACATGTCATTGTCTGACTTTATATGCATATCTCATTTGGAAGAAAGAGATGTTGCAATGTTGGCATAGGTGGTTGGTGGCGGCATTTGGTGGTGGTAAAGTTTGAGTTTGATTTCTATGAATTTTAGAATTAGTGTAAAATAAGTTCTGTTAAGTTGTGAATTTTATGTATTAAACTATAAATGGACTGTATAAAGTTGTATTTTATAAAAGTTTTGTGTTAAAATATAAATGAATGCATGCACGGAAGTATTAGACTAAAAAAATTACCATTTTGCCATTTTCTTACCAAAAAGCCAAAAATCAGAATTTTAACAAACTTGATAATATACACAACATATATTTAGTTATTAAATGAGGTTCTTAGGGTTCTTAATGTTTTGTGGTTCTTAGGATTTGAACCAACCGAGATATATATATATATATATATATATATATATATATATATATATATATATATATATATATATATACACTCACCCGAAAACTTTGTCATTTTCTCACTTTTTCACTCGGGAACACTCTCATTTTACTCCCAAGAATCATCCATGAACATTTATACCTTCAAGAGAAAACCTTCAAATCTTCATATTTTCGCCAAGAACACTAAGAACAACCTTCAAATCTTCAAGTGGCCGAAAACACCGAAGATTGAGAACCTGTTTCTGACCGAGAACCCCTTTAGGACCGAGAACCTAGTTCTCGGTTGAGAATTTAGGACCGAAATCAAGGATTTTGGTGGAAGCTACACCAAAAACCCCATTTGTCCACCGAAAACCCTCCTCAACACTTGTACAATTCTCGGTAATTACACTCAACACAAAATAAGTGTTGTTTATCACTTTAATTAATGGTTTCACTAATTTAAATACAATTACGTGTTTAACTATTATTAGGATATCGTTAATCCCGCGCACGTCAACCCAATGATCATCTCTACGGCACCACTATCCTTACACAAACACATACTAGAGGTGAGTTCATACCCCTACATTTTTATTGTTTTCAATGTTTTTTTTTTGGGGGGGGGGGGGGGGGGGGGAATACAAGTAAAACGCAAAGATTTTTGTGTTTTTATACAAATGATTACAAACAGTTTCAAAACCTTTGAAATTGTTTCAAACAGAGAATTCACTATATTTCATAAAAATATTTATATATTTTAACCCTTTTGTACCATGCCGAGCATAAGCTTGTTTTCTATTGAAACAAGTAAATTGAAAAAGTTTTCAGTACAGATCAGAACACACAATTAAACTATAATTGGTATAGTTTGGGAACACTACATCACTACTACTGAGTTCAATACATGAAACAAGAACATACATTTAAACTATAATAGGTATAGTTTGGGATACATTACACTATTTTACAAGCTCCAGAACGCTATTCAGAACCAAACATATAAAGTATGGTAGATTTAGTTTAAGGAACACTACACTATTTTCCCTGGTATAACGATACACTACTAAATAATTATTTAATTATAATTATTTTACATTAGATAATACACTACTACAAGATAATACATATAGTTTTCAAGTACAGAACACTACAATACTACACGTAAATTAGTTAATACAAGGTTGTGAGGCACTACTTCAATTGTATCCATCAAGGTACGGAGCTAAATCCTATACAATATAACCAGAGTCTCCTGGAGGGAGAGCATGAGATTTGTGTATAGATCTATACGGGACTGACAATCCCACACATGAACTGCAAGCTACAGTTAGGCCGGCAGGCCTGGGGTGACAAATGTCATAACTTTCAAACGCCTAAAGAACGTCATAGAGGTCACTAGGTCATATCAAGCATGGTTATATGAAACTCACAATAGTATAAGCTAAAACAGATGTTTACAGGATTAACACTACTTCAATAGTTTTATTTTATTTAATAAAACTACAATAAACTACTTTACACTATAGTTGGTGGTATCCAGGCATACATATAACGGTTTTTCATACAAACACTACTATGATACACTACTTTACACTACAACTGGTGGTATCCAAACATACATACAAAGGTTTTTCATACAAACACTACTATGATACACTACTTTACACTACAGCTGGTGATATCCATGCATCCTTATAAGGAATGTTCATACAAATACAATTACAGTACATTACGTTACACTATAGCTGGTGGTATCCAGGCATACATACAACGGTTTCTCATACAAACACTACTATGATACACTACTTTACACTATAGTTGGTGATATCCAGACATTCTTACAAGGAATTTTCTTACAAATATAGTTACAATACACTATTTTCTATTACCGGGTACACGAATACGGCATACAAATATAAGAAGCACACAAGAAATAGTTTACCTACTTACAAGACTATAATACAATCACTACAAAAGATATTGGATGTTTTTTTTGGAGAAACATACTAGCATTTTCAAAGTAAAAAGTTAAGTTTTCCATCACTAAAACATACTTATGAAGTAACCAACTTAAATGTTGATACACTTTCAAAACCTCGTATTCTCAGAGAACCGGTAGACAGGTACACCTATAGATTTTGAGAAGACGGAGCTTATAGAGTCGCACCTTTTATACTTTTGTTATAAATTTTTGAATGTCATACAAACTATGTATCGAACATATGTAAATACTTTACTTATCAATGTAATGGATGTGTTTGCTTTGATTACTATTATACAGTTGTTATACTGTACATCACGTCCTCCGCCCCTAAATGTTTCTGCCTTTCCGGTTTCGGGGTGTGACAGATTGGTATCAGAGCATTGTTTATAGTGAACTAAGTATATCAAACCTTACATGATATACATGTTGTATTAATTTCTAAGTCCATAACTATATTTGGTATGTACTTGACCCGACCCGGCATGGTCCATTTGGGTTGCACTTCACCGACACAATTTATATGGATAATATTTTGAGAATAGTATATTTATGATAATATTAATATATTATAAGTTCTAATATATTAATATGGAATCATATTATTTAATTAGTATTGATCAAGAATTAATTAAGTGATCAAAAGGAAACTAATTAAATACGGACTCTTAGATATATATGTGTAGTGGGCCAAGTTCATTTAGGTTGGGCTAAGTCTTCATGGATAGTCCATGGAGCTTTAACCCATGGATCCTAGGAAATGAAAGGTCATGGGTATTAGGGTTTAACCCTAATCCTCAACACTATATAAAGATGTCCTTGGTTGGTGAAATTGACACTAGTGTGGATACACTAAGAAGGGTTAGCCGATTTCACTAGAGAGAACCAAGTATTCATATTCTCTAAAGTCTTCCAAGGTGTTTTGGTGATTTGTGATTCCACTTGAGGCTTCCACACTATTGGGGCTAAGCTCTTAAAGCTTGAAGACATCAAGCTACATCAAAAGGTATGTCATCTAACTAGTACTTTGTAGTATAAGAACTTCATAATATGCTAGTTAGGATTTAAGCCTTGGAAAGTTCTTATTTTCATGTATAATAGAGAAAACATAGATCCAAGGTTTATAGGGTTGCATGTACACCATAGGAGTGTTAGAATGCTCAAAACCCAACAGTGGTATCAAAGTCTAGGCTTGTTTTCTGTTATATTGATGCAAATGTTTTATTTTCAAAGTTGAAAAAAAAGGAAAAAAAAAACATGACGTTTGTCAAATTTTAAAATAATTACTTTTTTTGTGAAAAACTAATTATTTGTAAAATTTGAATCATTTGCTATATGAGTTGAATTAGGTCAAATTTAGTAAAGGATAAAATGATATGATTATTTTATTAGTTTTAAAAGTTTGATCTAAAGAGTTTTTTGAAACCTCCATAAGTTATGGATATGAAAAGGTTTAAAAAAAAATATATTCAAAGTTTTTATGGACTTACAAAATTTGGTGTTAATGTTTTAAAGAATTCCATAACTTATTCTTAAGTTATGGAACATGAAAAGTTTCATCATAAAACAAACATTTAACTCCATAAGTTATGGATTACCAAAAGTTTTATGTTTCCTTGTTTTATGAGTTATTTTTTAGATTAATGAAAAATATGTGTTAGATGTTTTCAATCCAAATTAATCTAAAAGTTGTTCATAAAATGTGTTTTTGTAACTTGTCCTCAAGTTATATGAAAAGTCACATTTATGAATCTTAAAAACTCATAAAAAATTCCTTAGGTTATAAAAAAATGAAGAGTCTTTTCTTATAAATAGTTTTTATGGCTCCATAACTTGTCCTCAAGTTATGGATGTCCAAGAGTCACTTCATTAAAAGTTTTAATACTTTAATTAAAACTCGTAAGTTATGAAAATCCAAGAGTTTTGAATAGTTTCAAAACTTGCCCTCAAGTTTTGGAATTTGAAAAGTTTTCTCTTATGAATACTTTAATTCCAAGTTAAGCCCTTAGAATTTTAAAGAGTTAAAATTCAACCCTTATACTTTATAATATTATAATTTATTAATATTTATATATATATATATATATATATATATATATATATATATGTATAAGAGTAAATTCAGTCTTACCGTTAGTAGGCCTCATTCACGAAGCCGGTCTATAAGGGGGTATAAGGTTACTGCCTATAAAATGACAGTTTAATGGGTGTCCACTCTCACTCACCGCTTCCTTGACTAGTGGAGGGTCGTTAGCCGAACGGGTAGGACAAGGACTATAATTCTCCCTCCATTAAAAGTATTAATGATAAATACTAAGTAACTAAACCATTTATAAATACCCAATCTTAGTTACTTAGGAAAATGTGAATAAGGTGCTAATCCATGAAATTACACTTTGCACTTTGTTGAAGTCGGTTAGTGGAGCGTGTGTGGTTAACCGGCACACTAACTCGTATTTAACAAGGTAGGAAAAGGGTAACTTAATGTTTATCATAGTATCGATGGAGCATGTGTGGTTAACCGACACATCGATTGAGGGGTAAACACTTAAGGGTACCAAGTAATTTGCATGGTTACTTCACACCTTGTTTTGTGATCCTCGACATCCCAGTCACAAAACCTGAAGGGCACACTCGAGATTGAAACATGTCATTGAATAGTTGAATGAATCTCAAAGATCTAGGAATTTCAAATCCAATTAAAACCTAATTAATTATTTCGTTTTTCATGGTGGAAATTGGTGAATCGTCATTCACCTACCTTCAAATATTCTATAGCTTGGATTATGGCATCCCTCTTCCAAGTTATAAAATAGTTTGTGGGGTCATAGCCTTAATATTTCATATTGGGTGTTATATTATGGACTTTAAATCAACTATCTTGAATATCTCCCAAGAGATGTCAAGTTCAGACATCTATGATCTTCCCAAATATCTTGGAACTTCACTTCCTCCACCACCTCCTATTATTCTCCCTAACCCACAAGTTCAAGGTCAATCAAACCCTATTGGCAAGGCAAGGTCTAGGTGTGATCACATCTTGGAGATGAAGTCACATGCTGACAAGCCGGGTGAGTTCGGTGTCAAAGTCTTGAGAAAGTTAGTGGTTCAATCACTTTCTAAGTCACATAGTGAGTTCCTTTAGGACTCCTATGAAATAGACTATGACAAGACCCTTAATGATCTTATCTATTTGCTTGGTGCTGCTAAATCAGAAATGATTTAGTGTACTAGTAAAGCAAATTTGATTAGGAGATCAACTTCCTAAAACTTTATGGACAAGGACAATAGTGACATAGGAAATCCAGAAGTGCATTCTCTTCCCAATGGAAAGGGATTGGCCATAGTCAAATTGGTTGACCAAATGGTAAAGAGAAAGGCTAAGTCTGAGATAGTCCCATGTATTATTACCTAAGGGTCCATATATGTTTCTATTACCAAAGGAAGGGGCTTTGGTTATGAAGCTGCCAAACTTACCTAAGGATGGTAAAGTCAATAAGTTTGACTTTATTTCAGGTAAATTCCATTCTCTAACTCTATTAAGTTCCTACTTGGAGATTCTTATTACATGATGTGGCTGGGTCACATGTTGATGTTTTAAGAATCAAAGAAAAGTAAAGAAACTTAAAGGAAGTATATGTTGATTCTGATCGCGAAGATGGATCGCATGGTTCGGTGATCAGAATTTTGAGCATGTGCTTAAGAGTTATGGTAGATTGCTTAGGAATAGATAACAACAAGTTTTCATATACATTTGCATTGTAAGGATTAGTTTTTCCGCAAAGTTTTAAAATAAAAGAAAATTTTTTATTTTTGTTTATTTTAAAATATCCTTACAATGGCATTTGTAGAAAAAGGAAAAGATGTTGCTTATATGATTCCATTGATAGCAATATTGGAAATATGAAATTGATTCTTTCATTTGTGGTAATGTCTAAATTGACCAAATAAGGAAAGATTCTCATCACACAAGTTTCAATTGGACCGGAACTTGGAATCATGCAAGTTGTATAGCATGATGAATGATAACTTTCAAGCATTGGAAAATTAAGACTAATTACTTGTTCACATGGATGTGTGAGTCAAGTAACAGAATAAGGGATCGAGTACACATTCTTGTGCACTGGTCAAGTCCACCACAAAAGATCGATAAGATTATTTGTCATGATTTACTTAAGTTCAGTAAATATGGTTATACTTACAAGCTTAAGTGTAACTATGAGACATTGGAAAAGGTTCCAATGTAAGGCAGAACGAATAAGAAGAATCAACTTAGGCAGAAAGATAAACGTTTCTCAAATCTGAAAATATGGGAGAGTACTTTAGTATCATGTTTGTGATCATCTTAATGATTAAGAAACCATATCAAAATTAGTTCTCTAAGGAAATCTTATGACTAAGAAGAGGAACTTGAATTGTTGAAATGGTTAAATCAAGAAGATGAGTCATACTTCGTTCCAACACAAGTCTTAGAGTCATACTCCAAGATTGTAACTTGAGTGACATGTCTTAAAGAAGGTTTAAAAAACACTTGTCAAATGTAAGAGTAAAATTTTTCTACTCTTGTACATTTGAAATTGGTAAGTTGTGATGTTTTGGATAAAACAAAGACCAACTAAGGCTAATTGTGTTAAGTGTCTGTCTTGATTAGAATCCACACTATCTATTGAATATTTGGCAAGATAGTCTTATATGTCAAGAGGACAGTGGGAGTCTTAAAGATCCTGAAAAGAAGTTCAAGATCTAATCAAGAATAAAAATTGTAGTTTAACACTAACACACGACGTGAGGTTTATAACCTTTCGTGTTGACATTTCTGTGCCCATTCCAGTTACGTTGGCTATACATTTGAGTTCTACATGTTCTCAATTGTTTGCATAGCTACTTGGAAGAATGGGCAGGCCCTTGAGCTGCCAGGTGGCAAGAAGTAAAGATTGCACAAGTTCAATCCATATGAGTTAGGATTTGTCAGTAACCTAGTCTTGTGATTATGGTTTTGACAAATTCACACAGATAGGAACACTTACACCATAAAATCTAAGTGTCATAAGGTTTATCTTCGATTCATGAAAATGATGGTAAGGAAACTCTTTCACTAAGTAGATTTTGAGTAGATAGCAATTGTGGGAATGACAAAAGGTCTAAACATTATGATTACGACATCCCTTTTCATAATTATTTAGACACACCTGTGAGCTATCTAAGGCAAGGTGTATGATTTTGATAAAGCTTTATCAAAGCAATCTAGAATCAGAAATCTGAACATTGGTAAGAAAGTCAATGAAGAATTGATTTCTAGAAGTCCAGCTGATTTCTGAGTACATGTCAAAGCTAGTGGGAGCATAAGTGTTATCCTATTAATCATCATGTTAGTGGGAGCATGATAATTATGATAAAGGTTGCAAGTTAGCAATGTTAATTATAGAAAAACAAAAGGTCTCAATTGGGAAAAAAGTTGTTTTGCTATAATTAAGGGAGAGGATATTATATTTCATCTCAAATCTAAAAGCTTAGATTGAGGTCTTAATCGTATTTAGTCAAGAATATATATGAATTTCATGTTGGAATGGCTCAACATAAGGAAATTCTATATATGGGTTCATTATTTGCGTTCTAAAATTTGATTATGATTACGACATCCCTTTTCATAATCTGAATTATGAGAACTTGGCAAATAGAAATGGAAATATTATAGCAAAAGACTGGTTTAGTCTTTATGTGAGACATCATGGATCGTGTCCCATATGCTTCGGATATAGGATCGATTACATGTGCAATACTTATCCTTTCTAAAATTTTCCAAATGCCTGGGGCATTAAGAAGGGAAAAGGCCTAGAATTGGATATGACTAAAATGATTAAGCAATTGTCGAGCATAATCTAAGGTTTACCAAAGATTGGTTGCTCAAGGACAACTAGAAGTATAGTGTTAATTCTGGAAGGATCATATTGACATAGTCTGAAAAGAGGCAACTCTTGTTCGGAAGTGATAGTCAAAATGGAATATGGAAATGGTTCAAAGTTAGAAAGTATTCAATCTGTAAGATTAGGAAACTTAATGCAAGAAGGATGTTTCCAAGGAGTTGATCTCCGTTGGAATACTCTGTAATGATTGTTGCCAACTCTTTGTGAATTTGTGCATAATCATTACAAGAGGATCAATGCATATAAGTTTAGAATATAACAGATTTCAGTAAATGACATAAATTTGGAATTCTTGCATTTGCAGTAAGGAATTGGGACTGTGAAATGAGAATCATTGGAGTTATGTTCAACTGGTCTATTTCGCAAAGTAAAGATCATAGACAAACAGAGTATGCATACTTGGTGTGTGGCATGACTAGTATTTAGAAAACATAGTGTACATGCTTGGAGCATGGTACAACTAGTGTTTTAATTCAAGTATAAAGTTGATAAAACCGAAACAATGAATAATGAGTAATCAATATGGTGATAAATAAAAGTGTTTATTTATATTCATAGGGTTTGATACCATATCTGATTCATTTATTCTTGTGTTTCACTTTGCATGTTTTGACTTCCATAATAACTAGGTTATTCTTCCTGAATGACTAAGTTATTTAAACCATCCACAGTCGGTCATATGTTGGAAGTAGATATGAATCAAGACTGTCATGGGTTGGCTTGTAGAGGTCTAAGATGTTGGACAAAGGGCTACAACACTCATGAGTGCTCATATGTTCTGAGTATTGGATTCAACCCGCGCTCATTGGAATCACTTCATGGATTTTATCACGAGTGATCATGAGACGATAATATCTTATATTCTTCAAACCTAGAGATATGAGTTGTTACTATGAGTTGGTTGTACATTGATTGCACGAAAACGCATTCGGTAACTCGGTGTTATAAAACGTGCCTTTGTGTATGATTCAACAAGTAGTAAAACAAGCCATATGAGTCGAAGTTATCCATTCCTTTTACCTTCGGGATAGAAGCGATATCTGTGGGCCCCTCGATGATTTAATGATGACACATGTGAGTACTTGGCCAAGCCAGGACTGATTTGATTTGTTCAATCAGCCAGTTGTTATGAATTGGAAATCGAGAAACAACAAATGGACAGAGAGAATGATTATAATCCATGTCTCAGTCCATATGATATCTAGAATGGAGGAATATATGATCCCTTATCTAATGGACAAGTTTGTTGACAAGATCAGAGTTCGACAGTGGCTTTAAGAGCTACGATTGCCAGTTAGGTTTTGAAGTCACACTCAATAATAGTTTTAGACTTATCTAAGTGGGAGACTGTTGGATTAATGTCTAAGTCCATAACTATATTTGGTATGTACTTGACCCGACCCAGCATGGTCCATTTGGGTTGCACTTCACCGACACAATTTATATGGATAATCTTTTGAGAATAGTATACTTATGATTAATACTAATATATTATAAGTTCTAATATATTAATATGGAATCATATTATTTAATTAGTATTGATCAAGAATTAATTTAGAATTAAGTAAGTGATCAGAAGGAAACTAATTAAATATGGACTCTTAGATATATATGTGTAGTGGGCCAAGTTCATTTAGGTTGGGCTAAATCTTCATGGATAGTCCATGGAGCTTTAACCCATGGATCCTAGGAAATGAAAGGTCATGGGTATTAGGGTTTAAACCTAATCCTCAACACTATATAAAGATGTCCTTGGTTGGTGAAATTGGCACTAGTGTGGATACACTAAGAAGGGCTGGCCGATTTCACTAGAGAGAACCAAGTATTCATATTCTCTAAAGTCTTCCAAGGTGTTTTGGTGATTTGTGATTCCACTTGAGGCTTCCACACTATTGGGGCTAAGCTTTTAAAGCTTGAAGACATCAAGCTACATCAAAAGGTATGTCATCTAACTAGTAATTTGTAGTATAAGAACTTCATAATATGCTAGTTAGGATTTAAGCCTTGGAAAGTTCTTATTTGCATGTATAATAGAGAAAACATAAATACAAGGTTTATAGGGTTGCATGTACACCATAGGAGTGTTAGAATGCTCAAAACCCAACAATACAACTATAAACACTATGAGCCGAAGCGCTCTTAACTAAAAGTGTACTTTTAAAATCTAAGTATTTTATAAGAACTATACAAGTATACCTACATACCATAAATAGTATCACAAGAAGAACAAAACAAAAGTACTTAGATGTTGGACACTACAGTTAAACCTAGCTAGTTATGTAAGCATATCTGGGATAAATATAGCCTGATCAACTATATTTATTCAAGATACGACCAACATGTGTTTAGGAGTGATAGTGGTGTTGCAACAAGTCTAAAACTTAGCAAACTCTATACAAAGGAAACACTAGAACTAAACGTGTAGTTATATATAGTTAAGATTTTATAGACACAGAATATGTGATTTAACTTTACTTCCAGTTCCTTGTTTGGTTGTGGGATTAGAGTAGGATCGCTTAATTGAAGATCTATTTGGTTTTAGTTATATATACTTTGTGTACACTATGTGATTATAGGAGGGATCAGGCACAAATCACATTATAAAAGTTCATTCCAAGTGTTGTTATAAATTTCATGGCGATTGTTACTTATATTAGTAGACTTCCACTGTAAATTGCTTAATAGAACACTATAACTGTCAGGATAAGATATATTTTGTTTAGTATCACATGACTTGTGATCACTATAGAGGACTTATCATCATTTTCTCTTAAATCATTTTAGAGAAAGATGCCTCCGAAGAAATCCAACAGAAAGAACAACAATCCACCACCGCCGCCTCCTAAGTATGATCCTGCTATCTTTCAAGCAACAGTAACAGCCGCCATGGCGGTCGCTATGTCACAGATCAATGCAAGTGGCACTAGCGGGGCGGGTAGTGGTGACAACCCATCAAACCTCGAAGATAGTCATAGGCATCATAAGGAGTGTTCATACAAGGATTTCACCAATGCTAAACCTAGATCTTTCGATGGAACTGGAGGTGTCATTTCCTTAACGCGTTGGTTCGAGAAGACAGAATAAATCTTCAAGATCTGTGTGAGCCTCGAGTCGAGCAAAGTAAAATTTGCAGCATGCACCTTCACCGATAGAGCTATAACTTTGTGGAACAGCCAAGTCAAATCCCTGACTCTCCCGATAGCCAATGCTATGAGTTGGGACGATTTGAGGGAACTAATGTTAGCGGAATATTGCCCGCGGGGTGAAATGCAAAAACTAGAGCAGGAGCTTTGGAGTCAGAAGATGAAGGGCTCCGACATCACTGCTTACACAACTAGGCTCAGTGACCTGGCTCTTTTGTGTCCCGGAATGGTCACCCCGGAGAGCAAGGTGGAGAGGTTCCTATGGGGACTAATTCCCCCGACGCAAGGAAATGTCATAGCTGTGAATCCACTCACGTTTGATAGTACCAAACGTCTGGCACATACATTAATAGATCACGGAGATTGCCAAGATTCCATGTCAGCCGATCCCGAACCACCTAAAGAAGGTGGAGGAAAGAAGAAATTTTGGAATAAGCAAAATGGCCAATCTTCGCAGGAGCCCTCCAAGAAACAACAAACAGTAGCAATCCATGTTGCTATCATGCCTGCTGTTGTTCCCACTACTCAAGCACCTACCAGTCGACATGTTGGAACTCTCCCGAGGTGCGAAAAATGCAATTTCCATCATCATGGACCTTGTCGGGAATTGTAATACACTAGCTGCAATAAGAAAGGGGATATAACCCGCTTCTGCAAGACACATGCACAACCTAATGCCTAGACCTCTGGAGCTGGAGTAGGCCAAGCATGTTATGGGTGTGGTGAAACCGGTCATTACAAGAGGGATTGCCCCCAAGATAAGAAATGCTAGCAACACGGGGAGAGTGCTTGCAATGGGCCAAGAGGAGGCAGTAGCAGATCCCACCGTAGTCACGGGTACGTTCCTCCTCGACAAGTCTTATGCATGCATTCTATTTAATAGTGGTGCGAACAGAAGTTTCGTTAGCCATAAATTCAAACACTTACTCAAACACCATCCCAATCACTAAACGAAACGTTCACTGTAGAGATGGCTAACAGGAAGAAAGAGACCACTAACGATGTATTCATAGGTTGTACACTAACTCTAAACGATTATTTCTTTCCAATTAACCTTATGCCAGTCTCCATAAAAAACTTCGATGTCATCATCGGCATGGATTGGCTAAGTCCTCATCGTGCCGAGATCTTGTGCTACGAAAAAGCCATTCGCCTCAATCTGCCAAATGGTGAAGCCCTCGTTATCTATGGAGACAATCTCAGCACGAGCATTCGCATCATTTCGTGCATCAAAGCTCAAAAATACCTCCGAAAGCCATGTAGTTAACGAAAAACAAGAAGTTAAAGACCTCGAGAGCATCCCCGAAGTCTGCAACTTTCCTGATATCTTCCCCGAAGATCTTCCAGGAGTTCCTCCTGAACGCAAAGTCAAGTTTTGAATCGACTTTCTTCTCGGAGGTACCCCCGTAGCCAAATCCCCGTATCGTCTAGCACCAGCAGAAATGCAGGAATTATCCAGCCAGCTAAAGGAACTACTCAGTAAGGGATTCATTAGGTCAAGCTTATCACCCTGGGGAGCACCGGTCTTGTTAGTAAAGATGAAGGATGGATCTTTCCGAATGTGCATAGACTACCGTGAACTAAACAAGCTTACCCTTAAGAACCGCTACCCTCTACCCAGGATAGACAATTTGTTGGACCAACTCCAAGGAGCCAACTACTTTTCGAAGATCGACATAAGATCAGGGTACCATCAATTATGAGTCTAGGAGAGTGATGTTCCCAAGACAACATTCTGAACTCGATATGGTCACTACAAGTTTGTGGTGATGCCCTTTGGTCTAACCAACACACCCGCCATGTTCATGGACTTAATGAATCGAGTGTGTCAGCCTTTTCTAGACAAATTCATGATAGTATTCATAGATGATATACTTATCTATTCACGAAGCGAGGAAGAACATAGTCATCACTTAAGATAAGTTCTAGAAACATTAAGGGTGGAAAAGCTATACGCGAAATTCTGAAAGTGCGAGTTTTGGATTAGGAAGGTAAATTGCCTTGGTCACATGGTCAGCGAAGAAGGCATACACGTGGACCCTTCCTAAATAAAGGCATTCGAGAATTGGTCAGCACCGAGAACGTCCACAAAAAAGCCATCAAATATTGGGTCTTGTTGGCTATTATCGCAAATTCATATGAAACTTCTCCAAAATCGCTAAACCTCTTACTGCCCTGACTCAGTAGGGTGTAACTTTTAGCTGGGGAGAGAAACAAGACACTGTGTTTTGAACCTTGAAGTAAGCCCTATGCAACGCACCTATCTTGTCTCTTCCAGAAAGGACAGAGGATTTCGTTGTGTACTGCGATGCATCCAATCAGGGGTTAGGCTGTGTGCTTATGCAGCGAGGAAAAGTTATTTCTTATGCCCCGAGATAGCTTAAGGCACACGAAGCCAACTACACTACTCACAATTTTGAATTGGGAGAAGTGGTCTTTGCTCTAAAAATCTAGAGACATTACCTATATGGTACCAAGTGAACTATCTTCACGGAACACAAAAGCCTTCAACACATCTTTGATTAGAAAGAACTTAACATGTGACAACAATGATGGGTAGAGTTACTCAATGATTTCGAATGTGAAATTCGCTATCATTCCGGTAAAGCCAATGTAGTAGCAGATGCCCACAGTCAAAATGAGTACTCAGGTCGTAGGGTGAAGGCACTAACCATGACAATTCATTCCCATCTGTCCACGCAAATCAAAGAGGCTTAGCTGGAAGCCTTAATACCAGAAAATGTGGCGGGTGAAGCCTTAAGAGGAATGGAGAAGAACTTTGAGTAAAAGGGAGACGGAGTTCGTTATTTCATGAACCGAATCTAGACTCCAATGTTCGGTGGTTACAGGGAGGTTGTCATGAATGAAGCACACAAGACTAGATACTCTATTCACCCAGGCTCAGATAAGATGTATCTAGATCTCAAGAAACTCTATTGGTGGCCAAACATGAAAGCCGAAATTTCTACCTACGTGGGAAAGTGCCTAACTTGCACCAAAGTAAAGGTAGAATACCAAAAGCCATCAGGTTTGTTATAGCAACCAGAAATACCTTAGTGGAAGTGGGAGCGAATTACAACGGACTTCATAACCAAGTTACCCAAGACTATGGGTGGTCATGACACTATCTGGGTAATCGTCGACAGATTAACCAAGTCCGCCCACTTCCTGCCAATCAAAGAAACAGACAAGATGGAGAAACTAACCAGAACTTACATTCGAGAGATAGTTCGACTGCATGGTGTTTCCATATCTATTATCTCGGATAGAGACAGTAGATTTGCGATTCTGGCAATCACTTCAGAAGGCTCTTGAAACTAGGTTGGATATGAGTATAGCCTACCATCCATAAACTAACAGGAAGAGTGAGAGAAGCATTCAAACACTAAATGCTAAGATCATGTGTTATCGACTTTGGTAAGACATGGGATACCCATTTGCCACTTGTTGAGTTTTCATATAACAACAGCTACCACTCTAGCATCAAGGTTGACCCATTTGAAGCCTTCTATGGTCGTAAGTGCAGATCCCCTCTGTGTTGTGTTGAAGTAGGTGATACGCAAATAGCTAAAGGGCAAGTTCCTAATATGACTCTCACGGGCCCGGAAATCATTCGAGAAACCACTGAAAAGATCTTCCAAATCCGAGAACGATTGACAGCCTCAATAGATAGACAAAAGAGCTATGCAGACAAGAGACGAAAACCCTTGGAATTCCAAGTTGGTGACCGCGTTCTATTGACGGTCTCTCTAGGGAAGGGCATGATACGCTTCAGAAAGCATGGAAAGCTAAACCCAATGTATATTGGGCCATTCGAGATTATTGCTAGAATTAGCCCAGTAACTTACAAACTCCGTCTACCTCAATAACTTAACAACGTACACCCTGTCTTCCACATGTCAAACCTCAAGAAGTGTCTATCCGACGAGAACCTTGTGATTCCACTCGATGAAATCGAGATAAATGAGAGTCTTAACTTTGTGGAAGAACCAGTAAAGATCATGGGTAGGGAAGTCAAACGAACAAAACAAAGTCGCATATCGATAGTGAAGGTTCGATGGAAGGCATAGCAGGGACCTGAAGTCACTTGGGAGCAAGAAGATCAGATACAACAGAAGTACCCACATCTTTTCCATCGTTAACATCGAGGCCTCTCATCATTTTATCACACATCGTCTATTTCATCTACCCATATTTTACCCCGACATTTTTGTAGATATAAAATGCATACACAGTTTAAATCATTTAAAACTTGTATAAAAATGTTCATCTAGCATAGATATCAAGTAAACAAATAATACGCACACATAGCACGTAATTTATATAATTTAGTTCATACCTATGTGTAAGATAAAAGTAAATATGCACTAACTTGTTAAAGTGATGATTCAAACTTGGACAACACTTCGCTTCTTAACAATATAATTTCCTTCGACGAAACCAAGTATTATTACCACTAGATTTTATTCTAATACTCATTGCGACTAATTATTAGTCTAGATTCATCATTAACTCAGAGTCTACTTCATGATCTATCAAGTATGGATCAGCTAGGTGGGACAGTTGGGAGGCAGGACCATTTTGGCATATAGCTTTTCTGAAATCCAACAACCAAACCCAATGTAACCATTCTAGACACCTCTCCAGTAAGTAGTTCATTTAGTATAACGACTTTGAATCACTGATAAATCTTCTTTATAGGTTCATAATAACGATATTATATTTAAATATAAGCTATATTTAAAGTAGGGTAAGCATATCTCACTTACCGGGGGGTGGTGGCTAGGAACCGGGCTCTACAGGGGTGGAACTTCTGAGTTGAATGCTCTTCTTCTCAGAGGCTTCTGGCGCTCCGGGACTCGCCTCTAGCACTTAGAAAGTACTAGGAAAAGGAAGAAAGGACTTGGGGTAATTGGATAGAAAGGAGTTGAAACGGACGATGAAAATTGATGATTTGCACCTCTATTTTTAGGCTTTCAGGGGCCTTGCATAGGCACCAAGGCGAAGCCTGGTGTTGGCACGTGGCGCAGGACGCAGGTAAAATAACCAATCTTTAAAAATTCATAACTTTCATATACGAGATCGGATTTTGATGTTCTTTATATCCACGTGTAGGTAATGACAATATCTACAACTTTCCTTTTAACTCCATCGACTAACTCTCGACCGATTTTAAAGTTAATAGTATGAGAAGATTATAATGTTAAACGACCGTGTAAAATTCATAACTTCTACATACGGACTCCGTTTCTGTCTGTCTTTTTATGCATGCTCTCGGTTTAATGTATACTTCGACATCATTTAGATCCCTAAGGCTAAAAAGTAATTTATCAAAAATTTATTTTTTACGTTACGTGGTGTCGTGCTGGTTTAGCCGTAGAACTTTGACAAGTCATAACTTCTTCGTTATAACTCGGATTTCAGCGTTCTTTATATCTCCGGAATTCTTGTCACGACCACTACCACTTTCTTCATAGATATTGGGTTTATCTACACTTTTATTATTAATTCTTATTTACACTCTTAATTTATTATATTTTATAAATAAGTATAATGCACATAAAATCACATAATTCACATAATATTCAAGTAATACCTCTTTATTACTTCAAAGTGGGTTACAATGGTTGAGCCTAACTATTACATCATCACATTAATGTTTAGCCTAGAAACACAGGTGTTACAATTATCTCCTCCTTAGGATGATTCCGTCCCAGAATCATGCATCAGCAAACAGATGTGGATAGTGACTCATCATGTCACTCTCTGTTTCCCAGTTGAGGTTCGACCCATTCGTATGTTTCCATTGCACAAGAACTAAATCGACCATTTTGCGTCGCAACTTCTTAGTCTTACGGTCAACAATCGCATCAGGCTCTTTAATTCGCCTCTTATTCTAATCCATCCTCAACTCTGAAATTGGAGTTATGTCAGGAATTCTTCCCATTAACTTCCTCAAATAACACACATGGAAAGTGTTATGAATACCATCTAGTTCTTCTTGTAGTTATAGCTTGTAAGCTTGGTTCCCAATCCTCTGAAGAACTTTGAATGGTCCAATAAACCTTGGACTCAAGTTTCCTCTTTTCCCAAATCTTATCAGTCTCTACCACAGTGAGACTTTAAGAAAAGCCGAATCTCCAACTTTGAATGTCATCGGTCGTCTTTTCTTGTCAGCGTAACTCGTTTGACGATTTTGAGCTGCTAACATCCTTTACTTAATCACCTTTAGCTTTTCAGCAGTCTGATGGACTAGCTCGGGTCCTATAAACTGCTTTTCTCCAGCTTCAAGCCAACAAGACGGCGTACGACACTTCTTTCCATAGAAGGCTTGATAAGGTGTCATCTTGACGCTCGAGTGAAAACTATTATTGTAGGAAAATTCTACCAAAGGTAAATGCTCATCCCAGTTACCTTGGAATTTTAGGTTACATGTTCTTAACATATATTCCGGTGTTTGAATCGTTCTTTCACTCTGACCATCAGTCTGCGGATGGTAGTTTGTACTTAAACACAATTTCGTACCCATTTCCTCTTGTAGACTCCTCTAAAACCTTGACATGAAAAAACTATCACGTTCTGATACAATCATTAAAGGAACACCATGAAGTCTTACTACTTCCTTCACGCAATCATTTGCAAGCTTATCCATATACCATCTCTCATTGGCTGCTATGAAGTGCGCACTCTTAGTGAAATTATCCACGAATACCCAAATCATGTCATGTCCGTTCTTTGTCCTTAGTAGTTTAGTCACAAAATCCATGGTGATGCCTTCACATTTACCCATGGGTATAGGTAAAGGTTCTAAACTCCCATATGGTTTCTGATGTTGTGCCTTAACTACCCGTACATGTTACACACTCATCCATATACTTTGCAACATTGAGCTTCATCGTCGGCCACCGATCATAAGGTTTCAGATCCCTATACATCTTAGTGTTGTCGGGATGAATCGAGTACATGGTCTTGTGAGCTTCTTCCATCAAAAGATTCATTATTCCTCCCGTGTTAGGCACCCAAATCCTATCTTGGAATACCTTCAATCCTTGGCAATTTGTACCGAACACCAACGTTTTGCCTAAACGTTCTTCCTTGCGGTGGTTTTTATCTGAAGCTTCTTCCTGAGCTTTCTTGATGCTTTGCACAATCATTGAGACAACTTCAATTCTTAGCGCTCTTGGCCTTTTTCTTTCCAAGTTTACTTTTCTACCTAGAGCATCGGCTACAACATTTGCTTTAGCAGGGTGGTAAAGTAACTCACAGTTGTAATCCTTGATTAACTCTGGCCAACGTCGTTGTCTCATATTTAATTCTTTTTGATCAAAGAGATACTAGAGAGTCTTATGATCAGTGAAAAGTTGGCACTTCGTGCCAAAGAGATAATGCCTCCATATCTTTAGGGCGAATACTACCACTGTCAACTCTTGATCATGAGTGGGGTAGTTCTTTTCATGCTCTTTCAATTGTCGAGAGGTGTATGTTATCACCTTTTCCTTCTAGGTTAGAACACAACCTAACCCAACTCCCAATGCATCGCTATAGACTGCGAAGTCTTCAACTCCGTTAGGTAAAGAAAGAATTGTTGTTTCACACAACCTCTTCTTTAGCTTCTCGAATGCTTCTTCGTGTTTCTCACTCATATGTAGCTCCTTTATGGATCAAAGCTGTCAATGGAGAAGCTATCGAAGAAAAGCCTTGGATAAACCTTTAGTAATATCCAGCTAATCCCAAAAAGCTTCGAATATCCATGGGAAATTTTGGTCATTTCCACTTCATCACAGCTTCAGTCTTTCCTGGATCAACCATTATTCCTTCTTGGCTGACCACATGACCCAAGAATTGGACTTCTCTAATCCAAAAATCACATTTGGAGAACTTTGCATACAACCTCTTCTTCTTTAGAACTTCCAACACTTCTTGTAGATTCTTTCCATGCTCATACTGGCTCTTTGAGTAAATCAGAATGTCATCAATGAACACTATCACGAATTTATCGAGTAATGGTTTACAAACCCTGTTCATCAAATCCATGAATGCTTATGGACCATCGGTTAGTCCAAATGACATAACCAAGAACTCACAGTGTCTGTATCTCGTTTTGAATGCGGTTTTCTCAATATCTCTCTCTCTCTTTCTCTCTCTCTCTCTCTCACCTTCAGCTGATGATATCCTGACCTGAGATCAATCTTTTAGAAATAGCTCGAACCTTGCAGTTGATCGAACAGGTCATTAATCATTGACAATGAGTACTTGTTCTTTATCGTTTCCTTTTTTAGCTCTTGGTAGTCTATGCACATCATCATGCTTCCATCCTTCGTTTTCATGAATAACACCAGAGCTCCCCAGGGTGATGAACTAGGCCTAATAAAATTGTTGTCCATCAACTCCTAAAGTTGCGTCATAAGCTCATGTATCTCCGTCGGTATTAATCGGTATGGTGCTTTAGCTATTGGTGTCAATCCTGGAAACAAGTCTATTTGAAACTCTATTAGTCTATCTGGTGTAATCCAGGAAGATCTTAGGGAAAGAATTCCAGACAATCACACACCACTGTATTCTTTGTATCTCCTTCTTAGCATCGATCACAAATGCCACGTATGATGTGCATCCTTTGGACAAACCTTTTATGTCTTTCATCAAGGAAATGATTCTAGAATTCACTCTATGTTTGTCTCTGTACACCATAAATGACTCTCTACTAGGTGGGTTTACTCTTATTATCTTCTTCTTGCATAATATTTCAGCATCATTGGTACTAAGCCAATCCATTCCTAGTACGATGTCGAAACCATTCAACTCAATGGGTAACAGGTATGAATTTGCCACTGGCAACTTCTACAACTCGAGCATTAAAAAGTTTATCTACATTCAATGATAGTCTTCCACCAAATTTGTGTGAAATAAAGGAGTAATTCTCTCCAGAATCAAACAATATATTGGCAGGTAATCCATTTACAAGAAAGGTACCTAAAGCGACATCTGTTGCATCCTTTGCAGCTTCCAGTGTCATTTGGAATGCTCTCGCCTTCGGCTTTAGTGGAACATTAGGCCTTCCCACCTCCTTCTTCTCTGGGCAGTCCCTCGAGATGTGCCCTTCCTCATTACACCCATAACAAACTTTCTTGATGAGGGTGCATTAATTGGCATAATGCCCAGGCTTTCCACATTTAAAACAAGTGACCTCTCCATCATATTTCCCATGGTGCTTCTTCTTGCACTTTTCGCACCAATTCGCTTCACCTCCTCCTCCTCCAAATTTCTTTGAACCGAACTTCTAGAATTTACTTTTCTTTTTGGACCTCGAAGATCCATCGAACTTCCTTTTTCTCACCAACCTCGGCTATCTCCAGACCCTTCTCCATTATCTGGATCTCCACATTCTTATCAGCCCAAATGGCAACTTTCAAAAGTGGTTTCTTGTTTGACCATCAGACCAAAGTCCGTTGGTAATCTGTGGGAAAACTTGTTGACCTTGGAGAGTTTAGTTGGAATTAGTTAAGGAACAAGCTTCATCTTCTCTGTAAAACTTGCAGCATACTCAGTGCTGCTCATTCATGTTGGATTAGGTGTCTAAGCCCATAACTATAATCGGTGTGTACTTGATTTGATTTGAAGCATGGTCCTTTTGGGTTGCCTTCACTCATGCAACTTGATAGGATAACTAGAGGAGAGAGAGAGAGAGAGAGAGAGAGAGAGAGAGAGTAGGATTTATTATAATCAGTATTCAGAATGATTTTATTAATATATTATAAGATTGATATATTATTTGGAAATCATATTATTAATTAGTGATCAATCATAAATTAATTTGATATTAGTTTTGGGATTAAAGGACTAATTAATAATGGAGGGGCAGTTTTGGAAATCATTAATAGTTGCAAAACTGGGCTGTTGGACTCCTTGGTATGAAGTGGACGAAATTTTATAGAAAGGCCCTATTGATTTCATCCAAGGGCTTCTAAAAGGAGTGTCCATGGGCTGCTTGGTGCCTAAGCAAGGTATTATGGTTTCCACCTGAAAACCCTAGCAGCCATAACTATTTAAAGACCCTCTTAATTGGATTTTCGGTAAACCTTGTTTTTGGAAGAACCCTGACCGATTTCTAGCAACTCTCTTACTCATCCTTTGCATTGAGTGTTTGTAACTTCATTAGAGGTGCAACACTTCGGGCACTAAGCTTTCAAGAGTCATTGTGGTTCTTGTTATTGCTACATAAAAAGTGAGGGAATGATCAAACCCTAATTTTAAATATGAATCGAATTGTATATGTTAGATCTAGGGTGATTTCTTTGGTGTTTATATTTGTATATTCAATAGTGAAAAACTTAGCTCCAAAGCAATTAGGGTTGCATGATCACATAGGAATGTAGATATGCTCAAAACCCATCAGTGGTATCAGAGCCTAGGATGTTTTTCAATTGAATTGTTGCAATAGTGAACTGTCTAAAGCAGAAAAATATTGAAACATGCTGTCTAGAGGCTAGACTCGACGAGTTCATTCTTGAACTCGACGAGTTCCTTGCCCAACTCGACGAGTTGACTCGCCAGTTTCCGGATTTTTCGAATTTCTGATCAGATTTTGAATATGATATCTATCATAAGTCGTTTTTATTGTCTAAAATCGATTTTTCATATTGGTAACTTGATATCCTTATCAAAATTAAAGATATGGTTAAATTTGTATAATATAAGATTACTTTGATTCAAAGATTTAACCTAGTATTTTTGAAAAGTTTCAAATTGCACCCTTTTGGTTTTATAGTTTAAATTTGAAATTAGAAGTTTTGATTTTAGAAACTTAATTAGTTAAACCCTCGCATTTTGAATATTTTAAAATACACCCTCATGGAGTTTATTAATAAGATTAATTAAGTGTTTAATTAAAAGAGAATTAATATATCCATAATATGGTTTATTTTTATTGAATTAAAAGTTTAATTTATTAAAGGATTAAACCACTTAGTATTTTAAAAGTTTAAAATACACCCTTACACTATATAAAATTAAAATTTTAATTATATATATGTATAAGAAAAAGGTTAGTCTTACCGTTAGTAGGCCTCATTCACGAAGCTGATCTATAAGGGATGTTTAAGGAAGCGGCCTATAAAACGACTGCCATTGGGTATCCACTCTTACCCACCATACTCTTGACTAGTGGAGGGTCGTTAGCCAAATAGGTAGGATAGGACACTAAATCCTCATTAAAAGTATAATGAATATACAAAGTAACTAAACATTTTATAAATTCCCAATCTTTGTTACTTTAGGAAAATGTAAATTTGATGCTAACCCATGAAATTGCACGTTGCACCTTAGTGGTCGTCAATGGAGCATGTGTGGTTAACCAGCACACTAATATGGGACTAATGAAGGATGAAAATGGGTAGCTCGTAAATTATCGTTGATCAATGGAGCGTTTGTGGCTACCAGACACATTGATTAGATGATAAATGACATCGAGAGTACCAAGCTAATTTGCATGGTTATTCGCACCTTGTTTGTGATCCTCGATATCCTAGTCACAAACTTAAAGGGCATAATCGATATTGAACATGTCATTGAAAAGTTCAATGAAACTCATAAAGATCTAGGAATTTCATTTAAAACCTAATTCGTTAAAATTTCGTTTTCGTGGTAAATTGGTAAATTGTCATTTACCTACCTTCAAATAATTTACAATTGGATTATGACATCCCTTCCGAATTTTGAGTTATTGTGTTGGGTCCTAGCATTGATATTTCATTTGGGTGTTATATTAAGGATTGAATCAACTAACTTGAATTTCTCCCTTTTTTAGATGTCTAGTTCTAACAACTATGGTCTTCCTAAATCCTTTGGAAAAGGTTTTCCTCTTGGATCAAGGTGAAAGATCAATCCCTTCTTCGAGAATTGGTGGAATTGGAAATCATTATTCTCTTCCTCCACCTCCTCCAATGATTCTCCATGACCAACGTTTTCTTCAGCTTGAAAAGTTCAAGGTCACTCAAGCCCTATTGGCATGCGAGCATCGAGATGGAAGTCCTATGTATGCATACGTTCTGAAGATGAAGCTGCACATTGACAGACTAGGAATATTGGGTGTCGTTTTCCCAAGGAAGCTGGACAGACTTGGTTCTTCAATCGCTTCCTGGGTCATATGGTCAGTTTGTTAAGGACTGCTATATAACTGACTACGACATGACCCTTATCAATGTGATGTATTTGCTAGTTTTTGTTGAATCATGAATGATTTGGCGCACTGGTAAAGAAAAATTGATTGGAAGATCAACTTCCCAAATTTCCATGGACATAGGTAATAACAATGTTTATAGTCTAGAAATAATTTCTTCTCCTAAAGGAGAGAAATTAGCCAAGGTCGAAAAGTTTAACCATAAGAGGAAGGCTGACTCTAAGATAGTTCCATGTGTCACTCCTAAAGAGTCCATTTCTTTCTACTACCAAAAGAAGGGGCATTGGAATCGAAGCTTCCCTGGCTACCTGAGAGATCTAAGAGATGGTAAAGTTAAATCGTATGACTCCTCTTCAGGTACATTCACTATCTAACTCTATTAAGTTCCTATTTATAGATTCTTAATACATGATGTGATAAGATTGCATTTTGATGTTTTGCAAAATCTAAAAGAGAGAAGGAAGATTGAGAAGAAGTAAAGGCTAATTTTGATCTGAAGAAATGGATTTTGGTCACATGGTTCATTGATTAGGATTTGGAGCTATTACTTAGAAGTTATGATAGATTGCTTAGGGATATTCAGAAACATAGTTTTCATTTGTATTTGCATTGTAAGGACTAGTTTTTCCGCATTTTTGTCAATAAAATAAACTTTTGATTTTATCTTTTTTTATGTTTCCTTGCAATGGCATTTGTGAAAATTGGTGTTTATATTTCTATTGTTAGCAATGTTGAAAAAGGATTTGATTATTGGTTATATCGTTTGTGGTAGTGTCGAAATTTTCCAAGTGGGGAAGGATTCTCATCACCTAAGATTCAATTAGATAGAAACTTGGAATCATATGATTTGAATTGTGTGATGTATGAAAATCTTGATCCTTAGGAAACTAGGGCTATTTCGTTGTCCACATATGTATGTGAGTCAAATGAAAGACTAAAGGATCTAGTACACAATGATTTGGATTGGTCAGATCCACCACAAAGGACAATAATTCTATTCATCATGATTTACTGATAGTTCAGTAAATATGATTATGCTTACAAGTTTAAGTGTGATTTCGATACATTTGAAGGTTTCAATGTATAGCAGAACGAATAAGAAGAATCAAATTGGGCCAAAAGATAAAAGTTTCTCCAATCTAAGAGGAAAGGAGAGTACTTTAGTATCATGTCTTATGATCATCCGAATGATTATGGAACTATGTCGCAATTGATCCTCTAAGGAAATCTTAGTGCATTTATATGACTAAGAAGAGGAATCGGGTATTGTTGGAATGGTTAAATCAAGAAGATGAATCATACTTCGTTCCAAAATCAATTTTTAGAGTTATACTCTAGTTACTCCATGTTGTACCTTGAGTGACGCATACTAATTAGGTTTATTACACCTCATGAAATGTGGAGTAGAAATGTGTATTACTCTTGCAAATTTGAAATTGTAGTTGTGATGTTTTGGCTAAAACAAATACCAACTAAGACCAATCACATGAAGTGTTATCTTGATAAGAATCCACACTAACTCTTGAATATTTTTTTGTCAAGGAATGTTGCTTGACATAGTATCTTATATGTCAAGAGGTCAGTGGGAGTCTAAATCATCTTGAATAGTTTCAAGAACTAATCATGAATAAACCTTTTAGTTATCACTAGCACACGACCTGAGATTGATATCCTATCGTGTTGACATATTCGTGTTTATGAGCCCGTTCCAATAATGTTGACTATGCATGTGAGTTCTATGAGTTCTCATTTTATTGTATAAGTAAAAGTACCTTGATCAGTGAAAGTACATTGATCAGTGTGGGTGAGTTGGTCTATAACTTGGAAGAAATGGTAGGCACATGTGTTGTCGGATGGCAAGAAATTGGAAAGTTCAGTCCATATGAGTTTGAATTTTTCATAAACCTTGTCTTTATAATAGTGGTTGTAAATGACGAATCCACATGGATAGGAGAACATACACCATAAAATCTAAGTGGTAAGAGGTTTCTCTCTACTTCATGAAAATGATTGTTAGGATACACTTTGACAAGTAGATTTTAAAGGATTGGAGTAAGCAGTTGTGGTAATTGCATTCTCAAATTCGAGTATGATTACGACATCCCTTTTCATATTTCGAATTGTGAGAAATGGAAAATAGTTTGAACATTTGGGACTTATTGCTATAAGTTCTTAAAAAGGTTTAGACATACACATAAGTTATCTATTGAAAGGTGTATAAGCTTTAGAAGTCTAGGAAAAGACTTATCCAAGCACCACGTATCAGAAATCTGAACTTTGGTATGAAAGTCAATAGGTATTGATTTCTAGAAGTCCAGTTGATTTCTGAGTACATGTCAAAACTAGTAGGAGCATAATTTTTATGTTGGTAAGAACATAATTGTTATACTAGTGGGAGCGTGATTATTATGTTAAGTGTTGTAAGTTAACAATGCTATTTATAGGAAACAAAGTTCAAAATTTGCAAAGTCACAGAATTTGGAAGTTCATTCGCTATAGTAAGGCTTAAGGGATAGAGAAGTAATACTTCATTTTGAATCTAAAAGGTTTAGATTGAAATTTTAATAGAACTTGGTCATGAACGTATATGAATGTCATGTTGAAATATTTCAACATACGAAATTCCATACATGAAAATATTATGGCAAGATACTGGTCTAATATCATATCTTTATGTAAGACATTATGAATCATATCTCATATGCTTTGGGTATAGGATCGATTGCATATGTTATATAATATTCGCCTATTCTGATTTTTCTAAATGCCTAGTGCATTAAGAGAGAAAATTTTACCAGAACTTGATATGACTAAAGTTTTTAAACAACTATTGAGGACAATATAAGGTTTACCAAAGAATGGTTGCTTGTGGACAGTTGGAAGTATAGTAATAGATGGACCATATTGATATAATTCTGAATAGATATGATTCTATTAAGGATGGATTGTCATATGACAATTATGGAAATGTTTCCATAATGGGAGGTGGATATTAAGAATCTATGTGTAAGTTGTTAACTTTAATGCAAGAAGGATATTCAAGGAATGCTC
The DNA here is from genome assembly GCF_051521515.1 of Lactuca serriola. Lineage (NCBI taxonomy): Eukaryota > Viridiplantae > Streptophyta > Magnoliopsida > Asterales > Asteraceae > Lactuca > Lactuca serriola. The sequence goes on from NC_136409.1 coordinate 77,409,063, forward strand.
TTTGAATGTGAGACTTTTGTTCTATGAAATTGTTCTCCAATGGAATGCTTTGTAATATCATTGGCCAAGTCTCTGTGACTTTGGTTCCTTGACATTAAAAAAGGATCATTGCATGTAAGTTTAGATCCAAAAGATTCTATTAGTAGAAATAACTTTTGCATTCTTACACTTATATTAAGGATTAGGGAATTGTGAAATGAGCATCATTGAAAATGTGTTCAATTGATATATTTCACAAAGGAAGGGCCATAGATAAACATGGTGTGCATGCTTGGAGCATCGGATGACTATTGTTTTAATTCAATTATTAAGTTGATTGATCGAAACATTATACAATGAGTAAGGTTTGATTAAATGGTGATTAAATAATAAGTGTTTTATTTATATTAAAAAGTTTGAGACCATATTGGATTAGATTATTCTTGTGTTTCACTTCGCATGTTTTACTTCCCGAATAACTAGGTTGTTCAAATATCCACAGTCGATCATACTTTGGAAGTAAGTAATGAGCTGAGATTGTCATGAATCCGACTGTAGATTGTCTAACAGCTTAGACATAGCAAATGTTTGTTGTAGTGTTCATGAGTACTCCTGAAATAGGAATTTGATTATTGGATTAAACTCATGCTCATTTGAATCACTTCATGGATTTTATCACGAGTGATTATGAGATGATGATATCTTATAGTCTTGAAGCGGATACATATAGTTGTTGTTTACAAGTCAGTTTCGCATTGATAATATGTAAATGCATCAGTAACTTGATGTTATAAAACGTATTGTTGTGTGTGATTTGATGAGTAAATAGTATAATCATATGAGTCGAATTTTATCTGTTCCTTGTACTCTTATTGAGATAAAAGCAATATCTATGGGCCCCTCGATGATTTAGTGATAACACCCTAAGCGTTTGGCCAAGCCTGAACTAAGTTGATGTGTTTGATTGTAGTCTAATTCAGTCATCATAAATCGGAAATCAAGAAACAAATATTGGACAAAGAGAATGATTACAATCCATGTTTCATTTCCATACGATATCTTGTATAATGGAGGAATATTTGATCACTTATCTAAAGGACACGTTACTGATATGATCAGAGTTCAACAGCCACTTTTGAAAGCTACGATTACTAGTAAGATTCTGAAGTCATACTTGCAATAATAGTCATTAGAATTATCCAATTGGAAGACTGTTGGATTAGGTTTCTAAGCCCATAACTATAATTGGTGTGTACTTGATTTGATTTGTAGCATGGTCCTTTTGGGTTGGCTTCACTCATGCAACTTGATAAGATGACTAGAGGAGAGAGAGAGAGAGAGAGAGAGAGAGAGAGTAGGATTTATTATATGAATAATAAATTGGTACTCATAATGATTTTATTAATATATTATAAGATTGATATATTACTTTTAAATCATATTATTTATTAGTCATTAATCAGAAATTAATTTGATATTAATTTTAGGATTATAGGACTGATTAATAATGGAGGGGATGTTTTGCAAATCATTGATAGTTGTAAAACTGGGATGTAGGACTCCTTGGTATGGAGTGGACGAAATTCTATAGAATAACCCTATAGATTTCATCCAAGGGCTTCTAAAAGGAGTGTCCATGGGCTGCTTGGTGCCTAAGCAAGGTATTAGGGTTTCTACCAGAAAACCCTAGCAGCCACAGCTATTTAAAGACCCTCTAACTTGGATTTTCTACCAACCTTGTTTTTAGAAGAACCCTGGCCGATTTCTAGCATCTCTCTTACTCATCCTTTGCATTAAGTCTTTGTGACTCCATTAGAGTTGCAAAACTTAGGGCACTAAGCTTTCAAGAGTCTAGGTGGTTCTTTTTATTGCTACATAACAAGTGAGGTAATGATCAAACCGTAATTTTTTATATGAATTATATTATATATGCTAGATCTAGGGTTGTTGCTTTGGTGTTCATATTTGTATGTTTAACAGAGAACAACTTGTGATCTAGGGTTGAGTGATCGCATATGTAACACCAGTCAAAATAGGTCAATAACAATCACATGTGATTATGCCAATCACGTAATGTGATTTTGTTAAACTAGTAATGTAATAAACTTACTATGTATTTCATGATAATTATAATACAAATATGAACTCTTTATGATACAACTCAAAGTATACGTCCATACGATTCCAAAAATATAGAGAATGTCTAAATATGACTTCGCGTGAAGAAGTTATGACAAACCGAACACTATAAATCTCTATAACAAGTGCAAATTAAAATAGACATATAGTTAGCTATTGGAGACTAAAAGAAAGTTGTAGTACTTGGAAATACCTAAGCATGGATATAAAGTTATGACCTTCCGAAGATGCAGCTGTCTAAGGGCATGACACGTGGCAGAAACCCTAGCGGCCTTAAGTCACGATGTGGAAATTAAGTTCATGACGTGAAATGTGTCTGGGACACTAATCAGGGCTAGAAAACACATGTTAAAGCTACAGGGTGACTCATGGATGGCCACGACATGACCTTAGGTATGCCACGACGTGAAATGGCCCAGAACAGCCTATAAATAGCCATTTCGACCCCAAGGCTTAGTACACCAAATCCTTTCTCTCTCTCTCATTTTCTGAAGGCATTTTCCTTCCCGATCCTGACAACGATGAGCCTCTGTCCATTTAGATTCTATAGATCACGCTACTAAGGTGAGTTTCACGGCCCCACTTTCTAATATTTCAGGGGAAAACGCATGCTAAATATTATATATATGTTATTATTATGTCTATATTATAGTGTATTAGTATCAACGTAGATAGTTATAATAACCGGGATATAGTGATTTCGTATCTGAAAATATACGACTATCGTAAAATTGTTAGCATGTTATTGTTATAGTAGTATACTAATGTAGATCTTGAGTTATACTTAGGATTCTATATATATATTGTGGGTGCGATATAGTTCCAGAGTTATACTCGGAAGTTCTATATGTTAATTGATATGTATGTTGTTATTATTGGTCTTATGTCAAGATAAAACTATGAAAGTTATAAGTTTTTATTATTGGTTTTATGTCAAGATAAAACTAGGAACGTTATATGTTGTTATTATTGGTTTTATGTTAAGATAAAACCTGGTTTTTCCACAAGTTATAGTTGTTGTACTGCCTAAAAGTATAATGAATTTAGGAGTAAAGTTTAAAAGCATAGTCTAGTAAATTAGGGTTTTAGACACAAAAATGCTTTTGTTGTTAGAGCTATAGGAAGCCGATAAAGTCTACATGACTTATTGTGTTCATCAACTAAGATTGGGGATCTTAGTGAAAGTACTCTGACCTGTATTCGTTAATCCTGTGTGAGTGTCACAACCCCACCCGTGGTTGTTAGCTACAACCAATATTTGGCGGGTGACGAACTTGCCTAATTTACTACCTTCGAACGTCGATGAAGCGTATGGAAACTACCACAAGGTGTGATCCTTGTACTACTGCAAGGTGTGATCCTTGTACTACCACAAGGTGTGATCCTTGCAATAATAACCAGAGATATAAAACTAAGTCATACAGTCGTAGCTACAGACTCATGGTAGCATAACTTTAGAAGCATTATACTTTTTCGATATACAAGTATGAATGGTAAGTATAAGTTTCCTAAAGACTTATACTCTAAGTATAAGAATTTAGTAGGTATATTACTTGTATATTAAGTACACCACTACACCTATCCTACTTACTCCTATATGAAATAGATTTATATGTAGTGGTTTTACTCGTATAGAATTTAAATAATATTTATACGTAGCAACTTAGCTTGTATGGAATTACAAACATTTATACTTATACTCTAGGTTCAAAGAACGTTTAGGTATAAAACTTATTTGGTAAGTAAACCATTATACCTAGGATATATATACTAAATGTTTGAGAGTCAAAATGATACTTTCAAAACTATACTTTTTGAACTTGGAAAATGTATTATATTTATATGGAGTCAAAACCTGTGAACTCACCAACTTTATGTTGATGTATTTTAAAATGCATGTGCTTTCAGGAAGTGGATAACTATGATACAAGAAATGACATTACACTGCCCGGTGTTTCCGTCGACGGCTGGGGTGTGACAACATAGGAATGTAGATATGATCGAAACCCATAAATTCTTCCCTTCTTCAGATTCTGGAACTCATTGTTGATTTCTAGATGATCCTGCTTGGAGAAGTACTGCATTTTCAGTTGCACCAGGAAACCTTCCCAAGACATCTTGCTAGCTTCTCCCTTGGGCATCGAATTACCTAGTAGCTTCCATCAGCTCAGTACTCCCGACTTTAACAGGAGAACTGTGAGAGCAGTCTTATGTCTATTGTTGTATTCGCAACTCTCAAACATTGTCTCCATCTTGGAGATCCAGTACATAACTTCCACCAGTGTTGGGCTTCCAGAAACACACAGTGGTTTGGGTGCCATGAAATCCTTGTACTTGCATTTACGTCCGTCATTTCCTCTACCTTGGTTATTTCCTCTAACCACTGGTGGTTCAACTTGACCAAGGTCCTATTATAGTTCCTTTCTTCCGACTATCCGTCATTCAGTTTGGGCTGTTCAATAGGCATTGTAGGTTCGTCCTTATTTTGTAGTAATCGCCTCATCTCCTCCATTTGACGATCCAACATCATATGTATCATCGCTTGTACCCTGGCCATTGGGATTGGCTCAGGTGCAGCTGCTACAACCAGTACTTGCTGAATCACTTGGGCTTGAGGTCGTTGATTTCTATTTCCATTCGCATTTCTACTTCAGGTTCTTTCCATTTTGATCTATACACCAAAGTAGTTGAATTTAGATCTTTATTCACAATAGACACTTAAATCCTCCTTAACAATCTGAAACATTACATGTTAGTTCTAATATTGTAGTCGAACGCTTAATCCTGAACAGATAAGGTTTCCAGATCCGATCGGCAATAGACCATAGATCCGAACAAATAATAGCATATAAGGCATCCTTATGGCTATATCATAAAGGGTTTAGGTCATTTTTGGTCACTTAACTTTTGGTTTTGTGCTCATTTGGTCACTTAACTCTTTTTAAGTTTTAAAAGGTCATCAAACTTTTGACTTTGTGCTCATTTAGTCACTTAACTTTTGGTTGGTCACTTAACTTTTAGATTTGTGCTGATTTAGTCACCTAACTTTTAAAATTCTGCTCATCTAGTCACTAAACTTTTGAAAAAAAATTAAAAGTTTAGTGACCAAATGAGCACAATTTTAAAATTTAGGTGACTAAATGTGACCAAACCAAAAGTTAAGTGACTAAATGAGAACAAAGCCAAAAGTTTGATGACCTTTTAAAACATAAAAAGAGTTAAGTGACCAAATGAGCTCGAAACCAAAAGTTAAGTGACAAAAAATGATCTAAACCCTATCATAAATCATTTATTACATAAAATCATATAAGGCATATTTCCTAAAATAAGCTAATGGTTGTGTCTAAAATGTAGCAGACACTCATCTCACAATCATCACTTAGCATTCTAAGTTTCAGTGTAGAAATACTACGAGTTCCTAGTTCACTTAAACAAATGCTCTGATATCAACTGTGACATCCCCATTTCACCGCCAGAAAAGACCGATTTGTTTATGCTTTGTTTTGAAAATCAGAGTAACCTTTTAAAGAAAAGTATTGCGGAATTTTTTCCCAAAAGATAAATATGATAAAGATTTATCAAAGCATTTCCAAAGGAATGTATTTCTTTATATTAAAACCTCGGGATGACATGTTCGATATAGATCAAAAGCATAAACAAAACAACATAGGCCTTACAACATTTATTTATATCTACTGGCCTATAATCTGTAATCCCTCATCAAGTAATCCAACTATGCTCTTGTGCCACTACCTGTAATACAAGAAACTGACTGAGTCAGGCTTGGGAGCCTGCTGAGAACATAGGGTTTTCAACCCACAATAAATACATTTATTAATTTCATTAAACCAAACAACCCGATTACCCCTTCACGTTATCCTCACTTTATGTCTCTAAAACATCTATCATAAGGATCCTATCCTAATGATTTTCATCGGGATGGACACTGCTGCAAAGGGGGTTCCTCCGTAATAATTGTCTGTAAGGCAACCATGAGGGGTATGGAGTACACCGGTGAACACATCGTTCATAAACACCTATAGGTTGCGAGCCTGTTAGCGTTCCATTGGGCTATCTAGAATAGTCAGTGGTCGTCATCTATACTCCGCTAGATGACTGGATCATCGTCAATATTGAGGTCTCTCATCATATGATCACACATCGTCTATTTCATCTACCCATATTTCCCCCAACATTTTTGTAGATATAAAACACATATACAGTTTAAATCATTTAAAACTTGTATAAAAATGTTCATCCAGCAAAGATATCAAGTAAACAGATAATATGCACACATAGCACATAATTTATATAAAATACTTCATATCTATGTGTAAGATGAAAGTAACTATGCACTCACTTGTCAAAGTGATGATTCCAACTTGGACAGCGCTTCGCTTTTTAACAATATAATTTCCTTCGACGAAACCTAATATTATTATCACTAGATTTTAGTCTAATATTCATTGCGACTAATTATTAGTCTAGATTCATCTTTAACTCAGAGTCTACTTCATGCTCTATCAATTAAGGATCAGCCAGGTAGGACAGTTGGGAGGCAGGACCATTTTGGCATGTAGCTTTTCTAAAATCCAACAACCAAACCCAACGTGACCATTGTAGACACCTCTCCCGTAAGTAGATCAATCAGTATAACGACTTTGAATCACTGACAAATGTTATTTATAGGCTCATAATAACGATATTATATTCAAATATAAGCTATATTTAAAGTAGTGTAAGCATATTTAACTTACCAATGGTTTGTCTTGGAACCGGGCTCTGCGGGGGCAGAACTTCTGAGCCAAAAGCTCTTCTTCTCGGAGCCTTCTGGCGCTCCAGGACTCGCCTCTAGCACTTAGGAAGTACTAGGGAAAGGAAGAAAAGACTTAGGGGTAATGGGAGAGAAAGGATTTGAAAGGTGTCTTGAAAATGGATTATTTTCACCTCTATTTATAGGCTTTCTCGGCCCTTGCATAGGCACCAAGTCGAAGCCTGATGCTGGCACATGGCGCAGGACGTAGGTAAAACAGCCAATCTTTAAAAGTTCATAACTTTCACATATGAGCTCAGTTGTTTATGTTCTTTATATCCACGCGTAGGTAATGACAAGATCTACAATTTTCCTTTTAACTCTATTAGCTAATTCTCGACCGATTTAAATTTAACAGTATGAGAAGATTACAATGTTAAGCGATCGTGTAAAATTCTTAACTTCTACATACGGGCTCCACTTTCGTCTGCCTTTTTATCATTTAAATCTTATTAATGAGATCTTCAATTCTCATTAAGGTTGTGTCGGGTAAAAATCGATCGATCTAAAATTCGAATTTCGGGCTATGCACGGCTATGCCAAATCTTAGAAAATTCATAACTTCCTCATACGAAGTCAGATTTGGACGTTCTTTTTATGCACGCTCTTGGTTTAACATATACTACGACTTTCGTTTAGATCACTAAGGCTAAAAAGTAATTTATCAAAAATTCACTTTTTCTATTATGCGGTATCGTGCTGATTTAGCCGTAAAACTTCGACAGGTCATAACTTCTTCATTATAAATCGGATTTCAGCATTCTTTATATCTCCGGAATTGTTGTCACGGACATTACCACTTTTTTCATAGATATTGGGTTTATCTACACTTTTATTTTTTATGCTTATTTTCACTCTTAATTATTATATTTTATAAATAAGTATAATGCACATAAAATCACATAATTCACATATTATTCAAGTAATTCATCTTTATTACTTCAATGTGAGTTACAGTGGTTGACCCTAACTATTACGTCATCATGTTAATTCTTAGCCTAGAAACATGGGAGTTATGTGAGTTCATGGGCCAACAAACCCTATATCTATGCACTGTAATGTATTTCTAATATGTCAGGTATATTGGGAATTCTCTAAGATCGGCTTATAGTTGTGGATTTCTTTTTTCAAGTACTTTAGATGATCGGGGAATGGCAAAGGCTTGATCGTACACATCCTCTACAGTTTTGATTTCCACATGTTTTGGATACTCTGATTTTGGGATGTTTGTATTTGACACTTATGATTTGTGACTTGGCATTTATGAAAACAATGGTTTTATCTAAATGAAAAATGAAATTTTTATCGTGATTTTTTGGAAGTTACAATTGCATTGAAAATTCAAGGAATAGGAAAATAGATTGTTATTTTGAGTTATGAGGCTAAATAAGAGAGTAGCCTTAGAATGGAGGTCATTAAATGAGAAAGAGGTCGTGAGAGTATGAAAATATTTTGAGGAAGAAATCTCTTAAAGTAGGGAAGAGTTGTAGCAACCCAAAAGAAAATATTTCGAGGACGAAACCTCTTAAAGGAGAGAAGATTTGTAACAACCCAAAATTTAGAAAGATTTCACTTTTAGTCAAATATTTACCAAAAGGCCAATTTTTTCATTTATGATAAAAAGAGTAGATTATGAAGAAGTGACTTCATGATAATGTCTGAGAAGAGCTTAAGCCAGTAAGAATAGGTAAGATGAGTAAGTTCAAGTGTAAGAATGCATAAGAAGATGCATTTTTGGTCAAAAGGGTAAAAGGGGAATTTTATGCTTTTTAAGCCTACTTGGTGACTTAATAGATTAATAATTGTATTAATTCAGTGAGAAGTGACTTGATGTGGTTGTAAAATGTGTTCCTAGCTTCGCGTGGATATAAATATCATTGAAAACGGATAAGAAACGAAGAAGATACGCATGTTTGAAGTTGGGACAAAAATGTCCCTAAAGCTGGAATGGAATTAGCAATGTACTTTGCTGATTCCTAGAGACCACGATGTGACCATATAATTCTCACAATGTGAGAACACACAGAAAACACATATTTAATTTGTTAAACCTCTTTTCTCGAACATATTTCACTGGTTTCGCATGAGGGTTTTGCTAGGGCAATTTTAAGGCCGTGAAGTTGTCTAAAGAAGGATAGAATCAAGGAAAACAAGTTCTAATCTATAGAAACACATAAAGGTATTGATTTCCTCTTTGATTAAGCCTTTTAGATTTAATAGAAAATGTTCAATTCTGTTTAGAAACTCGAAATAACTTTATCAATAACTCGATCATGATGATATTATCAGTGTTTACAAGCTAACTACAAAAATTATGTTGATATTCCATGGTTGAATTCGTTTATTGATTATTAGAGTTTCAAACCCTAACTGGTGAAAGTGATAAAATAGTGCAATTGAGTATATAATTTAATGAATTAAGTCATATGTAAGCTTAATTCATGGAGCTTAATCAGTTTTTTGACAAGAAATTATTAAGCTACTATGTTGGGACAAAATATTTTGATTTTAGTGAATTGGAATGTTGTCAAGATCTTAATCATTTGAGATGAGTTCTAAGGAACTCTACATGATATGTGAATAGGTTTTTGACAAAGAAGATTAATCAAATACATTAATTGCAGATTTGGAGCCGAGGGTGGTAGTTAGTTTCTGTAACATCCTATTTCCTATCGTTTTTTATTTCAGGGTCATGGGCCGAAAGTCATTCGTGTAAAGGATTTGGTACGAACGGTAGAAATGGAACAGTCATAGACCGGGTTCTTACACGAAATATGGATTTTTCTTCGAGAAGTTTTTAGTCCAATATATTTAGATAATATTAACGGAATCTTAAATATATTTCTGTGTATATAAAGATCGTCGAAAATGGAATTGGAAAGAGAGAATAATGACTATTAGAAGTTATGAGGGTTTTAGGTTTAGCCTAGAATGTTGAGCATACAAGGCAAGGATGATCGCGGAGATTCAACCTGGTATGTTGGGCGTACTAGGGGTATGCTGGGCGTAAGAGATCATAACCAAAACCCTAATTGCAGGGTTTTGACCACAATTTAAACTCGTTAACTTCCGTAAACCCTTTCCATTCTCAGCCTCGACCTCTCCAACGGCCTACAATAAAATCCTAACCCTAGTTTGAGCCTTGTGAGAAAAAAGAAGGTGTTTTAGGTGCTTTGGAGTTTTCTTGGTGCATCTTGGAGAAGAAGGAGCTCATTAGAGAAGTGTTAGTTGCATTAGAGCTTCTCGATCCATACCTCGTTTGCCTTGATTTTTCTTCTAGAGGTATAAAGCTTGAATCTAGATGATGCAGTTGCTAGATCTTGCTAGTTTTGGGTCTATGAGATTTTTGTCATTTAAGTGCATAAATTTTAGACCTTTAAAGTTTTTGACCTTGTTACGAATAAAGTTGGAAACTTCATCCATCTAAACATCATATTGATTCAGATCTAAAGGTTGGAGACATGTACTTAATGGATTAAGTTCAGAGAGATGCACTTTTGGTCTCTTTGAGAATTGAAGACTAGATCGTGGTTGTTTGGACCATCCTAATAGATAAATTTGGAAACTTTATCCATTATGGATCTATTAGGAACCATAAAAATGTGATCTTGGTCTTTATATCCCTTCCATGCAATAGTTATGATCTTTTAATGGATTAATAAGTTAGGGTTTTAGCCTTTGGACCTTTTCTAGCAATGGAAAGTCATAAAGGTGGAAACTTTATGACTTAAGTCAATGTTTTGTTTTTAGATCTGAGCTCTGGAAAAAATTCCTTAATGGATAAACTGCTAAGTGGAGGAGTGAGGACATGTTGCGTATGTTGGGTGTATGTTCAATACGTTGAGCGTATTCAGCAGCCTTGAACTTTGACTTTTGTTGATTTTTGTTGACCGTTGACTTTTGATGAAGTTAGACATTGGGTTAAACTTGAGGGTTTTGGACTGTTGATTATGGTTTTACCTGGTTGTGATTATTAGCAAATTCGTGGCAGCATATCGCAGTGTTTCAAGGTTCTTCGATTTAGGTGAGTTTTGCCTCATTGTACCCGTCGGTCTAAGGCACCAATGTCGACCCATTAGTTTTGGTTATCTTTTAGTGAAGGGATGTTATAGAGACTGTATATAGTCATGTATGACAGACTGAGGACTCTTGATCTAGGTTTTCTTGCATGTTCCTTGTTTGGATGTGGCTCTATAGGATCACCTGTCCGGGTGACTATCTCACCTATGAGTATTTACGGTTATGCATTCCTTGGATTTTTGGTATTTAGTATGTTACTGTGTTATAGTGATTTGTTAGATCTGTATCCTAGTATATAGGATGTTGATATTTTGTAGTGATCTATTAGATAAGTATTGTGGTATATAGGAGATGGGTTTTGAGCACTATACCATCCCTTTGGTGCACATACAACCATAATGCTTTGGATCTAAGTTTTCCTTAGTTATACAAATTTGATGTAGCTTGTAGAAGTTTGCCTTTCAAGAGCTTAGCACCTCAAGTGTCATGCCTCAAATTTTTTACAAAACACCATCAACAATTGTATGACAACAAGAGAGATCTTGGAGCACCAAAAAATCGGTTACATCCTTTTAGAATACTCTTGGTGCCGATTTTAGGGGCTTAGAGGTTACATATATAGTGTAGAATTCTAAGAGTTACTTGTAAACTCTAATTCTTACACATAGGCTTATGATCCAACAACTGATTTGGACTAACACTTCATGGACTATCTCATAAGCTTAGTCCATCACAAATCAGTCATGTATCATTATCCCAAACCTTGTATATCACTGATTTACATAATCAGTCCTTGTTAATTTAATCAGTCTCTTTTGATCACTAAATTAATTCCAAATTAACTCTTAATCGGTACTAATTAAATAATATGATTCCTAAATTAATATATTGTACTTATAATATATTAATAAATCAAAAATAACCTCTTTCTCAAATATCCATCCTATCAAATTGTTCTGGTGAATGCAACTCAAAATGGACCATGCTACTATCGGGTCAAGTACATACCAATTATAGTTATAGGCTTATACACCTAATCCAACAGTCTCTCACTTGGATAAGTCTATTAACTATAACTGCCAATGCAACTTCAAAATCCGATTAACAATCGTAGCTCTCAAAATCCGTTATCGAATTCTGACACGTCCTTTAGATAAGGGATCATATAATCCTCTGTTCTTCAAGCTATCGTGGGGACAAATACATGGAACATAGTCATACTTATTGTCCAGCTGTTTGTTTCCTGATTTCTGATTTGTTTGACATAGAACTTAATTGAACATATTAATTGAGTCCTGATCGGGCCCGACACATAGGTCAAAACAAAATCATCGAAAATCCCAAAATATTGCTTTTAATCATCTTAGGATAAAAGGAACATATAAAATTTGACTTATATGCTTGTATTAATTACTTGTTAAATTATACACAACAACATGTTTTATAACATCAAGTTACTGATGTGTTTTCATACAATCAATGCACAACCAGCTCTTAATCAGCAACTCATATATCTTTGGTTGAAGATTATACAATATTATCGTCTCACAATCACTCGTCATAAATTCCATGAAGTGATTCATGTGAACGTTGGTTTAATCCAATACTCAAATCTTATTTTAGGAGCACTCATGAACTTTGTAGCAAACTTTGTTATGTCTAAACGCTTTAGACAATCTACAAGTCAATTCATGACCGTCTTGTCTCAATACCTACTTCCAAAGTATGATCGAGTGTGGATGGTTTGAATAATCTTGTTATTCTGGAAGTCAAAACATGCAAATTGAAACAATAGTAAATAATTGACACAAGATAGTAACTTTATTAATGAATAAAACTCCTAATCATCAAATGTCAATTACATTTTATTTATTACAAGTTTCTTAACAGCTATCTAATCATTAAAACTAATATCGTCCTTCATCCCAATACTTCTAGCATGCCACAAGTGCTTAACCCTACTCAGTCCCTTCGTAAGGGGATATGTTGGGTTCTCCTCTGACGATACCCTTTTTACTACAAGGAGTCCTTCTTATATCCGATGTCTTATGAAGCGATATTTTCTATCGATGTGTCTGGATCTGCCATGATCCCTAGGTTCCTTTGTTAAGGCGACTGCACTCTCGCTATCACAGAAAATCTCCATATGCTCCTTTATAGCTGGTACAACTCCAAGGTCTCCGATGAAGTTTTTCAGCCATATCGTCTCCTTCGACGCTTCGCTTGCTGCTATGTACTCTGATTTGCACATTGAATCGGCTACAGTCTCCTGTTTGGAACTTTTCCAAGTTATTGCTCCTCCATTAAGGGTAAATACCCAGCCCAACTTAGAGCGGAAATTATCTTTGTCGGTCTGAAAGCTGGCGTCATTATACCATGTCACTCTCAAGTCATCACTCCCACCAAGGCTAAGGACCCAGTCCTTAGTCCTCCGCAAGTACTTAAGAATGTACTTCATCGTAGTCCAATGAGCTCTACCAGGATTTCATTGATATCTGCTGACCATGCTAAAGGAAAATGCAACATCAGGGCGAGTATATGTAATAGAATACATGATCGATCCAACAGCAGAAGCATATGGTACTCGGCTCATCTCTGCTATCCCGACATCGGTACTCGAACTTTGAGTCTGACTCAGTTTGGTATTGCTCTCGATAGGCAATTCTCAATTCTTGGAATTCTCCATGCTTAATTGTTTCAACACCTTGTCCAAGTAGGTACTTTGACTAAGTCTTGTTAGTCTTTTACTCCTTTTTCTCAATATCCTTATCCCAAGAATGTAAGCAGCTTCCCTGAGGTCCTTCATAGTGAAAAACTTCCCAAGCAAGGACTTAACCTCCCGTAAGGTTGGGACATTCTTTCCTATGAGCAGTATGTCTTCCACATACAATACCAAAAAGCTAACTCCCACTAGCCTTGACATACACACAGGACTCATCCTTGCTTATCGAAAACTAAAACTCTTTGACTTTCTCATCGAAACAAAGATTCCATCTGCGAGACGCTTGTTTCAATCCATAAATGGATTTCTCAAGCTTACACACTCAATTAGGGTAATTCGCATCGACAAAATCCTCTGGCTAACTCATGTAAACATCTTCAGCCAACTTCACATTTTGGAAAGTGGTTTTGACATCTATTTGCCATATTTCATCATCATGAAATGCAGCTATGGCTAGCATAACCCTTATACATTGAATCTTCTCTACTGGTGAGAAGGTCTCGTCATAGTCAACTCCATGCGTTTAAGTAAAGCCCTCCGCAACCAATCGCGCCTTATATATGTGTACTTTCCCATCCATGACGGTCTTCTTCTTGATGATCCATTTGCACCTGAGCGTCTTACCACCTGGTACATTATCAACCAAGTTCCAAACTTGATTGTCATACATGGAATGAAACTGGCTGTCCATAGCCTCTTTCCACTTAGCAGGTAGATATTAGGCTCATCCAAATTTACCAGTGTACTATCACTGATAAATGTATCACCTTCCGTAGTAATATGAAAACCATAAAACTCTGGTGCCATTATAACTCTACCGGAACGTCTCAAGGGTAAGGACTCGTCAACTGGTTCAACTGGAGTTTCCTCCTTGGGTTGAGCCCTAGTGTTTGAGGTTCCTTCATCACTTAACTCTTGAACCTCTTCAAGGTTAATTTTCCTCCCACAGTCCTCTTCGCATATGAGTTCTCTCTCTCGGAGAACCCCTCTCTCGCAACGAAGACAACATTGCCACTCGTCTATAGAAGAGATATCCAAAGGATTTATGTGGGTAGCTGATGAAAATACACCGCTCACTACAAGGTTCGAGCTTTTCGTGAGTCTCTTGTTGGGACTAGATTAAGGATATGGGTAGCCGATGAAAATACACCCCGAACCTTGATATGTGCTAACAAGGGAACCTTCCCTGTTGACATTTCGTGAGGTGTTTTGGAAACTGTCTTAGTTGGGACTAGATTAAGGATATGGGCGGTAGTCTTTAAGGCATACCCCGAGAATGTGATAGGTAACGAAGCTCGACTCATCATGGAATGAACCATGTCCATCAATGTTCGATTTCACCTCTCAACCACACCATTAACATGTGGTGTCCTTGGTGGAGTCAATTGTGAAACAATTCCACATTCCTTAAGATAGTCATGGAACTCGATACTAAGATACTCGCCACCTCGATCGGATCGGAGCATCTTTATCTTCCCGCCCAGCTGATTATCCGCTTCTTGTTTAAAATCTTTGAAATTTTCAAAGGTATATGACTTATGCTTGATTAAGTAGCTATACCCATATCTGCTATAATCACCAGTAAAAGTCACATAGAAGCGGTTAGCATCCCTAGTGACGGATCTAAAGGGTCCACACACATCGGTGTATATGAGATCCAACAAAACCTCACCTCTTTCATAAGTACCAGTGAAAGGTGACTTGGTCATCTTTCCAAGCAGGCAAGATTTGCATGTGTCATCTGACTTTAAGTCAAATGACTCCGACACTCCATCCTTTTGGAGTTGGGTTATGCGCTTCTTGTTGACATGGCCAAGACGACAATGCCACAAGCATGCCTTGTCCAAACCTTTGGACGAATCAATATGCAATACATTATTTCCTAAATTGTCTACAACCATCATAGTTTCATATACACCATTACAAGGCAATGCTTCAAAATAAAATTTACCATTATAAAAAGCATTAATACAACCAATTTCATTATTAAATGAAAATGTAAAACCTTGTTTATAAAAAACATGAAAATAAATAATGTTTCTCGCCATATCGAACGAGTATCAAGAATTATTCAAATCTAATTCTAACCCACTACTAAGAAATATAGAATAAACTCCAATCTTGGTGACAGGAGACACTTTCCTATTCCCCAGGATCAAGTTCATCTTCTCGTGCTCCACATCCCTACTTCTTTTTAGTCCCTGCAAATCAGAACAAATGTGAAAACCACATCCTATATCCACGACCCAAGAATTAGCAGGTGATGAGTTATTAGACAGAATAGTGTAAATACGTGCATGGGTGGGCTTTTTCTTCCCATCCTTGATGTCCTGTAAGTATTTGAGGCAGCTTCGCTTCCAGTGCCCTTTGTCTTGACAGTAGAAGCACTCTACTTCTTTTGGGTTGGAATAGGGAGTAGCAGAACCACCTTTGTTCCCACTAGAAGAGGATCTATCATGGGACTTTCCCTTGTGGCTCTTAAAAGGAGCCATTGTCACACCCCCAAACCAAGGATGGCGGAAATGTCCGGGGGTGGAGGACTTCATGTATAGTATCACAACAACGAGTATAATAGTGCACAAAGTAAATACAACCATCATAAATAAAATTGAAAAGGTTACATCATAGTATATGTTTACATGTTCATATCAATTACATTATGATGACAAAATGAACTGTTTGACGATTTAAGGTCCCATCCTCAAAATGTTGTTGGTTTCTTGTTTCACTGATTTCCTGAGAATATAAGTAGTTTTAAAAGAGTGTCAACAATTAAGTTAGAGAGTTCATAAGATTTTTATTTGAGAAAGAAATTGTTTTTCCTTTGTAAAAGAGAATGACTGTGATTCCAGAAAATCCAATATTTTCTTTATGAGATGTGAAATGAAAGTTTCTATGTTAGGAAATAATGTACTCAAGAAAATCCATAGGTTTCTTTTATAATCACCTAGCGTATATAAGTTATGTAAAATTTAGTTAAATAAACTAACTCTTGAAGCTTTTAAATACTTTAAACTTGTATATGTGTGTAAAGCCTTATGCATAAAAGTATTCATGTATAGAAGTCTTAGAACTTTGGAATACTTTAAATTGGTAGTCTACATATCATATGAGACTAAAAAAAATATAAATGTTTCGAATTAATGAACATATGTACATGTTTAGGTTCTCATAAATACGATTTAGTGATAGAACACCGCATAAATCTTATGTTTTGCGAATACCCTAAGTGAGTTATTATAACCATGATATGACCTGGTTGGCCTGAAACGACGTTCTTCGGGCGTCGGAACTGTTATGACATTTGTCACCCGTAGATCTCAAGGTCCTACTGCAGCTAACAGCGAGGTGTGGGGTGTCAAGCCCAATATAGATCTATACACAACTATCACGCTCTCCCTCAAAGAGACTCTGGTTACAATTACAGGACTTTTGATTCCGTTACCTTGGAAGTAACGTGAAGCGAATGTCTCACAAAGTTATTCATTAACCGATTTACGAATACCCTAAGTGAGTTATTATAACCATGCTATGACCTGGTTGGCCTGAAACGACGTTCTTCAGGCGTCGAAACTATTATGACATTTGTCACCCGTAGACCTCGAGGTCTTACGGCAGCTAACAGCGAGGTTTGGGGTGTCAAGAAAAATATAGATCTATACACAATGTCGGGACGGGTCAAGTACATACCAAATATAATTATGGACTTAGACATTAATCCAACAGCCTCCCACTTGGATAAGTCTAAAACTATTATTGAGTATGTCTTCAAAGCCTAACTGGTAATCGTAGCTCTTAAAGCCGCTTTTGAACTCTGACCTTTGTCAATGACTTGTCCATTAGATAAGGGATCATATATTCCTCCATTCTAGATATCATATGGACTGAGACATGGATTATAATCATTCTCTCAGTCTATTTGTTGTTTCCTGATTTCCGATTCATGACGAATGACTGATTGAACAAATCAAATCAGTCCTGGCTTGGCCAAGCACTCACATATGTCATCATTAAATCATCAAGGGGCCCATAGATATCGCTTTTATCCCGAAGGTAAAAGGAATGGATTAACTTCGACTCATATGGCTTGTTCTGCTACATGTTGAATCATACACAAAGGCACGTTTTATAACATCAAGTTACCAATGTGTTTTTTTGCAATCAATGTACTATCAACTCATAGTAACAACTCATATCTCTAGGTTTGAAGAATATAAGATATTATTGTCTCATGACCACTCATGATAAAATCCATGAAGTGATTCAAGTGAGTGCGGGTGGAATCCAATACTCAGAACTTATGAGCACTCATGAGTGTTGTAGCACAACTTTGTCCACCAACTTGGACCTCTACAAGCCAACCCATGACAGTCTTGATTCATATCTACTTCCAACATATGACCGACTATGGATGGTTTGAATAACTTAGTCAGTCCGAAAGAATAACCTAGTTATTATGGAAGTCAAAACATGCAAAGTGAAACACAAGAATAAATGAATCTAATATGGTATCAAAAACCTATGAATATAAATAAAACACTTTCTATTTATCACCATACTGATTACTCATTATTCATTGTTTCGGTTTTATCAACTTTATACTTGAATTTATAAGACACTAGTTGTACCATGCTCCAAGCATGTACATTATGTTTTCTAAACAATAGCTTTGCAATACATCAAGTATGTACTCTATGTTTCTCTATGATCCTTACTTTGTGAAATAGACCAATTGACCAAACTTTCAATGATTCTAATTTCACAATCCCAAATCAAAATATGTTAGATTTTAAACTTAAATGCACTACCCTCTTGCAATGAATGTGTACAAAGTCACAAAGACTTGTCAACAACCATTACGGGGTATCCCAATGAAGACCTACTCTATAGACACAAAGCCTTATGTTAAAAGTATGCATTGCTTTGAACATGCTTCTTGCACTAAGTTTTTTCTAATCTTACACAGATTGCTTCCATCTATGGAGACAACTCTATATTCCCATTTTAACTACCACTTCTAAACAAGAGTTGCCTCTTTTCAGACTATGTCAATATGGTCCTTCCAATATTAACAGTAACTGTCCTTAAGCAACCAATCATTGGTAAACCTTAGATTGTCCTCGACAATTGCTTAATCACTTTAGTCATATCCAATTCTAGACATTTTCCTCCTTAATGCCCCAAGGAATTTATAAAATTTAGAAAGGATAAATATTATAGCACATGTAATCGATCTTGTACCCAAAGTAAATGGGACACGATTCATGATGTTTCACATAAAGACATGATTCTAGACCAGTCTTTTGCCATAATAATTTTTGTTTGCCATATTCTCAAAATTTGACTAGGAAAAGGGATGTCGTAATCATAATCGAATTTTGAGAATGCAATATATAGAATTTTTCCTTAAGTTGAACCAATCCAACATGAAATTCATATATATATTCTTGACTAAAAGTGATTAAAATCTCAATATAAGCTCTTTATAATGATTATAAACTCAATCTAAGCTTTTTAGTATTGAAATGAAGTATAATTTCCTCTCCCTTAATTATAGCAAAACAACTTTTTCAACCCCTGCAACCTCACGAATTGAAACTTTTGTTTTCTATAATTAACATTGCTAACTTGCAATACTTACCATAATTATCATTCTCCCACTAACATGATGATTATTAGCATAACACTTATGCTCCCACTAGCATTGACATGTACCCAGAAATTAACTGGACTTGTAGAAATCAATACTTTACTGACTTTCTTACCAAAGCTCGGATTTCTGATACTAGATTGTGTCACACCCCGGCCGTCGGCGGAAACACCGGGTAGTGTAACGTCATTTTTCGTATCACAGTTATATAACATACATTGAACAATACTTAAAGAAAATACATACCTTTATTGATGTTTGAAAGTTACATTATTGTTTTCATAGTATTTATTACATAATATCCGACTATGACATACTTCTTAATGAACAGAAAGATAATAGTAAAACTTCTCCTGTTCGAATACATACCAGCTTTTCAAGTTCCTAAAAACACATGCATTATAAAATACGTCAACATAAAGTTGGTGAGTTCACAGATTTTGACTCCATAAAATAATACATTTTTACACATTCAAAAGTATAGTTTTGAAAGTATCATTTTGACTCTCCAGCATTAGGTATAATCGTATACTTATCAGTTAAGTGTTATACCTAAACATTTCTTAATCTTAAGGTATAAGTAGGGGAAAACCTATATTTAACATTAATACTTGTATACGACAAGGTATACTGTTTGGAAAAATTTGCTACCATGAGCCTGTAACCGCTGCTATGACATAATACCTCTAATAGAACAATACACTCATGATTTACCATGAGAATAAATACACTCATGATTTAACATGAGAAACAACACCGTACGCTTCATCGACGCCAGAATAATAACAAATAAAAGGATAGTTCATCACTTGTTTTTGGTTGACTGTAGCTAACAGTCACAAGTTGTTGGTCAGCCCGTATACTAATTATACATGACTTCCTCGCTCACACAGGATTAACGGTTACAGTTCAGAGGATTTCCGCTAAGATCCCCAATCTTAGTCGATGAATACGATTACTCATGTAGACTTTGACGGCTTCCTATAGCTCTAACAACAAAAGCATTTTCATGTCTAAAACCTTAAGTTACTAGACTATGATTTTAAACATTACTCTGAACTTCATAATATTTAGGCAGTATAACAGCTATATCTTGAAGTATAAACCAGGTTTTATCTTGACCTAAAACCAATAATAACAACATATAACGTTTCTAGTTTTATATTGACATAAAACTATCAATAACAATACCAAGTTTTATCTTGACATAAAACTAACAATAACAACATATAACATATCCAGTTTTATCTTGACATAAAACTAATAATAACAACATACTATATAACTTAACATTTAGAAATTTCGAATATTACTTCGGTATTATATCGCACACAACATATATGTACAATCCTAAGTATAACTCAAGATCTACATTAGTAAATTAACATATTGATAAGTTAATAATAGTTGTATGTATTCAAAATGTTATATTTAGAACAATCATATCTCGATTATCATAACTTTATACTATCATATAGAAATAATAATAACATATATACAATGACTAGCATGTGTTTTCCCCCGAAATATTAGAAAGTCGGGCCGTGAAACTCACCCTAGTAGCGTGATTTTATGTTATCTAAGCAAAACGGTCAGCGTGCGAGATCGTCGGGGCTTGGGATGCAAGATGGCTTCAGCAAGGGAGAGAGGAGATAAGGAAATGGTGTAAGGAATAGCCGAATTCGGACCTGCTATTTATAGTAAGAATTTAGGACTCTCACGTCGTGAGTGTCATAAGGCTCACTTCGTGAGTCTTGCATGATCACCCCGTAGACTTGCCATTTGCGTCCCTAGCTTCGGAAGGTGGTCATGTGACTCCTCACGTCGTGAAAAACACCTTGTTCACGTCGTGAGTTTGGATCCTATCCCCTCGCAGCCTCGTCACACCTTCTAGAATCCGAAATATGGCAAAATGACTCCTCACGTCGTGAATTTCATAAAGCTCACGTCGTGAATTTAGTTAGCTTAGGGTTTCTGAAAGCTGAATCTTCGGAAGGCCATAACTTTTGCATAGGAACTCCGTTTTTGACGTTCTTTATATGCACGCGTAGGTATTTACGAGTACTACAACTCTCTTTTAGACTTAAATAGCTAATTCTAAGTCTATTTTAAATTCCTCTTATTATAGAGATTTATAGTGTTCGGTTATCATAACTTCTTCATGCAAAGTCAGATTTAGACGTTCTCTATATTTTTGGAATCGTATGGACGTATACTTTGAGTTGTATCATAAAGAAAGTTAATATTTGTATTAGAATTTATCATGAACTACATAACATTCTTACCACATTACTAGGTTAACATAATCACATTACATGATTGTCATAATCATTTGTGATTGTCTATTGACCTATTTTGACTAGTGTTACATTCTCCCCCCGTTAGAATAATTTCATCCCGAAATTTATCTTGTGGATAGGGTTTTGTCAAACAGTTGGGGGTATTTTTCGTTCATCTGATCTTCACGTTCCCAAGTAAAATCGGGTCCTCGAAAAGAGATCCATCGAACTTTCACTATAGCAATACGACTTTGCTTTAATCGTTTGACTTCTCGATCCATGATCTCGACAGGTTCTTCTACAAAGTTGAGTTTGGTATTGACTTGTATCTCGTCGAAAGGTACCACAAGAGTGTCATCGGATAGACATATTTTGAGATTTGATACGTGAAAAACATCGTGTACATTACTTAGCTCTTGAGGCAACTTGAGTTGGTATGCGACAGAACCAATTCTAACTAGAATTTCAAAAGGTCCTATATATTGTGGGTTTAGTTAGCCTTGCTTACCGGATCGAATTACACCTTTCCAAGGAGAGACCTTCAACATTGCTTTATCTCCAACTTGGAATTCTAAAGGCTTACATCTTACGTCAGCATAGATCTTTTGACAATCACATGCAGCCTTTAATCGATCCTTAATTTGCACGATCTTTTCAGTTGTCTCATGGATTATTTCTGGTCCAGTACGTAAGGTATCGCCTGTATGTTCTCTGGCCATCTGCGTATCTACGACTTCTGCCCAACATACTGGGGAATGACGTTTTCGTCCATAAAGAGCCTTAAACGGTGCAGCCTTGATGCTGGTGTGATGACTATTGTTGTAGGAAAACTCAATTAACGGTAAATGAGTATCCCACACATTTCCAAAGTCTATTACACAGGCTCAGAGCATATCTTCTAAAGTCTGAATGGTTCTCTCACTCTGACCATCAATCTGTGGATGGTAAGTTGTACTCATGTCTAGACGTGTTCCTAAGGATTTTTGTAGAGATTGCCAAAATCGTGAAGTGAATCTACTATCTCGGTCAGAAATAATAGAACTTGGAACTCCATGCAATCTAACAATTTCCTTAAGATAAACTCTAGTCAGCTTCTCCATCTTGTTGTTCTCCTTAATTGGTAAGAAATGGGCGGACTTAGTCAATCTATCGACTATTACCCAAATACTGTCGAACCCGCTAGGAGTTTTGGGTAACTTAGTGATGAAGTCCATTGAAATCTGCTCCCATTTCCATTTAGGTATTTCCGGTTGTTGAAGTAAACCTGAAGGCTTTTGATGTTCTGCCTTCACTCTAGAACAAGTCAAACATCTGCTCACATAAGTAGCAATTTTTTCCTTCATGTTTGGCCACCAATAATGTACTTTTAAATCGAAGTACATTTTGTCAGAACCTGGATGCATGGAACATCTGGACTTTTGGGCTTCTTCTAAGACCAAGTCCCTGATTCCTCCGAACTTAGGCGTCCAAATTCGGTTCATAAAGTGTCGCGTTCCGTCATCTTTTTGTATAAGTTGCTTTTCCATTCCTCGCAAAGCTTCGTTCTTGATGTTTTCTTCTTTTAGAGCCTCAACTTGAGCTTCTCTAATTTGTCCGGTAAAGTCAGAATGGGTCGTTATAGTTAATGCTCGTACCCGATGGGGTTTAATATATTCTTTCCGGCTCAAGGCATCTGCTACCACGTTTTCTTTTCCACCTTAATAACGAATCTCACATTCGTAATCATTCAACAATTCGACCCATCTTCATTGTCTCATATTAAGATCTTTTTGGTCGAAGATGTGCTGGAGACTCTTGTGGCCGGTAAAAATAGTATACTTAGTACCGTATAGGTAATGTCTCTAGATTTTAGGGCAAAAACTACAGCTCCCAATTCAAGATCATGGGTAGTGTAATAATTCTCATGCACCTTAAGTTTTCATGATGCGTAGGCAATAACCTTTCCTCTTTGCATCAACACACATCCCAATCCTTGATTTGCGGCATCACAGTATACAACGGAATCTTCTGTCCCCTCTGGAAGGGATAGGATTGGTGCACTACACAACATTTGCTTTAGTTTCTGAAAAGCAACTTCTTGTTTGTCTTCCCAGTTGAACTTCGTATCCTTCTGGGTTAGTGTTGTAAGCGGCTTGGCTTTTTTGGAGAAATTCTCTATGAATCTGCGGTAATAGCCAGCAAGTGCTAGGAATTGACGCACCTCTGTTGGCGTCTTTGGTGCTTCCCAATTCCTGATTGCTTCAACTTTGGATGGGTCAACATGAATTCCTTCGTTGCTAACTACATGACCTAAAAATTGTACTTCTCTAATCCAAAACTAACATTTGGAGAATTTAGCGTACAACTTTTCTTTTCTTAGTAGTTCCAAGATTATTTGCAGGTGTTGACCATGTTCTTCCTTGGTTCATGAATATATCAATATATCATCGATAAATACAATCACGAATTTATCCAAGTATGGTTTACAAACACGATTCATGAGATCCATAAACACTGCTGGGGCGTTGGTTAATCCAAAATACATAACTAAGAACTCATAATGACCATAAAGAGTTCTAAATGCTGTTTTT
This sequence comes from Lactuca serriola, assembly GCF_051521515.1. Lineage (NCBI taxonomy): Eukaryota > Viridiplantae > Streptophyta > Magnoliopsida > Asterales > Asteraceae > Lactuca > Lactuca serriola. The sequence goes on from NC_136409.1 coordinate 77,433,235, forward strand.
GGAATGTCGTCTTCTTGTACTCTAAGTTGATGGTATCCTGATCTAAGATCTATCTTTGAGTAGTAGCTAGATCCTTGCAGTTGATCGAGTAAATCATCAATTCTTGGAAGCGGATAACAATTCTTGATCGTTAGCTTGTTTAGCTCCCGATAATCAATACACATTTGAAAGGATCCATCCTTCTTCTTGACAAACAAGATTGGTGCTCCCCAAGGTGAAAAATTTGGTCTGATAAAGCCTTTGTCAAGAAGCTCTTGTAGTTGGCTAGATAATTCTAGCATTTCTGATGGAGCCAACCGATAAGGAGATTTCGCTACGGGTGCTGCTCCTGGAATTAAGTCAATTCGAAACTCGACTTGTCGGACGGCAGGTATTCCAGGTAGATCTTCAGGAAATACGTCAGGGAAATCACATACTTGAGGTATGTCCTTGATTTCTTTTATCTTTCTTCTCTTATCTACAATGTGAGCTAAGAATACGCTACATTTCTTATGTAGATATTGTTGGAATAGTGTCTAAGGCTGCAACTATATTAGGCAAGTATTTGACCCGGTTGTGCATGGTCCTTTTGGGTTGCCTTCACCATAGCAACTTGACAGGATGATTTATAATGAGAGAAGAAATATTATTAATATATTATGAGAATAATATAAGGAATAATAATATTATTATTTGATTAATATAAGTCATAATTTAATTAGGAATTAATTTGGTGACTTAAAGAGATTAATTGAATAAAGGGGCATAAACTGTCAATTGTATGATAGTTGTACTTTGGGCTATAATCTCTTAAGGATAAGGGGTGGACGAATTTAGGGTTTAGAAGAGCCTAGAATTCGTCCAAGGGCTTATCATAAAGGGATTGGATTGCTTAGGGCCTAAGTTATCCAATTAGGGTTTAAGGGTGAAACCCTAGGAGCCTCACTAGTATAAATAGTCCCTAGGGGTTAAGGAAAATCGGCACTCTTGCCTTTGGAAGAGCCCTGGCCGATTTCTAGCTCCCTTCTCTCTTTCTCTATAATCATCCTCTTGCTAAGTTGGTGTTTGTAAGCCATTAGAGGAGTGACAATTGTGACTCTAAGCTCCAAGGGCAAGAAGATTCAAGCAAGCAACTTAAGGTAATCTTCTAGATCTGTTTTTCTTATGTTATTACCTATATCTATTGTTCAAAAGTCTTGGATACAATGCATGTTCAATTAGAGAAACCTAGATCCAAGCATTAGGGTTTGTATGTGCACATAGGAATGTTCATATGGCTAAAACCCATCAGTGGTATCAGAGCCTTGATTGGTTTCTATTGAATTGATGCATTGGTTGCTTGTTTGTTGCTTGCAAAATTCGAATATTGTCATTCTACCTGATGAACTCGGCGAGTCCCATAGTGGACTCGGCGAGGTGGCTCAACTCGGCGAGTCCATTGTGGTACTCGGCGAGTTCGAGCGTCAGAAAGAGCTAATTTCAGGATTTCTTGCTGTTTATCTTTTGGATACTTACCTTAATCTTAATAGGTCAATGTAAATCCGATTTTAAGATATATTTGAGTATATTCTTGACCTAATTAAAGATATTTATCAATTAATTGAATATTAATTTCCTTATGTGATAATTGATTAATTATTTTAATTAAATTGGTAAATGGTTTTGCAAGAAATAATTAAATAAATCAAATATGGATAATTATGTGATTAAATGTTAATTTAGATTATTTGTTATTTGATCCCCTATGTTTTGAAAAGCTTAAAACTTGCCCTCAAGTTTTGAAATTTATGTTTTGTGATTAAAAGTTTAATTTAGACAATTTAAATTTCAAACCCTAGAATTTTACAAGTTTAAAATTCAACCTTATACTAATATAATATTACAAGATTAATATATATATATATATATATATATATATATATAATTAAAAATGTTAGTCTTACCGTTAGTAGGCCTCATTCACGAAGTCGGTCTATAAGGTGGGTATAAGGTTGCGGCCTATAAAATGGCGCTTAATGGGTGTACACTCACACCCACCGCTTGCTTGATCGGTGGAGGGTCGTTAGCCGAACGGGTAGGATAGGGCAACCTCATCTCCTCACTAAAAGTATAATATGAAATACAAAGTAACTACATGTTTTTCAAAATTCCCAATCCTAGTTACTTTAGGAAAAGTGAATTGATGCAATCCCATGAAATTACACTTTGCACCCTTGCTAAGAAGTTAGTGGAGCGTGTGTGGTTTACCGGCACACTAATTGGTTCTAAGCAAAGGTGGAAAAGGGTGATTCATTGTTTATCATAGTTCGATGGAGCGTGTGTGGTTTACCGGCACATCGAATAGGTGATTGTTACAATGAAGGCACTATGTGAATTTGCATGGTAATTCACACCCACTTTGTGATCCTCGGTATCCCAGTCACAAACGAGAGGGGCATATCGAGATTTAAACACGCCATTGAAAGGTTTAATGAATCTCATCAAAACATAGGAATTCTCAATACATTTAGAACATAAAGTTATGTTTTCATGGTGGAGAATTAGTGAATCGTCATTCACTTACCTTCAAATTGTTTGCATGTTACATTACGGCATCCCTTTTCTAATATGTAAATATTGTTGTTGGATCCTAGCCCTAATTTTTCGTATTGGGTGATAATTAGGGATTCGAATTCTAATCTATCTTTGTCCATTCTATTTGTAGATGTCGAACGCAAACAACGCTGCTGCTAGCTCGTTAACATTGATGAGCCTTTGCCAAAAGGTGGCTTTCGATGGGACGAACTTTAGCGAATGGATAAGATACATTCGCACAATTGCTCGCTAAGAGGACAAGGAGTATGTCCTCGATGAGAAGCTTGAGAAGATCAACCTAGAAATCGCTACTCCGGCTGAAATGACTGCTTTTGAAACTCATGAACGTGATGCAACGAAGGTTCATTGCATCATGATAGCCACAATGAACGCCGAATTCCAAAAATCCTATGAGGACATGTATCCGTACGAAATGCACCAAGACTTGTTGGAAAGATACCACCAAAACGTGAGGCAGGAACGTTACGAGATCTTCACTAACATGATCTCCGCCAAAATGGGTCATGGAGAATCTCTAACCATGCACCTGCAAAAGATGCAAAGGTATGTCGATCGTCTTCGCAAGTTGAATGTTGACTTTGGGGAAGACTTGGCAATCGACATGGTGCTTCACTCCTTGCCTCCGTGTTACAACCAATTTAGGATGACCTACCACATGAATAAGGAAGTGGTCACCCTAAGTAAGCTCCAAGGTCTCCTTAGGGTTGCTGAGAGCAACCTCAAGGACAAGTCTGTTGCACCCACTCCCAATCCACCCACTGCTCCTGTTTTGGCCATTGGGCAAGGAAGAGGCAAGAAGAGGAAGGCTCCGTCTAAGAGCCACCGCAAGGGAAAGTCCCGAGATGGTTCCTCTTCTACTGGAACCAAAGTTGATCCCGCTAAGCCTAACCCTAACCCAAAGGAGGCAGAGTGCCACCATTGCCACAAAATAGGGCATTAGAAGAGAAGCTGCCCAGACTACCTGCAAGCCATCAGGGAAGGAAAGATCAAGCCGTCTTTCGCAGGTATATACACAATTAGATCTAATGATTCATCTCATGCTATTTCTTGGGTCCTCGATACTGGGTGTGGTTACCACATTTGTTCTGAATTGCAGGGACTAAGAAGAAATAGGGATGTGGAGCATGGAAGAATAAATCTAATCATGAGGAACAGAAGATCGTCGCCTGTGACCAAGATTGGAGTGTATTCTCTAGTGCTTAGGAATGGTTTATGTTTAGATTTTAATAATTGTTGCTATTCGCCAGAAATGGCAAGAAACATCATTTCATTTCATGGTTTGTTTAAACAAGGATTTAGATTTTCTTTTAATAATGAGAATGGTTCTATTTGTGCTTATCTAAATGGTGTCTTATATTTTGAAGCAATACCATGTAATGGAATTTATGAAACTGTTATGATTGTAGATAACCTAGGAAATGATGTTTTATGCATGGATTCTTCCAATAGTATGGATAAAGCATCCTTGTGGCATTGTCGTCTTGGACATGTCAACAAGAAGCGCATAGCCCAACTCCAAAAGGATGGAGTGTTGGAGTCATTCGACCTTAGGGAAGATGACACATGCGATTCTTGTTTACTTGGAAAGATGACCAAGTCACCCTTCACTAGCACATGCGAAAGGGGTGAGGGTCTATTGGACCTCATACATACCGATGTATGTGGACCGTTTAGATCAACCACAAAGGATGGGAACCGCTTCTATGTGACTTTTACCGATGACTATAGTAGATATGAGTATATCTACTTAATCAAGCAAAAGTCAGAAACGTTTGAAAAGTTCAAAGAGTTCAAGGATGAAGTGGAGAATCAATTGGGCAGGAAAATCAAGATGCTTCAATCCGATCGAGGAGGAGAGTACCTAAGTCTTGAATTCCACGACTATCTCAAGGAGTGTGGAATAGTTTCACAATTGATGCCACCTAGGACACTGCAGTTGAATGGTGTGGCAGAAAGGCGTAATCGAACCTTGATAGACATGGTTGGCTCTATGATTAGTCGTGCTTCACTACCTATCTCATTTTGGGGGTATGCCTTAGAGACTGCCGCCCATATCCTTAACCGAGTCCCTACTAAGAAGGTTGCCAAAACACCTCACGAAATGTGGACAGGGAAGGCTCCCTCATTAGCACATATCAAGGTTTGGGGTTGTGAGGCTTTCGTAAGACGAGATACTCACGACAAGCTCGAACCTCGTAGTGAGCGATGTATTTTCATCGGCTACCCGCAGAAATCCTTTGGATATCTCATCTATAGACCGAAGGACAATGTTGTCTTTTTTGCGAGGAGATGAGTTTTCTGAGAGCGAGAACTCATAAGCCAAGGAAACAGTGGGAGGCAAATCGAGCTTGAAGAGATTCAAGATTCGATTGATGAAGGAACCTCTACCGCTGGCACTCAACCCGAGGAGGAAACTCCGGTTGAACCGATTGACGAGTCCTTACCTCTTAGACGTTCCGAAAGAGTTAGAGTTCAACCCCAGTTTTATGGTTTTCATATTACTACCGAAGGGGACACGTATATTAGTGATGGTGCACTAATAAATCTAGATGAACCTAATAGCTATAAGGAAGCCATGGCAGGCCCGGAGTCTGCAAAATGGAATGAGACAATGGACAGCGAGATCCAGTCCATGTATGACAACCAAGTTTGGAATTTGGTCGATAATGTGCCCGGACGTAAGACCGTTGGGTGCAAATGGATCATCAAGAAGAAGAACGACGTGGATGGAAACGTACACACATATAAGGCGCGATTGGTTGTGAAGGGCTTTACTCAAACTCCCAGAGTTGACTATGATGAGACCTTCTCACCAGTTGCGAAGATAAAATCCATTAGAGTGATGCTAGCAATTTCCGCATTTCATGATTATGAGATTTGGCAAATGGATGTCAAGACCTCTTTCCTTAATGGGAAGTTGGCCGAGGATGTTTACATGGCTCAGCCAGAGGGTTTTGTTGATCCGAAGCATCCGAATAGAGTGTGTAAGCTTGAGAAGTCCATTTATGGGCTTAAGCAATCGTCTCGCAGATGGAATCTTTGCTTCGATGAGAAAGTCAAAAGGTTTGGATTTATACGAAGTGAAGATGAATCGTGTGTATATGTCAAAGCCAGTGGGAGTATAGTAAGCTTCCTCGTTCTGTATGTCGATGACTTACTACTCATAGGAAACAACGTCCCGACACTGCAGGAAGTTAAGTCCTGGCTCAGGAAGTGCTTCGCTATGAAGGACCTCGGAGAGGCTTCCTATATTTTGGGAATAAGGATAGTGAGAGAACGAAGTAAGAGACTAATAGGACTTAGTCAGTACACTTACTTAGATAAAGTACTAAAACGTTTTAGTATGGAAAATTCGAAGGAGGGAGAATTACCGATACAAAGTAATGCCAAGTTGAGTAAAACTCAAAGTCCGAGTACCGAAGCTGAAATAGCATAAATGAGCTGAGTTCCATATGCTTCTGCAGTTGGCTCAATTATGTATACTATGACTTGTACTCGCCCTGATGTAGCCTTTGCTTTGAGCATGGTTAGTAGATATCAAGGGAACCCTGGCAGAGCCCATTAGATTGCGGTCAAGAATATCCTTAAGTACCTTTGGAGGATGAAGGAATGGTTTTTAGTCCTCGGAGGGAGTGATGACTTGAAGGTGCGAGGGTATAGTGACGCCAGCTTTCAGACCGATAGGGAAAACTACCGTTTGCAGTCGGGCTTGGTCTTTACCCTGAATGGAGGAGCAGTGACTTGGAAAAGTTCCAAGCAGGAAACCGTAGCTGATTCAACGTGCGAATCAGAGTACATTGCAGCGAGCGAAGCGTCGAAGGAGGCAATATGGTTGAAGAACTTCATCGGTGATCTTGGAGTTGTACCTGCCATAAAGGAGCCCACGGAAATTTTCTATGATAATGAAGGAGTTGTACCTGCCATCGGTGATCTTGGAGCTGAAGGATGATATTTGTATAGATTAGATAGTATTAGAAACTTGTAATAGATAAATGTAATTAACATTTGATGATGAAATAAAAGAGTATTATTTATGAGTAATGTTACTGTTTTATGTTAATTGTTTAACTATTGTTTCACTTTGCATGGTTTGACTTCCAGAATAATTGTGTTTATTAAGAATAATCGAATTATTCAAATTGTCCACAATCGTTCATATGTTGGAAGTAGGTATGAATGAAGATTGTCATGAATTGGTGTGTAGATTGTCTAAATGGTATTAGACATAGAAAAAGTTTGTTGCAACGTTCATGAGTGCTTATGAACTAGTTTTGAGCATTGGAACAAACCCACGCTTGCTGGAATCACCTTATGGAATATGATAAAAAGGGTGATCGCAAGACGATAATATCATATGGTCTTAAAACCTAGATATATGGTTTGTTATTTGGTAATTGGTTGTACATTGATAATGCGAAACCGCATCAGTAACTTGATGTTATAAAACGCATTGTTGTGTATAATTGATTGGTAAATAAGTGAATGCATATAAGTCAAAGTTTATATGTTACTTTTATCTTAAGAAGGTAAAAGCGATATCTCGGCCGCTCGATGATTTGATTTGGCTTATGTGTCGGGCCCGGTCAGAACTAAATTGATGTGTTCGATTAAGTTCTATGTCGAATAAATCTGAGATCGAGAAACCAATTGCTGGACAAATTGGTTCCATAGAATTGTCAGCATGATATCTAAACAGAGGACTGTACGATCCCTTATCTAAAGGACAAGATTGATAAGATTAGAGTTTGACAGCGTCATTGAGAGCTACGATTGCTAATCGGATTATACTTGTATATATAGTTACTAGACTTATCCAAGTGGGAGATTGTTGGAATAGTGTCTAAGGCTGCAACTATATTAGGCAAGTATTTGACCCGGTTGTGCATGGTCCTTTTGGGTTGCCTTCACCATAGCAACTTGACAGGATGATTTATAATGAGAGAAGAAATATTAATAATATATTATGAGAATAATATAAGAAATAATAATATTATTATTTGATTAATATAAGTCATAAATTAATTAGGAATTAATTTGGTGACTTAAAGAGATTAAATGAATAAAGGGGCATAAACTGTCAATCGTATGATAGTTGTACTTTGGGCTATAATCTCTTAAGGATAAGGGGTGGATGAATTTAGGGTTTAGAAGAGCCTAGAATTCGTCCAACGGCTTATCATAAAGGGATTGGATTGCTTAGGGCCTAAGTTATCCAATTAGGGTTTAAGTGTGAAACCCTAGGAGCCTCACTAGTATAAATAGTCCCTAGGGGTTAAGGAAAATCGGCATTGTTGCCTTTGGAAGAACCTTGGCCGATTTCTAGCTCCCTTCTCTCTCTCTATAATCATCCTCTTGTTAAGTTGGTGTTTGTAAGCCATTAGAGGAGTGACAATTGTGACTCTAAGCTCCAAGGACAAGAAGATTCAAGCAAGCAACTTAAGGTAATCTTCTAGATCTGTTTTTCTTATGTTATTATCTAGATCTATTGTTCAAAAGTATTGGATACAATGCATGTTCAATTAGATAAACCTAGATCCAAGCATTAGGGTTTGTATGTGCACATAGGAATGTTCATATGGCTAAAACCCATCAGATATTTCTGGCTCTTGGTACAAGAAATGACTTTGAGGTTTTTCCCAAACTTATCACCATAGATAATCAGGGCTTCGCCGTTTGGTAAGGGTAGTCGTATGGCTTTCTCATGACATAGAATTTTGGCGCGGTGTGAAGATAACCAAACCATGCCAATTATCACATCAAAACTACCGATAGGCATTGGCATGAGGTTGACGTGAAAAAGGTAGTTATTAAGAGTTAACAGATAGTTTTCTAGGATTTCATGTGTTTTCTCAGTTTGACCGTTAGCGATTTCTACTTCATAGATTTCTATTAATATGCTAGACTTATGACTTAACAAATTTCTAAATGTCGGAGTTATAAAACTTCGATCTGCTCCAGAGTCGAAGAGTATGCTAGCGTATAAATTATCTGTGAGAAACGTACCAGATACGACCGAAGGGTCCTGGATAGCCTCTCTGCTTCCGATCACAAATGCCCTGCCACGCCCTATGCCTCCTTGACTCCTTAACTTTGGACATTCTTTCTTGATGTGTCCAACCTCTCCACACTCATAACACTTTCTTTCTTCACCACGACCTGTTCTTGTATTTGTTTGCTGATTGACTGTTGTGGGTGTTGTGCTCCTGCAGTAACTAGCAGTATGCCCCTTCTTTTTGCATTTCGTGCAAACAAGACAGTCACCTGGGTGATGACGGTTGCAGTGGTTGCACCATGCAGACTTTGGTTGAGTAGGTACTGTGGTTGTGGCTGCGTAGTTGGTTGCCACTTCTTGTCTTTTCTCAGATGATTGTTTAGGATTCTTCTTATTAAACTTGCGCTTGTTTGTTATAGCTTTGGGAGACTCAGCCTTTGAGACCACTTCTGTTCCTTGGATCTCTATGAGGGTTAGCTGATGAGCTATCCTCTTGGTGCTGTCATAAGTCGTAGGCTTTGATGCGATCACCATGCCTTTGATTTGCGATGCTAAACCCTAGATATATCTCTCAATCTTTTTATATTCAGGGGTCACAAGTGCTGGACACATTACAGCAAGATCATTAAATCTAGCGGTATAAGCTTTTATCTCTGAACCCTTCATGGTTAGGGTCCACAGTTCTTGTTCCAGTTTATGTATTTCCTCCCTAGGACAATACTCCTCTACTAGCATCATTTTTAGCTCCTCCTATTTCATGGAATTTGCAGTATCAATTCCCATTGTATTCACATGGATATTCCACCGTGTAAGTGTTGCGTCAGCAAAAGTACATGCTGCAAATCGTACTTTACAATCATCTGGACAAAAGCTTATTTGAAAGACGGATTTTGTCTTTTCTATCCACCTTGTCAAATTCACTACCCCTTCATTTCCATGAAAGATTTTTGGCCTACAATTCATAAAATCTTTGCAGGTACATGTTCTAGCGGTCCTTACATGGCCTTCATTTCTAACTCCATCTCTTGCAACATTAGATAGAGCCGTAGAAATTCTTTGAGCTATGATTTCTTCAAGTTGCACTGTACTTATTGAGGGGTTTATTTTTGGAGGTGGTTGTGGTTGTTGTTGTGGTGCTGATGGTCGGTTAGGGTTTAGCCGATTACTCCTTCTAGGCATTTTGTTTTAGTTCCTATTATAAATAATAAGAATTTTTATGAGTTTTGTTGATCATTTAATACATGAGTACTAAATACTCTAGTTATTATTCACAGCGTAAAACATAATAGACAACATAATGATTACTATAACATATGCTTCATATTATTACCAGTGGTTACATCAGTTTATTTAGGTTTATAAGAGAAAAGTTTCTATAAACATTGCAAAATTTGCAAGGTTTTCTACATCCTTGCTATAAACCTTCCTCTTTTCGCTTTAACTAGTCTGATTTTCTCTATTTACATAACCACTAGTTGTAGCTTATCTACCAGAAACCTAAGTGATGACCTACAACGTCAGTGACATTAACCACTTGCTCTTCAAGTGCTTGAGTTCTCTGCTCAAGACTTCCCGTGCGTTCTTCATTTCTTGAGGTTTGATTGTAGAGCTCTAACTCTGCAATCCTGGCATCGTGAGTAATCATGTCATTATAAGCAAAATTTATACAATGATGGACATCCATCACTGATTCCTGATCTCGTGTCCTTTGTCCTTCTAGCCTTCGCACTCTTCCAGAGAGATGAGTAGCCCTCCCTTCAACAATTTCCATCTTATCTTCAATTTTCACACTTTTCTCAAACAATTGAGATAAAGTGTTATCTTCAGAAGAATGTGGGAGATGTGGTCGAGATGACTGACCAGTCTCATACATCTTGGCAGCTTTTTCTTCCGCCACCCATCTATCAACTGTTTGTGCGATCCGTGCAGGTTCATCTTGAACTGTATGACTTCCTGAAGATGTTGCATTCTGACTCTTCTTAAGCTTTTTCCATATCGGTTTAGATTTACGTGCAGTGCGTTTCATTTTTACTCCTCCTAGAACTTTACGGTAAAGACTGTTCAGTGGTGGTAGAGTTGATTCCACCGACTCTGTCTCCTCCATGGATTCGCTTTCTTCCATTGGTTCACTCTCTTCCCATTCGTTGGAGGGTAAAGGTGCTCCATCGTCAGAAGTTATTGGATGAAAGGTGGCTGGAGTTACGGGGTAGTAAGGATCGCCTACCATCATAGGGAATGAAAGTTCCTCTTCTTCATTTGTATCCTCGATGATTATCCATTCTCTTGAATGTGCCATGTCGGATTCCTATACATTTTGGATCCCCAAGAGTTTAGTCTATCAAATATTTATCCCAAATTAAATAGTTCATATGATCTGATCATAATAAAGTGTAGTTGTGCACCTACACCTAGTTGTGATAGGATCTATGCACATATAAACTTTAGTTGGAATATTTGATCTAAATCCTTGAGATTAAAAACATTCCGGGTATTAAGGTGTATTCTCATCGCGGGTCTGAGTCCTTATATATGACTCTATATTCTTATTTATTGTATTCACGCTTTTACTATTGTTTGTTACTTCAGGTCTATCAGACAAGGCTCCGGCTAGTCAGGACTGTCGAAAGTGCAGGATCATTTTAGCATATAGCCGTTCTGAAATCGAGCAACCCAAATTGACATATCTATCCTTGTCACCGCTCCCATAAGTAGTCCTTCAGTAGTATAATTAATAATACTTTTTATTTATAGGCTAAGGGATATACATAAACCTAATAGAGTAAGTCCTAAACTACAGACGTGCTTTCCTAAGAAAGTACTAGTTCACTATAGTTAATAGCTCTGATACCAATCTGTCACACCCCGGCCGTCGGCGGAAACACCGAGTAGTATAGCGTCATTTTTTGTATTACGGTTATATAACATACATTGAATAATACTTAAAGAAAATACATACCTTTATTGATGTTTGAAAGTTAAATTATCGTTTTCCTAGTATTTATTACATAATATCCGACTATGACATACTTCTTAACGAACAGAAAGATAATAGTAAAACTTCTCCTGTTCGAATACATACCAGCTTTTCAAGTTCCTGAACACACATGCATTTTAAGAAACGTCAACATAAACTTGGTGAGTTCACAGGTTTTGACTCCATAAAATAATACATTTTTACACATTCAAAACTGTAGTTTTGAAAGTATCATTTTGACTCTCCAACATTAGGTATAATGGTATACTTATCAATTAAGTGTTATACCTAAACATTTCTTAATCTTAAGGTATAAGTAGGGGAAAACTTATACTTAACATTAATACTAGTATACGACAAGGTATAATGTTTCTAACAATTTGCAACCATGAGCCTGTAACCGCTGTGACATAATACCTCTGATAGAACAATACACTCATGATTTACCATGAGAACAAATACACTCATGATTGAACATGAGAAACAACACCTTACGCTTCATCGATGCCGGAATAATAACAAACAAAAGGATAGTTCATCACTTGTTTTTGGTTGACTGTAGCTAACAGTCACAAGTGGGGTGGTCAGTCCGTATACTAATTATACACGACTTCCTCGCTCACACGGGATTAACGGTTACAGTTCAGAGGATTTCCGCTAAGATCCCCAATCTTATTTGATGAATACAATTACTCATGTAGACTTTGACGACTTCGTATAGCTCTAACAATTACTCATCTAGACTATGCTTTTAAACATTACTCCTAACTTCATAATAATTAGGCAGTATAACAGCTATATCTTGAAGTAAAAACCAGGTTTTATCTTGACCTAAAATCAATAATAACAACATATAACGTTTCTAGTTTTATCTTGACATAAAACTATCAATAATAATACCAAGTTTTATCTTGACATAAAACTAACAATAACAACATATAACATATCCAATTTTATCTTGACATAAAACTAATAATAACAACATACTATATAACTTAACATTTAGAACTTTCGAATTTTACTTCGGTATTATATCGCACACAACATATATGTAGAATCCTAAGTATAACTCAAGATCTACATTAGTAAATTAACATACTGATAAGTTAATAATAGTTGTATGTATTCAAAATGTTATATTTAGAACAATCATATCTCGATTATCATAACTATATACTATCATATAGACATAATAATAACATATATACAATGACTAGCATGCGTTTTCCCCTGAAATATTAGAAAGTGGGGCCGTGAAACTCACCCTAGTAGCGTGATTTTATGTTATCTAAGCAAAATGGTCAGCGTGCAAGATCGTCGGGGATTGGGATGCAAGATGGCTTCAGCAAGGGAGAGAGGAGATAAGGAAATGATGTAAGGAATAGCTGAAGTCGGACCTGCTATTTATAGTAAGAATTTAGGACTCTCACATCATGAGTGTCATAAGGCTCGTGTCGTGAGTCTTGCATGATCACCCGTTAGACTTGCCATTTGCGTCCCTAGCTTCGGAAGGTGGTCATGTGACTCCTCATGTCGTGAAAAACACCTTGTTCACATCGTGAGTTTGGATCCTATCCCCTCGCACCTCGTCACACCTTCTAGATTCCGAAATGTGGCAAAATGACTCCTCACGTCGTGAGTGTCATAAAGCTCACGTCGTGAATTTAGTTAGCTTAGGGTTTCTGAACGCTGAATCTTTGGAAGGTCATAACTTTTGCATACGAACTCCGTTTTTGACGTTCTTTATATGCACGCGTAGGTATTTATGAGTACTACAACTCTCTTTTAGACTTAAATAGCTAATTCTAAGTGTATTTTAAATTCCTCTTATTATAGAGATTTATAGTGTTCGGTTATCATAACTTCTTCATGCGAAGTCAGATTCAGATGTTCTCTATATTTTTGGAATCGTATGGACGTATACTTTGAGTTGTGTCATAAAGAATGTTCGTATTTGTATTAGGATTTATCATGAACTACATAACATTCTTACCACATTACTAGGTTAACATAATCACATTACATGATTGGCATAATCACATGTGATTGTCTATTGACCTATTTTGACTAGTGTTACAGATTGCCTTGATAAGACTTTATCAAAATCATACACATCTATTAGATAGCTCACAGGTGTGTCTAAACAATTATGAAGAGGGATGTCTTAATCATAATGTTTAGACCTTTTGTTATTTCCACAATTTCTATATACTTAAAATCTACTTAGTGAAAGAGTTTCCTTACCATCATTTTCATGAATCGAAGAGAAACCTTATGACACTTAGATTTTATGGTGTAAGTGTTCCTATCCATGTGAATTTGTCAAAACCATAATCACAAGACTAGGTTAGTGACAAATCCCAACTCATATGGACTGAACTTTTGCAATCTTAACTTCTTGCCACCTGGCAGCTGAAGGGAATGCCATTGCTTCCAAGTAGCTATGCAAACAGTTGAGAACATCTAGAACTAAAATGTATAGCCAACTTAACTGGAATGGGCACAGAAATGTCAACACGATAGGCTATAAACCTCTAGTTGTGTGCTAGTGACGAAATACAGGTTTTTATTCTTGATTACTTCTTGAAACCCTTTCAACATCTTTTAGACTCCCACTGTTTCCTTGACTTATAATACTTTCTTGCCAAATATTCAAGAGATAGTATGGATTTTAATCAAGACAGAAACCTAACACAATTAGCCTTAGTTGTTCTTTGTTTTATCCAAAACATCACAACTTACCAATTTCAAATGTACAAGAGTAGAAAACTTTTACTCTTACATTTGACAAGTGTTTTTAAACCTTCTTTAAGACATGCCACTCAAGTTACAATCTTAGAGTATAACTCTAAGACTTGTTTTTTTTGGAACGAAGTATGAATCATCTTCTTGATTTAACCACTTCAACAATTCATAACTCCTCTTCTTAACTATCATAATGCACTTAGAGGATGAATTGTGATAAGGTCTCAAAATCATTAAGATGATCCTAAACATGATACTAAAGTACTCTCCCATCTTTTCAGATTTGAGAAACTTTTATCCTTCTGCCTAATTTGATTCTTCTTATTCGTCCTGTCATACATTGAAATTTTTTCAATGTTTCAAAGTTATACTTAAGCTTGTAAGTATAATAATATTTACTAAACCTTAGTAAATCATGATGAATAGTCTTATCCATATTTTGTGGTGGACTTTGACAAGTGCACAAGAAAGTGTACTTGATCCCTTAGTCCTTCTCTTGAGTCACATATACATGTAAACACGGAACTAGTCTTAATTTTCCAAAGTTGAAAATTCTCACACATCACACTCAACACCTTGTATGATTCCAAGTTTCGGTCCAATTGAAACTTGGGTGATGAGAATATTTCCTTATTTGGTAAATTTAGACACTACCACAAATGAAAGAATCAAATTCATATTTCCAATATTGCTATAAACATACAAACATCGAGTTTTCATGAATGTCATTGTAAGGATATAAAAATAAAGTAAAACAAACTTTTATTTATTTTAAAATGCGGAAAAAACTTTTTCCTTACAATGTAGCTTGAAATGAAAACTATGTTATTACATGTTTCCTAGCAATCTATCATAACTCCTAAGAAGTAGCTCAAGAATTCAATCTTCAACCAAGCGAAAGAAATCCATCTCTGCGATCAAATTCAGCATACTCTTTCTTTAAGTTTCCTTCACTTTTCCTTTGATTCTTAAAACATCAACATGTGACCCAGTCACATCATCTAATAAGAATCTTAGAATAGAAACTTAATAGAGTTTGATAGTGGACTTTACCTGAAGTAGAGTCAAACTTATTGACTCTACCAACCTTATGATCTTTCAGGTAAAGTTGGCAGCTTCACAAACAATGCTCCTTCCTTTGGCAATATAAACATATGGACCCTTTGGTAATGATACGCGGGACTATTACAGACTTAGCTTTTCTCTTTACCATATGGTCAACCGAGTTGACTACGACCGATCCCTTTCCATTGGGAAGAGAATGTTTTTTCTGGATTTCCAGTGTCACCATTTTCAATGTCCATAAAGTTTTGGGAAGTCAAACATCTAATCAAATTTGCTTCACTAGCCTTCCAAATCATTGCTAATTCAGCAGTACCAAGTAAATAGATAAGATCATTAAGGGTCTTGTCATAGTCTGTTTCATAGGAGTCCCAAAGGAACTCACTATGTGACTTAGAAAGTGATTGAACCACCAACTTTCTCAAGACTTTGACACCCAACTCTCCCGGCTTGTCAATATATGACTTCATCTCCAAGATGTGATCACACCTAGACCTTGCCTTGCCAATAGGGCTTGAGTGACCTTGAACTTGTGGGTTAGGAAGAATAATTGGAGGAGGTGGGGGAAGAGAAGTTCCAAGAGATTTGGGAAGATCATAGATGTCTGAACCATACATCTTGTTGGGAGATATTCAAGATAGTTGATTTAAAGTCGTTAATATAACACCCAATATGAAATATTAAGGCTAGGACCCAACACAATATTTTATAACTTGGAAGAGGGATGCCGTAATCCAAGCTATAGAATATTTGAAGGTAGGTGAATGACGATTCACCAATTTCCACCATGAAAAATGAAATAAATTATTAGGTTTTTAATTGGATTTGAAATTCCTAGATCTTTTGAGATTCATTGAACTGTTCAATGGCATGTTTCAATCTCGAGTGTTCCCTTCAAGTTTTGTGACTGGGATGCCGAGGATCACAAAACAAGGTGTGAAGTAACCATGCAAATTACTTGGTACCCTTAAGTGTTTACCCCTCAATCGATGTGCCGGTTAACCATACACACTCCATCAATACTATGATAAACATTAAGTTACCCTTTGCCTACCTTGTTAAATACGAGTTAGTGTGTTGGTTAACCACACACGCTCGACTAACTGACTTAAACAAAGTGCAAAGTGTAATTTCATGGATTAGCACCTTATTCACATTTTCCTAAGTAACTAAGATTGGGTATTTATAAAAGGTTTAGTTACTTAGTATTTATCATTAATACTTTTAATGAAGGGATAATTTATAGTCTTTGTCCTACCCGTTCGGCTAACGACCCTCCACCAGTCAAGGAAGCGGTGGGTGAGAGTGGACACCAATTAAACTTCCATTTTATAGGCAATAACCTTATACCCCCTTATAGATCGGCTTCGTGAATGAGGCCTACTAATGGTAAGACTGACTTGCTCTTATATATATATATATATATATATATATATATATATATATATATATAAATATATATATATATATATATATATATATATATATATATTATTAACTTATAATATTATAAAGTATAAGGGTTGAATTTTAACTTTTAAAATTCTAAGGGCTAAACTTGAAATTAAAGTATTCATAAGAGACAACTTTTCAAATTCCAAAACTTGAGGGCAAGTATTGAAAATATTCAAAACTCTTGGATTTTCATAACTTATGAGTTTAATTGAAGTTTTAAAACTTTTATTGAAGAGACTCTTGGACATCCACAGCTTGAGAACATGTTATGGAGCCATAAAAACTATTTATAAGAAAAGACTCTTCATTTTTTGTAACCTATGGCATTTTTATGAGTTTTAAGAGTCATAAATGAGACTTTTCATATAACTTGAGGACAAGTTACAAAAACACTTTTTATGAACAAATTTTAGATTAATTTGGATTGAAAACAACTAAAACACAATTTTTTTTCCATTAATCCAAGCAACTCATATGAACAAAGATAATTCACATCAAACTTTTCCACTTATTAGCAATACTCTTTAATCTAATACAAAACATGAATCTATTGATAATTATCTTTGAAATTGGATTAGCATGAACATTACCACATCAAAAATAGGTTTATAAGTTCAAAAACAACTTAGGGTAATGTTCCTAGTCCATTTCTAGCCAAAACAGTCGAATATATGCTGTCTAGGGGTCCAACTCGTCGAGTGCATGAACCAACTCAGCGAGTTGGATCATTTTGAACATTTTTAAGGCATGGACTCGTCGAGTCCCATGATGGACTCGCCGAGTCTGTTGTCCAGACAGCAAAAAAAACATCGATTTTTCAGCAGTTTTTGCAAGTATAACACGAAAACAAGCCTAGTCTCTGATACCACTGTTGGGTTTTGAGCATTCTAACACTCCTATGGTACATGCAACCCTATAAACCTTGTATCTATGTTTTTTCTATTATGAATGCAAATAAGAACTTTCCAAGGCTTTAATCCTAACTAGCATACTATGAGGAAACTATACTACAAAGACTAGTTAGATGACATACCTTTTGGTGTAGCTTGATGTCTTCAAGCTTTAAGAGCTTAGCCCAAATAGTGTGAAAGCCTCAAGTGGAATCACAAATCACCAAAACAGCTTGGAAGACTTTGAGAATAAGAATACGTTGGTTCACTCTAGTGAAATCGGCTAGCCCTTTTTGTGTACCCACACTAGTGCCAATTTCACCAACCAATGACATCTTTATATAGTATGGAGACTAGGGTTAAACCCATGACCTTTCATTTCATATGATCCATGGGTTAAACACTCCATGGACCATCCATGAAAGCATAGCCCAACCTAAATGAACTTGGCCCATTTCATATATATATATATATATATATATATATATATATATATATATATAAGAGTCCATATTTAATTAGTTCATTTTGATCACTTAATTAATTATAAATTAATTCTTGATCAATACTAATTAAATAATATTATTATATATTAATATATTAGAACTTATAATAAATTAATATAAATCATAAATATACTATTCTCAAAAGACTATCCGTATAAATTGTTCTAGTGAAGTGCAACCCAAATGGACCATCCCGGGACGGGTCAAGTACATACTAAATATAATTATGGACTTAAACATTAATCCAACAAAAGATTTCCCTAAAATGTATTTAAATTATTAATATTTAGGGTCTTATATGTTAAAATATGATTTTTGGTGAAAATCCCACGTTAAAATCACGATAACGAGCTTAAAACGCTAAAAATATTGAAAACCAGGCAAAAATTGCCAGTTTCCGAAATTCTGGGCTGGAGGTTCGGTCCCAGCCCTTAGAACCGAAAGTTGATAGGGGAACCGAGAGTATGGTTCGGTAATTGAAGAGGAACCGAGAGAAGGGAAAGAAGAACCAAAGGTGCGAAGGAGGGGAAGGAACAGAAGGCGAGGCTCGGTCTCGGTGCTCCCTGCGAGGTTCGGTCTCGGCTGATCAGAGACGTTCGGCTTCGGCTGCTTCTCGGTTCAGGAGGGTTCGGTTCAGGGGAGTTCGGCTCCAAAGGAGGTTCAGCTCCTAAGGGGGTTCGGCTCCTTAAAGCTGTTTTTCGCGTAAACTTCCGTTTTCGAGTTATTTTTGACCAAGTTAAGGGTCGGGATGACCCGAATGACTATAAAAAGTTGAGAGAGATTTGATATACTTTGAGAGATTTGACATACTTAGAGAGATTTAGGAGAGATTTCACACACACTTGGACAGATTTCTCATACAGAGAGAGATTGGGGAGAGATCTCACATCCTTGGAGAGATTTCTCATACTTAGAGAGATTTAGGAGAGATTTCACACACACTTGGAGAGATTTCACATCCTTGGAGAGATTTCTCATACAGAGAGAGATTTGGGAGAGATTTCACATCCTTGGAGAGATTTCTCATACAGAGAGATTTCTCATACTTAGAGAGATTTGGAGAGTTAGAGTGAAAGAGGTTGAGAGAGGCTACGTTTGTGACCTTTTGAGTGTTTAGCTTCGCAACGCAAGGTTGTTACACTTTGTTAAGCCTTGTTATGAATGTTATACGCTCTCGAGGGGTATGGAATAATGTTTTATCGAGTAGATTCATCACTTACCGTGATTAGGGTTTAGAATTTACGAACACGTGAACACTCTAGGTGATACTTTATATTAAGATTGCGAGTAGTACAATATGAATCATATTGGAAACCCTAATATACAATGGTTAGATGAGTTGACCGGTTTGACTTGATGACTTTGGTTGACTTTGACTTGACCAAAAATTGATAGTTGTCACATCATCCCCTCGTTAGAAAGAATTTCGTCCCGAAATTAGTGTTTTTGACTGGGACTTCAAGAACTTGGAGAAAAGATGGGGGGAACTTTTCGTAGTGTAAGAAATTGATATGGTGGGGACTAATCCGCCTGGTGTTAATTGACGACCTTGGAATTTCTTATTGTAACTTGAGCTGAGTCGATTTAAAAGGAGTTATTGTTTTGGAATGATAGTGTATTCAATGTGTGCCTTTATGCTCCCCATTTTATCCCTGTTGTTACCACTATGAATATTTTATAATGTAGTTGGTGAGTACTAGTGTTATGAATGCTTTAAAATTTTGTGATGAAATTTGCAATATAAGTCCTACCAGATCTTTTATAATCTCTTGGTGTAAACTAGTCGTATATCAATAAAATTGCAAGGGCATTCGAATGATTGACTTCTCCTTAAGCCCACAACCAAACAAGGAACAGAAATAAGGCAGAATTACACATTCTAAGTCCATAGAATCTAAACGATATATGGCCATAATGTTTACACTAGGCATCATAGATTCACTAGTAATAACCTTGTGTTTTTATATAGGAGATAAGAATTATCTGGGTTTTTTCGTGTTCTCGAGGTTTATGGTTGATATACTTTAATCGATGCTAATATTAAAAAAAATTAAAACCTAAACATTGATGTTAGAAACACGTATTGGTATTTACGGGCGGTGTCGGGGTGGTTTCTTCAGCGGTGATCATCAGCACACTTCCACCATCCCCAATCTTCCTTGCTCTTGGACATTCTCTCTTAAAGTTTCCTGTTTCACCACATTTGTAACAAGCTCGGCTTATTCCAATGTCGGGGACCTGGTTGATGCGTTGTGTTGGTGCCCTACAGAAATGGACAGTGTGTCCCTTCCTATTGCAATTTTTGCAATGCATCTCTGGCAAACCCCAATATGATGGAAGTTGCACATGTTGCCTTCTGGGAGTGATACATTATATGGTCTGGCCGGTGCTTGGGTGAAAATTTTTGTGGCTGATGTCGGGGCACGTGTCGTGACTGCTGTTGTAAAGGCAGGGGCGGCCATTGGTTGTTGTTTTTACCGAATCTTTGAGATAGGTTGCGCTCCCTTTTGCTCCAAAACTTTCGTTTATTACTCTTAGATTTGTGGTATGAGGTGTCTTTGTTGGTAGACACTTGCTGGTGTCCCTTATTGTTACAGCAATTATTATTTCTGGCATCGCTTCCACCTCTGCTGGCATTGTTAGCATTGATTTGTGCCATGACGGCTGTCACGGCTGCTGTGACTGCAACTTGAAAAGTTGTAGAGTCTATCTGTAGAATTGGTGCCTTGCTAGTTGACTGGTTACCTCCTTGTGAAGACATAATTCTGTTGCATGGCGAGAAACGATCTCGTGAGGAGTGATGATTATTACTAGATACATTCTTACGATTTATATACACATATGAAAATTTCGCATTTTGCTGAACTATTCTCAATGTTTCTGCTAAACATTCTTGGAACGGGGTATGGTGGTGGGTAAGTTTTGTACGTGTTTTAAGTTTGTCCAAACTAGTACTATACTCGCCCAAGGACGCTTAACTACGGAGTTCTGATAGGATCCAGTGCATTAGTGCTAGTATGATCGCACCCTATAGGTCTACGAAGAAGACATCTTTCAACCATAAGATTTAACGACGTAATGGATGTAAGTCTTTTAGTAGTGGTATAAGTCGAGTGTAGTTTAAACTAAGTTATCTTAGTTCTGACATAAGTTTGTAAAGATGAACAGACGATAAGTTTCCAATAGCAGCGACAAGTCGGATGTTATTGAACTAGATTTTTTTTCTGTATTATGCCCCGACTTAAAAGTATCTTGCATGCAATTCATAAAGAAAGTCAATATGAATGAATTTATGAGTTTAGTAATAGTGACTCGAATGTAGTCTTGTGATTTGTTCTATGCCTGATCCACTCCTAAGATCACCCGATGTATACCAATTGTGTGCAATGAAAGTTTAATAGGTCATTGAAGAGTCTTCCCTAGGTCCACAACCAAACAAGGAAACAGGACCCAAGGCGGACTCATCATTTCTAAGTCGATCGTCTCTTAATTACACATAACCTTGAGGTATACATTAAGTACTTTTAGAGTTATCATAAGTAAATCGTTTGTAATACCAAGTTATGAAATGTATGGAAAACTCCTAATGAAATGAAATGCATGCCAAATTTTATTGATATAATCAGGTGCATAGGGTTCAGGAAAATTTGACCTTATAATAGGTTCATGTTTTTGTTAATGCAATGGGGAAAATTTTGACAGCGATTCGACCCCTTGAATAGTGTAGTCTCTAAATTTTGAGGATCGAATTTATGTATATGACGGGGTAGTGTTCAAACGCATGCCTGGAGTTTGAGTCTGTAATGATATGTCATTAGTGTACACACTACTCGTGGCGAGTGATGTTTCGTGGGTCATAGAATGAAGACATGTAAGTATGTATTGTCTTATCCTCTGCCCTGGCTTCTGCCATTTGATGTTCTGTTTTTACCACACGTTTTCTCTAACGCTATGTAAAGTTCCTGATACTCCTAATTTCGGCTCGGGTTGCGGTCACTTCCATCTGAAGGCTTTGATGTGGTTTCCGATCTGTTCATGGTCTCCATCCAGGTGACGAAGGCGAATTGCGGTGATCTTGGTGGTAGTGTCAACCTCCATGATTTCAACTGACCGATGCTCGTGTTTGTATGCTTAAGTGAGTGATGCAGTGTATTATGACAGGGATAGCCTTGTCTACTAATCCTCCTCTGTTGAGGTTCTAGAAGCCTCATCCATGTCATAAGGAGGGTGTTAACCTTGTTCCTAACTTCGTCTTTGTACTACGGCTTATCGAGGTGTCGGACCATGGAAGCCTCGTCGGGGTGTGGCGATTGGAGGGTGTATTCTAGTCCTCGGGCTCTTCGTCAGGATCTTCTCCTATTTTTTTGTCTTTGTCTTCCTTTGGTTTCGTTTCCTCCAGATCCTCATCTAAATTGTCTTCGGGGTCTTACTCTATTATTTCCTCAGGGTCCTCTCTGGGGGTTTCTTCGTTCTAACCACCATCTTCCTGGGTAGGAGAATAGGGGTCTCCTGGTAGTTGAGCTTTTGCCATGTTGTTCGTGCAAGAATAGGGGTAGGAGAGATAATTAATAGGCGTCAAATCCTACAATTACTTATAGTAGGGTGATCCTTATCAGTCATGTCTATAATCACATAGTGCATACCAGTTATACATAATCTGAGATAGAATTGACCTTCGAATAAATGACTCTACTATAAATCCACAACCAAACAAGGAACAGGAAGTAGAGCTATAGTCATAGATTATGATCCTATAATATCTTTAATTATGTATAACCTTAGCGTATGCACTCAGTCATTATAGACCTACTAATAGGGGTCTTTAGTTTTCCATAAGTTAGTTATAGCAGCACAAAATACTCGTATAGTATTTTAGATGTTTGACTTATGTTCTTAATGTTTCTTGGCAGGTAGAGTCGGTAAGTTTTTTTTTAGACTTTTTGCAACACTACAACTGTAGTGACATAAGAACATGGTTTGGCATACGGAATTAAAGCTTGCACAATTGAACATGGTGATTTGGGTGATCAAGAGATGTATTGATTGTATATGGTGTTACAAAAAGGATCTAGATCTAGACTACATAAATAACACACACTTACACACTCACTTTTACATCTCTCAAGCACACCTCTACAAGTGGTATGAACCCACCTTATATAGAGGTGTTTACATGTCTCTCTCTCACTCTCACTAACACATGTGTCAAAAGGCAAATACTCCACATGCAAGTGGGTTTTACAAAATTCAAACATTTACAAAGTCAATCATGAATAACTTTGCACCCCAACATTCTCCCCCTCAAAGTTAGGAATGAATGACCCACTATTCTTCCAAAGTCGAGCAACTACGCGGTTCGACAAAGGTGACACATGTTGAAACGAACTTCAATCTTCAATTCTTCCATGATTCTTCAATTTAGGCTCTAGGATGTGAGATCATACAATCCGAGCAGCAACGAATGATTAACTCCAAATAATCACCCAAAAGTTATGCATAAAAACACACCCCAAAAATCTTCAATAAAACCAAACCTATTTCGAATACATCACTTCCGAACTTCCAATTGCATCATCTCGTAAGATTTAAAACTTCAAGATCACTTCGGTCTTCAAATACGCGTAATATGAAAAATTCAAGTTCGAATTTCCATATAAAACTTTTCCCCCTTTTCCTTACCAAAGGGCTTGTAGTCCACCGGTATCAGGTGGTGTCTTCCCTCTTTGAGGTCGAGGGTTCAAGTCTCGTTGTGGACATAGGTGGAATAGGTGTTGTTAGCTTAGGAGTAGATTAGATTTGCCGGTTCAAAAAAAAAACTCCCAAGGAAAAATAACATGCTCTATTCGGAATTTTTCATGTCAAAAATCCCCCTTAACATGTGGCATAAACATTGTGCCTCAATCCGGAAAATCCAAAAAATATTCAATTTTTAGCTTCGTTCACGGATCGCCTTTGACAAAATTTCTCAAAAAATGGGTAGAAATTGTCAATTTCAAAATTCTACAGTGACCCGTTGCGCCCAAAACAGCAAAATATGCAAAACTCTCCCGATTTTCCAAAGTTGGGTAGAAAGCGTTAATTTACACAAACTGCAGGGGCATGACATGTATTTTCTTCAATTTCTCAGCAAAAATAGTCCTTTTTCGAATTTGGGTACAAACTGCCAAACATTCGAAAGTTGCAGGGACTAAATTCAAAATTTCTTCTTTTTCATTACATACGTACGAAACTAAACTTTTGCTAACTAAACTTTTGCTTACGAAACTTTGTATATACATACGAAAGTTTAGGGGTTGATTTCGAAAAGTTTCCATTATTCTTCAAAACTAACGAAGACTAGGGCAATTCGTACGAAAGTTTTACACTGTGTCAAACTAACGAAACTTTAAGGGTCATTTTCAAAACTTTAGATTTCTTCTTTCCAATTCGTACGAATACTTCTTCTTCCCAATTCGTATGAAATTATATCACGTACGAAACTTCATCTTTCCATTTTCTTTCTCCTCTTCGTTAATCAGAGCATCCTTCGTACAAAATCATTTCTCACCATATTAACGAAATTTGTTTTAGTCCATTTTAATGAAAACGAAGGCATTTGAAGCCTCTGAATCTCGTTGAATCATTCACAATTACCCACTGAATCACCATTTCGTTAATACACACCTTCTTCCCAATCAACAGATGACCATCGACTTACGAACCCAACTCCAAATTTTCATCTTCGATTCCAAACCCTTCAATCATTCGAAATCGAACCAACATAAGGAATCGATTCTCACAAACAACACTCGTAATCAAGCATTTGACCAGTTCGATTCGTCCCCAAACCATTGATCAACGAATCCTAATTTCAACACAGATTCGTCTTTTGCTAGTAAACCCAATTCATCAACATCGTTGATTTTTAACATCTCGTTCCTGTTCGTCATCAATCATCGACTATTGATAATCATCCAAATCCATCGCTAACACAGGGAACCTTAGCACATAGTCATCGTCTTTTTGATATCAAAACATCGACTAACAGGTCTTCACTTTTTGAGTTTCATTCCAAAGCAAAGTCTTTGATATCGATACATAACCATCGTCCATTGTCGACATCGAACCCATTTTCCAAGTCGTTCCCAACTTTGATTCCAAATCGACTTCGAATCCTTGACCACTAAACTTGATTTCCAAGTTAAATCCATGCACTTCCTGTTTGGCGTTCCAAACAACTCAAACAAGAACAACAAATTCAACTGATTTCGAAATTAACCTCCAAATTAAACTTGAATTCAACACACAAAGCCTCAAAACAACCTTTATCTACCAACTTGTTCTATCAATTCATCCATTCATCTCATAAAAATCGAGTTTGACTTTCTTCTGTGTTTGACTTTTCAAAATCAAATGCAAATAAACATGAAATCGATGAATCTCTCAACAAATTTTCGATCAAAACGGGATTGCTTCACTATTCTTCATCATATTTAACTGTTCTTGACAATATTGATCAAAATCAAAGATTCACTGTTCGATTTCTTAGCCAAAACTTGATCCTCATCGATTTAGAGATTGAAGACAAAAAGAATAGAATCGATTCACAAGTTTACAAACAATCTCTAATCATCGGTTATTCAGAATCACCAAATCGATATCGGAACTCAAGAACATTTGATAACAAGGAAAGTCAAGAACGTACAAGTCGGCTATGCACATTACGATGAATGAACACAACTAAAATATATCACTCAGATTGAATAATTTGTTGGGCTCCTTGTGATAAAATATCGAATCATGGGCTTAGATTGGACATAAACAACAACTAACATGTAATTGGGCTCAAAATTTATTTGTGTATAACAAAGAGTTCGAAAATAGATCAACGAACTGTGAATAGTAACCAGAACATTTGTTTAATTCATTTAGAATTAAATTCGGATTCCAATGACCAATTGAAAAACAATATAAGAATCGAATCGACCAAAAAATGAGATTAGATCGGGCTTGATCAAAAAACAATTATTGGATCATCAATGGGGTTTTTCAAAAAAAATTGATCCAATGAGTCAAACGATCACAATTCAAAAACGCAACGCACGATTCAAATATTACGAGAGATCATAGAGAGAGACTCACCAAAATTGCTCAAATTGCGACAAAAATTGCCAAACCGAGAATTGTTCTTCAAAAATCACATTGATCTTGAAGACCCGCTTTGATACCAATTGTAGTGACATATGAACATGGTTTGGCATGCGGAATTAAAGTTTGCACAATTGAACATGGTGATTTGGGTGATCAAGAGATGTATTGATTGTATATGGTGTTACAAAAAGGATCTAGATCTAGACTACATAAATAACACACACTTACACACTCACTTTACATCTCTCAAGCACACCTCTACAAGTGGTATGAACCCACCTTATATAGAGGTGTTTACATATCTCTCTCTCACTCTCACTAACACATGTGTCAAAAGGCAAATACTCCACATGCAAGTGGGTTTTACAAAAGTCAAACATTTACAAATTCAATCATGAATAACTTTTCATCCCAACAACAACCATTCCTTGGCATATGTTAATCACTTCCGGGTCAGACATAGTTGATCATGCTATGTCATTCCCAGACCTGACTACACATCCCCAAGCCTACTTGTGTTGTTCAACAATCACCACTTTTGTTTTGTTCTAGTATGATGCTGGCCTTAGTATGTATGCATGTAAACTTTTAACAAGAACTATTTATTTCTAAAAGTATAGTCTTTTGAAAATGTTTAATCAAAGAGTTTAGCCCCAATGCATTTATAGTTCGTATATCTTATATGGTTTGATATACTTGGTTCACTATAAACAATGCTCTAATACCAATCTGTCACACCCCCAAACCAAGGATGGCGGAAACGTACATGGGTGGAGGACTTCATGTATAGTATCACAACAACGAGTATAATAGTGCTCAAAGTAAAATACAACCATCATAAATATAATTGAAAAGGTTACATCATAGTATATGTTTACATGTTCAAATCAATTACCTTATGATGACAAAATGAACTGTTTGACGATTTAACGTCCCATCCTCAAAATGTGGTTGGTTTCCTGTTTCACTGATTTCCTGAGAATACATGTAGTTTTGAAAGAGTGTTAACAATTTATTTGGTGAGTTCATAAGATTTTTATTTGAGAAAGAAATTGTTTTTCCTTTGTAAAAGAGAATGAGTGTGATTCCAGAAAATCCAATATTTTCTTTATGAGATATGAAATGAAAGTTTCTATGTTAGGAAATAAAGTACTCTAGACGATCCATAGGTTCCTTCTATAATCACCCAGCGTATATAAGTTATGTAAACTTTAGTTAAATAAACTAACTCTTGAAGCTTTTAAATACTTTAAACTTGTATATGTGTAAAGCCTTATGCATAAAAGTATTCATGTATAGAAGTCTTAAAACTTTGGAATACTTTAAATTGGTAGTTTACATATCATATAAGACTAAAAAATATGAATGTTTCGAATTAATGAACATATGTACATGTTTAGGCTGTCGTAAATACGATTTAGTGATAGAACACCACGTAAATTGTATGTTTTGCGAATACCCTAAGTGAGTTATTATAACCATGCTATGACCTGGTTGGCCTGAAACGACATTCTTCAGGCGTCGGAACTGTTATGACATTTGTCACCCGTAGATCTCGAGGTCCTACTGCAGCTAACAGCGAGTTGTGGGGTGTCAAGCCCAATATAGATCTATACACAACTATCACGCTCTCCCTCAAAGAGACTCTGGTTACAATTACAGAACTTTTGATTTCGTTACCATGGAAGAAACGTGAAGCGAATGTCTCACAAAGTTATTCATTAACAGATTTACGAATACCCTAAGTGAGTTATTATAACCATGCTATGACCTGGTTGGCCTAAAACGACGTTCTTCAGGCGTCAGCACTGTTATGACATTTGTCACCCGTAGACCTCGAGGTCCTACTGCAGCTAACAGCGAGGTGTGGGGTGTCAAGCCCAATATAGATCTATACAAAACTATCACGCTCTCCCTCAAAGACACTCTGGTTACAATTACAGGACTTTTGATTCCGTTACCTTGGAAGTAACGTGAAGCGAATGTCTCACAAATTTATTCATTAACAGATTTACGAATACCCTAAGTGAGTTATTATAACCATGCTATGACCTGGCTGGCTTGAAAAGACGTTCTTCAGGCGTCGGAACTGTTATGATATTTGTCACCTATAGACCTCGAGGTCCTACTGCAGCTAACAGCGAGGTGTGGGGTGTCAAGCCCAATATAGATCTATACACAACTATAACGCTCTCCCTCAAAGAGACTTTGGTTACAATTACAGGACTTTTGATTTTGTTACCTTGTAAGTAACATGAAGCGAATGTCTCACAAAGTTATTCATTAACAGATTTACGTGTGGCGATCCGAAAACTCTTTTATGTAGGAATAAAACCTTGCGTAGGAAGTTTGCTCGTATAACATAAACTATCTTTGTTATAGTTTATCAAAACATTTGTAATGTATAGTTTTCTTGTAAAAGTAGTGTTTGTTATGTAAATGAATCATAAAATATACCTATTATAGTTTATCACATAGTGGTAGTAGTAGTGAACATAAACTATACTTACAATGGTTTATCAAAATGTTTGTATGCAATGGATATAAACTTTGTTTATTGTAATTAATTACCATACTTGTGGAGGTAAAAATCCAATTTTTTTCTGATGTATGTCTATTTACCAAGACAAAATGACATATAATATAATGCATATATGCACATAATGATACACACCTTGCTCAACAAGTTACAAGGTGTAAGTGAATTCAATAACATTTCTCTAGTGTTAATGTTTCTATTCCTGTTCTTAGAAGATTTATAGAAAAATCATCAAGACGCCAAATCAGAATCTGTAAATTCTGAGAGTTTGGAAAATGTGTCTAGTTTGTTCATAAATTTTAGTATGATTTTTAGTGACTTCCCACTTGTGTTAAAAAGCCCATATTCACAGATTGGTCCAGATTTGTTCTTGAAATGATAGGCAGTTTTGTAAAAATCACCATAAATTGTAGAAAAATCGTATAGTGATTTGCGAATAGTCATTTTAAAGGTATGAACCTGAACTATTTGCACCTAACACGGTTTCAAAAACTAAATTGTTTAAGTTGACCAAAACAGTTCGTGAATGGAGTTAAACGTTTTTGATGAAAGCTGTTGGATGAGTTTAGTTATGTTCTTGGTGTTTTAACTTGTATTTCCCCCCTTAAAACTGGAGAAAACATGAAAATATAGGGGTATGAACTCACCTTGAGTGTTCTTAATGGGTGGATATTGAAGAAAAGAAGTGTTCTACTTAAGAACACTTAGAAGATGCCTTGAAGATTCGAAGATCTACCACAAATTTGATGATGTTTGTGTAAGATATCCATGATTTGAGTAGAAGGAAGTGAAATAATCATATGGGGGATGATAATACTTACCCAAAAGTAGAAGAAAACTTGATGATCAGCCCTTGAATCCCGAATTTGAGAGAGAGAGAGAGAGAGAGAGATAAGTGAGAGAGAAAGGTGTTTGTTCTTTTGTGGAAAATGAGAGAAATGAGAGAGGAGAGTTAATGATTCTACCTTTTGTTCAAGTGTATGGATGGAAGAAAGTGATGGGAAAAGGAAAATAATTGACTAGGTATGGTGGAATAGTGACTGGGGATGATCAAGGAGTGTGTATGGGAGATTGCTTGTGTTACACACTAAGGTAAAGATTTCCCTAAAATGTGTTTAAATTATGAATATTTAGGGTCTTATATGTTAACATATGATTTTTGGTGAAAATCTCGCGTTAAAATCACGAAAACGAGCTTAAAACGCTAAAAATATTGAAAACCGGGCAAAAATTGCCAGTTTCCGAAATTCTGGGCCGGAGGTTCGGTCCCAGCCCTTAGAACCGAAAGTTGATGGGGGAACCAAGAGTAGGGTTCGGTCATTGAAGAGGAACCGAGAGAAGGGAAAGAAGAACCGAAGGTGCGAAGGAGGGGAGGGAACAGAAGGCGAGGCTCGGTCTCGGTGCTCCCTGCGAGGTTCTGTCTCGGCTGATCAGGGACGTTCGGCTTCGGCTGCTTCTCGGTTCAGTGGAGTTCGGCTCCTATGAGGGTTCGGTTCCTTAAAGCTGTTTTTCGCGTAAACTTCCGTTTTCGAGTGATTTTTGACCAAGTTAACGGTCGGGATGACCCGAATGACTATAAAAAGTTGAGAGAGATTTTGAGAGAGATTTGGGAGAGATTTGATATACTTGGAGAGATTTAACATACTTAGAGAGATGTGGGAGAGATTTCACACACACTTGGAGAGATTTCTCATACAGGGAGAGATTTGGGAGAGATTTCACATCCTTGGAGAGATTTCTCATACTTAGAGAGATTTGGGAGAGATTTCACACACACTTGGAGAGATTTCTCATACAGAGAGAGATTTGGGAGAGATTTCTCATACAGAGAGAGATTTAAGAGAGATTTCACATACTTGGAGCGATTTCTCATATAGAGAGATTTCTCATACTTAGAGAGATTTGGAGAGTTAAAGTGAAAGAGGTTGACAGAGACTATGTTTGTGACCTTTTTGAGTGTTTGGCTTCACAATGCAAGGTTCTTACACTCTGTTAAGCCTTGTTATGAATGTTATACGCTCTCGAGGGGTATGGAATAATGTTTTATCGAGTAGATTCATCACTTACCCTAATTAGGGTTTAGAATTTCCGAACACGTGAAAACTCTAAGTGATACTTTATATTAAGATTGCGAGTAGTACATTATGAATCATATTGGAAACCCTAATATACAAGGGTTAGATGAGTTGACCGTTTTGACTTGATGACTTTGGTTGACTTTGACTTGACCAAAAATTGACGGTTGTCATAGCCTTCCTCTTCTTTCATTTCCCATGTCGAATTGCTAGGACTGGGCCAGCAGCAGCAGGAGTAGGAACAACATATTTTCCCTTTCAAACTATTTTCAGCAGTTCTCAGTAGGCCTTGAAGCTTGCTTAGAGTGACCTCCTACTTGTTCATATGATAAGTCATTCTAAACTTATCATAACAGGAGGTAAAGAGTGTAAGATAATGTCAATGGCCAACTCTTCATCAAACTTGACATTCAACTTCAGCAAGCGGTCCATAAACCTTTACATCTTTTGCAAGTGGGTCGTGATGGACTCTCCATCCTTCATTTTTGTTGTTATCATGGAGGCAATGATTTCTTAACTTTCCTGTTGAGCACTTTGATGGTACCTTTCCATCAACTCTTGGTGCATCTCGAGAGGATAGAAGTCCTCATAGGACTTTTGGAGTTCAACTATTATAGTGGCAAGCATGATACACGACACCTTTGTCACGTCCTTCTCATAAGCCCTATATTCAGCAACCTCTTCAAGAGTCGCAGTTGCTTCATCCACCTCCTTAAGCTCTTTATTGAGGACATATTCCTTGTCCTCATAACGAGTGACCATTCGAATGTTCCGAATCCAATCATTGAAATTCGATCCATCGAGAATGACCCTCCCACATAAGTTAATGAGGGAGAAAAAGCCGGAAGGGTTGAAGCCAGCATTTGGGGTAGACATCTGAAAAGAAAGACATAGTTTAGATTAGATAAGAATCCTTAACATAACATCCAAATGAGATATTAAGGCTAGGACCCAACACAATATTTCACAATTCGGAAGAGGGATGTCATAATCCAATTGCAAAATATTTGAAGGTAGGTAAATGACGATTTACCAATTTCCACCATGAAAAACGAAATTGAGGATTAAGTTTTAAATGAATTGAAACTCCTAGATTCTTTTAAGATTCATTGAACTTTTCAATGGCATGTTTATATCTCGATTATGCCCTTCAAGTTTGTTACTGGGATACCGAGGATCTCAAACAAGGTGTGAATAACCATGCAAATATACTTGGTACTCTTGATGTTATTTATCACCTAATCAATGTGACAGTTAACCACACACGCTCCATTGATCTATGACAAGCATCAAGCCACCTTTTTCCACCCTTTTTAGTCTAAGTTAGTGTTCCGATTAACCACAAACACTCCACTAACGACTTGGCAAGGTGTAAAGTACAATTTCATGGAATAGCATCATTTTCACATTTTTCCTAAAGTAACTAAGATTAGGAATTTATAAAACATTCAGTTACTTTATAATTATCATTATACTTTTTAATGAGAATTAATGTCCTATCCTACCCGTTCGGCTAACGACCATCCACTAATCAAGGAAGCGGTGGGTAAGAGTGGACACCCATTCAACCACCATTTTATAGGCAGTTTTCTTATACCCCCTTATAGATCAGCTTCGTGAATGAGCCCTACTAATGGTAAGACTGACTTGTGTTATATATATATATATATATATATATATATATATATATATATATATATATAAGTATTAAACTTCTAATATTACAATAGTATAAGGGTTGAATTTCAAACTTTTAAAATTCTTGGGTTTAGAATTTTAATGTCTCGTAAATGAGACTTTTCAAATTCCAAAACTTGAGGGAAAATTTTGAAACTCTTCAAAACCTCTTGAATTCCATAACTTAAGGAGTTAATGTTTCATGAATGAGACTTTTCATATTCCATAACTTGAGGACAAGTTATGAAACTCTTCAAGAAACATTTAGATCAAATTTAACTAATAAAATTATAATATAATTTATTATTTACCAAATTTACCTAATTTAACTCATTAAGCAAGACAATTTACAAATGATTAGCTGATCATATAAACTAACAATTATCTTTAAATTTTGACAATTATCTATTAATTGGATGAGGATAATCACTACCATATCAAAAAATAGATTTTATGATACAAAACAGTTTGTGGTAATGATCATAATCTAATTTATACCGAAAAACCCAAAAAAACTGCCAACAGACTGTCCAACTTGTTGAGTCAAGCATTGGACTAGTCGAGTTCATCATGAACTCGTCGAGTTCCTCATGGGACTTGTCGAGTTTAGTCTGGCAGAAAACAGTTTTCATTTTTGCTTCAAGTTTGAACAATTAGCCATGCATCAATATAATAGAAAACAGCCTAAGCTCTGATACCATTGATGGGTTTTGAGCACTATAACATCCCTATGGTGCACATACAACCCTAATGCTTTGGATCTAAGTTTTCACTAGTTATACATGGAATATTCCTTTTCCAAAGCATGAAGCCTAACTGGCATACAAATTTGATATTTGAATCATAAAAAACTAGTTAGATGATTACCTCTTGTTGTAGCTTGTAGAAGTTAGCCTTTCAAGAGCTTAGCACCTCAAGTGTGATGCCTCAAATGTTGCACAAAACACCACCAAAAATTAGATGACAATAAGAGATAGACTGGAGCACCAAAATATGGCTATATCCCCTTAGAATATTCTTGGGGCCGATTTTAGGGGCTTAGAGGTTACATATATATTGTAGAATTCCAAGAGTCACTTGTAAACCCTAATTCTTACACTTAGGCTTATGATCCAACAATTGATTTGGACTAACACTTCATTGACTATCTCATAAGCTTAGTACATCACAAATCAATCATGGATCATTAGCCCAAACCATATGTATCACTTATTTACATAATCAGTCCTCATTAATTTAAGCAGTCTCTTTTGATCACCAAATTAATTCTTGATCAATACTAATTAAATAATATAATTTCTCAATTAATATATTATACTTATAATATATTAATAAATCACAAATAACCTCTTTCTCAAATATCCATCCAATCAAATTGTTCTGGTGAATGCACATGGACCATGCTACTATCGGGTCAAGTTAATACCAATTATAGTTATGGGCTCAGGTACCCAATCCAATAAAAGGATGTTGATGTGTTATAGTGATCTACTAGATCTGTGTATATATCCTTATATGATAGGATATTGTAGTAGTGGTATATTGTTTATCATCTAGTGGAGTGACCTAGGGGTTGTATGTAGTCTTGTAGGATAGCCTGAAAACTTTTGATCTAGGCTTTCTTTCTTGTTCTTTATTTAGTTGTGGCTCTAGAGTAAGATCATTTGTTAAGGTGGCTATCTCACCTCTGATTACTTATGGTTATGCATTTCATGGAGTTTGGCTGGTATCGGGACAGTGTGATGTGAGAGGACTAGTAGGCGGTAGTAATATGTATGATTGATGTTTGCCTGTATTATGTGCCTACTTGATCCTTAATTATTTATATGTCGACATATGGTGGTAGTAGGTTGAGACTATACTGCTTTCTGTTGTAGGCCAAGATACCCGGTGTGAGCCGGCCGTAAGTCGTAGTCAAGGAGGCTCAGGAAGAGTGGTTGGGTTTAGGTGGCATTCTAGTCCGCAGGCTGATTGGGCCTGGGCATTCCAATCTGATGATTGTGGGCTATTATGCATGCTTGTATGTTTATCACATGAGGTTTTTTAGGGGAAACTCATTAAGCTTGGTGCTTACCCATTTGTTTATAGTTTCAGGTATCATCGGTTATCATGGAAAGGTGAAGGCATGACTGTACATATTCATCAGTAGCAATGAAGATTTTCCGCTTTAGTATTACTATGATTTTCAATAAATGTATATTGTAATAAACAGTTTTCTGAATAATGGATTTATAATTGGGAAGTTTCACTATAATAAAAATGAAAATTTTTGGTTGTGAAATTGGAACGTTACAAGTTGGTATCAAAGCCCTGGTTTGAACAAATTGGAGTAACACTTGTCTGAATCCAATCTCAAACTAGGATCCGAGAGTTTTCACAAAATGTTTTTGAAAAAGAATTTATAATAAAAGGGTTGGGTTAGGGACATAGGCTCACTCTATTGGCATGTTCTTTTTTGATTGTTGGCTTGGGATAGAGAACATGGACCTCAACTTAACTTTGGTTTTACAGGAAGATACGGTGTGTATAGTAATCCAGAGCCCTAACTGGAAAGTGGTTCCCAAAATACCCATAGTAGTTATATGTGCTAAGTTTTTGATTTTGTTGATGTGTGAACTGTTAGAAAGCAAGCTAGTGGATAATATAAGGTTCTTATGGGGATCGTTGGATAGAAGTGTCTATTTTCATTTATGCCTTATAATATAGGGAATTACCTGTTATATGTAACTTGATTGTGTGATTGCTACATGTATGTTGATTATTTGTATATGGTCGGGATTGAATAGCCTTAGAATGATCGACTTAGCCTTACTTCCTATTCCTTGTTTTGTTGTGGATGTAGGGCAGATTTGATTATTGGACAATCTATCTGACCCTGTATTGTGTACAACAAGCATGCATAGAAGCAACCAGTGGTGCGGGAGCAACGATAATCCAAGAAATAGTGCCTAGGAAGTTAGTTATAGCTCGTAGGATAAGTAGGTGTTTAGGCGCCTAATAGTGGTCTAGTGTAGTGACTTAGGACCTTGGGATGAATTATGAATCGACTATAAATAGGTGTGAAAGGTAGTATGAGCCCGTACTACTAAAAGCACAGGATTCATGTGATATTCAGGAGGAACCTCAAGGCTACTAAGGAACTAATAGGTGTGTGTCTTAGTGTGTTAAACACTGTGTTTTGATGTCTGATCTTTCCTTTGGTATATTTTTAGTATGGTGGCTTTTGAAGGTTCAGGATCAGTAGCTGGTGATACTAAGAGAGTTGATCTGGGTGAAGAGGAGATTCGTGGGATCATTATTTACGGAGTGGCCAAGGCGATCAGGGAGGCGACCTTAAAGTTATTGAGGTTAGTCAAGACCGCGTTGATCTAAGATTTTAACCGGCGCTATGCCGCCATCACACAGGTAGTTGTTTCTGCAGCCACAGCAGCCGTCACCATTGCAGGATTTCAGGGAGGCGGGGTGATGCAGTAGCGAGAGTTCAGTTATACGAATCCTTCAGAGTTCAAAGGAGACAGGAACTCGATAAACACTTTGAGATGGATTTCTGATACGGAAGGATGTTTCTTCACGTGTTCATGCCTCGAGGGCCAGAAGGTGAATTATGCATTGAATTTTCTTCGTTGGGGTGCGAAGGATTGATTGGAGTTTGTAACCCAAGGCTTTTCACATGCGCAGCGAACTACAATGACTTGGGAGCAGTTTTTGGATATGTTTCGAGCCGAGTATGCTCCTCTTGTGGACCAGGAGTGACTGGCACACGAATACCTATCACTCAAGCATACGACTGGGTTGATGATGGAGATCACCAAGATGTCCATGCCGTTTTAGAGCAAGAACAGATGTCGCAATACTTGACTATGTTGAAGACAGAGATATAAGTGTTTGTATCTACTCAGCAGTACCAGACCTTGGCCGAGATGTAGTCAAGCGCTAGGAGGAGGTAGATTGAGTTTGAGATTCAGCAAAAGGAGGAGGGAACAGCTTCAAGACAGTATCAGTCAGCAGCCAAGCGTGTCATGTCCGCCGACCCAGGTTCAGGACTAGCTGAGGGGAGGAGTTTCAATTGTGGCAATAGCAGGAAGTTTCATGATGGAAGGTATCGATCGTTTGTATGTTGTTGGTGTGGAGAGGAGGGTCATTTTGGTAGGGATTTCGAGTGGAGTTTGTGGGCTTGTTTCCATTGTGTCCAGGAGGGCCACATCAGAGCTCATTGTCCCTTTTTGTTTTTAGTGAGATGTTGGACCCTACACCCCGAGCTTGGTAGTTACCTGACGGTCGTTGTGGGGTGGCCAGAGTCCCAGAGACCGAGCTTTGAATTATCAGTTCCTCTAATTGTTCGATTGTTTCAATGTTGGTACTCATATGTATTTTCTATTTATGTTCAAAGTTTAGTTGTAATGTTGGATGATCAGTTGAATGAAATTATCATATTTAGCTCTATTAAATTTGATTTTTTGTTATGAATGGATTAATTATCTTTGTCCCCAGTTGTATGTGTATTAAAATTTGTGAATGTTATGTGGGTTTAGATTTTTCGGTGTATCTGGATATCAGTGGTTGCAATCAAGTGGTAGAGTTCAAGATAGTCTGGGTATCGAAGGATTGTGAAGTTGTCAGATTCTAGCATATTTCAAGTGGAGGAAAGTGGAACCTCACAGCAGGAAGACCTTATGTCAAGGTTCGGTTCTCAGTCTGATTGCTCCAAGTCCAACACTTCCATGAAACTGCTGAATCTTCTGATTTCGCATCCATATCATCACCATCTGTTGGATTTCCCTTCGATTCGTATTAGGTTTAGGTTTGATAGTATCTTTAGAGCATTCTTGTGCTTTAGACTCTAGGGTGTTAGGAGCCCAAGTTGAGGGATATGATGAGGGCTTCCTTGTCTGTTCTTGTTTAATTGGGTCTTGGAGGTCTGAGTTATGGTCTGTAGACATGGTAGCACCAGTCAATTCTTATTGGGATCAGTGATTGTTTTGTTATGCTATGAGTGTTATTGTTGGTTATTGGATCAGGGGTAAGCCCAAGTGTTGTTGTTGGTTAGTGGATCGGGGGTAAGCCCAAGTGTTGTTTTTGGTTAGTGGATCGAGGTTATGCATGATTACTATTTTCAGTTAATGAACCGAGGGTAAGCCCGAGAGTTGATAGTAGATAGCTAAGAAGAGTTGTCGGAGCCAACTGGGAGCGTAACCCAGTGTAGTATGTGACCAGCCAGTTTTCTTAGCGATTGTGCACTTATATTCAGGATTAGCATGAAGACGTTTGGTCAAGAATGTCTTGAGCCAATCAAATCTGTGGATTTTTGAATAGTTTGGTTGATGGGAGGGGTTACATTATGAAGTGGAAGTTAGAACTGATTTCGAGGATGAAATCTAATTTAAGTGGGGAGAATTATAACATCTTGTTTCCTGTCATTTCTTATTTCAGTTTCGTGCCTTGAAAGTCGATCGTGTAAAGGCTTTGGGCCTTAAAGAGGCAAAGTTTAGTCCTTGTGGAAGGAGGTAATGATGGTTAATAGATTTAACCCTTGAATTGTGTTTTAGGCCAAAGGGCGGAAAGGGAAAACTGATAGGTCGGGTTCTTGCATGAAATATGTATTTTTGTTCGAGAACTTTTTAGTCCAAAATATTTAGATAATATTGTGCGGCTCTTCAATACCTTTCTTTGGATATAAAGATCGTCCAAAACGGAGTTGGAACAAAGAAGTTACGAATGTTAGAAGTTAAGAGGGTTTTGGGTTTATCCTAGTACGTTGGGCGTACTAGGCAAGGTTGATCGCAGAGATTCAACCTGGTATGTTGGCTATAAAATGGTTTACATTGGGCGTGCGCGATCAGAATCCAAACCCTAATTTCAGGGGTTTGAACCATATTTAAGCTTCTTAACTTCCCAAAACCCTTTCCATTATCGACCTCCACCTCTCCAACGTCCTCCCTTGAAACCCTAACCCTAGTTTGATCCTTATGAGCAAAAAATGTGTTTTTAGGTGCTTTAGAGTGTTATTGGTGCATCTTGGAAAAGAAGGTGTTCATTGGAGAAGTGTTGGTTGCATCGGAGCTTGTAGATCTAGACCTTGTTCACCTTGATCTTTCTTCTAGAGATATAAAGCTTGAATCTTGATGAAGCAGCTGTTAGATCTAGCCAAGGTTGCAGAACTCGTTACTCGGTACCTGTTCGGCCGACTACCGAGTAGCGAGTACCCGAGAGTACCCGGGGAATACTCAAATTCAGTAATTGATGTAGAAATATTTTTAGGGAAATTATATATATATATATATATATATATATATATATATATATATATATATATGTGGAAGAGTTATATGGAAAATGAATGATTAGGGCAACACATATTTGAACCAATGAAAACATGACAACACATCACTTCCACAATAACTTCCACAATACATTACTTGTGAAGAAAGAAATGGACACGTGTCATTTGATTATTGGTTCCGGTAGATGTTGTCCTAGTTATTTGTTTTCCATAGAACTCATTCCTATATATATATATATATATATATATATATATATATATATATATATATATATATATCAAAATCATAAGTTAAAATCATAAGTTTATTGAAATATATAACAAAATTAGATACATGTGAATACACAAAATCTAAAAAACACATAATGGTCTTACTTCGTGAATAATTACTGAAAATTTAAGATATATATGTAGTAATAATCACATGTATGTGTTAAATAATAAATTATTAAGTATACTATACATATTAATCACCGAGTTGACCATATTTCACCACACTCCTCAGTTCAGTAAAGAGGCCGATCGGGAGTACTCGGGATTCTGTAACTCGCATCGGTAAGGGCCCGAGTCGCGAGTACTAGTAGGAGTAATCGGCCAACTCGGTAAGTTTTACAACACTGGATCTAGCTAGTTTCTAGTGTTATGAGCTTTTGGTCAATTAATGCATAAAGTTTAGATCTTGAAAGTTTGTGACCCTGTTATGGATAAAGTTGGAAACTTTATCCATCTAAATATCATATTGATTCGGATATGAAGGTTGGAGACTTGGACTTAATGGATTAAGTTGAGAGAGATGCACTTTTGGTCCCTTTAAGACCTAAAGACTAGATATTGGTTGTTTGGACCATCCTAATAGATAAAGTTGTAAATTGTTCCATTATGGAGCTATTAGGAACCATAAAAATGTGACCTTGGTCCTTATATCTCTTCCATGCAAGAGTTATAATGTCTTAATGGATTAATAAGTTAGGGTTTAGCTTTTTGACCTTTTCGAGCCATGGAAAGTCATAAAGGTGGTAACTTTACGGCTTAAGTCGATGTTCTGAGTCTAGATCTGAGCTCTAGACAAAAGGCCTTAATGGATAAACTGCTTAATAGAGGAGTGAGGACAAGCCACGTACGTTGCGCATATGTTGAGTATGTTGTCATACTAGTAGCCTTGGATTTGACATTTGTTGACTTTCGTTAACCATTGACTTTTTAACCAAGTTTGAATTACGGTCAAACTTGAGGGTTTTGGACTATTTATTAAGGTTTTAGTTGGTTGTGATGATTAGCGGATTCGCGAGAGTAAGCAGTGCAGAAGGGAGCATATCGTAGTGTTTCAAGGTTCTTTGATTTAGGTGAGTTTTGCCTCATTGTAACCATGGGTCAAAGGGACCAATGACGGTCCACTAGTTTTGGTTGTCTTTTCATAGAGGGATGACATAGGGACTTTATATATTCATGTAGGATAGACTAGGGACTCTTGATCTAGTCTTTCTTTCCTGTTCCTTGTTTGGTTGTAGCTCTAGAGTAGGATCACATGTCCGGGTGTCTATCTTACCTCTAAGTATATAAAGTTATGCATTCCTTGGATTGTTGGTATTTAGTATGTTACTAGGTTGTAGTGATTTGTTAGATCTGTATCCCAGTATATAGGATGTCGCTATTTTGTAGTTAGTTGATAGATCGGTATCTTGTTATATAGGATGTTGATGTGCTATAGTGATCTGCTAGATTTGTGTATATATCCTTATATGATAGGATGTTGTAGTAGTGGTATATTGGTTATCATCTAGTGGAGTGCCCTAGGGCTGTATGTATTCCTGTAGGATAGCCTGAGAACTTTTGATCTGGGCTTTCTTTCATGTCCCTTGTTTACTTGTGGCTCTAGAGTAAGATCATTTGTTCGAGTGGATATCTCACCTCTGGATACGTATGGTTACGCATTTCATGGAGTTTAGTTGGTAGCGGGATAGTGTGATGTTATAGGACTAGTAGGAGGTAGTGAGTTGTATGATTGATGTTTTCTTGTATTATGTTCCTACTTGATCCTTGATTGTATATATGTCGACATATGGTGGTAGTGGGTTGAGACAGTCTTGCTTTGTGTTGTAGGCCAAGACACCCAATGCGGGACGATTGTAAGTCATAGGCACGGAGGCTCAGGAAGAGGGTTGGTTTAAGCGGTAGACCAACAAACCCTGGGTATTCCAGCCCGATGGCTAATTGGACCTGTTGCATGTTAGCATTCCAGTCCGCGGACTGATTGGGCCTAAGCATTGCAATCTGATTATTGTGGGTCGTTATGAATGCTTGTATGTTTATCGCATGGGGTATTTTACGGGGAAACTTACTAAGCATTGTGCTTACTCAGTTGTTTATTTTTTTAGGTATCTTCGGTTATCATGGGAAGGCAAAGGCGTGACTGTACACATTCATCAGCATCAATGAAGATTGTGTGCTTTAATATTACTATGATTTTCAATAAATGTATGTTGGAATAAACGGTTTTCTTATTAATGGATTTATAATTAGGAAGTTTTACTATAATAAAAATGCAGAATTTTTAACTATGTAAATGGAACATTACAGTTTCCGCAAACTAACAATGTGAATAACATAATGTTTCTCGGGATTATTGTTATCTAGATATGTGATAATTATTGTGCATACTCAGAGTTGGATATAATGTTTGGATTGCATTTTATTAATATTGTATGATTTGAATATTTATGATAATTGAGAATGATAGTTGTTTAATGCTATACGAGTTATTAAATCAAGTAATTGGAAATTATAGTATTTTAATACTATTTGAGTAAACACACGAGTATAATAAAGATGTAGATAAAGAGTTGGAGATACAAGAGAGAAAGAGAGAAGAGAGAGAGAGAGAGAGAGAGAGAGAGAGAGAGAGAGAGAGAGAAAAGAGAGAGAGAGAGAGAGAGAGAGAGAGAGAGAGAGATGCACACAGAG
Source organism: Lactuca serriola (assembly GCF_051521515.1). Taxonomy (NCBI): domain Eukaryota; kingdom Viridiplantae; phylum Streptophyta; class Magnoliopsida; order Asterales; family Asteraceae; genus Lactuca; species Lactuca serriola. The sequence continues at coordinate 77,475,095 of NC_136409.1, forward strand.
AGTTGGAGATACAGAGAGAAGGAGAGGGATATATATATATATATATATATATATATATATATATATAGAGAGAGAGAGAGAGAGAAAAGGATAGAAAGATAGTGATATATATATAGAGAGAGAGAGAGAGAAAAAGAGAGAGACTTGGAGATACAGAGAAAAAGAGAGAAAGATAGTGAGATATATAGAGAGATAATTAGAGATACATAGAGAGAGAGAGAGAGATTAAGATAGATAGAAAGAGATGCAGAGAGAGAATTGGAGATATAGAAAGAGAATTGGAGATACGTAAAGAAAGAGAGTAGGTGAAATAGAGATGCAAAAAGAGAATCTGAGATACAGAGAGAGAGAGAGAGAGAGAGAGAGAGGAATATATATATATATATATATATATATATATATATATATATATATATATATGGAGTAGTTCAAATGAGAACCCAAAAATATTAAAAACCCTAAGAACCATTTTATAAATGTTTCAATGAGGACATTTTAGACAAACTAAATATTAATATTATATTAAGTAAAGTTTTACGTTCCCTAGTTTACAACTAATTGCCACTTGCCGTGGGACCGCCGCCGGATAACCGCCAAACCCCTGTCATAGTAACACCAAATCTAGTGGCATTTTTCTGGTTATATTCACAACTTAATAGAACAAATATTTTGGCTCCAATTTCTTTGGTAGTTCTTTTTAACACATATTATTATATTTTTGCAGCTAAATATATATAATTTAATAAAAAAAGTAGAATTATGCCTTGACAAATTTAATTTTCTTTGTTCTAAATTGTAGACGTCTGTAGAAAGTGTATCGTTTATAATACATATTCATTGTTCAAAATATCATATTCACAATTTAATAAACATATTGATTCACTAATTTATAGTCTATTAAATATATTCATTCGTATTTTAAAATAAAATTTATGTACAATACACAACTTAATAAAGTTCATTCTCGGTTTAATACACTAAATTCATAAATTAGTACAATTCATTATACACCAATATGCATATTCAGAAAATCCAAACTCAAACTTTACCAACACCAACTACCACATCCTCTCACTAACCACCTGTGCCACTGTCACAACCATTAATCTTTCCAAATCAAATCTACATATAAAATCATAGATTCACAGTTTAAATATTATATTCACAGTTTAATAAACCATATAGTTCACCAACTCAGAGTTTAATGCAAAATAATTATAAAACCTAATACATTCTTACATATTTATACAACACAAAAAATAAATATATTCATAAGAAAATCAATATAAACACTTACATAAATCATTAATATTTAAACACAAATTTCATTAAAAAAATCACAGTTCAAAACAGTCAATTCACAGTTTTGTACACAAAATTCACAGCTTAATATAATAATTTCACTATTTAATACATAAAAATTAAACATTCACAACCATATTCTCAACTTAATAATTATATTTATATGTTCAGATCTATAAGTTGGTGCTTCTTTCAAAGTTTATTTACATAAATATTCGCAGTTTAATACAGTCAGTTTACTGCTTAATACGTTCAGTTCACAATTTAATACAGTCAATTCACAGCTTAATGAAGTTAATTTATAGTTTAATACACAAAATTCACAGCTTAATACAGCAAATTCACAATTTAATGCACAAAAAATATACATTCAAAACTTATATTCTCAACTTAAAACTTACATCTTACGAATTGCATTCATAGTTTAATAAAGCAGCTTAAGGCTTTCGTTCATGGTATTCATAACTTAAAAACATACTTGATTTGTTGAAGCATTCTCATCAAACACCTTCTATACACCACACAAATTCACAGTTAAATATTGCATTTCTTGACTTTAATTCACAATTTAATCAAACAACTTGTGTGCGCTATAAAAAGATATTCAGATCAATTTCAAAAACAACTTAAAGTTATAAAAAAATCATGTATTCCCATATTAAAATTAATAAAAAGTCATGTATTTACAACATAAAACTTATATTTTGTTATTAATAATAGTTAAAATTAACATTAATATAACTAAACAATTTGTGAAACATTAAACCATCACAATTCACAACTTAAAAAACATAAATTCACATTATTTGAGAAAACATTTACATAATAACATATTCTAAATACAATTCATAGCATAACAACCACAAAACATAAATTATGAACAACAATTATATTGAAATGTTATAACAAATAAGAAAATAAACTTTAATTCACAACTTAAAACTTATAAAAAAAGTATCATTCACAGCTTAAAAGTTTTATTTTCTTATAAATACAATTAAAACTAACTTTAATAAAATTAAACAATAACTAAAACATTAAAACATCACAATTCATAGTTTATAAAAACTAAATACACATTATTTGAGAAAACACTAACATAATAACACACATTCTAAGTTCAATTCACAACATAATAACACTAAAGCATAAACTGTGAATAACAATTTTATGAAAGTATTATAACAAATAAAAAAGCAAACTTAGATTCACAACTTAATACTAGTTAAAACTAATATTAATACAAGTAAACAAAAATAAGAGATTAAAACCTTAAATTCACAACTTAACAAAAGTAAAAAAAAAAAATCAATACAAAAATAGACATACCTGATGCATAGATCTGGTGGTGTTTTGCTGAAGATCAAAGAGAAAGTGATGGAGACAAGTTAGCGGTGTTTCGCTGAAGCAACAAGGAAACAACGGTGGTGGATGTTGATGAAGATTTTAGTTCTGGTCACTCAATGTCACCGAAACTCGTAGATCTAAATGCGTAAATAGTAGATCTATAGGTGAAAATCATAGACAAGGTTTTAAAAAACACTCAACGTTAGCTAGTCGGTGGACTGGGGATAAGGGATTAATCGGCTAAACGGGGATTAATCGGAAGATTAATCAAAGGCCATTAATTGCTAATTCGATGAACTTTCAAAAATTAAATATGATTAATATCATAACAAAGTTCATAAATATCACTAATATTATAATAAATTTGGTTAATATGATCAGTACAATACTAATAATTTCTCAAATGATTTCTATTGAGATAGAACATCTTCAAAGTATTGAAATTTTATCGTTTTCTACTGCTTCACTCATTTTATAGGCAGATATTAATCGTTAGGCGCCCTCTAATCGGTCGGGTAACGTCTAGGGATTAATCAGTGTCACACCCCGCTAAAGCGGAAACGCAAGATATGACAGCGATAACGGTTTCATTACAAAAGATAAAGATACATCACCATAGCAGTATTTAAAAGTTTACAACCCATAGCTTAAAAAGAAACAAAGTACAAGTTTTTCCAAAACAACATTGTTCAAAATATAACTTCATAAATAACTTCAACACGATGTAGCATGCTCTATGATGATGAATCTTTATATCCACTTACTAATTATTTCCTGAAAAAGCATGTAAAACGAGCGTCAACTATGAAAATAGTTGGTGAGTTCACAAGTTTATAAAATCGAGCTTGAAATAAGCCTTTTCGTAAATACAAGTACATTGCTTTAATGATAAACAAAGTTGATTGCTATTAATGAATACAAGTTTATTGCTATAACGAGAAACGGGTTTGTATGTATATGAGAAAACAATGAGTCTCAACCAAACCTATGACTGAATCCCTATCGAGATCTATGCTTATCGTTCCATAGATGAATATGGTATCATGCACTCCAGCAATAGGGCGAGTGAGGAGTTGTCAATTCCTAATAGCGCTATCCATAATGACCATTGGCTCAAAGAGTTAATGGTTAGAGATAAGGGAAGGGCCTTAGTACAATAAGTTCTCATGTTCCGTGTTGCATAGACATACATAAAGAAACATAGCAATACAATAGCAATCGTGTTTGATACAAATCAATTTAAATACAACATGCAAATAATAGTTTTTCTGGACATGCTTTTCCACCCCAAAACATAAAAAATGAAAATAGGGGAGTGCGTGAATACTCACAACGTTTCGTGTAGGTACAAGTAGTACTTCGGAATGCACCAACGTCTTACTACCGGGATCCTACGACATCAAACACACACTAGTGAGTTTCCATGTCGAAATCTAATGCTAATATACTAAACTCTACATATAGCGAAATGCCAATTTATGTTTTAGTATTGGATTAATTGGTTACACTTTTTCTGAAATAATGAAATTCTACAAGTAGTGCGATTAATTACAACTTTGGGATATTGATTTTCCAAATTTTTTTAAGTCTTTATAACAACATAAATTCACGAAAAATAGCATTCAAAGGATAAAAATTCTCAAACTTTTTATTTAACTGTTATTACACAATAATAATCTGGGAAAAATATAAAAATGGATTTCCAGGCTGTTTAATTATATTTTATGATTTTTGAGCATTTATTCCAATAAAAATTGAAATAAATAGAAAACAGTTTCCAAAATTACCCAAACTTTTTATTTAACTGTTATTATACATAAATAGGCTGGGAAAAATATAAAAGATATTTTTCAGTGGGTATTTATATTTTTCCTTGTTTTATTCCTTTAAATAATCATTAATTGAAGAAATAATATTAAAAAGTTAAAATAAATTACCAAAAATTTTTGTAACATCATTTACAGTATAAGTAACCTGGGAAAAATACCAAAAGTGGTTTTCATATTGTATAATTCGGTTTTGGGTATTTATGTGTATTTAAGTGTATTTAAGTGTATTTAACCTTAGAAAATAGGAGAAATATAGTTTACAGTAGAGAAAAATCATCAAAATATTTATGTAACCTCCTACTGTACAACATGATGTTCTGGTAAATTTTCATGAATTTTTGGATAATCAGAACTATTTTTCCTATTTTTAGGCCATTATAATTACCAAAAATTGGGAAAAATAGTAAGGCATGATGAAAAATTTTGAAATTATTTTTCTGAGTCACCCACCACAGGTAAGGGCTGCGAAAGTTATTAGATATAATTTTCACACTCTATAAAGTGGTTTTGTGATTTGTTATACCCAAACAAAAAGAAAATCGGAAATCATACCAAACAGCAACAAAAATTGATGAAATTTAGTTAGGGGTCATTATTCACCATAGGGGTCATCCATGAATTTATTCCGGGTTTATAGACCTCTGGAAGTATCTTAGGTGATTTATGCCCTTGGTTTCTTGCAATAATTTTAATAAATCAAAGAAATGATAAAAGCTCTTGAAATTTTCCAGATTATCACATGCATGTGAGGGCTTTCAAAAGGAACAATTCTCAAAATTTATTCAGAAGGGAAAATAGGGGTAATGAACCCAAACAAGTTAAGAAATGTTGCATGCAATGGTGCATGAGATGTAAATGTGGCTGAAGTTCATGAATTTGTGTAGCCCATTCAGTGAGGTTTTAAGCCACGAATTTCAGCCATCATTCACTGGATATGTTAAGTTTCTAAATTATTTTTCCTCAGATTTATGGTTGGGTTTAAGGCCATTGATCATGCAAGGCAAAAATGGTGATCACAGAAAAAGAGCTGTTTGCGCAACTATTTTGTAAAAATTTCCAAAAATCGGATATTTAATATTTTACAGTGAGACCAGTTGGGTTTGAAACTTAACTCATGGAACTATCCAATACAAAAAGAATATCATGATTTGGTTAAGTAATGACTGAGTTATGGTCGTTAAAAGTTGAACAAAGTAATCTGGCAGATTGCATGTTTGCTTTGAGTGCATTCTTAGGATATTTTGACAAGAACATCATGCATGCCTTTGTTAAGGTCCAATTTCTAGCACATGCATGGAGTGAATGAGCATCCAAGATGTACTAGAAATGGTTTAAATGCTTTTGATCATGTAAGAACACAAAAGAAATGGAGAAGAAGATGTAATACTTGGTTTTGAAGTCACATGGACATATGTGCATCATTTTCACTCCTTGCATGGGTTTGATCCCGGATTTTCACCATTTCAAACACATGCATTGTGTTATGGTGAGAATCTACAAACCACAAGGGAAAAATAAGGATTTCTAGCCATGGAAAGGCATAGAATCCAAAAAGTAGAGAAAACTATGAAGAAGAAGAAGTAAAAATCATGAAACTATGAGAGAAGATGTTGTTGTTTACCTTGGTTTTGACTTTGAGGGAAGTAAGAACACTTCAAAGTCTTCAAAATCTCGAAATTTGGCAGAGGAATGAGAGAAAGTTCGTGAGTTAGAGATAGAAAGGAAGAGAGTTTGTGTGTGTTAGGAGGGTGGAGTGTGAGAGAGTGAAGAGGGAAGAGGTAGAGTGTAGGAAATGAGTTAATGATTGAAGTTTTTGGGAAGAGGGGGCATGGGGGAGGGGAGATGGCCGGTTTTTGAGTGGATTAGGAGCCCTCTCTCTCCAAAAATTCAAATTAATAATTTCCCTCTTCATTTTTTATAAAAATCTAATTTTTATAAAAGTGATTCTTTAAGCAATTTTTGATTTATTTAAAAATCTTGTTTTTAACTAATTAATTATGATTAATGCATCTTAATTTATATTTCTATTTCATTGGTATAATCCATGATTTGATTAATAAAATTTGATATTTGGAAGTTTATAGCCAAACTTTATAAAGTTTTTAAGCTTTAAGATTTATAAATTTGGATTTTGGGCTCTTTAGGGTTTTTGGAATATTGTTTGATTTTCATAATCATAATGAAGTATAATTAGAATATTTTAATTTATTTTTAGGGTTTTATACCCTTTTTCAATTATAACAAAGCTTGAAAGTTTCATTCAAATTATCGCATTGGCATTTCCTATTGTAGTTAAGCAACTTACTAGAATCGTAAGTGTCAAGTATATTAGTCCTAGATCTTAGTTGGATCCTAGTTTATGCAAGATTTTGACCTAATCTATACTACTAGGCCATGGCATGTTGTGCATGAATGGTTTTTATAAAGATGCATGAGTCCGAGAATGACCTGAATTTGACAGTTGTCACAATCGGGATCTTGTCGGGATTTTTACAGCAGTGATCATAGATCAGCCACCGGAGATCGTAGATCTATCATCGGAGAATGTAGATCTAGACCGAAACACTTCAGATCTAAAAGAATTGTTGTCAATAAAGTACCAGTGGTCAATAATGCTTATCAGATTAGCTTGAACACAGTAGGGAGTGGAGGAGGACGATGTAGATCTAACCTGAAACACATCAGGTCCGGATGTGTTTATTAATATATCAAAGAGGAAGAGATAGATGCGATAAAAAGCGATGAAGGCGGTGGATCTGGTGGTTTCATCGATGATGGGAGAAAAACATACGCAAATTTGGTGTTAGACGACACCATATGTGGCGGTTCATGTCAGATCTGAAGCAAAAACGACCTTTGTTGCTCGATGACAAGTTGGAGTGGTAGTAGAACTATTGAGGTCGAATGGTGTTGTGAGCTGTCGAAGTGTCATGAGTCTGTCTTAGTGTCGAAGTCTGTATTTGAGCTTTCGTTGTATGTATTTCATAAGGGCACCTTTGTATGTCTAAGCTTAATAGTTTTAGCCGTTATGTATTTTATGTTAATGTAACACTCAAAATAAGGTAAATACCCTTTGTACCTTTGAATTAATAAATTATAGTATAATGGTCCCTTAGTACACAAGGCGTACTCAATTGTACGCTTAGCGTACTAAGGATGGATGATCGCAGAGGAGTGTCGCGTACTCTGGGCGTACCAAGAGGTATACGGGGCGTACGTGACAAAAGAGCAAAACCCTAATATCCAGACTTGAGACCTACATATTCATCCTTAAGCCACTTGGACCAACCCCAAATCAGCCTCTAAAGTCTCATTTTGTCCCTTTACCTCAGTTTTCCTTTGAGAGTGTGATTTTGGAGCATAGAAGTGTGTTGGTGGCCATTTTGGAGCTTATTCAATAAGAAGAAGTTAGTGAGAAAGCTTGGTGTGGCATTGGGCTTCAAGAACCTGCATTTAGTTCACCTTGAGGAGCTTCTGGAGGTATAAAGTCTTAATCTTACCATCTTATTCATTAGATTTAGTTAGGGTTTTCTATATTGTCCCCTTTTTGGTTCTTGGATCTTCTCTTGAGAGTTTAGCAACTCCAAAGACTAAGATGGTTAGATCTGAGCTTTGTGAGCATGCTAGATGCATAAAGATGCTAGCTTGAAGGTTATCTAGACTCCATGCATGAGTTTGAAGCTTTATATAAAGTCCTAATGTGAAGAATGAAGTTTTGAAGTCCCTTATAGCATGCAAGGGCATAAAGTGGCCAACTTTATGCCCTAGGACGTCTTAATGAGCTCGGGTCTAATATTGGACGTTAGAATATCAAGTATTGGGCACTTAATGGAAGTGGTGCTTAATCTGCTTATACGTTGGGCGTAATATAGCGTACGCAGCGCGTACAGCCAAGGACTCAATACGTTGAGTGTACTGAAGTGGTACGCTTGGCGTACACACCCTATTTTGGTTTAGGCTTCGTGTGGGTTTGTAAACCCTTTGGGCTTTAATCAGTTTTGGGCCTGGTCATATTTTGGTTAGTGGTCCGATTAATCTGTTTTGAGCCATGGTTGTTTCGGTTGGGCCTTATCGGGCCATGTGGCCCATTAATAGCTTTGGACATGGACTTTGAGCCCGTTAGGAAAGGAAAGACTCTTGGGCCATTATGAAAGGACTTGGGCTTAGGTCATTGGGTTATTTAATTAGATTGTATTTAACCCTAAGTTTGGATTAATGGTATTATTGTTCATTACGGGTGGTTTTGGACTGTTAGGCGGGTAGCTTTTGTGTACAGCGGACTAAGGTGAGTCTCCTCACCATACCAAGGGGTCGAAGGCACTAAGGCGGACCCATTATATGTTTGTGGAATGCTAGATGATTATGTGATATGTGATATGCTAGTTGTCCTTGTGATACTCGCATGGAAGACCCCGGGGGGGGGGGGGGGGGTTCCCTTGGCAGTGGACTAAGACCATGTGGGGGTTCCCATGGCATTCGGTATAAGACCTTGGAGGGTTTCCATGGCATCGTAGTATGTTTTCATGTTTAGCTTATCCGACATTTTTGGTTAGCTAAGACAATGTGGGGGTACCTATGGCAGTTAGGGAATACCACGTGGGAGTTCTCATGGCAGGTAGTTAATACCATGTGGGGGTTCCCATGGCAGGTAGTTAAGACCATGTGGGGGTTCCCATGGAAGTGGGTTAAAACCACATGGAGGTTCTAGTGACACCCGATGTAAGACCTTGCAGGGTTTCCATGGCATCCTTATATGTTTATATGCATGTCTTATGTAGCTTATATGGCTAATATGTTATGGGGAACTCATAAGCATTAGCTTACAATTTGTTGGTTGTTTCAAGTACTTTAGGATCTAAGGGCAAGAGCCTGGCGTGATGGCGCGTCCTGCACTCGCTGGCGTTTTTATTTGGGTCACTCTGATATTATGAATAAATTGTCTGATGTTATGGATTTTGAAAACAAATGTCATTGGAATTTTATATTTTATGGAAATGATTTGGTTACTTAAAAATGAAATTTTTTATTGGAAATTTGGGATGTTACAAGTTGGTATCAGAGCCTTGGTTTGAGGGATTCGGGCATACTCTTGGGTACATCAGAACTCAAACTGAGGAAATGGTAAAATTGTTTTTCAAAATCAAAGTTAAAAACTTCTTAAAACCGATTTTTTATAAGAAAGGGGAGAGTGCAATGCGCGTAATCAACGGAGCTTAAGTGTTTTCCCCAATATGTTAGTCATGCTATATTGATATTTGGAATATGATAATTGGATGGATATTGCCATGTATATGCTTTCAAAATTTTATACGGTTAGGCTCTTATAGCCTCAGAATAATTGATTTGGCCTTATTTCCTATTCCTTGTTTAGTTATGGTCCTAGGGTAGAGTCTGTTATTCGACGGTCTATTTGATCCTGTTCTGTGTATAATTTGCATGCATAAGGCAACCTGTTATGATTGATTTGAGTTCTGGTTTGATGGGAATGGAGAAAATCTTAGGATAGCCTAGGATTTGTGTTATGTGGTAGTTTGTGAGATATGTTTTTTTCTAAGATGAATTGTAGTTATCAAATAGAGCCTTGGGGAAGGTACAGGTAGGTGTGGAAGGTAGTATTGGACCCATACTACTAAAAGCACAGGATCTGTACTCGAACTATTGTTAGATCAAGCTCTAAGGAGACCGGTGTGGAAGGATCCCCTTTTTGAATATCTTGATCATTATGTCCTACGGTATTTCAGATCAAAATGGTGGTGACGCGTCATGGAGCAGGGGGATCAGGATCAAGATCCAGATCTGGGTCGGGCTACTCTACGGAGCCAATTGACAAGAGGCTATGTGAGCTTATCGCAGCCGAGGTTATGAGGGGCATTCATGACTCTACCCCAGTGATTTTCTGGACCATCAAGGAGGGGATGATGGAGATCATGGAGGAGTGGATCAGGGTCGGGGCCCCGAACTCCCTCCTTATGTGAGTTCAAGGCATGTGGGGTGCCTGAGTTCCTTGGGTTCAGGGACCCCATAGTTCGTCAACACTGGGTGGCAGTCATGGAGAATACCCAACGCATGTGCTTTTTCCGTGAGGCGGCAAATGTTGGGTTTGCTTCATGCATGTAGAGGGACCGAGCAAGGGATTAGTAGGAGAAGGTGACCCACCATGTGGGATCAAGGGGAGTGGATGAGAAGTCATGCGAGGAGTTTTCCAGGTGATTTGACTTGGAGTTTGCACCATCCATTGAGGTGCAACGTTTAGTGAGGGAGTTTCAGGAACAATAGCATACCATCGAGACTGTGGCGGAGATCACCGCCAAGTTTCAAGTGATGGGTTTTAGTATACTACAACATCCTGTGGTGCACATACAACCATAAATACCTTGGATCTATTTTTTCACTAATTATACATGCAAATGGTTTCCAAGGCATTAAACCTATAACTAGCATACATTTTCATATGCCAAATAAGATACTAGTTAGAGTAACATACCTTTTGTGTTGTAGCTTGATTCCATGGAGCTTAAGAGCTGAGTGCCCCAAGTGTAACACTTCAAATGGTTCACACAATATCAACAAGAACTTGGAATAACTTGAGAGAAAATTCATTGCGCTCAAATCGTCTAGCCCTCTCATTTGAACCTTTATGGCCGATTTCTTAAGCCATGGGGTCCTTATATATTGTGGCTATTAGGGTTACACCATGTAACTCATGTCCTTCCATATTCTTCATGCTCTATGGGTTAAAACCTCCATGGAGTATCCATGGGTTACTCCATGGGTTTAGCCCAACATGAAGAACTATGGATCATAAGCCCACATATATAAGAATGAATGATTTACACAATCAATCCCCATATATTTAATTAGTGTCTTTTGATCACATAATTAATTCCAAATTATTTCTTGATCAATACTAATTAAATAATATGATTTCATATTAATATATTAGAGCTTATAATATATTAATAAATTATATATATCCTTTTCTCACAAAAGCCTACCCAAATCGTTCCGATGTCATGCAACCCAAACAGACCATACCAAGTCGGGTCGAATACAAAAGTGAATTTACGATAAAATACTTTCTAGCCTTAGCGATTTAAACGAAAGTCATAGTATATGTTAAACCAAGAGCGTGCATTAAAAGAACGTCCAAATCTGACTTCGTATGAGGAAGTTATGATTTTTCTAAGATTTAGCATAACAGTGTACAGCTCGGAAATTCGAATTTTAGATCGGTCGATTTTTAGCCAAAATAATCTAAACGAGAAATGAAGATATCTTTAATAGAAGTTAAACGATAAAAAGACTGTCGAAAACGGAGCTCGTATGCAAAAGATATGGACTAAGCTTAGTCCCTACTCTTCGAGCACGGCGAATTCAATACAGTTTTGTAAATCCGAGATAGAATGAGAATTAGCCGACGGGGTCTAAATGAAAGTTGTAGTACTCATAAATACCAATGTGTGGATATAGATAACGTCGAGAATAGAGCTTGTATGTTAAATATATGGACGAAACTTAGTCTCTACTCTTCAAGCGCGGCGAATTCGAATACAGTTTTGAAAATCTGAGATAGAATGAGAATTAGCCGACGGAGTCTAAACGAAAGTTGTAGTACTCATAAATACCAATGCGTGGATATAAATAACATAGAAAACGGAGCTTTTATGCATAAGATACGGACGAAACTTAGGGCCTACTCTACGATAAAACCCCTATAAATAAGAGATGAACTCTTCATATTTTCTTCACACCATAAGCCTTTATTTCTCTCTCTAACTTCTCTCTAGACTCCCTAACCCCCCCCCCCCTAAAGCCTAGTAAACTTCCCTAGCGCTAGAAGAAAGCCCCAGAGCGCACGATGGCTCCAAGAAAAAGAGCTTTCCGGCTCAGAAGCTCTGCATTGGCGGAGCCTGGTTTTTAATAAAACCTGTTGTAAGTGAAATAAGTCTACCATACTTTAAATATAGCTTATATTTAAATATAATATCGTTATTATGAACCTAGAAATAAGATTTATCAGTGATTCAAAGTTGTTATACTTACTGATCTACTTACGGGAAGGATATCTAGGATGTGATTTAGTGAGGTGTTTAAAGTGGGATTTCCAAACAGTATACTACTTATACCAAATGGATCCTACCTTCGATATGATCCTACCTAGTTGTTCCTTACGTGATAGATATGGTGCCAAGCAATGACCTAAGTGATGAGCCAAAGTGAGGAGTCAAAACGATGAGCCAAAGCAATGAGCCAAAACGATGAGCCAAACGATGACCTAAGTGATGGCCCCGTCATCTAGCAGAGTATGGGTGACAACCATGGACTATTCTAGATAGTCTAGTGGAACACTAGCAGGCCCGCAACCTGTAGGTGTTGTGAAAGATGTGTTCACCCGGTGTACTCTAAAAACCCATTGACAGGTATTACGAGTGGACTCTCAAAAACGATACTTTCAATAAACGAGATAAACCATGGCGACTATCCAGACTTAGTGTTGATTCCTTAGGATACTCGTTAGGAATGAATGAACAAGGAATAGCTGAATCTTAGGGTAGATCCTTAAGAGTAAAGAAAATAATGGGGATGGGTAATTGGGTTGATTGTTTGATGTTTAACATAATAATTATATTATTGTGGGTTGAAAACCCTATGTACTCACCAGGTTTCCCAACTTGACCCACTCAAGCTTATTTGTATCACAGGTGTCGATATGAAGCTACTTTACACTGAGGGATTTAAAAGAGATGTAGATCACTGGTGTAAATGAATGTAAGTTCTGTTTATGCTTATGTTTCTGTATTGACGATGACATCCCAAATGTTTTAAAATGGATAAAAATACATTTCTTCAGAAATGCTTTGATAACATATTTATCATGTTTTTCTAGGAACAAATTCCTCAGCATTTTTATTAAAAGAGGTACTCTGATTTTTATAAAGCATAAATAAAAAAATCAGTATTTTCTAGCCGTGAAAATGGGGATGTCACAATGGACAAGCCTATCACTTCTTTATTTCCTTCTCAATCCACTGAAGGGCCCACATCCATTCCTAATGATAACACAGGAGATGATGATGTTATGGTTTCTTTTGCTGACATACAATTTGATCCCCAAGAGGAGAACATTCCAGATCACATGCTTATGTCCAGTAAGCAGTTCAAGATCCTCAATCGAAAGCTCAATTCTTTGTTACAACTTCAAGCCAATGCTGGTAATCAAAATACAATATCTAGGATTGAGGTTGATGTCATGCTCAAAGCTCAAGAACTTCTATAATGCCTGTTCCAGGAATCATTTAATTTTCTAAGTTTTTAGGGTTTTGTGCTAGGACTCGACGAGTTGGGGAACTCCAACTCGTCGAGTAGAGATCATTTATGAGGACGCGGGATTTAGAACCTACTTGACGAGTCAGAAGGCCCCGACTTGACGAGTAGACACTGTAAAGGAACGCCCTAATTTTCATACATTTGTACCATATTTAAGGAGCTTATGGATCGTTTGTGGCCTCCCTCATCATCCTATCTATCTAGAGAGAAACCCTAGACGCATTTTGGTGTTTTCTTGAGTGTGTGTGAGCCAAAGATAGTGAAACATGTGCTTTTTAGAAGAAAACTTGAAGGTTGAATAGATTGAAGTAAGGAGAGGGCTTTGGATCCAGCATCTACCTGTTGTTAGCATCCATTTGGAGGTAAAAAGTGGCTACTTTGATCTCTACTCGCTTACATCTCATCTTATGGAAGAATATGGTCACTTTTGGTGCAAAAATGGTGTTAAACTTGGATTTGGACTTGTCATGAGGATATGGTTCCAGATCTGGACACCTCTTGGTCTTTCATGACATAAAGTTGCTTCCTTTACCTAGTCTAGGCCCTTTTCCATGTCCTAAGTATTGTATGAACCCTGGTTTTAGTGTTTTAGCCTTGAGAGGCCTTGCACGCACGTAACGTTTGCAACTTTACGTGGTAACTACACCATAAGGGGTTGGATCTGTAACTTGGAACCTTGGATTCTAGTGGAAAGGACTGAACACAAAAAGGACTAAAGGGACTCGACGAGTTGCTTAGCCAACTTGATGAGTCGGACAACGTTTACCCATTTTTGGGATCCTAAGTGATCTCGATGAGCTGGTTAGGGTTTGGGTTAAGAGATTTTGTTTTAGAGTTTTCGGCCCTTGGCTACTGAACAACTCGATGAGTTACTTGGGTAACTCGGCTAGTTGACTCGGGATTTCAGTTTTCTGGACTCTGAAGGAACTCGACCAGCTGCTAGATGCACTTGACGAGTTGGGGTCAACATGGACTGTCGACCTTGACTGTTGACTTGTACTTTGACCATGGTTGACCAAGTTTGATCCTAAGGGTATTTCTAGTATTTCGAGATTTTGACAAGTTAATCACATGATGGTTATAGGCAGTTAAGTTAGAGTTGCGCATTGGGACTTATCTGATCTTATCTTATTAGTTCATCATTTTGAGAAGGTGAGTCTTCTCACCATACCAATAGGTCCAAGACACCAAGGCCAGCCCATTTTATGATATATATATATATATATATATATATATATATATATATATATATATATATATATATATATATATATATATATATATATATATGGATAGATAGTTTATTAGATGATATGTCGCTATGACACTTGTATGGAAGTCCCCGGTGGGTTCCCGTGGCAATATGTTAAGACCATGAGGAGGTTCCTACGGTATTTGGTGTAAGTCCTTGGAGGGTTTCCATGGCTACCTAGTATGTTTACATGTTTAGTTCGTATGATATTTCTATGATTAGGGAAGACCGTGTGGAGGTTTCCACGACAGTGAGCCAAGACCACGTGGGGGTTCCAGTGGCGGCTAAAAAAGACCATGTAGGGGTTTCCCATGGCACTTGGTGTAAGTCCTTGGATGGTTTCCACGGCAACCCTATATGCTTATATGCATGGCTTATGTGGTTTATGTAGCTTTTATAGCTAATATGATTATGTGGATTGTGTGGGGTATGCTCTGGGGAACTCACTAAGCATTAGCTTACAGTTTGTTGATTGTTTCAGGTACTTATGAGCCTAAGGGCAAGGGTAAGGCTTGATGGCATGGCATGCACTCTCTCTCAGGCATTTTTATGGGAAACTCTGATGTTCGGAATATTGTTGTTGAAGTTATGTATTTGAAAACAAATGTACTTGAGATTTTATGGTTTATTGGAAATGTTTTTGACTATTTAAAAATGAAAAAAAAAACTTATTTTGAAAAATTGGGTCGTTACAAGTTGGTATCAGAGCCTTGTTTTGAGGGATTCGGGCACACTCTCGAGTGTGTCGGGAATCAAACTAAGGAAATTGTAAATTATTTTCAAAAATAAAAGTTCAAAACTTCTTAAAATGGAAAAGAGGAGAGTGCAATACGTGTGGTCGGCCGAGCCAAGTAAGTAGTTCCTCAATATGTTAGTCATGTTATACTGATATTTGGATTATGATAATCGTATGAATCTTGTTATGTGTATGCTTTCAAAATTGTATACGGTTAGGGTCTTATAGCTTGAGAATGATTGATTTGGTCTTATTTTCGGTTCTTTATATGGTTGTGATCTTAGGGTAGAGTGTGTTATTCAAAAGTCTATTTGATCATGTTCTGTGTATAATTTGCATGCATAAAGCAACCTGTCATGATTGAGTTCTGGTTTGGTATGGAAGGAGGAAATCTTAGGATAGCCTAGGACTTAAGCTATGCAGTAGCATGTGAGACATGATTTGTTCTGGGACGAATTAGAGTTATCAGGTAGAGCCTTGGAAAAGGTACAGGTAGGTGTGGAAGGTAGTATTGGGCCCGTACTACTGGAAGCACGAGACATGTACCTGAACCAATGTTAGATCTAGAAGATCTAATGAGAACCGGTGTGCGAGGAACCCCTTTTTGGACATCCTGATCATTACATTTTATGATATTGCAGTTTAGTATGGTGGTGACACGATTTGGAGCAGGGGGATCGGAATCGGGATCAGGATTAGGATCTGGGTGGGTGACACTACCGATCCCATTGACGAGAGGCTACACGAGCTTATTACAGCCAAGGTTATGAGGGGAATCCGTGACGCTACCCCAGTGATTTTTTGGACGGTCAAGGAAGGTATGATGGAGATTATGGAGGAGAAACTTAGGGCATTCATAGGCAAGATTGTTGCGGGTTAGGTCAGGGCCTGAACTTCATTGTTCTGGGAGTTCAAGGCGTGCGGGGCGCCGGAGTTTTTCAGGGTCAGGGACCCCATAGTTAGCCGATGTTGGGTGGCGGACATAGATAATGCCTGGCGCACGAGCTCTTGACCTGATGCAGCAAAGGTGGGTTTTTCTTCATGTATGTTGATGGATTGAGCCCGGGATTGGTGGGGAAAGGTGACTAGCCAGGTGGGAGCAGCCGGTGTAGCTGAGATGACGTAGATTGAGTTGGTCAAACGCTTTGATCTGTAGTTTGCACCATCTATTGAGATGCAACGGTTGGTGAGGGAGTTTCAGGAGCTCCAGTAAACCACTGAGACTGTGGCGGAGATCACCGCCAAGTTTCGGGAGCGAGCACTGCTGTTCCCGCAGTACACTACGGATGAGGACATGAGGAGGATGAGGTATCATTCCATGCTGAGGGATGATATCTGAGAGTTTCTAAGCTTTACATGGTGCAAAACCCTAAATGAGATGGTAGAGAAGGCCTGCGAGCAAGAGATAGAGTTAGAGCTTCGCACTAAGCGAAAGTCGGAACAGGTTCAGGCAGCTGGGGTCAGGCTAAAAAGCCTGAGACCTCTAATTCTTCGGGTGTGGTCCAGTAAGGTCGTGGTCGGTGTGCCAAGTGCAGGAAACCACACAGTGGAGTTTGCCAGGGGTCGGTCCCGGTATGTTATACATGTGGTCAGCTGGACCACACGAGCAGGGATTGCCCCAAGAAGGGTTTGATATGTTTCCACTGCAACCAGGCTGGCCATAAAAGGTCGATTGCTCAAGTTTGTAGGGAAGAGGAGGAGCAGTGGTGGCGCCTGTGCCCGCCATAATGAGGATCACTGATGGCTACTCTATTAATGCGGAAGCTCCAGCAATGAAGAGTCGTGCGTTTCAGTTGACTACCGATAAGGCTCGGGCATCGCTAGATGTTGTGGCTGGTAGGTATTTATCTTGTGTGTGTGTGTGTGTGTGTGTGTGTATATATATATATATATATATATATGTGTGTGTGTGTGTGTGTATAATCGTGTATAGGTACCTTTTTGGTCAATGGTATGTTGGCTCACATTCGACTCGGGTGCTACCCGATCGTTTGTATCTCTTACGCTTAGCAAGAAGTTCCGGGATGCGTCGGGGAATTTGGATTCCCCGCTTGAGGTTGAGATTGCACTGTGAGTGTTGTAAGGGTGTATCGAGACTATGTTCTGAATGTGCTTAGGGAGAGGTTTCGTCTTGATCTAGTCTTGATATCGTTGCGAGGGCTGAAGGTGATCGTCGGGATGGACTTGTTGCGGGCCAATGGGGCCATGATAGATTGTGAGCGCCAGTTGGTGAGGTTTCGAACCACTAGTGTCGGAGAACTGGTTATTCATGGAGAGAGGGTCTCGCAGGGGCCAACCCTCTATTCCGATGCAAGGGCTAGAAGACTTCTTCAGCAGGGTTGTTTGGTATTTTTGGCATATATCTCAGACACAAGGGTTGAGATCTCAACGGATTTAGGTAGTGTACCGGTTGTACAGGAGTTTCGGGATGTCTTTCCCGAGGAGTTACCTGGAGTGCCTTCGGAGAGACAAGCGGAATTTCGCATTGATTTAGTGTCGGGTGCCACTCCGATAGCCAAGGCACCATACCGGCTAGCTCTGCCCGAGATGTAGGGGCTATCTATGCAGCTTCAGGAGTTGCTAGACCGAGGGTTTATCTATCTGAGCAATTCCCCGTGGGCAGCACCGATCCTGTTCGTGAAAAAGAAGGACGGATCACACAGGATGTGTATTGATTATCTGGAGCTGAACAAGTTAACGGTGAAATACCGTTATCCGCTCCCGAGGATCGATGATTTTTTTGACCAGCTACAGGGTGCATCTTGGTTTTCCAAGATTGATCTTTTGTCGAGGTACCATCAGATGAGGATTCGGGATGAGGATATACCGAAGACAGCTTTCAGGAGTCGGTATGGGCACTATGAGTTTGTGGTGATGCCATTTGGGCTCATCAACACCCCAGCAGCGTTCATGGATCTCATGAATAGGGTGTGTAGACCGATGCTGGATCGATTGGTGATCATTTTTATTTATGATATCTTGATCTATCCTAAGACCAAGGAGTAGCATGATCAGCATCTGAGGGAGGTATTGGAGACACTGAGGATGGAAAGGCTTTATGCCAAATTCTCAAAGTGGGATTTCTGGTTGCGAAAGGTGCAAGTTTTTGGGGCACATCATCAACCAGGAGGGTATTTCGGTGGATCCAGCCAAGTTTGAGGCAGTGAATCGGTGGGAAGTACCGAGGAACGCATCTGAGATTCGTAGCTTCATGGGTCTAATGGGGTACTATCGAAGATTCATCTAGGATTTCTCCAAGATTCTGGTACCTTTGACCCACCTGACCAAGAAGAATGTGACGTTTCGATGGGGCCAGAATCAGCAGTTGGCTTTTGAGACCCTGAGACAGAGGCTATGTGAGGCTCCGATTCTAGTACTACCAAAGGGGCTGGATGATTTGGTGGTATACTGTGATGCATCGATCTCAGAGTTAGGGGCAGTACTGATGCAAAGGGTGTTGGGTTTTGAGCATTCTAACACTTCCTAAGTGTACATGCAACCCTAATAACCTTGGATCTATGTTTGTCTAATTATCATGCAAAGTTGATTTCCAAGGCTATGATCCTATCTAGCATACATGGGGAACAATTTTAACTTGAATAATAGATAGAACTACATACCTTGTTGTTGTAAGTGTGATGAGATTTGGAATCGAGTTTGAATGTAATTCTAGTATGAATTGAGTAAAGTATTAACAATGAACACGAGAGTAAATAGAATATTTGATCAGCTCATATTATGCTTTTTGTGTTTACAGAATACAAAGATTAAAATGTAAAGACTGTGTGAAAAAATTCTCTTAGATCACTAGTACAGACCCCTATTTATAGGAGAACAAAAGCATAACGGTACTAAGGACTAAGAGTTAAGACTTTACTTTATAATGCCTTAGTAAAATAACAATACATCTGAAGACCTACATATACGAAGACAACAGATACTTCGTAACAATCAAACTGACCCTTCGACTATTACAACATTTTAGCCCTAACAATCTCCCCCTTTGGAATCAAGGTCGAAGTCTTCAAGACGTCAGTGATTGAATGGCATACATCAGCACTCTTCAGATTTCCATATACCAAGAGATAACTTTCTTTATCTCTTTCTTGTCTCCTTCAGAGTTTTTCTTGCAGTGGTTCATGCGAACAATTAAGCTCGTATATTGTGAGTTGGTGTATCTCTCCACTTCACAAGTTTGAAATAAAAATCGTTTAGCTCTTCCAGCTTTATCTTTTCCTGCAAAAACAATTCCCAGTGGCTTTAAACAAATTTCACCATCTTCGTACTTGTTCAGCTCATTCTGCTTCTTCGTTGGTGCCATTGGTGCAGTTATGTCGAAGCCTTTGACAGTAGCAAGTTCGACATCTGTTTGAGCCAAACACTCGAAGTAATTCTCCAAAAATATTTTGATGTGCTTGCACCCAAGATTAAAAACATCTGGCTCAGTGTCTTGAAGAAAAGAAAATGATTTGTCTTTGAGCATCAGGGCGATATTGATAAGATCATATGTATTCATCAAAGGAAAATCTGCTATTGAAAATTCTTGTAGCTTTCCACTTGATCTTGCCACAATGTACTTGAGATTTTCAAACTTCCCTTCGAACATGACATCTCTTTTGATGGAAATCACCTTTTTAATTTTCTCCGAAAACCAAACTTCTTCCTGAGCTTTAGCCAAAACTGCATGAAATCTTATTTTCATCTTCTTTCCCTCTTCGGTTTCCAATGATTTTATTTCAGCTTTGAACTGTCGCATAATAAACATCATTTCATTGACCGGAAAATCAAGTTGACCAAAATCTGTGTTTGTAACCCCATAGCTCTTTTTCAGAACCTTCTCAAAAGAATACATGTGATCAAACATCACCCTGGATTCTATGGTTTCATATTTATAAACTTTCGAAGGATCACCCTTGTCAACTTTCGAATTATCCAAAGCTCTTTGTCTCATTATGCTATGAACATGTCTCATTCTTTCAACCTCAGCTGCCACCTCAGCTTTCTTCTCTTTATTTGTCTTCTCAATTATAATTCCTTTTCCCTTATCTTTGATATTTGAAAAAGCCACTTTTTCCGAAGAAGAGACATCAGTTTGCTTCTCAATTACAACACCTTTTGAGATAGGTTTTGGAATTGGAACTGTTGTAATCACAGTCGAAGTGACTGGACCAGCCGAAACAACAGTTGGCTTTGCCGCCACCTTTGTAGGATATACTTTTCTGACTACCTTCGCATCTTTTGTTGTCTTCATTTGTTCCCTAGCCTTTGTTTGATCAATCTTTTCTCCCCCTTGCACCCCTGTGAAAGCAGGTGGGGCATCTGATACGTTTGGTAAAAGGCTTGAAATGCGAAGTAGTGGAGCCAAATTCTTGTGTAAGATGGCTTCGAATTGAGAAAATTTTTGAGACAGAAATTCTTGAGAAATAATCGGAGAGACATTCTTCGAAGATAAGTCTTGTAATTCTTTCAACAACCTGACCAATTCTCCAAAACTTTGTTCTTCTTTGGTAGAAAGAGTTGTCAGTTGTGGATTTATCTGCTCAAACATTTTGACACATTTGACAACAGCATCACAAATAATGTCAATTTTCTGATTTGCTGAAGCGTAATCCTGTTGAACAATCTGAACTTCCTTCTGCATGTCTTCACGAAGTTCTCTGATCTGTAAGTTAACAACCTCTCATACTTTCTAGACTTCCTGTACGAAGAGCACATGACGCTCCTTCGTAACCATTTTTAGATCTTCCAACTCTCTAACAAAATCAGATCTCTGAGAATTAATACGATTCTCAGTCGAAATATCATGTTGATCAACTTTTTCGAGAATACGACTCTCTGAATCCCGTATCAGCCCAGATTCCTTCGAAATCACACGCCCTTCCATCATCTTGATTAAGGAATCAACTTCCATACTTGTAACTCCACCACTACCCACATCTACTTGTGATTGCAAGATGGAATTCAATTTTGAATTCAAAATCTTGAATTGCTTCATTGTCATCAGCATGTGGTCTGGAAAATCTTCTTCGGCATGATCAAAATGAAGAGCTTCTAATGTGCCTCCAAATCCTTCAGTATCAGTTTCAGCATCAGCAGCCATATTTTCATCAATTGGTGAAGATGGGTTCGGTGGATCAGTTGATTGTGTTGAAAATATGGTAGTAAATGGTTGATCCATGATAGATTGAAAAGTAGGAGAATCAGTAGTCGATGTAACCTGAGGTAACGAAACAACAGGACTTTGTTCAGTAGGCTTCGAAAAACCAACAGACACACTGGTCTTCGCTTCTTCATGAATTCGAATCTCCGGTGTTTCAGGAACTTGCTCTACTTCTTCTGTTCTTTGATTCTTCTTTAGAAACTTTGCAAGATCTTCAACCCTTCGCTTTTTGGATGATGGAGACACCGGAGCTGGAATTTCCCTAACAGTTACACCCTGATGTGTAACTTGGGTTTTCTTAACAAGCTGAGACGAAGACTTTCGCTTTATTTTTATTCGACGAGAAACCCCTGTCTTCAATGGAATAGTTTCTTTCGAAGGAGATGCTTCAATAATGGGTGTATCAGCAACTGTTGTTAAAATGAGAGAAACGTCTTCAATTGTAGCATTTTTAGTTATTGGAGATTTCTTCTTCTTCTCATCCTTCACCACTTTTTCCGAAGACCCAACATTTGTCTTCTTCGATTTCTTGGATTTCTTCTTTTCTTCTTCATGTAACATTCATGTAACAACTGTTGTGTCAATTGATTGCAGATATGACACCAAAACTTCATTTGTTGGATCCACCTTCTTGAGCATCGCATCCGGAATGCGAGCTATGGATGTAAAGACCTCAGGATCATCAGCAACTTCCTTCGGACTGCCATACATGTGAAACACTGCTTTTTCTTCAAAATCGGGAACTTCTATCCTCTCCTTGCTGTAAACATATTGAATAATCAAACTCCAATATCGAGCACTTGAGATTCCCTGCTTAGCACTTGTCTTGGAAATACTTGTTAAAAACTCTGTCCACAACTGTTCAGAGTAATCAACGTTCAGATCATAATATATCCCTACCACCATTGCATAAACTTCCATTCGTCCTTTGTCGAGACCTACGGTTCTTCCAGTAAGACATCTAAGAAAATGCCGAATAAGAAATTCCATACCATAGGTAATCCAGACTTCTTAAAGTCACTGATACGCGTCAATCGAGGTTGATGACCCATTTCATTAAACATGAACACTACTTGGGAAGATGAAATTTCGTCATAGGTACCAGTATTCGGAATCCCCAAAATTTTGCAAAATAACCTCTTAGATACCCTAATACGAGTATCATTCACCATTGTAAATTCCACGCAACCAGTCTCCTTGTTGTACGTTGCAGTGGAAGCAGCCTTTGATAACCATGACATTGGAACAACAAAGAAATCAAACATCGCTTTGGACAGAACCGAATTCTGTAAAGCAACCATCAGCATTTTGAGTTCATCCGGATATTTCGATAAATCAGACTCTACTTGATAATTGGAACCCTGAATCTTCAAAATAGGAACACTAACGGCTTCTTCAGTTTTTGGTGATGATGTAACAAAGTCTTGCTCATGAGTCGCCATTGATGAGTATGATCAAGAAGATGATTGAAGAAGATGACTGTTTAAGAGATGAATTGTAAAGAGAATTTGTATGATAGAGAATGTTTGATCGCATAAAGTGTTATAGACCTCTGAGTTCCCTTTTTATATGTAACCCTAGAATTTTGAATTTGAAGCGGGATGCATTAAATGCTTGCTGACATGGCGCCTTGAAATACGGGCCGTACTCATCAAAAAGTAACAATCGTAACTGTCAGCACGCCTAAAACTTGTATCGTATACCATAAGTCACCAAGAGACAATACTGTTTGATATTCCCCAAAAGTAGTGTAACCGTCGGATTCCTTCGAATAGAGGTAAGGCTCTTTCGCTTTTGGGTTGAAAAAACGAAGTCATATGCCAGAGATTTGAAATCATCAGTTTGATTTGGTAACACTCAAACCTCAAGGATTTCGTGTGTGTTGTGTTCCAAAAAAAATTAGAGAAGAAACAAATAAAAAAAAATTTGGAAACCTGTGATGTCAAAAGTTTAATTTGACACAAAAACAATTGAATCCCGGGCAAAGATTTCTTCGAAAATTATCAAGAGAGATAATTAACAGCTTGCTTGGTTTCCCATGAATTACAATTGATAACTTGTAGAGAAGTTTCGAAGGGTTTCTTTTATAAGGCAAAAGGGTGGCTTCGAAAATTTCGTTACATATCAACCTTAACATAAGATGATGAATTGTAACCGAAATTATTTGTGTGACCAATGTAGTCAGTGACAAATTGGTTTCGAATGATATTCAAAGTAACTAGGATTTTCGAAATATACTCACACAGAAATCATATTCATGAAAAAATTATTATGCTGGATCTTGTTGGGAACAAACATCGTAGGTTTCGAATGCTTGATTAAGACCACTCAAAAAAATGAATATGATTTTCAGTATAGAAGGTACTGAAACAAATGTTTCGTAAGTTCTAGAACATAGTTCCCCGTCAATTCCTTAAGGTTTATGATATTTGGGTTTCACCTCCATCACGGACTCATGATGTTAGATCATAAACACAGACTTGTGATTTGTCTAGGTTTTGATTGGTTTGATCAAAGACCTCAAGGACAAATCTCGTCAAAAAATTGGATTGAAAGAATTGTTTGGTATAAAAAGATTGGATAAGAATCGAAGTGTACCTCTGTTATAATGGACAAAACAGAAAACTCTTAACTCATTTGAGAAGAGTAAGGTAGCTCTGTTGACAAATGCGAATACAAGCCTGATTGGGAAGAAATTTTCATGAGATAATTTCATCAAGGCTTTCATTTCTCACACATAGAGTCATATGAGGCTTGAGGCAACATGCAGCAGCATGCTTCTAGGGACATCCTAACTAGTATAAAGTTTATCGAAAGCATACCTTCCCATAGAAGACACAAACATGAGCTCTTCGCATTTATCTCTTGACTAAACTCACAATACACAATGTTTTAAAAACCAAAGAGAACAAAAATATTTTTGTGATTTTTGAATTTTTCAAAAAAATAACAAAACAAAATAAAATCTTTTTGGATTTTTAATTTTTTTCAAAAAAAAATAACAAAACAAAATAAAATCTTTTTGGATTTTTCAAAAAAAAAAATGAGAATTCTAACCGTTGACTTGTAAAATATCTTCTAAACATACGAAGACGAAGCATTCGAACCGTTGACTTGGAACAATAGTCTCTGAATATGAATTGCAACATGGAATAAACCATACGAATGCGAACCATTCGAAGCGTTGACCTTGAATAGTAACCTCTTAACACTTAACATGTTTTAAGCTCCCTGTTCGTCAGTTCTCCAAATCATTCAGACCCATCACTCTTCGCTTTTATCATATGTAAGTGAATTTCCATCAATCATGCCCAATCCTTCTAAAATACGAAGAAATGATTTTTCATCCAATGCCTTTGTAAAAATATATGTCAATTGTTCCGTTGTTTTCACAAAATGAACTTCAATATTTCCTTCTTCCACATGATCTTTTATGTGTAACAGCCCGGATTCCCAGGTATTATTTATTTATTTATTTTGGTAATTTGTGAGGGGACTCGGCAAGTTGGAGCCTAGACTCGCCGAGTATGATCGCGGATTTGGACGCGGGTTCGCGCCCGGACTCGACGAGTCCAAGAGTGGACTCGGCGAGTCCACGCTGTTTAATGAAACCCTAATTTCTCGGGTTTGAGGCGTATTTAAAGGGCCTTATGGCCGTCATTTTCACTCATCAGACCCCAGAGTGAAACCCTAGAGCAATTGAGTGATTCAAGTGAGGGAAGGAGCCATTATTGATCTTGGAGTTGTTGTCTAGCAAGGAAAGAGGAGATCTAGCCAAGAGGAAGCAAGAGAGGGGTGGATTCTTGAAGATTTGAGGTCCAGAACATCACATCTGAGGTACAATCTCGAATCATTCTCTGTTATTGTGATGTTCATGTAGATTTAGGGCTTTTGAACCCATTTGTGGCTAGATCTAGTGTCCTCATGGTCCCTTAGTGAGTTAAGGTCCTGGATCTGGACCTATAGAGGTCCAGAGCACCTCATTGCCAAAGCTTTATATGCATCCATGGAGGTTTTGGCGTGGGATCAATGTAGTTGAGGCTAAAACACCAATCATGAGTTATTCAATGCTTGATGAGCATCAAGACTTGGACTTTATGTGGTCAATAAGCTTAAGAAGATTGGATCTATGCGTTAGTGAAGCGGATCTGACCTTAGAAGGTCGTTTGGGGTTGTACATGGAATGCACTCGCCGAGTCCATTTCCCAGACTCGGCGAGTTGGTGCGAGTTGTTCGTCGATTACGAACCAGGGGTTGAGTAACCGAGTCGGGTGAATGACTCGGTGAGTCGGAAGAGATTCAGAGGGATCGGGTTCCCGTAGGAACTCGGCGAGTCCACGCCAGACTCGGCGAGTCGGGTTGACCGTTGACCGTTGACTGGTTTGACTTCATGGTACTAGTCAGTCAGATTCAAGTAGTATTAAGTAGAAATACGCTTGTGTTGTAGGAGGACGATAGCTCGGGAGATCGAGCACTAGTGGTTAAGAGATTTACGAGTTACCGAGACACGCGAGGTGAGTCTTCTCACTATACGTTACCTTGAGTGGTATTCTGGTTTGGCCAGAGGGTCTTATGTGCTATTTATGAGATTGTATGCTATGTGTTATTTGTATGTTGTATGACTATATAGACCGGACCGGAGGGTCCAACGATTCAGAACGGGCCAGAGGGTCCAATGAGTTATGACTGGACCAGAGGGTCCGACGAGCTGCGGGACTGGAGGGTCCCGCTGAGACATCTTGACCAGAGGGTCGGGTTAGCCTTGAGTGGCGTATTTGTGGTATGTGGTATTTTGGGGAACTCACTAAGCATTTATGCTTACAGTTGTTGTGTTTGATGTTTCAGGTAGTAGCGAGGACCGTGGGAAGGCGACGGCTTAACACGTACACACACACACACACCGATGGAGTTTATTATGTGTAGAGATCTTGGGATTTGTTTTTGAAAACAGTATTGATTATGGATTTTGATTTGTGATGTGATACATTATGTGGTTTTGAAAAAAGAAAAATTATTTTGAAAATTTACGGTGTTACATTATGAAATGATATATGAGATCAATGTGCTTAGTCTTCGAATGCTGCACAGGATTATGACAAATTCTTATTGCACTTTGTGAATCACAATATAAAGGAATCTTTTTCATATTTATAGCATAATCACGTAATTGACTTTGAATCCAAATAATTTGTGATGTACACGCAGCTGCAGCAACATATTCAGCCTCGGCCGTAGATATCGAAACACATGTTTGCTTCTTCGATTGCCAACTGACCAATTTTCCATCTAGTAATTGACATCCACCAGTTGTGCTTTTTCAATCAAGACTGCATCCTCCAAGATCCGCATCCGAATAAGCTTGTACAAAGAACTTTGTTTTCGAAGGATACCACAAAGCTAACGAAGTAGTGCCTTTCAAATATCGAAAAATATTATTCACTGCTGTTAGATGTGGTTCACGTGGATTCGATTGATACCTTGCACAATTACAAACAAAAAACATAATATCAGGTTGACTTGTAGTTAAGTACAATAAAGACCCTATCATGCTTCTATACAGAGTGATATCAACAGCAGATTTATCTAACGAAGGAGTTAGCTTTATGCCCATTGCCATTGGTATTCGTAACCTTGTGCTATTCGTCATTCCAAACTTTTCTAACAAATTCTTCGTATATTTCTCCTGATTAATGAAGATGCCTTCTTTGCTTTGACGAATATTCAACCCCAAAAAATTATTAATTTTGCCCATCATACTCATTTCGAATTTGCTTTTCATCAAGTCTTCAAATTCTTTAGATAAAGCAGGGTCAGTAGAGCCAAAAATTATATCATCAACATAAATTTGAACAAGCATCAAGTGATTCCCAACTTTCTTTCGAAATAAAGTGGGATCAACTGATCCTTGTTTAAATTTAGATTGTTTCAAAAATGATGTTAATGTTGCATACCATGCTCTTGGTGCTTGTTTCAACCCATACACAACTTTATCTAAAATATACACATGATCAGGATGTTTGTTATTTATAAAAGTTGGTGGTTGTTCAACAAAAACCGTTTCTTCGAGTTCACCGTTTAATAATGCACATTTGACATCCATTTGATAAACTTCGAAATCTTTATGAGCTGCATAAGCCAGAAAAATACGAACAGCCTCGAGTCTCGCGACAGGGGCAAATGTTTCCTCATAATCAATTCCTTCTTGTTGAGAATATCCTTTAACAACAAGTCTGGCCTTATTTCGAATAATGTTTCCATCTTTGTCAGCTTTGTTTTTAAAAATCCATTTAAGTCCAACAATTGAAACATCAACAGGTTTAGGAATTAATCTCCAAACCTTGTTTCTTTCGAATTTAGACAATTCAGCTTGCATAGCAACAACCCAATCAAAGTGTTCCATTGCAACCTTAACTGTCTTTGGTTCGATTTTGGAAATAAAAACATTAAACATGCATAACTCTTGGTGAGTATTTAATACCTCATTTCTTGCATGAAGTTGAGCCCTTGTCAATACTCCCGCTTGTGGATCTCCAAGAATGTGTTCTTTTGGATGATTTCATGTCCATTTTTCTAATGGTGGATAATCAGGATCAAAATCCAAAGGTGCATCTTCAAACATAGCATCATTTTCTGATCCATTTATTGAACATGCATCCTCGGCATCATCGAAATGTTCTTCTTCAAGAATTGGATCCTTCTCAAGTATTGGCTCCCCCTCGAGTATTGGCTCCTCTTCAAATATTGGCTCATCTTCGTGTATTGGCTCTGCTTCGACGATTGGCTCCCCCTCAACATCAACATTGGTAGACATAACATCTGCTTCGTAAGAATGCTCCCCTTCAACAAAACTGTTCGAATCCAAGTGCTCCCCCTCCATTGGACCACCAGATATTACATTTGTGTTTTGATTCGAACACGAAATTGAGTCATTATCAAGCTTCGAATTTTCTGATTGTTGATTATCTTTCGCATTTCTCTCTGCATCAATTGCTTGATCTGAAATACCAAAAATCGATTCATAATTAGCATCATCCATTTCAATTTGTTCATTTTCATTCAAAGAATTTTGCAAAATAGGATAATTTGCAAATTGATGATTAGTCTTTTTAATGTAATTATCATCAAATGTCAAATTGAATGTTTCCTCCACTTTGCGAGTTCGCTTATTTAACACTCTATAAGCAACAGAATTATGTGAATATCCCACGAAAATTCCTTCATCGGCTTTTGTTTGGAACTTCGAAAGATTATCCTTAAGATTCATTATAAAACACCTGCATCCAAAAACATGGAAAAATTTGACATTAGGTTTTCGATTATTGATGATTTCATAAGGAGTAGCATTAAACCGTCTATGAATGAATGATCTATTCTGAGTAAAGCAAGCAGTTGAAACAGCTTCGGCCCAAAGATATTGAGGTAAATTCGAATATGCCAACATTGTTCTTGCAGCTTTGCATAATGATCGATTTCTTCGTTCAACTACACCATTTTGTTGTGGTGTATATGGAGATGAAAATTTATGCGAAATGCCGTTTTCCACCAGAAATGAATCTAAAACCCGATTTTTGAATTCAGTTCCATGATCACTTTTAATTTTTCGAACTGGCTTCTTCAATGAAATTTCCATTTTCTTGATAAAATCAATCATCATTTGTGAAACTTCGGATTTTAACCTGAGAAAATAAACCCACGTAAATCTTGAAAAATCATCTACAATTACTAGAATGTACCTTTTCTTGTTAAGAGTAGCAACTGTTGAAGGACCACATAAATCAATATGCAAAAGTTCGAGGGGTTCAACAATCTTCGAATCTATTGTGATTGGATGACCTTGTTTGTGTTGTTTTCCTACTTCGCAAGTTGCACACAAACTGTCATTATCATATTTAAGAATGGGTAAACCTCTTACCAGATCTTGTACGACAAGTTTGTTGATGTTTCGAAAATTGAGATGTGATAACCTCCTGTGCCCTAACCAGCTAATATCGGCAGCTGCCTTCGAAAGTAAACATACAGCAGGTTTGCCAACAATGGGAACTATATCCAATGTAAACATATCACCTTTTCGTTTTGATTTGAGTAAAACTTCATTTGTGTCAACATTCGAAATGACACTGCCTTCTTCATTAAAAAGAACTTGATTTCCAGTGCCCACAACAAGTTGTGAAACACTTATCAAATTGTGTTGTAAGCCTTCAACAAATGCAACTCTATTGACAGTGAATGTTCCATTCGTTATCTTTCCATAACCCTTGACTTTGCACTTGTGATTATTGCCAAACTTAACCACTCCACCATTCTCTAGACTTCAAAAATCACGTAAGTTTTCCTTCTTCCCAGTCATGTGACGTGAGCAACCACTATCAATATACCACTTGTTATCATATTGTTCGTCACAAAGTGCCTGCAATTATTGGAAAATTTTAGGTACCCAAAACTTTTTGGGTCCATTCATATTAGATGTCTTTTTCAATTGTAAAGTACAACCATTAACCCAATCATAAACCCTTGTTTTGAAACTACCAACAAATTTAACATTTTCATTCAAACGGTCAGATATATGAGTTTTTATTGTTTTCAAATTTTCACTGATATTCCCCTTCGCATGTAGAGTTTGTGATATGTCACTTTTTGCTTTTGTGACTGGTTTCCAGGCTTTAACTGTAATTTTGGATTCCTTGGATGATGAACTGTCATTCATTGAAGGATTTGCATACTTGTCATACGCCTCATGTATCTGTTCTTTCGAAAACTTACTTGATTGATACATTTTTCCATTTCCTTCCAACCAATGATCAATATTTCTTTTGGTTGTTATACCCTTCGCATATGAGACTTTGTCAGCTTGTTTCTTCGAAGGATTATAACATTTTGCTGAACTTGGAATATAATCCACTTTTGGTTTTGAAAGATATGATTCATGATAAGACGTATTGATTTGTAATTTTGAAATCTGTTTTTCAACCTTTTTCTTGGAAGTATTGTTTTTGTTTCTTTAGAAAATTTTATTTGAATATTTGAAAATGAAGCATTTTTCTTTTCAAAAATTTGAGTCTTTGATTTTCCTCTAAAAACTTTTCCTCCTTTTGAAAAATTTAATGATTTCTTATTTAATGACTCAATAGTTTGCCAAAAAATTGTTGTTCTCGCTTGACGTTTAGAAATATTATTTTCTTTTGAGAATTTTTCAACTTGAGCTTTAAACTCTTTTGAATTTAATTTTATTGCTTTGTTGACTTCTTTAATTTCTGGTTTAACATTGTCGTGCTTTGTGAACACATTTTCAGTTGTGTTAACTATCTTCTTTTCAAGTTTCGACTTTTCAACCCATATTCGTTTTGGTTTTTGACGTTGAAAGATATATGAATTCTTTGTTAGATTGTTTTCAACTATGCTTTGATTCGAAAAGAAACCCTCATCAGAAGTTTTCTTATTGTCTTCCTCTACCAAATTTTTGAATTCAGGCTTTATATTTTCAACATTACCTGTTGTTACGAAGATTTGGTTTGGGAATACAATATCATCAGTGCATTTGAAGATTGGATAAACCACAGTATTTGTTTCAAGATAATGAGCACCTTTTTCACTAAGAATTTTCTCAAACTCTTATGAATCCATATAAACATGATCAACAACCACTCAAGGAATTTCAACTTCTTTCGAACTTTTATTTGTCTTCGAATTTGTATTTTCTTCCTCATTATCACTATCATCTGTTTGACTATCATGTATTTCCACAAATTCCATATCACAAACTTTCAAAGTTGAAGGTTGATCAGTGTCAATTTTTACCAATAAATCTTCACATTTTTCTTTCCCTTTAAAAGAATTTGCTACATTTATTACAGACAATTGAGAACAATCTACATCCTCTAAATCACTAATTTCACTAATATTATCAGAATTATCTTCAATATCAACGAAATTAGATTCTGAATTAGATGTAGAATTCTCAGTCTTTTTCAAAATTCGAATCTGTTCAGATTTAGTTAAGGTTTCATTCACAATGTTTACTAAATCATTAGCATCAAGACAATCTTCGACTTTAGCAGTTCCATATCTAAACCTATCATCTGGAACTTTGTTAAAATCAGAAATTTCTTTTTCACAATCATATGAAATACTATCTACCTTAGCTCTGTCATAAGCTAAAAATGGTAGCAATTTTCTATGTTATTCCTTACTTATCTCACTTGAATGATGTAATTCAGTTAATTTTCCATGTAGTCTTTTTTGCAGAATTACAAAAAATATTTCTCTGAGCTAATAACAAATTTATTTCTTTTGACAAATTATCCCTATCTGCCATAATATTCGATACTTGTAATTCTAAGTAATCAATCCTAGTGACTTTTGAATCTAACTTCTTTCTTGTCTCTAGTAATTGATCACTTAACTTTTTCACTTCATTGCTAGCAGACACGACAATTGAATCAAAGTAAGTAACAGTTTCATTAAAAGATATTAATTCAGAATTATATGCAGAAACAGGAATATTAAAGGATTCAAGAATATTACGTACCTTTGTTGTCATAGGTGACTTGTCAGTAGACTTTGATACGAAGCATTGCCCACGCACTTCGTAAGTCTGTTCTTCTTCTGAATCCTCTTCAATCTTTGCAAACATGGCTCCATGTGATGGATTTTTCATCTCTTCATCGTCAGAACCTGAAGACTATATTTGATATGTACCATCCGATTCAGTTTCTCCATGAGCTACCAGAGATAAATTCTTTTCCTTCAACTTCACTTCCTCCAGCTTCTCTGTATAATAAGCTTCATCCTTTGTTTTATTTTTCTTTTTGTTAAGTTATAAAACTAACTTGAAGATCGTTTGGATCTTTATAACAGGTGAAATAATGAATACGAAAACTGCAAATAACACAAGTATGGATCAAAGTGTGTCGAATGATTAGATCAACAATCCTCAGCAGAGCTCGATAAAGAACTTCCACTGTAGAGGATTTAGGGTTACAAGAACAATAAAGAAATAATGCTCTGATCTATCGTAATAATCGTTTTCTATCACTTTTTATTATGCATGCAAGCATATATATTTATACTAAACCCTATCAAGCTCTCGGTTGGACAGGCCCAAACCGGAGTTACAAAACTGGACTAATAAGCGAGCCCAATAGACGCAATACATAACAAAACGCTACCCAACAATCTCCCCCTTTGCGTCAAATTGGAGCGATATTACTTCTTCTTCTTGCTTGGGCCAGCAGCGGGAACCTTCTTCTTGACAGTATCAAACAGACGTGAGATAAGCGCAAGGATCGTCTGTCTAAACCGAATGTACCATTGTATCATGTCGTCAAAATACTTGATATCATCCGCTGTGTTTTGTTTGCATCTGTGGATGATCCCCAACACATGCTCTAGGCAAGCAGTGGTGTACAGATGTTTATCAGCTAAGGCAAAAAGACATTTATGTCCTTCATTCCTAGTGAACATGACTGAGTTTCGCCTCGAGTCAATTTTGCCCATCTGCGTTTGATTCAGATCACTGGCCGAGCCAACAGGAGATATTGTTGGTTTCTTCTTGAAGACGCTTGCTATCTCCTGATCCATCAGTGCAACTTCCATGATGTAGCACACCAGCATCTTCTTGAGATGGTCGATGATCGGACCATATTCAGCCTTGTTGGTCAGAAGGATGTTGTGCAGAATAATCCAATCATGGGGATTGAGGTTCGGAAGATCTGCTAAAGAAATGGCATGTTCGGTTTTGGCAGATCCCCTAAGCACCTTGAACCGAACGTTGATGAACTTCCCTTCAGTGTACGGTTTCAAGACCCGAACGTTGATGATCTTCTGAGCGCTCCAAGTTTGATATTGAGGTTGAGCAGCCTTCAGATAGAAATCAATCAAGTCCCAATCAACCTGCGGATGAGGATGAGGGAACTCTGCAACGTTGGAGAAGGCGTGAAAGATGAACGCCTTTCGGGTCAGTGGCATGTCGAACTGAGAGTCGACAGTATTGGAACAGTCAAAAGAGATAACTGGTTCCAGCCACAAGATGCTCGGAGTGTCGATAGCTTCCTTTATCATCCTCTCGAGAGTCCAGTCAGGAAAAAGAGTTTTCCTACTCTCAAGAAGGTCGTGGGCTTCCTTCTGTTTTCTTTCAGCTTCTTCAGCTTCTCTAGCCACACGAGCACTATCATCAGCCCCATTGTGTCGACTTTTGTGTTTCAACAAGTCTGCAATGGTTTCTTCGTCATCTTCCTCTTCTTCCTCAGCAAGCTTCTTGCCTTTATCTTTCACACCCGAACCGGAGGCTCGGCCTATACGAGGAGGTTCGGTTGTGTGAGTTGCCTTTGAGGAATGAGGTGGTTGAGGTAAAGACTCCTTTTCTCCCCCTTGTTTCGGAATGGACACGAAATCGGGTAGCCCTTCAATTTTGCTTAACAGGTCTAGGGCAGGAGCGAGCTTCTCTGCAAGGGTACGCCTCACAGAATGGTTAAGGATAGGATCATGTGCTTCGAGGATGTTGGAGATGGCTGAGTGGACATCCGAAACACACGTCTTAATGACCTCCCGTTCGGATCGAAGAGAGTCAATCTGCTGTTGAGAATGGGAGAGTTGAGCACTCTTGACCTTCAGGGCAGTGGTCTTTTTTGCTAAAACATCCATCAACGAGTTCTCAGCAGCCAAATCTTCTTGGAGCTTTGAGAGACGCTCGTCAATAGTAGCACGGAAGGCTGAGTTGTCGTTTGTGAGCGATTGACGAAGTGAAGCAAAGGACTTCAACTCAGTAGAGACAGACGTGGCCAACTGTTGAACAATTGGTTCCAACGTAGTCTTGGTGGCATTAGCACTCTCCTGTAAAGACTTTAACAGGGCAGAGGCATCGGAAAATAGTTTATCGACTTTTTCGGTCGCGGCCTGACAGGCTTTCGTTGAGGCATCGATGGCGGAGGTTGCAGAAGCGATAGAATCTTGCTGAGCCCTTGAGAAAGCATCAACAATCTTCTGAATAGCAGCTTCAGAGAGTGATGATTGAGACGTGGAAGAAGAGGCAATGAGCAAGTCGACCTTGTCATGGAGCTCCTTAAGATGTTTCTTTGTGACCGGAGCGTCATCATCATCATCGCTCTGAACTTGAAACGGACTGTAGTAGACCGAATCAAACGTCATGTTTTCCCCGCCAAGGAAAGCGTCGTCTCCGTCAGAGGCATGACCGGGAGATGGTGGTGGTGGTGAGGCTGGTGGTACAGTGGTATGGGTAGGTTCGGGTTGGGTTGTTTCGAGTGTAGATGTAGGGGTAGGTTCGGGTGCTTTTTGGGTTTCGGTTGTGTTTATGGTTTCGGATACTGGTGGAGGTTCGGTTGCATCAGTATGAACCCCCGTATCAGATACGTTGGCTCTAACATCTGCAGTGGATGTTGTGGTTGCTTCGGTGAATATTGGTGGTGGCATTGGGATTGAAGTGTTTGGAATGTGTGTAAAGGGGTTTATGGTGGGAATGGAAGTAGGAATAGTTTTAGGAGGAGAGGGAATTGGAGAAGGAGGGATTTGAATTTCAGGGGTAGGAGATCGGGGTGGAGTGTTGCCCCGTGGAGAGTCTTCAGAATCCGAACTCTCTCCCTCAGACTCGCTTGAGGAAGAAGCAATAACCAGCTTTCTCATGGGTTGGGTTTTTCGCCTCTTTTGCTGCGGAGACTGAGCAGCCTTTGTGGGTTTCCTCTTCTTAGGAGAAGGGCCCTTAGCCCCTTTCGCCACCTGTTTCCCTTTGTCAGCCTTCTTGCCTCTTGGAGCAGGCTTGTCGGCTTCATGGATCGACTTCAACATTTCCGGTGTGAGATCCCTCGGACCAGAACGCTTGAATTCTTTGTAGGTTCTGATAATCCGGCTGTCAGCTGGAACGCCAGCATACATAGATTCCGGAATGGAACCATTGAAAGGAAATTTGGAAGCATCTGAGACGATGATCTTAGTGGTATGAAATGTACCAATCGAAGACATCGGAGCACCGGCAACAATGGGGACGTTGTACTTGTCCATCACCCACTTCGTAACCAAAGTCCAGAATCTGGCGTATGAAATTTCAGAATGCCTGGATGTAGAGGAGAGACTCTGGATGAGTAGTAGCCACAGAACAGACCCATAATCCATGTTGATGCCATTGTAGACACCATACATTATCGACAAGAAAAGGCGACTGGCTCCGTCAGATCCAGAGCTTCTTTCAGATAACCCTTTGAATAGCACAGTGAACATTCCGTTCCACTGTGGCGGCAAGCATGACTTCTTGAACTTGGCGACTGAAGTAAGCACCTCCGTGTAACCCATATTGTAAAACATATTGAACAAGTGCCCCATAGGAATCGTCTCAGGATTAACCCTTGTAGAGTCAGCGTCAAACCCTAACAGGGAGCAAAATCGTTGCTTGGAAATTGAGGCTTTGTGCTGAAAGATGTCGAAGAAGATCCTATCCACAGCCTTGTCATAGTGAGCAGTCGCAAAGATCTGCGACAAGAACTCCATTGGAACTGATTCTGCTCTTGTAAGTGCAGGAGCAATCGGCGAAAACCTTAAACACTCGATTATTGGGAACATGAAGGCGTCGTAAACGTGAGGAGATAAATCGATTATCAAGCTTTGTTGTGGGCGAATAGGCAGAATGTGGGATGTTGCGTGAACGGAAGATGAATCTGCCATTGCTTGAAGAAAGTGAAGAAGATGATGAACAGTTAAGGTTCAGGGATTTCTTGCGCTCTAGGAATTTTGCTTGCAGTAAAGAGGTAAATGGTAGAGGATGTTGCCTTTTATACTGGGGTTTAAGGAGAGAGAAAGATCTTCCCAAATCTTCGATTGAGAATGGAAGGGTTTTTCGGAGTTGACTGATGCGTGACAGTTGGGGTTGCCGATGATCACGCATGAGAGAGAATGCCAGATCCCTAAGAACACGCCTCCCAACAAGTGACGTTTAGATATGAAGCATTTCAGATTCACACGTGCCTCTTCTGCGCCATTTGGAGATGAACCGTTTCAAATTCACACACGCGTCTGCGACATCATTTGGAGATTAGACGTTTCTAATTCGCTCGTTTTCTCTTTTACGCCGTTTGAAATCAAATCGATTGGACTCCCGCTTGAGTCAGCAACTCTTCATCTTATCCCTTTAAGGTGTAACGGTATCTTTTGAACAATGCTCCCACATGGATTAAAAATGACCTTAGCTTATAATTAACCACCAATCCAATGAAAAAGCTTGTAATTATTAGAACCAGAGTTTTGGAAAATCAAAGATTTTCGTGCTAAGGGTGTAAAAGAAAAGAAATAAAGCAATCCTTTTTAGGAAAAATTGTGATGTCAATAAAGACATGAAACAAATGATCCCGGGCATGAATCTCTTCCTTCAAGGTCAAGAGAGACCTTAAAGTGTTAGTGTGGTTTCCCGTTGAATAACGATCAAACACTTATTAAGAAGTGTTGAAAGGCTTCTTTTAATTAAGCTTTTTAGGGTGGCTTTTGCTTTGATTCAACAGTCCTAATCTTGAAATAAGATAGAAAGTGAACAAATTACTTGTAAGACCGGTGTAGTCTGTTGAACAAGTAGGTTGGTAGTCATTTTAAATTAGCTGGGAAAGATAAAATCTCAACAAAAATTAAAAACTGGATCCCAAGGGAAGAAATGTTATGGTTTTTAACAATTTCATAGGAATCACACAAAAGAAAATTTTGAGACTTCATGAAGATATGTCCGTCAATGCATTAGTGAAAACTAGAGCAATATAATTGTTCACCGTCAATTCAGATTGGGTATTGAATTTTGGGTTTCACTCAGCTCGTAGTGGCACGAAACTAAGATCATGAACGCAGTTATTGGGTAACCATAAACCTCAGTGGTAATTGCTGAGAGTCTCAAGGGTTACGTATGTGAACTGAGAGGAATGGAGAAGTTTAATTTAGATGGTGTAAGAAAGCAAAGTACCTCTGCATTGAAAGATAGGACTAAGCAGAAAACTCTTATCTCTTGTGAGAAGAGAGTTAGGTAGCTCTGGATTAGAATAAATGTGATAGCCTATTTGGGAAGACAGGGTTTGTGTATACCAAGTCATTAAGGCTATTATTCAGAATCAAATGAGGCTTTGGACACATACAGCAGCATGCTTCTAGGGACACTAAACTAATTCAACAATTTCCCCATAAACAAACACACAAATAAACTCAACGTCAAAAAGAAAGAAAGAACAAAATATGTTTGGAGTTTTTGAAAGTATATATTAAGAAAAATATTTTTGGAATTTTTGAAAAAATAATAGTGAAAGAAAAAATAAAAAAAATTAAAACTGAGAAAGAAAATAAAAAGTTAAAAAAAACTTTGGAACCGAACCCGAGCGTTCGGTCTATTTCGGTTGTGAGAATTTGGAAAACCGAACCCGAGCGTTCGGTCTATTTCGGATGGGAAAAACTTTGGAAAACCGAACCCGAGCGTTCGGTTTATTTCGGGTGAGAAAAATTAAGAAACCGAACCCGAACGTTCGGTTTATTTCGGTTACCAAAGAAAATGGATTTTCAAAGAGAGAGTACTTTTAACAATAAAAGAAATGTAATAGGAACGATTATACATGAAATTTACAACCAAGAAAACCACCTTTGATTGATGAGCGAAATGCAGATTATTCAACCGAACCCGAGCGTTCGGTTCATTTCGGTACATGAGTACAAAAACCGAACCCGAACGTTCGGTCTATTTCGCTTCTTACTTTTGAGTTTGAGAGGTGATTTGTGGTACTGACTCTTATTCCATCATGCCTAGCCCTTGTAGAATTTTGTGAAATGATGCTTCGGGAAGGGCTTTGGTGAAGACGTCATCCAGTTGATCAGTGGTTCTAACGAAATGAATTTCAACGTTTCCATCTTCCACATGATCTTTAATGAAGTGATACCTCAGTGCTATGTGCTTAGTCTTTGAGTGTTGCACTGGGTTATGACAGATCCTAATTGCACTTTCAGAGTCACAATATAGTGGGATCTTTTTCATATTGAGTCCATAGTCTCGGAGTTGACTTTGGATCCAAATCACTTGAGAAGTACAGGATGCAGCTGCAATGTATTCTGCTTCAGCTGTAGACAAAGACACACACGTTTGTTTCTTTGATTGCCAGCTAACCAACTTTCCGTCTAAGAATTGGCAGCCTCCCGTGGTGCTTTTCCTGTCTAGTCCACAACCTCCAAGGTCTGCATCTGAGTAGGCTTGAACAAAGAAGCCTGAGTTGGATGGATACCAAAGGCCTAAAGAGGTAGTTCGTTTGAGATACCGGAGTATGTTCTTCACTGCAATCATATGAGGTTCTCACGGATTCACCTGAAATCTAGCACAATAACAAACAGAGAACATGATATCAGTCCTGCTAGCAGTAAGATACATCAGTGAACCGATCATCTGGCGATATAGTGTAATATCTACTGCTGGCTTATCCAAGGAGGGAGTGAGCTTGGTGCCGAACACCATGGGAACTTTGACTTTTGAATCTCCCATCATGCCAAACTTTGCAAGGAGAGTCTTCGTGTAAGCTTCCTGATTAATAAAGATGCCTTCGGGTCCCTGTCTAATATTTAAACCAAGGAAAAAGTTAATTGGACCCATTGAGCTCATTTCAAATTTAGTCTCCATCAGTTTTCTGAATTCAGCCGTTAATCTGGGATTCGTAGAGCCAAAGATGATATCATCGACATAAATTTGAACAATCATAAGGTGGTTACCTTCCTTCTTACGAAAGAAGGTTGGGTCAACCGAACCTTGTTTGAATTTGGACATCTTTAAAAACTTTGTCAGCGTTTCATACCAGGCTCTCGGAGCTTGTTTCAGTCCATACACGGCTTTGTCCAAAATATAACAATAATTAGGATACCTTTCATTTACGAATCCAGGAGGTTGCTCCGCGTACACTGTTTCTTCAAGTTCTCCATTGAGAAATGCACACTTGACGTCCATTTGGTAGACTTCAAAGTTTTTGTGTGCAGCATAGGCGAGAAATATTCTAACGGATTCCAGCCTAGCTACAGGAGCGAAAGTCTCTTCGTAGTCAATTCCTTCCTCCTGACAATATCCTTTCACTACCAGACGTGCTTTGTTTCGTATCACGTTCCCTTCCTTGTCCATTTTGTTCCTGAAGACCCATTTGAGACCAACAATTGAGGCATCTGGAGGAGTTGGAATGAGTCGCCAAACTTTGTTCCTTTCGAATTCATTCAGTTCGTCTTGCATAGCTTGAACCCAATCGGAGTGATCAAGAGCAGTGTTAACTGTCTTTGGTTCAACTTTTGAGACGAAGGAGTTAAACATACAAAATTCTACTTTTGAAAACAAGGAAGTCTGTTTTGCCTTGAGTTGTGATTGGGTCAGGACTTTTTCAGAGACATTTCCGACAACCTGCGAAACAGGATGATCCCTGGTCCATTTGACGAGAGGAGGGTAATTTGGATCATAAGATGGATCCAATTCAGCGTTTACCATCTCTTCTAGTTCATATTGACTACCATCGTCTTCAAATATAGTAGCATTCTCCCCCTCGACAGATAAGCTTTCTGATGTGTCTTGAGTTTCTGGAGCTACAGGGGTTTCGGGTGGCGTCGAGCTTTCGGGTGTTGATGCACCTTCGGGTGGTAAGGCACTTTCGGTTGGTGTGGCACTTTCGGTTGGTGAAGTGCGTTCGGGAGCAGCTTGAGAGCTGTTCTCCCCCTCAATATGTGAGCTCGTCTGTGATGACGAAGATATGCCCTCCCCCTCAACTGAAGTATCGTGTTGTGGAGGGTCGTCAGAACTTGATCCTCCTTCATTCATTCTCTTCGCAGCATCATCGTGGAGTTGCTTCAGATGATCTACTTTGTTGTCTACTGCATTTGCTTCAGAGAGAGTTACCTTCTCTGGTTCATCAAATAACTCGACAAACTTCTCAAAGAGGTTTGCGATTAAGGCTGTGACTTGGCCAGTTTGAGGAAAGATTTCTCCAGCTGTGTCTTCATTGGCCTTTAGCTTTTTGACATAGCTATCATCAAAAGTCACGTAATAAGTTTCTTCTATTTTCCTCGAGCGCTTGTTTAAAACCCTGTAGGCTTTAGAAGTGAGAGAATAGCCCAAAAATATCCCTTCATCGGCTTTGACATCAAACTTGTTGCGGTGTTCTTTAGAATTGAAGATGAAGCACCGTGAACCGAACACATGGAAAAACTTGACATTTGGCTTCCTGTTGTTGATGATCTCATAAGGAGTGAGAGTGAAGCGCTTATTGAGATATGACCTGTTCTGTGTAAAACAAGCAGCAGAAATAGCATCAGCCCAAAAGTATAAAGGTAAGGAAGCGAAACTTAGCATGCTTCGGGCTGCCTCGCACAACGAAAGGTTTCGTCTTTCGACAATCCCGTTTTGTTGAGGAGTGTAGGGAGCTGAAAAGTTATGACTGGTTCCTTTGTCGGCTAAGAATTCTTCGAATTCTTTATTTTTGAATTCTAGACCATTATCGCTCCTGATGTTACGAACGACTTTCTTTAGCTGTACTTCAATCTGCTTGATAAACGTCTTCAGTTTGAGTGTCGCTTCAGATTTGTGCTTTAAAAAGAACACCCATGTAAAACGCGAAAAGTCATCAACAATAACAAGGATGTACTTGCTACCGCCGATGCTTTCGATAGATGATGGACCACACAAATCAATATGAAGTAACTCTAGTGGTTCAAAAACTTTAGTGTTTATAATAGATGGATGACTTTGACGACTCTGCTTTCCCATTTCACACGCAGCACATAAATGTTCTCGATCGAATTTGAGCAATGGAAGACCTCGAACATGACCACCTGTGACAAGTTTGTTGATATCTTTGAAGTTGAGATGAGAGAGCCTTCGGTGCCACAACCAGCTTTCGTCAGATTGAGCTTTGGATAACAAGCAGATAGTTGGATTGCCTTTGATAGGTTTGAGGTTCAGGGGAAACATTTCACCTTTGCGCTCTGATTTGAGAATAACTCTTTTCGTTTTCTTCTCAATTCTCTCCGAACCCTCATCATCGAATGAAACCTTGAGACCGGTACCTCCAACAAGCTGAGATACACTGATGAGGTTGTGTTGTAGTCCTTCTACGTATGCTACCTTCCTTATCGTGAAATCACCGTTTGTAATCATTCCATAGCCTTTGATGGTGCCAAAGGAGTTGTTCCCGAACTTGACATTTCCACCGTTTGAAAGAGACCGAAACTCCCTCAGTTCCTCCTTCCTTCCTGTCATGTGACGCGAGCAGCCACTGTCAATGTACCATTCTTCGTCAAACTGCTCGTCACTGATAACCTGCAAAAATTAAGCAGATTTAGGAACCCAAAGTTTCTTGGGTCCACGTGAGCTTTTCATAGGAACAGGAATAGTAAGAGAGATGTCAACCAAATATGTTCTTTTTATTAAAGTTGTTTCATCTTTCCTTTTAATGGTGAAAACCTTAATTTTATTAGGATTTGTTACTTTCGGTTTGGTTTCTGGTTCAGGCACTGGGACATTGGAATGCTTTTGATCGGTTTTGACTGAGGAAACCTTCGATTTTCCTTTCAAATCTGTTGAAGATTTTGGATTTTGAGCATTAAAAGAATTGGATTTAGAATGAGGTTGAGAGGAATTAGAAGAATTAAAAGAAGAACGAGAGAAGTTAGACTGAGATGATTTCTTGACTTGAGATTCTAGGTGACCCTTTTGTTTTTGATCATTAATGGGACCGAACCTAGAATTTTGGTCGCTTTTGCTCTCTGAACCGAACCTTTGCTTTCGGTTGATGTTGTTCTCTGAACCGAACCTTTGCTTTCGGTTGTTTTGACATTCTTGTGACCTTACAGTGTTATTCTCTGACTTCAAGTTTCTGTCACGATATGAGAAATATGCATTTTGGGATTGCCAAAACTGTTTTCTTTCAGAGAGATTCTTCTTGTATCTCTTATTCCTTTGTTGTTTCTGATTTCTCACTTGCTTCGGCTGACGATGGATATTCGCTTTTGGTTTTTGCTTTCCTTCAGCTGGTTCACTCTGAACTGATGATGTTTCGCTTAATGGAGTGACTCCTTTAGCAGGAATTCCTTTTTCTTGAGGAACATCTTTTGTACCACTAGTACTTGGCGCGTCGAAGCTATCAGGCTTGTTCAAAGGTTCTGGCACATATCTACCTTTACTTTTCCATGAAGTTCTTTCTGACAGACCTACTGTTTCGTCAGCATTGTCGATGGGAGCTGACCAGAAGAACTCGTCGCAGCCATCAGCATTGTCTTCGTTTACAATGGTTGTGAGTTCAGCAGTCTGATGTTCGGTTACACATGTGACCTAATACACCTGATTTGGAGTGGTTCTAACTTTTTGATATACTACTGCCTTTTCTGCAAGGATCGGGGACTTTTGTTGGGACAAACGAGCAAACTCCACTGAATTTTCTGAAATGAGATTCTTGTGGTTTTTGGGTTCGCTCTTGACAAACTCTGAACAGTCAATTGTGTCCTCTACAGAAATTTCACTCATATTGTCGTCCTCATTAAGCTCAGATGCATTTTCAACATCAATTTTATTTTCTGAGCTCAAGTTGGCATTCAATGAGTCAAATTTTTGTATGGTTTCAGTCCTCAGTTTCAGTTTATCATTTTCATCCAAAAGGTTTTTCAGCATGTCCTTATGGTCCTTGGACTTTATGAAAGATTCGATTTTGTCTAAACCATACATATATGACGGATTAACATCCTCAGACGAAATAACACTTTCACAATTATATACTTCAGCATCAATTTCATCCTCCTTAAACTCAAGGAAGGGTAAAATCATGCGATGAATCTTTTGTCCTATTTCACAGTCCAAATGAAGTTGAGTGATATTAGTATAAAGACGTTTAGCAATCAAACAAAAAACATTTCTCTGTTTTAAAAGCTTTAAATTGTCTCTTTGCAAATAAATGTTTTCATCTTTGGTTTTGATTAACTCCGACTCCTTCAGTTCGATCCACATCCTTTGTTCCTCACTTTTTGAAGATACCCTGCTTATTTGGTCAGTTAGGTTAGAATTGGTGACTCGTGTTTGAGTTAAACTGCTGTCTAGATGAGAGATTCTTGAATTAACATTTTTTAATTCTTTTTCATATGAGCTTTGTGGGACTTTGAATGCAATAAAAACGGATTGTACCTTCTTGAATAAATCATCAAGTTCGTTGAACTGTACGCTGAGCGGTTTTGCTTTGAAGCACAAGTCCTCTCGCTCCTTTGCGTCTTCATTCCCATCATATGTGTTGTATCCCCTCATCTAAGATATATCGAACACCATCAAGCATTTTCCACCACTACTCTCTTCTTTCGCCACATAAGCCTTTCCATGAGAAGTCTTCCTTACTTCATCATCTTCAGAGTCGGTTGACCAGACCTCCACGCCAACGAACTCATCATCAGCTACCGAACCCTGCACAATTAAAGCATTCATAGAAGGGT
This sequence comes from Lactuca serriola, assembly GCF_051521515.1. NCBI lineage: Eukaryota > Viridiplantae > Streptophyta > Magnoliopsida > Asterales > Asteraceae > Lactuca > Lactuca serriola. Next base: position 77,519,497 of record NC_136409.1, read on the forward strand.
TAGCAGTAGATTTCTTCTTCCTGATCTCATCCAGCTTTTTCAGTAACAAAGCTTCTTCATCTTTTTCATCATCCTTTTCTGCCATTTTCTTGAGGACACAATCTTTTGCATAGTGGTTCTTTCCTCCACAATAATAGCAGCTTACTCCCGAATCTCCTTCAGCTTTCGGTTCCTTCTTTGGTTCTTCTACCTTCGGTTCTTCCCTGACCTTTTCTGAACTATAACTTCCCTGCCAATTTCTGTTCTTGTTGGTGGGGAATCTTTTCTTGATGAACCTTTTTGGGTTTGACACCATCATTGCATAGTCTTCAGAGGTAAGGTCATAATCCTCTAGGTTGAGGTCTTCATCTTCCGTCACAGCTTTGCTTTTGGACAGAAGGGCTAATGAACCCAAGCTTGAAACCACATTTTTCTCCTGTAACACGATCTTTTCTTGAGACTTCAGAATGCCTACCAGTTTCGCCAGAGAATAGGATTTGAATTGCTCATGCGCTTTAACTGTGGACACCACAGCTCCCCACTCAGATCTAAGGCCGTTTAAAAACGTGACCTTTTGTTCAATCAGCTTCCTTTCAATATCATGTTTAATCATCTTACTAAGAAGATGATTGAAGCGATCGAACGTTTGAGTCACGGTTTCTTCAGGGCTCTGCTTGAATTCACCAAATTCGGACAGCAGCAAGGTTTGAATGGAATGCTCAAGATCCTCGTCCGTAGAATACAACTCTCGCAGCCTATCCCGTATTTCTTTGGCAGTTGTGCATGAACTCACCAGCCTGAAAGTGTCAGATTGAAGAGCGAATCTGATTAATCTCAATGCTTTAATATTGCACTGAAATTTATCTTTTTCGTCTTGAGCAATATCTTTAACGTCCTTCAAAAGATCATTATACTCCTTCTGAGTCTTAATAATTATTGAAGTTGCTGAATGAGCGAATGGTCCAGATACTATTGCTTCCCAGATGAGGTATCCATTGTCCTCAGATCCTATAACATAGTCTTCAAAGTGATGAGCCCAGACTTCATAATCCTGGGTGTAAAGGATGGGAATCTTCGTCGTTGATCCGATGTTGTTCGAGATATTAATTGGATTTGATTGTGAGTCGTCCATGCTAGATCGAATAACCTGTTTAAAAGATCAGACTTGTAATGAATTAAATTAGGGCAAAACAAATAAATACCGAGTTACGTCAATTATGGGATGACGGCTCAATAAATATCAGTAAATGCGGAATAACCCTAATCGCAACCTTTTTCACAGAAAAGAAGTGTATGAATTACACAGCCTCCTGCTCTGATACCAATTGTTAAGTTATAAAACTAACTTGAAGATCGTTTGGATCTTTATAACAGGTGAAATAATGAATACGAAAACTGCAAATAACACAAGTATGGATCAAAGTGTGTCGAATGATTAGATCAACAATCCTCAGCAGAGCTCGATAAAGAACTTCCACTGTAGAGGATTTAGGGTTACAGGAACGATAAAGAAATAATGCTCTGATCTATCATAATAATCGTTTTCTATCACTTTTTAATATGCATGCAAGCATATATATTTATACTAAACCCTATCAAGCTCTCGGTTGGATAGGCCCAAACCGGAGTTACAAAACTGGACTAATAAGCGAGCCCAATAGACGCAATACATAACAAAACGCTACCCAACACTTTTCTTCCTTCTTTCTTAACAAGCAATCTACTACCAAGTGATTAGCACCATTGCAATAATGGCAATTAATCCTCGTATCACCTTTCAACATCTTTTCCAATTTCTCCATTTCGCTCTTCGAATCCTTCTTTACTTCTTTTAGCTTTTCATCCGCTCTGTTTTTGTTCTCAAAATTACCCTTCGAATCTGATGACTTGTTCTTTGTATTAAAAGGTTTCTTAAAACATTTTCTTTACTCGATTGTTTGAGTAAAATGCAACAGCCTCATCATCAGAATTCATCAGAAAACCTTCTTCTTCATCAGACTTCAATTTTTCACTTTCTCTTTCTGAAACCTTCGAAATGAGTGCCAATGGTCCACCAAGACTTGCCATTGTTTCCTCAGCTATTTCATTAACCTCATTTTCATGAGATTTCAACTGATTGTACAAGTCATTTAATGTCGAAGTGTCAAAACTCTGCTGATTTTTCACCATCATACTTACACTTCTCCATTCCTTTCGAAGTCCCATTACAAAAATCAAGTTGAACTCCATTGATGACCTTATGATACCATAACGATTACAACGGTAGATTAACTCGTTGAATCGATCATAGTAAACTTCAATGGATTTAGATTCCTTCTGTTTGAAATCCTTGAGTTCCACTAGACATTGTTTCACATATGTGATCTTTGTCTTTTCACTGCCTTGAAATTTGTCTTTGAGATTGTTCTAGATTTCTTTAGCTGTTGTACATGTCCTAACATAATTGTACACGACAAGAGGCAAAGCACCTCTTAATTCCCTCATGCATTTCTTCTCTAGTTGTTTTAAACGATTGGATTGATTTTCAACCTCTGAACTGCTTGAAGATACACCGATTGACTGAACTGTTGCAGGTGGATTTATTTCACCTGAAATGCAATTCCATAAATCCTCATCCAATCCATTCAAGTAGTCTTGCATACGATCTGCCCACTGATCGTAATATTCTGGAATTAGCATCGGAATCTTTGTGGATGATCCAAGTAAATGAGAAAATGATGTCATTGAGTTAAGATTGAATGACGCCATTGTTGTACGGAACAAAACTTCAACAATAATATGAAAACTTTGAGAATTTGAAATCAAATTGTATATTTCAGATTAGAATCACACTACGAACAACCGATTCACAAAAATATTCGCAGAATCAAATCCTAGACCTAGATCAAGAAGAATTTTTCACACATAAAAAGAACGGAAACTTTTTGAATCAAACAATAGATTCAAAAATCTTTTTGAACATATGAAAATCAGATCACAGAAAGGATTCCTGCTCTGATACCAATTGATGAGATTTGGAATCGAGTTTAAATGTAATTCTAGTATGAATTGAGTAAAGTATTAACAATGAACACAAGAGTAAATAGAATATTTGATCAGCTCATATTATGCTTTTTGTGTTTACAGAATACAAAGATTAAACTGTAAAGACTGTGTGAAAAAATTCTCTTAGATCACTAGTACATACCCCTATTTATAGGAGAACAAAAGCATAACAGTACTAAGGACTACGAGTTAAGACTTTACTTTATAATGCCTTAGTAAAATAACAATACATCTGAAGACCTACATATACGAAGACAACAGATACTTCGTAACAATCAAACTGACCCTTCGACTATTACAACATTTTAGCCCTAACAAAGTGTTCCTTGAAACCTTGTGAGCCTAGCACCTCAAGTGTGATGCCTCAAATGCTTCACACAACACCAAATGCAAGGTATAAACTTGAGAGAATACTCTAACACACTCAAAATCGGCCAAGCCCTCTTGTTTCTCTTGTGTAGCCGATTTTGGGGAGAGACATGGTCCTTATATAGTGTGTTGCATTAGGTAAAACCCTAATGTAACATGACTCTTCATTTCTCAATCCATGGGTTAACTCCATGGAGCATCCTATGGGTGGAACCCAACTTGATAATCCATGGAGCATTTTAGCCCACTATATAAGATATGGAAGATTTACATAATCTACCCATATATTTAATTAGTTATTCTTTTGATCACTTAATTAATTCTAAATTAATTCTTGATCAAAACTAATTAAATAATATTATTAATATATTAGAACTTATAATATATTAATAAACCATATGTGTTATTTCTCTCATTCAGTTTATCCAATTGCATGGTGCCATGTAACCCAAATGGACCATGACGGGTCGGGTCAAGTATCTACCAGAAATAGTTATGGACTTAGACACCTTATCCAACAGTCTCCCACTTGGATAAGTCTAATAACTATAACTACAATACTTCAGGAACCGATCGGCAATCATAGCTCTTTCAAGGTCTCTCGGAACTGAGAAGATGTTGATACGCCATTTAAGATAAGTGATCATATAATCCTCTGTTCTAGATATCAGCCGGACAAATACATGGAACAATGTCTTACTTATTGTCCAGCAGTTTGTTTCCCGATTTCCGATTTGTTTGACAAAGAACTTAATTGAACACATCAACTTAGTTCTGACCGGGCCCGGTACATAGGTCAAAACAAAATCATCGAGGGGCCCAGATATCAGCTTCTAATCCAAGAAGGAACAGATAAACTTCAACTCATATGTTTGTTCTACCACTCATTGAATTACACACAAAAGCACGTTTTATAACATCGAGTTACCAATGTGTTTTCGTACAATCAATGCATAACCAACTCGTAAGTAACAAATCATAGCTCTAGGTTTGAAGACTTATATGATATTACCGTCTCACGATCACTCGAGATAAAATTCCATGAAGTGATTCCAGTGAGCATGGGTTGATTCCAATACTCAGAACTTATGAGCACTCATGAAGTGTTGTCTTATATCCTGACACCTACAACCAACTTTATGACAGTCTTACTTCATATCTACTTCCAACATATGACTGACTATGGAAAGTTTGAATAATATTTGAAACCACAACATACTATTCTGGAAGTCAAAACATGCAAAAGAAATTATAGTAAACGATTGACAAAAGATAGTAACACTTTACTCATAAATAAACACAACTTTTATTCATCATCAAATGTCAATTACACTTTACAAATTTCATAATTTATCTAACTACTAAAACTTATATCATCCTTGAGCCCTATGCTCCGAGCATGCTGGAGATGCTTAACCCTACTCAGTCCCTTCGTGAGGGGATCTGTTGGGTTCTCATCCGATGATACCCTCTTTGCCACGAGGATTCCTTCTTCTATGCGATGTCTGATAAAATGATATTTTCTGTCGATGTGTCTGGATCTTTCGTGATCCCTTGGTTCCTTGGCTAAGGAAACAGCACTTTCACTATCACAGAAAATTTCCATGGGCTCCTTTATAGCTGGTACAACTCCAAGGTCTCCAATGAAGTTCTTTAGCCATATTGCCTCCTTTGCTACCTCGCTCGCTGCTATATACTATGATTCACAAGTGGAATCAGCCACTGTCTCCTGCTTGGAACTCTTCCAAGTGATTGCTCCTCCGTTTAAGATAAATAACCAGCCCGACTGCGAGCGGAAATTATCCCTATCAGTCTGGAAGCTAGCATCACTATACCCTACAACTCTCAAGTCATCACTCCCACCGAGGGTAAGGACCCAGTCCTTAGTCCTCCGTAGGTACTTAAGGATATTCTTTACCGCTGTCCAGTGAGCCTTGCCAGGGTTCCCTTGATACCTGCTAACCATGCTCAAGGAAAAGGCTACATCAGGTCGAGTACACGTCATATCATACATGATCGAGCCTACTGTTGAAGCATAAGGTACTTGACTCATTTCTGCTATCTCAGCCTCGGTACTTGGGCTTTGTGTCTTACTCAATCTGGCGTTACTCTGGATGGGTAACTCTCCTTTCTTGGAGTTCTGCATGATGAATCTCTTCAACACCTTGTCCAAGTATGTACTTTGACTAAGTCCAATTAGTCTTTTACTCCGGTTTCTCAAAATCCTTATCCCTAGAATACAGGTAGCTTCTCCTAGGTCCTTCATAGAGAAACACTTCCCAAGCCAGGACTTAACTTCCTGCAGAGTTGGGATGTCATTTCCTATAAGTAGTATGTCATCCACATACAATACCAAAAAGCTAACTATACTCCCACTAGCCTTGACATAAACACAAGATTCATCTTCACTCCTAGAAAAGCCAAATTCCTTGACCTTTTCATCAAAGAAAAGATTCCATCTGCGAGGTGCTTGCTTTAATCCATAAATGGATTTCTCAAGCTTACACGCTTTATTAGGGTACTCGTTGCTGACAAAACCTTCTGGCTGACTCATGTAAACATCTTCAGTCAACTTTCCATTAAGGAAAGCGGTTTTGACATCCATTTGCCAAATTTCATAGTCATGAAATGCAGTTATGGCTAACATAACCCTAATAGACTTAATCTTGGCTACTTGAGAAAAAGTCTCATCATAATCCACTCCAGGAATTTGAGAGAAGCCCTTTGCAACCAGTCGAGCCTTATAAGTGTGTACATTACCATCCATGTCGGTCTTCTTCTTGAAGATCCATTTGCACCCTACAGTCTTACGACCTGGTACATTCTCAACCAAGTTCCAAACTTGATTGTCATACATGGATTGTATCTCGCTATCCATAGCCTCTTTCCATTTAGCAGACTCAGGGCCTGCCATGGCTTCCGTGTAGCTGTTAGGTTCATCCAGACCTACTAGTGTCTCATCACTAATAAGTGTCTCACCTTCCGCAGTAATATGGAAACCATAGTAATGCTTAGGTGCATTCCTAACTCTCGTGGAACGCCTCAGAGGTACAGACTCGTCAATTGACTCAACAGGAGTTTCCTCCTCAAGTTGAGGGTTAGGGTTTGAATTTCTTTCACCACTTGACTCTTGAAGTTCTTCAAGGTCAATTTTCCTCCTACTGTCTCCTTGGCTTATAAATTCTCTCTCTCGAAAGACTCCTCTTCTTGAAACAAAGACCACATTATCATTAGGTCCATAGAAGAGGCAACCAAAGGATCTTTGTGGGTAGCCGATGAAAATACACCTCTCGCTTCGGTGTTCTAGCTTATCATGAGACTCGCGCCTCACAAAAGCCTCGCAACCCCAAATCTTGATGTGGTCTAGTTTAGGTACTTTACCAGTCCACATTTCGTGAGGATTTTTGGCAACTTTCTTTGTAGGGACTAGATTAAGAATATCGGCGGCAGTCTCTAAGGCATACCCCCGGAATGAGATTGGTAGCGAAGCTCGACTCATCATGGAACGAACCATATCCAATAAGGTTCGATTACGCCTCTCAGCCACACCATTCAACTGCGGTGTCCTGAGAGGTGTCAATTGTGAGACAATCCCACATTCCCTAAGATAGTCGAGGAACTCTGAACTAAGATACTCACCACCTCGATCGGATCGAAGCATTTTAATGTTCCTGCCCAATTGATTCTCGACTTCCTATTTAAATTCCTTAAACCTTTCGAAAGTCTCTGACTTATGCTTGATTAAGTAGACATATCCATATCTACTGTAATCATCAGTAAAAGTCAAATAATAACGATTAGCATCCCTTGTGGCATGTTTGAATGGTCCGCACACATCCGTGTGTACAACGTCCAACAAACCTTCACCCCTCTCACAAGAACCTGTGAAGGGTGACTTTGTCATTTTTCCAAGTAAGCATGATTCGCAGCTATCATCAGACTTTAGGTCAAATGACTCCAAGACTCCATCCTTTTGGAGTTGGCCTATGCGTTTCTTGCTTATAGGTCCAAGACGACAATGCCATAGTGATGCTTTATCCAAGTTATTATTATTAACAGAATCAACACACAATACATTATTTCCTAAGTTATCAATCACAGATACAGTTTCATACACGTCATCACAAGGTATTGCTTTAAAATAAAGAACATTATTAAAGAAAGCATTAATCGAACCAACTTCATTATCAAATGAAAAGGTGAAACCTTGTTTATACAATGCATGAAAGGAAATAATATTTCTTGCCATTTCTGGCGAATAACAACATTTATTCAAATCTAAACTAAACCCACTACTTCTGGTGACAGGTGAAGCTTTCCTCTTTCCCATGATCAAGTTTATTCTTCCTTGCTCCACATTCTCACTTCTTCTTAGTCCCTACAAATCAGAACAGATATGAATACCACAACCGGTATCAAGGACCCATGAGTTAGAATGCGGTGAGTTATTAGATAAGATAGTGTAAATACATGTATGGTTGGGTTTAACTTCCATCCTTCACATCTTTCTGGTACTTTGGGCAGTTCCGCTTCCAATGTGCCTTTTCATGGCAATAGAAGAATTCAGCCTCTTTTGGTTCAGAAGAAGGAATGATGAAACCTTTCTTGGTTCCACTTGAAGAAGAGCCATCAAGGGTCCTAACCTTGGTACCCTTCGAAGAACTCTTTCTCTTCTTCCCTCGTCCTTTCCCGATTGCCAAGACAGGGGCGGAGTTGGTAGGAGTAGGAGTAGTAACAACCGCCTTACCCTTAAGACCTCTTTCCGCGGTCTTTACGAGTCCTTGAAGTTTGCTGAGAGTGACCTCTTCCTTGTTCATGTGGTATGTCATGCGGATTTGATCATAACATGAACGTAAGGAGTGCAAAATAATATCTATTGCTAGCTCCTCGGGGAAGTTCACATTAAGCTTCAGCAAGCGGTCCACAAATCTTTTCATTTTCTGCATGTGGCCCGTGATGGGTTCTCCATCATCCGGGTTGTTATCGTGGAGGAGATGATTTCATACCTCTCTTGTCGTGCACTTTGATGGTATCTTTCCATCAAATCTTGGTGCATTTCAAAATGGTATTAGTCCTCGTAGGACTTTTGGAGATCGGCTGTCATAGTGGCCATCATGATGCATGCCACCTTGGTGGCATCCCTTTCATGTGCCCTAAAGTCAACGATCTCTTGAGGAGTAGCGACTGTCTCATCAATCTCCTTAAGCTCCTTATCGAGGACATATTCTTTGTCCTCGTAGCGGGTAATCATTCGGATGTTTCTGATCCATTCATTAAAGTTGGATCCATCAAAAGTGACTTTCCCACACAAGTTCATAAGAGAAAAGGAGTCATTAGGATTAGATCCAGAAGCAGCAGTGCTTGCAGACATCTGAAAAGAAGAAAAGTTTAGTTTAGAAATAGAGATAGTCCTTAATAAAACACCCAAATGTAGTATTAAGGCTAGGACCTAATCACAATATATTATACTTAGAAGAGGTATGTCGTAATCTAACTAATAACATATTTAAAAGGTAGGTGAATGACGATTCACCAATTTCCACCAAAGTCGAAATATTAAAATATTTAATTTGGTTCTTAGAAACTCCTAGATTCTTTTGAGATTCAATGAACTTTTCAAAGGCATGTTTCAATCTCGAGTGTGCCCTCCAAGTTTTGTGAATGGGATGCCGAGGATCACAAAACGAGGTGTGAAGTAACCATGCAAATTACTTGGTACCCTTAATGAATTACCCCTCAATCGATGTGCCGGTTAACCACACACGCTCCATCGATACTATGATAAATATTAAGTCACCCTTTACCTACCTTGTTAAGTCCAATTTAGTGTGTTGGTTAACCACACACGCTCCACTAACGACTTAGACAAAGTGTAAAGTGTGATTTCTTGGATTAGCACCTTATTCACATTTTTCCTAAAGTAACTAAGATTATGAATTTAATAAAACATTTAGTTACTTTATAATATTCATCATACTTTTAATGAGAATTTATAAGTCCTTGTCTTACCCGTTCGGCTAACGACCCTCCACCAGTCAAGCAAGCGGTGGGTAAGAGTGGACACCCATTAAGTTGCCATTTTATAGGCAACAACCTTATACCCACCTTATAGACCGGCTTCGTGAATGAGGCGTACTAGTGGTAAGACGACTTTAATCTTATACATACATATATATATATATATATATATATATTATTAACTTATAATATTATAAGTATAAGGGTTGAATTTTAACTTTTAAAATTCTAAGGATTGGAACTAAAGTTGTAATCAAGACTTTACTTGTTCCAAAACTTGAGGGCAAGTTTTGTAAACTTTCAAAACTTTTCATTTCTTGTAACTTATGAGTTTATTAGGGTATTAAAAATGAAGACTCTTCATTTTATAACCCATGTGTTCTTTTAATAGTTTTTAAACAAAGTGACTTTTGGTTTTCCATAACTTGAAGACAAGTTATGGACTCCATTAAAACACATAATGATCATGAATTAATCTACCTCATAGGTTACAAATAATTCCTATGATCATCTAAACATCATAAGATCAAGAACATGAATATGAACACTTTCATGAATCAAAAATTACATTTAAAACTTTGTGATTTTGATAACTTGTTGTTGTAAATGGATTACCAAAGACATTACACCATCTAAAACAGGTTTTCAAGTACCAAAACAGTTTAGGGTAATGTTTCTAGTCCATTTCCAGCAACTAAAGTCGAAAAACTGCAATCTGAGGCTCCTACTCGCCGAGTGCATGAACCTACTCGGCGAGTAGGTTGAAGATTCACATGAACTCGGCGAGTCCCCCCATGGACTCGGCGAGTTCATCAGTCAGATTGCAAAAATATCGACTTTTTCAACTATTTACCACAAATAACAAACAAGCAAGCCTAGGCTCTGATACCACTGTTGGGTTTTGAGCATTCTAACACTTCCTAAGTGTACATGCAACCCTAATAACCTTGGATCTATGTTTGTCTAATTATCATGCAAATTTCAAGGCTATGATCCTATCTAGCATACATGGGGAACAATTTTAACTTGAATAATAGATAGAACTACATACCTTGTTGTTGTAAGTGTTCCTTGAAACCTTGTGAGCCTAGCACCTCAAGTGTGATGCCTCAAATGCTTCACACAACACCAAATACAAAGTATAAACGTGAGAGAATACTCTAACACACTCAAAATCGGCCAAGCCCTCTTATTTCTCTTGTATAGCCGATTTTGGGGAGAGACATGGTCGTTATATAGTGTGTTTCATTAGGTAAAACCCTAATGTAACATGACTCTTCATTTCTCAATCCATGGGTTAACTCCATGGAGCATCCATGGAGCATCCTATGGGTGGAACCCAACTTGATAATCCATGGAGCCTTTTAGCCCACTATATAAGATATGGAAGATTTACATAATCTACCCATATATTTAATTAGTTATTCTTTTGATCACTTAATTAATTCTAAATTAATTCTTGATCAAAACTAATTAAATAATATTATTAATATATTAGAACTTATAATATATTAATAAACCATATGTGTTATTTCTCTCATTTAGTTTATCCAATTGCATGGTGCCATGCAACCCAAATGGACCATGCCGGGTCGGGTCAAGTATTTACCAGAAATAGTTATGGACTTAGACACCTTATCCAACAAAGGGGGCATGTACTCACGTACGCTTTGAGGCATTTGAAGCCTCATGAGGTGAACTACCCCACTCACGACCTAGAATTAGGAGCAGTTGTGTTTGCCCTCAATATTTGGAGGCACTATTTGTATGGAGTTCGGTGCACCATCTTCACCGATAACAAAATTTTGAAGTATTTAATGGATCAAAGGAACCATAACATGCAACAAAGGAGGTGGTTGGACATGTTGAAAGATTATGACTGCGACATCTCATACCATCCAGGAAAGGCTAACGTGGTGGTCGATGCCTTGAGTCGCATGACGGTGGGTTCCCCGATTGGGAACGTCTGTTTGAGGATGATAGTGATCTCTCCATTGTTGGATATGATCAAGGAGGCTCAAGTGGATGGTTTGAAGAGAGAAAATTGGAAGTTAGAACGGATACGGGGTTAGATTCCATTATTTGTCCCGAATGGTCAGGGTCTCTTTACCCAGTGTGTCCGACTGTGGGTTCCAGCATCTGGAGGAGTGAGGCAGAAGATATTGGAGGAGGCACACAAGTCCTAGTTATCTATACATCCAGGGGATACAAAAATGTATAGAGACTTGAGACTGAGTTACTGGTGGCCCTGCATGAAGCGGGAGATAGCCTGGTTTGTGGGGCGGTGCTTGACCTGCCGAAAGATCAAGGTCGAGCATTAACGGCCTCATACCAAGGTTTAGTTGTTACCCTTACCCATGTGGAAGTGGGAAAAGATCACTATGGACTTCATCACGAAGTTACCAAGGACAGCGAGGGGTATGGATGCCATATGGGTTATTGTGGATAGACTGACGAAGAGTACCCACTTTATTCCGATCTTCAAGAGCGTCTCCGTAGAGAAATTAGCGAATATTTACGTGCGAGATGTGGTGGTTAGGCACGGGGTGCCAATGTCAGTAGTTTTCGACCCGGATGTTCGATTCACATCTAGATTCTGGAAGAAGTTCCACGAGAAACTGGGCACTTAGTTGCATTTCAGCACGGCATAACACCCCCAGACAGATGGCCAGAGCGAGAGGACAATCCAGACAATCGAGGACATGCTTTGGGCATACGTGTTGGGTTTTTGGAGGGAGTTGGGATACATACCTCCCACTAGCATAGTTTTCATATAACAATAGTTATCATGCTAGCATCGACCGACCTCCGTTCGAGATGTTGTATGGTCGGAGGTGTAGGACCCCTATTTGTTGGGGCGAGGTTGGACACTGAGTCATGGGAAGCACTGAAGTGGTGCTTAAGACCACCGGGTTGATTCAGCAAGTATGTGATCGGCTATGAGTCGCACAGATCCGTCAAAAAAGCTATGTTGACCGGCTCTGATCGGACCTTGAGTTCCAGGTGGGGGATTTCGTCTTGTTGAAAGCGTCACTATGAAACGGTGTTATTAGGTTCCGAAAGAGGGGCAAGCTAGGACCCTGATATATAGGACCATTCAGGATTACTACCCGGGTAGGCAAGGTGGCCTATCGCTTGGATCTGTCGGACAAGCTTAGTCAAATACACAACACCTTACACGTGTCTCATCTTCGAAAGTGTGTTACAGATGAGGCCGCGGTTGCTTATCTGGACGACATTTAGGTGGACGAGAGCCTGAACTACATTGAGAGGCCCATTTCGATTTTGGATAGGAAGACCAAGGCTCTTCAGAACAAGGAGGTGAAGTTAGTAAAGGTGCAATGGCAGCACCGAAGGGTCTCCAAATGGACACAGGATCCGGAAGAGGAGATGTGAGATCACTACCTGGACTTATTTGCGTCAAAAGAATTCGAGGACGAAGTCTAGTACAACTGGTGGAGATTTGCAACGCCTATTCCAGGTATCATTTAGTTTTCTAAGTTTTTAGGGTTTTATGCTAGGACTCGACGAGTTGGGGAGCTCCAACTCGTCGAGTAGATATCATTTATGAGGACGCAGGATTTAGAACCTACTCGACGAGTCAGAAGGCCCCAACTTGACGAGTAGACACTGTAAAGGAAAACCCTAATTTTCAGGGATGTGTACTATATTTAAGGAACTTATGGATCGTTTGTGGCCTCCCTCATCGTCCTATCTATCCAGAGAGAAACCCTAGCCGCATTTTGGTGCTTTATTGAGTGTGCGTGAGCCTTGGAGAGTGAAAGTTGTGCTTTTTAGAAGGAAACTTGAAGGTTAAAGAGATTGAAGTAAGGAGAGGGCTTTGGATCCGGCATCTACCGGTTGTTAGCATCCATTTGGAGGTAAAAAGTTGCTACCTTGATCTTTATTTGCTTAGATCTCATCTTATGGAAGAATATGGTCACTTTTGGTGCTAAAATGGTGTCATACTCTGATTTGGACTTGTTATGAGGATATGGTTCCAGATCTGGACACCTCTAGGTCTTTCATGACATAAAGTTGCTTCCTTTACCTAGTGTAGGCCCTTTTCCACGTCCTAAGTATTGTATGAACCCTATTTTTAGTGTTTTAGCCTTGGGAGGCCTTGTATGCATGTAAAGTTTGCAGCTTTACATGGTAACTACACCATAAGGGGTTGGATCTGTAATTTGGAACCTTGGATTCCACCGTAAAGGGCTGAACACCAAAAGGATTGAAGGGACTCGATGAGCTACTTAGCCAACTCGACGAGTCAGACAAGGTTTACCCATTTTTGGGATCTTGAGTGATCTCGGTGACTGGTTAGGGGTGTCGGTCAAAAGATTTCAGTTTAGAGTTTTCGTGTGACATCCCCAATTTCACATCCAGAAAAGACCGATTTCGTTTATGCTTTTTAAAATAAAATCAGAGTAATCATTTGATTAAAAGTGTTGCGGAATTTGTTCCCAAAACCAAACATGATAAAAATTTATCAAAACCTTTCTTGAAGAAATATATATTTTTTATTTCATAACAAAACATCGGGATGTCATGTTCCGATACAGATCAAAAGCATAAACAAGACATTATAAACCTTACACAGTTTTCAACCCACTATAAATAATAAAATCTTTAAGTTTATCAATCAACAAATAAGTTATCAATTTCATCAACCAAAAACAACCCTAATTACCCATTCCCGTTATCTTCGCCTTATGTCCCTAAAACAACTATCACAAGGGACCTAGCCTAAGGATTTTCATTAGGGGTGACAACTTTGCTTTGGGGGTTCCTCAGCAATTATGTCAAAATAAGGCAACCTTCATGGTGACAACAATGCTTTCCTCATCATTTATGTCAAACAAGACAACCTAACACAAAACGACCAATAAGGTGACAACATTGCTTTCTTCAGCAATTTATGTCAAATAAGGTAAACAGCAGGGTGACAACATTGCTTTTCCCTTAGCAATTTATGTCAAATAAACAACCAAAATAGGTGACAACATTGCTTTCTTCAGCAATTTATGTCAAATAAGACCACCTGACATGAAGCAATCAGTATGGTGACAACATTGCTTTCCCTCAGCAATTTATGTCAAACAAAACAAACACCTGGATGACAACATTGTTTTCCCTCAATAATTTATGTCAAATAGGCACGAGTCACATCGTCGCCAAGGTTTATACAACAGGCACTAAGTCCATAGTTGCCAACATACTAAATCCATAGCTACCAACGTACATCTATATTGTACTAAATTCATAGCTACCAACGTACATCTATATTGTACTAAATTCATAGCTACCAAAGTACATCTATACTGTACTTCTATCCCTCATACTTTATCTACCCATATTTACCTAACATATTTGAAGATAAAATATATATACATTTTAAATCGTTTTAAACATGTATAAAACATTCATTTAACACCCATCTCGAATAAACAAACAACATATATACACATAGCACGTATTTTATATAAAATACTTCATATCTATCTGTAAGATGAAAGTGACTACACACTCACCTGATTTAATGAAAATCGGGCAGCAATTCGTTTCCTAAAACTATCGTTTCTAATAAAATCGGGAGTTTTATTGAGAAACCGGGCTATGTGAAAGGTCGGGCTTCAAAACCGAAAAGATAAATTTTTCGGGTCTTCGGGAACTTCAGAACGTATTTTGGGCTTTAGAAATGATACTGGGGCTTCGGGGGAAGTCAAAATGATAAAAAGGATGAAAAAGGGTGAAAAAGGGTGAAAAAGAGGCAAATTTCAGATTCTACCCGGGAAGTCTCGCATGGCTGCTATTTATAGGGGAGGAGGACCGAAGGCTCGGATCCGAACCGAGGAGGGGATGGCACGCGTCTACGAGGCTCGAACCAGGTGGCTGCTTCGGCGAGGCTTGGACTAGTCAGCTGCGAGCTTCAAATTGGTCAGCAGCCTCGGTCCAATGAGAAGAGTCCACGTATGCGAAGGGGTGTCCGAGGAGCATCCGTGGGGTGTCTCCTGCGAGCCTGTCCGAATGTGAGTGGACCGCGGACTTGGTCCAATCAGAAGACGATACGCGAAGATCGGTCCTATCAGGAGGTGCCACGTGGAGGCCTCGCATGAGAGGGATGACGTGTCCGAGGTGATTCAACGAAATTTCTCGGTTTTGGGGATTTTTTCTCGTTTTTCGCGCCAAAACTTCTAAAATCCATAACTTTCGCATACGAGCTCCGTTTTTGACGTTCTTTATATGCACGCGTAGGTAAAATTATGCTCTACAACTTTCATTTAGACTCCATTGGCTAATTTTGACTTTAATTTTTTTATTATTATTTTTAACAGACCGGGACAGAAGATCCGTTAAAAATTCATAACTTCTTCATCTGACGTCCGTTTTCGTCAGACTTTTTACCATTGTGCTACTAATGACGAGACCTTCGATTCTCGTTTAGGTTGTGTCGGCTAAAAATCGCTCGATCTAAAATTCGAGTTTTTAGCTGTCTACTGCTAAGCTGAAACTTCGAAAAATCATAACTTCCTCATACGAAGTCAGATTTGGGCGTTCTTTCTATCGAACTTCTCGGTTTAATGAATACTACGACTTTCTTTTAGATTACTAAGGCTAAAAATTAGTTTATCAAAAACTCACTCTTTACGACATTCAGCGTCGTGCCGATTTTGTCGCGAAACTTCGACAGGTCATAACTTCTTTGTTATAACTCGGATTTTAGTATTCTTTATATTCCCAAAATCCTTGTTTCAACCACTACAACTTCATGTAAAGATATCGGCTTTATCTAATATTTATTTTTGACGCTCATTTTTATTCTTAATTAATTAAATCCTAATAATTAAGCATAAAACACATAATTCACATAATTCCTTTTCATTTCTTGTAAATGAGTTACAAAGGTTAACCTAGACCATTATGTCAATATTAATGCCTAGGCTAGAAACCCAGGCGTTACATTTCAGCCCTTGGACACTGAAGAACTCGACGAGTTACTCGGGTAACTCGGCGAGTTGACTTGGGATTTCAAATTTCTGGGCTCTGAAGGAACTCGACGAGTTGCTAGATGCACTTGACGATTTGGGGTCAACATAGACTGCCGACCTTGACTGTTGACTTGGACTTTGACCATGGTTGACCAAGTTGGACTGTCACACCCCGCTAAAGCGGAAATGCAAGATATGACAGCGATAAAGGTTTCATTGCAAAAGGTAAAGACACATCACCATAGCAATAGTTAAAAGTTTACAACCCATAATTTAAACAAAACAAAGTACAAGTTTTCTAAAATGACATTGTTCAAAATATAACTTCATAAAATAACTTCCACACGATGCAACATGCTCTATGATGATGGATCTCTATATCCACACGATGCAGTTTTTTGGGCACATCATCAACCAGGAGGGTATTTCGGTGGATCCAGCCAAGTTTGAGGCAGTGAGCCGGTGGGAAGTACCGAGGAACGCATCTGAGATTCGTAGCTTCATGGGTCTAGTGGGGTACTATTGGAGATTCATCCAGGATTTCTCCAAGATTGTAAAACGAGTGTCGACTATGAAAATAGTTGGTGAGTTCACAAGTTTATAAAATTAAGATTTGCTATAAGACTTTCCGTAAATACAAGTACATTGCTTTAATGAGAAACAAAGCTCATTGCTATAATGAGAAACAAAGTTGATTGCTATAATTGATAAACGAGTTTATTGCCATAATAAATAACAAGTTTGTATATGTATGAGCAAACAATGAGTTCCCAACCAAGCCTATGACTGATGCTCTATCAAGATCTATGCTTATCGTTCCATAGATTATATGGTATCATGCACTCCGGCAATCAGGTGAGTGAGGAGTTGTCATTTCCTAATAGCGCTATCCATAATGACCATTGGCTCAAAGAGTTAATGGTTGGATTAAAGTGTAAAGGGAAGGGACTTAAGACGATAAGGCCTCATGTTTCGAGATGCATAAACATACATAGCATAATATAGCACAATTTAGCAATCAAATTTGATACAATTCACTTTTAAATACAATGAATAATAAATAGATTTTCAGACATGTTTTTCCAACCCAAAACGTAAAAACCGAAAATAGGGGAATGCGTGAATACTCACAATATGAAAATATAGCAATCATGTTTATACGAGTCAAATAAATATAACAAACATAAATAGTTTAGGACATCTTTTTCCACCCCAAAACATAAAAACCGAAAATAAGGGAAGTGTGTGAATACTCACAATGTTTCAAGTAGGTACAAGTGGTGCCTCAAAATACACCAATGCCTTACTACCGGGATCCTACGACATCAAACACACGCTAGTGAGTTTTTATGTCGAAATCTAATGCTAATATACTAAATTCTACATTTAGAGAAATGCCAAATTTTGTTCTAATATTAGTTTTATATTAATTGGGTAACAATTTTTCTAAAATGGTGATATTTTATAACTCATGTTATTAAGATAATTTTAGATATCATTTTCCAGATTTTTGTAATACTAATTGAGGGTATTTCAACACATTTAAAGGTGTTTTAAACACCTAAAATCCAAAAATATCATCAAAAAGTTTCCAAAATTCATAAAACTTTATATTTTCGTTACAAACACAGTAGAAGTCTTCCAAAAAATTTCCCTTGAATTTTTAATGTGATTAACTATTTTTCCAAATTTTTAAGCCTTCATAACAATATAAATTCATCAAAAATAGTATCCAGATGATAAAAATTTACACACTTTGTATAACACTTCCATTAAACTTACTTAAGCTGGTAAAAATATGAAAATGGGTTTCTAAATAGTTTAACCCAATTTTATGATTTTTGTGCATTTATTCTAACAAAAATGGAAATAAATAGAATACAGTTTCCAAAATTGTCCAAACTTTTTGTAACACTGTTATTAAGTATATAGAAGCTGTGAAAAATATAAAAGATATTTTTCAATTAGTTTTTCTATTTTTATTTGTTTTATTCTCTTGAATAATCATTAAGTGGTGAATAATTCTCAAACAGTTAAATTGAATTACCAAAAATTTTATAAACGTCAGTTACATTATACATAATCTGGGAAAAATACCAATGGTGATTTTTATATTTTGTAATCCGATTTTGTGGATTGAAGTGTATTTAATCTTAGAAAATAGAAGAAAAACAGCATATTGAATAGTTATTTAGAGTTCTAATCTGTTATAAGGTCTTTTGATAAATTTTCATGAGTTTTGGATGAGTATAACCATTTTTCCCATTATTAGTCCATTATATATACAAAAAACGGGGAAAATAGGTATGCATTATGAAAAACTCTGAAAATATTTTTCTGAGTGTTTCACATGAGTTAGGATCTGCGAAAAATGTTATTTAGCCATTTCACATTCCTTAAAGTGGTTTATGATTTATTTTAATTAAACAAAAAGAAAATTCAAAACCATAACAAACAGTAACAAAAATTAATGAAACTTAATGAGAAGTCATCATTTACTTTAGGAGTCATCCACGAATTTATCTAAGATTTATAGACCTCAGAAAGTATTTTAAATTATTTATGGTCTTGTTTTCTTGTAACAATTTTAATTAATCAAAGAAATGATAAAAACTCTTGGGATTTTCCAAATATTCATATCATCTTACTGGGAATCTGGGGAAATTTTATTTCGAACTGAAAAGGATTTTTAGATTTTTTTTATAAATAAAATCATTTACATGCACTATTAACAATGTACTTTGATCATCAAGTTGTTTAGCTTGGTGTTCATCACATGCATCATGGTTTGAAGACCATGCATCGACATATATTGGTCTTAGTGATGTTTTCAAAGGAAATACTTGAATGCATAAGGTATATGAACCTTAAAAAACTTGTAAAAATCCGTATTTTAGGGTTTGACATAGGTTTTGGTCCTTGGATTTCACCATTAAACAACACGCATGTTGTTCTTGGGTGAAACCCTACCACCATCATCATCAAACTCGACATTTATGTATATTTTCATGAATGTTCATAAAGAATGGTGTAGAATAGGAGAAGTGCAAGAAAAACCTTTAAAACAAGAAAGAAAAGTGAAGGAAAATGAAGGATTTTCGTGATTACCTTGAAGAGAAACCTTAGAAGATGAAGATTTGAAGGTTGAGAGGTGTTCTTGGCTGGAGAATTTCATGGGTTTGGAGATAGGAAGATAGAGTTTGAGTGTTGTAATGAGTGGGGTGTGTGTGTAAGAGAGAGAGAGAGAGAGAGAGAGAGAGAGAGAGAGTGTGTGTGTGTGTGTAGAGAGGGATGTGAAGTGTGTGAGAAGATAAAATGATTAAGAATTTTGGGGAAAAGGGGGCCTTGGAGAGGGTGGCCGAATTTATGAGTGAGAGAGGCTCCCTCTCTCTTAAAATTTTAATTTTATAAACTTCTTATTCCAATCTTTTTATAAACTTCTAATTTTTATAAAAATGCCTCTTTATTTAAATCTTGTTACATTATAAATCATAGTTTTTAGCTCATAAAATATGATTAATGTTTGATAATTAAATCTTTATATCTTTGATTATATCCTATAACTTAATTATTTAAATTTGATATAATGAAGTTCATAACAAATCTTATAGAGTTTTTAGGTTTTAAAGTTTATAAATTTGGATTTTTGGGATCTTTATGGTTTTTGGAACATTGTTTGATATTTACCATCATACTAAAATGAAATTAGAAGGTTTTAATTTATTTTTAGGGTTTTATACCCTTTTTCTTTTGTAACAAATGTTTAGAGTTCGTTCTAATTCGGGTATTGGCATTTCCTTCAGTAGCTAGACAACTTACTAGAATCGTAAGAGTCAAGTGTATTAGTCCTAGATTTTAGTTGGATCCTAGTTTATACAAGATTTTGACCTAATTTATCCTACTAGGTCTTGGCATGATGTCCATATATAGTTTATAAAAAGTTAAATGAGTCCGAGAATGACCTGAATTTGACAGTTGTCACATTGACCATAAGGGTATTTCTGGTATTTCAGGATTTTGACAAGTTAATCACATGATGGTTATAGGCAATTGAGTAGGAGCTACGCATTGGGACTTATTTGGTCTTATCTTATCAGTTCAGCATTTTGAGAAGGTGAGTCTTCTCACCATACCAATGGGTCCAAGGCACCAAGGTCGGCCTATTTTATGATATATATATATATATATATATATATATATATATATATATATATATATATATAGTTGATTAGATGATATGTCGCTATGAAACTTGTATGGAAGTCCCCAGAGGGTTCCCGTGGCAATACGTTAAGACCATGAGGAGGTTCCTATGGCATTTGGTGTAAGTCCTTGGAGGGTTTCCATGACTACCTAGTATGTTTACATGTTTAGTTCGTATGATATTTCTATGATTAGGGAAGACTATGGAGGTTCCTACGGCAGTAAGCCAAAACCACATGGGGGTTCCAGTGGTGGCTAGTAAAGACCACGTGGGGTTTTCCTTTGACCATGGTTGACCAAGTTTGATCATAAGGGTATTTCTGGTATTTCGGGATTTTGACAAGTTAATAACATGATGGTTATAGGCAGTTGACTTAGAGTTGCGCATTGGGACTTATCTGATCTTATCTTATCAGTTCATCATTTTGAGAAGGTGAGTCTTCTCACCATACCAATAGGTCCAAGACACCAAGGTCGGCCCATTTTATGATATATATGGATAGATAGTTTATTAGATGATATGTCGCTATGACACTTGTATGGAAGTCCCCGGTGGGTTCCCGTGGCAATATGTTAAGACCATGAGGAGGTTCCTACGGTATTTGGTGTAAGTCCTTGGAGGGTTTCCATGGCTACCTAGTATGTTTACATGTTTAGTTCGTATGATATTTCTATGATTAAGGAAGACCGTGTGGAGGTTTCCACGGCAGTGAGCCAAGACCACGTGGGGGTTCCAGTGGTGGCTAATAAAGACCACGTGGGGGTATCCCATGGCACTTGGTGTAAGTCCTTGGATGGTTTCCACGGCAACCCTATATGTTTATATGCATGGCTTATGTGGTTTATGTAGCTTTTATAGCTAATATGATTATGTGATTATGTGGATTGTGTGGGGTATGCTCTGGGGGACTCACTAAGCATTAGCTTACAGTTTGTTGATTGTTTCAGGTACTTATGAGTCTAAGGGCAAGGGTAAGGCTTGATGGCATGGCATGCACTCTCTCTCAGGCATTTTTATTGGAAACTCTGATGTTTGGAATATTGTTGTTGAAGTTATGAATTTGAAAACAAATGTACTTGAGATTTTATGGTTTATTGGAAATTTTTTTGACTATTTAAAAATGAAAAAAAAAATCTTTTGAAAATTGGGTCATTACAACTTCTTTTGAAACCCATGATGGAACAGCTTGATACGAAAACTGAAAAACGTTTGAAGCATCAGTCTGATTCTTTTGTTCATGAGGTAAAGGAATTAAGGGCAATTGCAAAAGAAGACATATTTTATTTGTTGAGGCTATTAAACGAGTACATGAGGATGTGAATATGAAAATCAAAGAACTTCGTTCTGAAATGGCGAAGGAGGTTGTCAAGCTTGATCACAATTACTCAACTCTTAACACTAGGTAGATATTGTTGTTGCTGTTACAAAAGTTGTTGAATTTCATAATTCTCTTCTCACCAAGATTGATACAAAGTTGGAGTTTGATTCTAAAAGCTTTGCCAAATTGGAAGAGTTATTGGGAAGTTTGAAAGAGTTAGTTTCGAAGCTTGGTTCTTCTCTACAGTCTTTGAGTTCTCAAGAGTCATTTTCTAAGATGTTTTCATCACTGGAGTCTACTCTCAAGGATGATTTGGCTCCACTTCTGAAATTGGTTAATTTGATGCCAACTGATGCCCCACCTGTTCACACAGGGGTGCAAGGGGTAGACAAGGGTGTTGGCTCTGATGTTTCAAAAGGTGTTGAGACTGGGTCTTCGAAAGATCCTTCTAAAAGAAAGGTTGTAGGGAGGGTTATGAGTATATAGATTTCTACTTCATTTCCAACATCAATGACAACTACCTCAACTACCATGACTTCGAAACCTTTAAAAAAAGGTGTTGCTATTTGTTCATCTGTTGGTGGATCAATTTCGAAGCTACCTCCATCAAAGGAAGAAATGAAAGGAAAAAAGGAAGGGTATCCATACTGATCCAACTGAAGAAGAGAAGAAGATTGCCTTAGAAAAGGAAATGGAAAGACAAAGACAAATTCAAAGTATTCTAAGACAATGGAAAGGAGACCCACCTGGTCTTGAGAAGGGTGAACCAACGAAACCATATTGTTACGAAACCATCGAACAGATTGTTTCTCTTAGTAACATGCATGATTTTCTTAAAGTCCCAAAGAAGAGCTATGAGATAGAAATTTTAGAATTCAACCAACTGGATTTCCCTATCAATCATATGACGTCCATATCAGCTCAGTATCAATTGATATACAAATTTGAAGACAAAGAAGAGTTCAAGAAGCTGAAATTGAGGTTTCATGCAATACTTGGAAAGAAAGAAGAAGAGATTTGATCATTACTAAAGATTGTCAAGGTGTTGGGTATAACCAATGATCAGTTATTCGAAGGGTTATTACAGAAATTTCGTTTTCACGTGGTTTGTGCCAATAATGTGGCCAGTGATTTATTTGTAGCTGATTTTCCTTTGATGAATCTTAATGATCTCATCTGTGTGGCAAAAATTATAAGTGAGGTTGATGCTTCGAAAATTTAGGTGACAAGCAAAGAAGATTTCTTGCTTGGGTTTGCACATATCAATCTTTTCATTGACAATTATTATGATTGTCTTGCCTTAACGGATGTGGAGTTAGCTTTGGCAATGGGAAAACAAATTACTGTGCCACAGTCTTTGTTGAAAGGTGTAGGAAGCTTGAAGACTTTTGATGATGGTGAAATTTGTGTTAACCCATTGGGAATAGTTTCGTTGGGAGGAATAAAAACAAGAAGAATACCAAGTTTTTATTCAGAGTTGAAGATGTGGAAAGATACACGAATTCTCAATATACGAATCTCCTTGCTTGTATCAATAATTGCAACAAGAATACTGAAGGTGATAAAGTTGAGGTTCGCAGATCAATTGTTTGGTACATAGAGGTTAGAAGAGTTCTTCATCAGGAAATGAAGATGTTAATGACCTAGGACTCAATACTGCTCACAAATTGGGAGAATGTTAAGGTCGAATGGTGTTGTGAGGTGTCGAAGTGTCATGAGTCTGTCTTAGTGTCGAAGTCTATATTTCAGCTTTCGTTTTATGTATTTCATAAGGGCACCTTTATATGTCGAAGCTTAATAGTTTTAGACCTTATGTATTTTTTGTTAACTTCTGAGTTCCTATAAATAAGGATAGGTTCTAGTGATAGAGTAACTTTTGGGTATTTTGTGTTCTTACTCTACACATACTCTTGTAACCTTCAGAAGTTTTAATAGAGCCATCTAGAATATATTTACTCTTGTCTTCTAGAATCAATTCAAACTTTGATTTCATTTCATATTCTCAATTTATAACAACTACAAGAACACATCATCGAGTGTAACAACGGCGGTGTCGGTGTTGCCGTTGCCGACGACGACTTTGGGAGGTGAATGCCAATGGTAGAAGGAGCGAGGGAAAAGAGAGTTCCATCTTTGCACCTTAAGAAAAAAAAATGAGAAATGTGTTTTAGATCTGATATGTTTGTTTATAAAACTAGGTTAAGTGTTGTCTTTATTTACGATAATGTCATTCGTCTTTTTTAATAATTGATACACAAAAATGCCTTTTTAAAAGATTTATAAAGATATTTTGAGAAATGATAAATATACTTTTAATTATTAGTTAAAATTAGTGGTTCTTAAGATTCTTAACCTTTAGTGGTTCTCATTTGATCCTTTATATATATATATATATATATATATATATATATATATATATATATATATATATATATATATATATATATATATATATCATGGTTGCAGAAATCGGGATTAATCGACGATTAATCGTTTGGCGTTCTCCAACCATCAAGGATTAGGGCATTAATCAGAAATTTAGGATTAATCGGGTTTGGCGGGATTAATCGGCATTGACGGGATTAATCGGTCAACAAAAGTCAAAAAAAGTCAAAAACAAAAGTCAAAAAAAGACCAAAAAATGTTTAAAAAATTCAAAAAACCAACTTTCTTTTTTTTACTCCAAAATTTTCAAATTTTCAAATATTATACCAAAATGTTCATATTTTCGTATTTTCAAATTTCCAAATTACAAATTTTCTTGTTTTCTAATTTTGAAGTACTTGTTTTTCTTAAGATATATTAATATTTAATTAGTTTTAATATTTTATTAATAATTTGTGGTCCCCGATTAATCTTCGATTAATCCCCGCCAAGACCGATTAATCCCTTAACACCAGTCGACCGTCGAGTTACTGTCAAACGATTTTTACAACCTTGATATATATATATATATATATATATATATATATATATATATATATATATAGACACACACACACAGAGTATGAATATATAGGTTGAGATAGAGAGAATAATGAGAAAGAATGAGAATTAGTATAGAAAATAAGTAAAGAGAATAAGAGAATAAAAGAGAGAAAATGTGTATACATAAAAAGATTAAAGAGACAGTGAGAACAAGTAAAGAGAAAGTAAAGAATGAGGATGAGTATCATTTAAGAGTCTAATGGCAGCTTGAGTAGTTGTAAGTCCATTACTATTACGATTATTATTAAAGAAAATGGTTAAGTTGTGAATCCTTATTTGATAAACGAGTCTTGAAAAACTATACAGTGTATGATTGGTGTATTTATGAGTTATGATTATTAAGTGCTTGAAATAAGGAATTGCTCTCTAAGCTCTTTGTAGCTTATCCTTTTGTTAACATGTGTTTTGCACGTAACTTTATTTAAGAAGCAAGGTTTAAAGAAGAGAGATTGTGATACCCGGATCATATCATTGTATTAAATTTTCTTTGAACTGATCATGTTGATAACTACTTGTATTGGATAGTCAATGCAAGTATACGCGAATGTGTTTTTTATAAATAATAAGTGAAAGTTTTTTGGTGTGCTTTGTTTCAAAAGGAGGGTGTAACAAATTTCAAGGTCAACAGGCACCGATTGAAGCAATTTTACGAAGGTTTCAAGGCAAATGCACTAGACATCATCCATGTGGATGTCCCGGGAAATTAAAGCAAAAATTAGGAGGCGTCTCGCCGGATACATTAAAAAATGGAATTTTTAGAAAGCATTGTGCTTTTGTGTTTTTAAAACCCAATAAATTGATTTTTGAAAATATTTTTGGGATTTTAAAAGAGTTCGTTTTCGAAAATCAAGTTTTCCCCATGATTTGGACCCTCTATTGCAAGCAACAAGCATGAAAAAATAAGAAAAAGAGTGTGGTCTTGAAGTCATCACGCACACTAAGTGCACCCACACCCCCTTGCACGCGGCCTGCTCGTACTCACCTAAATTGCTCAAAAATATTATTCCCTTATGATGTCGATGTGTGACCTGCGTACTCCAAAACGCATCCTGCGTGCTCCAGAA
Organism: Lactuca serriola; assembly: GCF_051521515.1. Classification (NCBI taxonomy): domain Eukaryota; kingdom Viridiplantae; phylum Streptophyta; class Magnoliopsida; order Asterales; family Asteraceae; genus Lactuca; species Lactuca serriola. Next base: position 77,545,471 of record NC_136409.1, read on the forward strand.
CGTGAACAGTGTGTTGTGTTGTTCTGAAGTTGATTGTGTTTGATTTTTTTAACCGGGTGCATTAAAACTAGCAACATTCTTTCCTCCTTAGGAGTCGAGCCTATCTCCCCCTTCTTCACTATCATTGCAAGAAATACCACCACTCACCTTCACCGGAAAAACTTGGTTTGTCAAAGTTCTACCGATTAGAATTTTGGAAAATTATCGTCATTCTCTTCCTTTATACCTTCTCTACAAACCCCACCCAAAAGTTTCCCTGATCTGTTGCCGGAGCGCGGTGCACCGACCACCACCATACTACCACTTCCAAACGATTTTTTGCCACCTTCGGCCACCTCTCTAATTTTCGACACCACCAAAGTGTTCCCGTGAAGTCCTCTACAAACCCCACAGAGTGAAACTGATTTATCTCGCCAGAAAAAATTGTCGAAATCTTTGAGCCGCTACGAACCACCACTAGATTTTATAGAAATTAAGTCAAAGACCTCAGATTTTGGCGAAGAGCTTGCATTCTAGCACCCATGAACATCATTTAAGCTTAGGGTGCATTCAAGCGAGTTTCGTTTTTCAAATATCAAGTTTTGGGGACGGAAACGAGAGTGTACATTCTTTCATTAACATTATTTACATTGCATGCATCAATAAAATGAATAAAATTGAATTTGCTTTGAATTTTGCCTAGGATAGTTAGTTTGTACCCGTATTAGTGAAACTTTGGTTTAAATTGCCCAAAATCTGTTGAATTGTTGTTGCGTGAGGTGAGTTTGAGGGATTATTGTGTCGTTTTAGTCAATTTTACAGGTCTACAAGTGCAATAAGGAAAAGCAAGGCAAAAACAAGCTCCCATGGACAAACCGTAGATCCACACATCCGAGACAAAAAGCATCTACGTCATCCCCCCCGACCATGGACTACAGATTGAGGTGACGGAAGCTACAAGTGCAATGGGGAAAAGCAAGGCAAAAACAAGCTCCCATGGACAAACTGTTGATCCATACATCCGAGACGGAAAGCATTTGTGTCATTCCTTAGCCCAACCCCCTCCCCCCCCCCCCCCCCCGGCCATGGACTACAGATAGAGGTCATGGAAGCGATGCTTCCATTAAGAAAAAGATAAAACCACTTGTCCCATGGATGGCGCCAAATTGTTTTGGTCAAAAATTGATAAATTAATTTCGTAACCAAATTAGGAAGTGTGGTATGACGTTTTGAATAAAATGTCAAGTTGTGAAGTGCTTAAGATCTTGAAATGTGTTAAAGATGGTAGTCGTGCCCAATATCTTGGGAATAAAAGAGTAACGTTGAAAGGTTATCAAAAATGTTAACTTTATGTTGGATATTAGCTTGTGTATTTTTAAGAGTTGGTACGAAAATAGTGTTAAAGTTGTAAATTTGTAAAGTGAAACGATAAATCTTAAGTTTATCAAAAAGGATTCAAGATATTACAGGATATCTTGAGGTTTATGTGAAATTGTATGTGTGTATTTAAGCAAATGATTAAACAAACGAGAGTGGATGTTGTGATCGAATAATTGACAATGTGTAAATAAAGTAAATGCAAGTACACATATATATACGAGAAAGCCCTTAATCATTTAGGATCTACGGCATAAAACCTTGGGAGGTGACAATGTCGCACTACCTTAGAACTCTTATTAATAAAAATATGTTACAGGTGCTAGTTGATCATGATGGTGGTGTAAATGTGCTCAAGAGTGTTCAGAGAGGAAGATATAGTAGAAGTCAGAATGTGTATAAAATGTGTATAATGCACAACTGGTCTTTCATATATACAAGGATTTTATAACTAATTGTCCTAATATCTCGGGATCTTCTTTGATTCATGCTTGACCCATATTTAGGGAGGACTTCAACATTTATTTTACTTTGATCACGTTCCATTTGACATAGTCTATCCCTTTTAGTCAAGTCTTTACTCTTGCATAGGACATCACAAAAAATATGAAGGTAGTCCCAAGATATTCCACTAATCCAAGATCTTGGACTTCTGAGAATGTTGGTGTAAGTTAAACATATTGACAATAATATAAAGATAAAAATTTGTCTCATAACAATTAACATATATATTTAAATGTATAGGGCTAGAATCATTTGATAACTCAAAAATTCGTGAAAACCCAAGAACTTTTCTGTTTTACATAAAAAAAAATTTTGAGACATCTAATCTATTTTTATTTTTATTTTTTTACTTCATATGCTATAAAATCACTATATTTTAGTAAATTCGCCGAAAAAACATTTTTAATTTTTATTTATTTATTTTTTTTTTTGCTTCATACACTATAAAATCGCTAAATTCGCTGAAAAGAAATTAAAAAAAAATAAAATAATAAAATAAAATAAAATAATAAAAAAAATAAAAAAACATTTTTATGTATATATGCGCATTTATGTGTGGACTACTTTACTAATAATCCTACCCTAAAAACCGTGCCTCCTGATGATGAGACCGCTAGTGGATTCTTTGGCGGATGACCCCTCACAAATGTGATTTTACGGCAGGGCACATTGAAAAGACGAATACACGCATTGTATGAGAGGCATATAGACTCAACTAACATCTAAAAAGTAACTTTTATGTTTAACATTTTAAATTGTGATTTGATCAAAATATGATAAAAGATATACAAAAAAAAAAAAAAAAAAAAAAAAAAAAAAAAAAAAAAAAAAAAAAAAAAAAAAAAGTTACTTAGCGAAAAGGATAAGAAAAAAATGTATGTTTTCATATACCGAACATTATTGCAGCAAGGTTTATTTAATTAGACAAGTGAATAGTATTAAATTCATATACAACTACAAAAACTTGTTACAATCAGTGAGGAACCAAAATGAGCAAAACCAAAAAGGCAAACAAAACGATGCCAAAATGGTGTAAATAAAAATATAAAGTAAGCAACAATTTCACAATCTGAGTAATCCCAATTCCTTCTAACTTATACATACATTTATAACACATTACATATTCATTCTCAGAAGTTAAGGTTTCTGGGCTGCTGTATCATCAGGGCCAGCAAGATTGATCTGCAATTGTAAAGTTGTAACAACACCATTCAAAAAGTTCAAATATCTTTTTCTGCAAGGGTAAAATTGTCATTTCACATGGAAAGAGATTTGGAGGCTTACATTACAATCAAAGGCAAATCTTCTAGCTAGCATAATAGCAGCATTTCTTTCTCTTTCTGATTCAAATCCCAAAACAAATGAGAGCCCGATCTTTGGCTGCCAGAATGATGCTTGAGCTGCAGCGTTTCCACCACCCCGCACTCCACACAGCTGTATTTTTATAAAATTACAAAAATAAATAAAAAGGATGAAATCATAAATTAACCAACAATTCATCCTTACATATAGGGAAACTGTCAGAAAAGTCTCAATATTTTCAGGAAAGTTACATTTTAGTCCCAATATTTTTTTTTGAACATAAAAGTTACGATAATATGTGATTTCCTGTTAAAAGAAAAAAAAAAGGACTTTTTGTAAACTTGAGCCAAAATGAAATAATCGGGACTTTTATGTATAAAAAAATTCTTGGGACTAAAGTGTAACTTTCCTGAAAATATTAGGACTTTTCTGACAATTTCCGTTACATGTACACTTTATTTGTTACTTGTGCTAATACCTTTGAAATTGCAAGAAATAATCAAATGACAATTTTGGACCCTGTAGTTTTAAATTTTTCGAAGTTACATTTTTCGTCACTGTAGATTTTAATTTGCATAAATTACATTTCTGGTCCCTATAGTTTTTAAAGAATTACACTTTTGGTCCATGTACTTTTTAATTTACAAGGAAATAAGCAAAAGACACTTTTGGTCCCTATAGTTTTAACTTTCTGGAATTACATTTTTGGTCCAAGTGTTTAGTTTGCATGAATTACATTTCTAGTCCCTGTAGTTTTAATTTTCAGAAATTACACTTTTGGTCCCTGTAGTTTTAATTTTCTGAAATTACATTTTTGGTGGTTGGAGATTTTAATTTGCATAAATTAAATTTCTGGTCCATGTGGATTTAAATTTCCAGAATTACACTTTTGGTCCATGTACTTTTTAATTTACAAAGAAATAAGCAAAAGACACTTTTGGTCCCTAGAGTTTTAACTTTCTGGAATTACATTTTTGGTCCATGTACTTTTAGATTTACAAGGAAATAAACAAAAGACACTGTTGATCCCTATAGTTTTAACTTTCCGAAATTACATTTTTGGTCCAAGTGTTTAGTTTGCATGAATTACATTTCTGATCCATGTACTTTTAATTTTCCGAAAATACACTTTTGGTCCATGTAGTTTTTAATTTGCAAGAAATGACCCTATAGTTTGCAAGGTTCTGCACTTTCAGTGATATTTTTTACAAGAAGAGTAAATTAGAGTTTGGGTCCCTGTGGTTTCTGTAATAACTTATTATTTGTTTTAATAAAAATGTCATCTCTTATAAATTAAACAAGTAATCTTACATACCAACCTTTTATATTATTTTATTCAGTCAAAAAACTTAGTATTAATAATATAAGTACATTGCTATTATAGGTTACCTGCATTGAAGGTGAATAGTATTCTTTAGCAACTGTTGTTTTCCCTTTACAAAGTTTCATCCTCATCTTCCCCACATGAAGTACATGAATAGACTCTGAAGGATGATCCACCCCATTCATTTGGATTATAACTACCTGTATTTTTTTTTTTTAAAAAAAAACAATATATTATTCACAAATCACTAAATTTTTTTATTTAATATAAAAATGGTTTGTCAACATAAAATAGAATAAAACTAAAAGAACATAAATTACATTAAATTCTGTGTCATGTCGACGAACCAATGCTTCCACATAGTTTCCTAGTCCCGCAGCTATTAAAAACAAAATAATAATAATAATAATAATAATAATAGTAATAATAATAAAATTATCAATCACATATTTATATTATTGACTTTAATTTGGTCGAAGATCTACTCTAACAAATAAAAAAAAAATTTTGCTACATGTCAGTCTCATTCATCTTGCCACATGTCATTTTGTGGTTATTTTAAATTAAATTTTTTTTCCACATGTCATTTTATGGTTTTTTTCCATTTTATTAAATTTCACATAGTATTTTAAATGTAGTAATTGTAATAATGTAATAATAAACGGTTATCAATTTCACTAATGCAACTTCCCTTTTAATTTCAAAATTCCTAAATTAAAGCCCAATTATTTCATTTGTTTATTTATTTAAATTATTTGCTTAAATTTAAAAAAAGAAATGAGCAATTCAATTTCAATAATTCAATATTTCTCTCACTTTCGTTATAAATTCCAACTTTCTAAATGTCTAGACTTTTATACATAACTTTTTTTAATAAACCCATGGAATACACAGGTCTCACAACTAGTATTAAAATTAGTGAAAACAGTGTCTATTTTGTGTGCTTAAATTTATATTTTATAGTACACTTCAATAACATAACTTTTAAGATATTAAATTAATTGTACATTATTTTAGTCTCCAATACCATTACATATATATCCAAAAAAAAAAAAAAAAAAACCTGGTTCAATGGGATCAGATGTTGTGAGTGTAATAGTTTGACCATCTGAAATGACATCAGCTTGAAGAATCCGGCCAACATCAGAGGGCTCAGGAGCATAGATAGATTTTGTGGCCCCTACCAAATCCAGAACGACATTCTACTTTTAAAATGTAAAAATAAAAAAAAAAAATAGCAATGTACTTTGAACTTTCATTTATTTGTTTATTATAGCATATCCTACTTCTACTTTTTATATTACATCTTTTTATTTTTATTGCTCTTTTGAATAATCACTCCAATTATAGCATATTGTACTTTCAATTCTTTTCTTATAAGGACATTGTACTTTGTATTTGGATGACATTGTTATAAATGTGGTTAATCTCCATAAAAGACCTTATATTTTGTGTGTTTTCCGGTTTAAACCTCCAACTTTATTTTTTTTTTCTGAAAAGAACCTTGTTATTATTCATTTTTTCCGAAAGAACCCTCAACTTTGTCTTTTTTTTCCGAAAAAAAAAAAAAAACCCTCAACTTTCAAATTGTTTCCGAAAAGCCTTTTAGTTTTTTCCCAAAAAAATCCCCCTCACGTTTTACTAGTTTTTTCAGGAAAAATTGACTAAAAGGGCCAGATCGAAAAAACGAAAAAATCTAAGGTATTTTTCGGGAAAAAAATAACACAAAATATAAGATCTTTTATGAGATTAACCCTTATAAATAGGTAGATTTTTCATAGTACAATGTGGTAATAAACAAATGACAAAATTGCAAAAATGGTCCCTGTGGTTTTAGTCCAAAAAGTTTTGGTGATGCACCAATGGTCCAAAATTGGATCTTTTTTATTGGTTTTGGTCCCTATCACCTTAGAAAGACTATTATACCCCTTATATTTATTTCTTTTTTAATGTATGTTAATGTTTTGAATTAATGTACTGAAAATATGTATACCTGAAATAATCTCTCTGTTTCCATTTTCAGATGTGAATCGATACCATTGAATAGAAGATTGTGAAAGTTGTGAGGTTTTTTTGGAAGAGGGTTGGATTTGTAAATATGAACCTAAAGCAGGTGTCCCATTTAATTCAAACAAGTAGGATGTGCTTTCCTCTACCCTCCTACTGATTGCCAACTGAAATTTTGGATAAAACAAAATCAGATAATATTGCTATTTTTAAAGAATCCAAAATTATGTCTTTTCCCTTAAATATCACACAACGTGAAAGCTATGAGTCCTATAAATGCATTGAAAAAGTTCTCCTCCAAGATTTTGTTAATTAATGAGTGATTGTGAAAAAGCTACATCTGAAAATTATGGTATATACTAAAATTAATGCAATTTTGATGATATTAAAATTAATCTTGTTGTAACAACATGAACAACTTTCTGTAAATTAATAATAGAAAGGAAAAAGCATTAGATATAGTGGAGGACTTTTTGAAGGTTATTTTAGTGAAAGATAAGGATTATAGGAAAAAGAAAAAACTACTAGTAAATACCAAAGAAAGAGCCCAATTTGACCTTTTTAGTGTCGAATGGATTAAATTCTTATTAGCAAAATTTATAAAAAGTTACAAGCTGTTCAAATTGTGGGGTGCACATGAAAAACCAATGAGTAATGTAACAAAGATGGTTTACTTAGCAAAATTAATCAGAGGGCAAAATGGTCAATAAGACTGTAAAAAAAGAAAATGGGCAAAATGGTCAAACCCCACCTCTTTCTGAAGCTCAATTGACCGCTTTGACTTCTCAGCCAGTTGAATTCGTAATGCTTGAAGCTCGTGTTCCATGTCCATAACCTGCACAAATAGCATATAAAGTTACAATATCACAAAAAGGATTTTGATTGGCTAATTATAAATATCAAAAAAAAAACAAAAAGGAATTTAAAAAATTAAGTTGTGAATATACCTTGCTAGGCTGATGCAGCATTTTGATCCTCCTGGCTTCTTGAACCTCCTTCATTAGTTCTTCCAAATCCTGAAAATAAAACAAAATATAAATAAATCATAATGCATTAAAATAAGTTAACAATTTAAGATATGCAAACCCTCTTTAATGCTCAAAGCCCCATGAATTAAGATAATTTAAGAAATTTAACATAAGCACCCTTTTCAATGAGTCTCCATTCATAAAACCATAGAATTATTTGATATTTTGATTTGATTTATGTTGAATAATACATGGAAAGATCTATAACAGAATAAACAAGAGTAGAGTTTGTTATTTTGGTAATTTAGCATAGAAATAAAAAGGTTAAAAACATAAAATGTGGAACAAAAAAAAATCTGAACTTTACAAAACTATGCTCCTATTATCCTTTGAATAGTTTATAGTTCTTTTGACTTCAAAGTCAAAAAGAGTTAAAGACAGCCTAAAAGTAATATGAATATATCAATTTATGAAATGTAGATTGTATGTAAACAAAATTGCTAATAAAGTAAAACTTGCAAAAAAGAAAAACTTTTATTAAGTGGACCATTTTGTTTTGTCTAGTGGAAAGGCATTTACTTTTTCCACATTAAGTGTTATTTGGATAAATAAGGTTTGCGTGTTTTCTTTTGTATGCTGGGTGAACAGTCTATATGACAGTAAATGACCATTTTACCCCTCCAGAAAATATTGTTTGGTGAAAGACGACTGTTTGAATGAATTTTTTTTAATGACAAATGACTCTCAGCTTATGAATTATATAAATAGAAACTTTTTAATATAACATATAATGATATATTATAACAGATTAACAATCATAATATATCACAATATCATTAGATAACAAAAAATATTGATACTTGAAGATAATAGTTCGGATAAATCTTGAAAATAAATGCAAAGAGGGCAAAATTGTAAAAGAAAATACATCACTTAATGAGAAATCATCACCCCTTAATCTTTCCACATTAAGTCATGTTGTCCCCACAAAATCAAAAAAGAGGCGTGCATAGATGACTTACTAGATTAAGTGTTGTATGCATTAAATCCATAAAGTCAAAAAATAAATAGCACATAAGTTTTTTTATGAGGTCACTTTTTTATAAAAGGTGTGGGCCAGAGGGACCTTTTTACCCTTTCAACCACATTATACAAAAAGATTGTTGCAAATATATAGAAGTATAGAACCTTAGTTCATATACTTTAAGAAATAACCACATAATATATAACAAAAATCTGATTTTGTATACACTCCTTTTACAATAATCATGAGCATATGTAAAAGACTGTTTAGAAAATTCCAAAAAAAACCTGGGTTCCAGAAGCTTTTGAATTTTTTTCTTGCTCCTGAAGAGCCTCTTCTACTCTCTGAACTGCAGCTCTTGCATTTTCAATTTCACCCCTTGCTAAAGATCTTTCTTCATCAACAAGCTTTTTAGCATCTTCTGAAGCCTGTGTGAAGTTACAAAAATTAAATTACAAAAAAACAGAATCATTTGAAAATATAAGAAATCTACAATGATTCTGTTTTATCCTAATGCTACAACTTCGATTGTACTACAATTGGTTGTTAAATTGTGGAATAAAAGCTATTCAAATTCAAACTTCTCATGAACAAGTTGTAAATGGTTAAGCATATATTTCTTGAATATGCATCAGTTAGATATAAGAAAGAAAGTCTAGAGAGAACAAAAAAGAAGAAAAACTGTAGATTGTCACAAAGACACAAACCTGCTTTAAAAAATTTGCAAGCTTTTTAACCTCAGCCTTTTCTTGAATTAACTCTCCTTCCCTCTGAGTCAACTGAACAGCTAAAGCTTCAACCTACAATGATGGATATGATTAAGTGATTCCTTTTTAAAGAAAGAATTGTTATAAGAAAAAATAATGGAGAAAAAGGTAGAAACTACAAAGAAAGACGAAACCAACCATAGCAATGGCATCCTCTACATCATCCATGTTCTTACCCACAACACGCCCTCTAAGTGATTCAAGTGCATCTCTAAGCTTCTTCAAAAGAACATGTTTCTCTAAACAAGTCACATCCCTGAGTTTAGCCTGTTTCCTCATAAGTAAGCGATTTTCAGTATAATGAAAGTATAAACTAACTTTTAAGATCATGAAAACTTTCAAAGAACAAACCTCATCGGATAATTTAGCAGCAGCAGCTAAGCCCTTCTCAAATTTACTAGCCAAATCACGAACAGATAAGCGTTTTTGTTGTTCTAACAACTGAGCAGTCTCTTTGGCTATGACTTCCTTCATAGAAACCAACTTTTGGTCTTCATTTCCGTACACAATTTTGTCATTAGCCCCAATTTTGTAGTTTGGAAATCGAGTAGATGCAAACATCACATCTGCAGATACAGGGGGAACTGCCAAACTTTGCATTGTATAGCTGAAATCACGACCCACCTTCGTCATCGTTCCGATTTATATATTACACTGTAAAATCATAAGAATCAGAAACGACTTAGAAGTTAGAACAATCAACGTATTGATATACTAGAGAATGACATTAACGAAAACACAAGCAAAGGGAGATACGAAAAATCAATGAAGAAAACAACTGCTAGTATGAATAGCAACACATAAAAGGGGCAAAACCCTAAATATCGACATTTTCACCTTAAGGGGTAGTTGTTAACGAACAAAGCCCTAACTTCAATCATACACATTTAACCAAACAAAGCAAAGTAAAATGGAACTCATGGAGGAAAATGAAGAATGCACTTACATCACATGTAAAATAAGACAAAAGTAGATAATTGAGGAGAGATTTCTTCAGTCGGTGAAGATTTAATTTGTTAGAGCAGTCAAAACATGAACAAGGAAAGTTGAGAAAGAGGGAGGGAGACAAAGACAGAATTGGGAATATAATTAATTAAATTGATGAACTAGGTTTAAATTGGGAATACTATTACGCTCATGATTCATAAATTATCATGATGCTGTTGGATGTGTTTGCTTGCATTGTAAAAAAATATTAGCTGGACCCATAGTTTTGTTCTTTCTTCTAGATTTTAGTAATTGTTTTGGGTTATAAACTTATATTCGAAGAAATATAAAGGTATTTTGTTTTTTCTTAAATTATGGTCAACACAAATATATAGTTTCGTGTCAAAAGAGAGAGTTTCATCTTAACCCAACTCGTTAAATTATTATGATGTATCATGTTAACCTTTTTTATTTTCATGTTGGGTTTCGAATTAGGGTTAGGGCTTGTTTGATTTGGTGTCCGGTCAGACTTTTTGTCTGTCTCAGTCCGGTCAAGGTGTTTGATTTGCATCTGATTAAGTTGGTACCTCTCACTCGGTCTACAAAATTGGTTTACTTAGTTCACTAAAATATTAACAATAATTGAGACTGGAACTTCAATTGCCCCGATTTGCCCGCCTCATCCTTCCCACACGTTCCTTCTTTGTGCACCTTTGACATCTACGCCCCCCGCTTTCATCTGTGTCGCTCCTTCCTCCTCCGACGGACGTCTATGTGTGTATTAAGGCTGAATAGAAAATGGTGCCACCATATTCCTCCTTCCCCTAATAAGCAACAACAAGTCCATTTTCTTTCTATTCTTCTTAATTCCATCTTCGATTTTTTGAAGCAGCAGGTAAGTTAAGGGTTTCGTCCTTGATTTTGCTTCGATCAATCAATCCCTTGTTTTTTCTTGAACATTCCTTTATAAAAAATCTTAATCAGTAATTTGATTTGTAGATTCCCTGCTACTTATCATTTTTTTATTTCGAATTAGTTTCACCATACTTGTTGCTAAATTGAAGATAATTGGGAGAATTTTGATCAACGTATGTTGTATCCTCTAATATTCAACATATGCTTATGTGTCTTTGCTATCAATTGTTTCAAAATTAGGCTTCATTTAAGGAATCTTTGCTTGAAAAATTCTAGATTTTTTGCCTTTGATGTCGATTCTTCAAAATGATGTGTGATTAATAACCATTCATTCCTTTTGTCCTAAACTTTTATATTTAAATGTTATGTTTCACTTCATTTTGACTTGTTTGGTTAAATCTTTTGGATTAATTAATTTATCATGTGATTTGCTTTATTAACAAGTTGTCAATAATAACAAGAAAGGTTATTGCTTGAGTTATCCACATTTCAACTTATTAAAATTTTTAGTATGTATATATGGAAGAGTTTGCAATGGTGTCATGGAGCACCTACTGCATTGTTATTTGTGAAAGATGATGCACCTCTTTTTTGTTATGAAGATCGCAAACTATACAAAATGGTAAGATGGTCATTTTGCTTATTTAGCACAACCAATTAGACGCATAATCAAACAAGATGATTTTGGTCGTATATAAATTTAGTCAAACTTTAGACCTAGTTAGGTCTCTGACTCGGTCACATCTGACTCAATGAACAACTATCAAAACCACCCCTCAGACACTGACATGTGTAATATTCCGTTTAAAATAAAAATAAATAAATTAATAAAGTTAAATAAATAAAATGAATAAATAATAGCCCTAAAGCAGTAATATTGACGAGTGTTAGCAGGGGAGTTAAATGTTATAATTTTAGGAATTTGGTGTCTAAATTGTATCAATTAGACTTGAAATGTAAAGAATTTCGTGACCAATGGTTGTTTGTAGATAATGGCCCTAATCTGAAAATGTTAGTGGTTGGAAAGGCTGGAAGTGTCAATCGTGCACTTAAGTTTCGAATTGGAGATGGGAGATCAAACTCGTTACCCATCTCATCCCTTAAGCTCATATAATACCCGATACACCTTGACCCTAGAATCCATCTTCAACCGCCACCCTTATACCCACTCATGACTCACCTGCAGCCGCCGCCACCCCCTTGACGCCGCCTTGAGCCACCGAAACCAACCTCTGCCACTGTTGTCAACAAAGATGGAGATCGACGTGTGGACACCATTATTGTGGGCAGTCGGAAAAAACGTGTCCAAGGTCATCGTTGTCTCCCTCCGGTAATGGTGCAACCCATATCCCTTCTTCCTTCTTCGTTCCTGTCATCGCTACTTCACACCCATCGTTGCCACCTGTCGGGTGGTTGTCCCGTCGCCAACATCCTTCCGTCAACCGCATGTCACCGTGAGTGGGTGGTTGTGTGGTGTTAATGTTTCATGTGTGTGTGCGTTACTGCTGCAATTTCTCTCTCTCGATCTTCTCCATTCCTTTTGAAACGCTGAGCTCGACCGACCACTGCCTACCACCACGAGGTGGCTGTGTTGTGTGGGTTTTCGTCTGTGTGTGTATGTGTTTCAGCTTATGTCAATGTGTATATGAGGGTTTCAATCGATGTCGTGGTGTGGGTGTGTTGTTTGGACGGAAAATGCAAGGGGCCACCATGGCAGCCAACCATGGTGGTTGCCGCCCTTAATACTTTTTCTACCACCACCAGCCACCGTGTGTGGGTGATTGTGTGTGTGTTATATGGTGTGTGTGTGTGTGTTTTCTTTTAGATGGGATGTTGTATGAATGTTCTTGGCCGGAGAAAAATCAAAGAAAAACCCGTCACCGTCACCGTAAGGAAGTGGCTGCCGCCTCCTGCCGTCATGAACCGCCGTCGGTGACCACTTCCCAAGGTGGCAATGGGGTTTAGAAAACCCTAATCTTGGAGTTGGTCGGGACCCGCATTAAAACTATTAATTAAACTTAAAATAATACTTAATAATTATCTATAATTAACTTAATGTAATATCTGACTTAATGGATCAAGTCCTTAAGAGTTTAAGTGGGGAACACTACCCCTAGTTATCATTTTATGTGAAACCCTAATCGTCATTTCATGTGAGGTGGTCATTGTTGCAAGTGACTATGACTTGTGATCGGGTATTGACTCAAGTATCTTCCTGTAGGTTTTTGGAAGTGAGCTGAAGCTAATAGATTTCTTCATTGCTACGGTACTTACCTACGCGTATATCGGGGTGAGTTTCGCCTCACTGTACCCGTGGGTCGAAGGCACCTGTCACAACTAGAAATTTTAGGGTCAAGTAAAGCCTAAATTGTAACCACGAACAATTGAATATACAATGTAACCTTGATACAATGATGTTTATTTAAAGCTAATAGAGCACATTTGTATGACCCAAGATAACATATACTTAAAAATCCATAGACCTTGAAAAGCCAAAGCAACTCAAATAAGAAATCCAATGGTGTTAACATAACAACAAGTATTTATATCATGATCTCGGTTTCTTAAATGCTAAGGTCACATTGTAGTTCTTATTACTCAAAAACCGAAACCACCAAGTTAGGATACCTTAGGACCGAAATCTCCTATCTAGGGTATCCTAGGACCGAAAACACAATTTCCTAAGTCTATTATGGCCGAAAACTCCATGAAAGGCCCACTAAGGCCGAAATCATACCAGTGTTGAGTGTTAGGACCAAAATCACCAAGAGAATGGGGTGATTTCGGACAAGCAAAGAAGTTTGGAAGGGTTTTCGGCCAATTAAAGGTGTTTCCAGTGGATCTTCCCATGAGTTTTTAGTATTTGACCTCAAAAGATAATACTTCAGCTTTACACAATTTTACCCAGTACATACCATGCAACACACTCATTTATCCTTCAAATATCCATAAACTTACCCATCCACCTCTTCCATAAAAATCCACATCCAGGAGGATTGCCTTCATTCTTCATCACTTCTTTCATTTTCTCTATTTTCTTTCGCACTTCAAAGAATTTCTCTCAAGAACAAACTAGGTGATTTTCAAAGATCATCATCACATAAGTGGTCCTAAGCGTTTCGGTAAGCAAATTCGACATTCTATAGTAGTTTGATACACTCTTGTGTAAATTTCATCATCTTTACACACTTATTCATATGTGAAACCTTTAGGTTAATCATAACTCCAAGAAGTTTGTCAACTTCACTCAAGAAGCTAGCTCAAAATTCTTCACCTTCTTCCTTCAAATCATCCACCAAACCAAACCAAGATGAGTTCATACCCCCCATACTTTCTAAGCTTTTTCATGTTTTTAAGGGGGGGGGGTCATGTTTTTAGGAGGGGATACAAGTAAAACCTTGTTCACCACACAAATAATTACATGTTTTCAATTAAAGATAATTTATAAATTACATAACATATGGTTAATAATAATTTTTGTATAATTATTTGTGATATATATACTGGTTTGGATTGCAAAACTAACGAAACAAACATGATCCATGTTATAAAATTATTACAAATTATGATTTGTAAAGCTACACGATTTTTTGGAAACTTTTACTAAAAGATAGTTTTTCTAGCAAAAATGGTTACATTATAGTCATTACTAATATGTTGGGTCACAACCCAAAAATATTATGTGTTGATTTCAAATTTTGACACTAGACACGATTACAACTTCATATATATATATATATATATATATATATATATATATACACACACACACACACACACACACAGAGATATATATAAAGGAGTACATAAATAGATTAAACAAAACTTATAAGCCAAATTATAATTGGTATAGTTTGGGAGTCAAAAACCGCACTTTCTTCTCAAAAGAACCATATAATCATTCAAAGGTATAATTATTTCATTTTACAAGAAAAAGGAGTCATAGTTCACGTAAATTTGTTAATGCTCTAGTGAGACGTTCCCTTTGATGGGTTTTGAGCAAAAGAACATTCCTATGTGCACATGCAAAACCCTAAAGCTTTGGATCTAGGTTTCTCTATTATACATGCAAATTTATCCAAAGCTTTCAAACTCTAATCTAGCATACTATAAAAATCAAAATCTACAACTTATACAAGTTTAGATGATTACCTTTTAATAGTAGCAAGAATCTTTAATCTTCAAGAGCTTGGTATCACAATTGTAATACCTCTAATGGCTCACAAACACTAAAGCAAGAAGATGATGATCAAGAAGAGAGAGAATGGAGGCACAATTTCGGCTATAGGAACTCTAGGGTTTCTTCTGGTAGCCGAAATCTCAAGCCCTAGGGGTCCTTAAATAGATGAGCTGCTAGGGTTTTAGTCAAAACCCTAACTGGATAGCTTAGGCCCTAAGTAGCTCCAAGAACCTTCTGGAATAGGGCCCTTGGACAATTTCCAAGCGGGCTTCCACCTTGAAATCGTCCACTCCCTAACTCCACAAGATCCACAGCCCAAATTCAATTATCTTATAATTGGCAATTCCAGTCCCCTTTATTTAACTAATCTCTTTCAGCCACAAAATTAATTCTTAATTAATTTTTGACCAATATTAATTAAACAATATGATTTCTCTTTTAATATATTATTCATATAATATATTAATAAACCATAATATCCCCTTTCTCCATAAATCATCTTGTCAAGTTGCTTTGGTGAAGGCAACCCAAAAGGACCATGCAACAACCGGGTCAAGTACATACCAAATATAGTTATGGACTTAGACATTAATCCAACACCCTTCACTGTACCTACCTAGCGTACACCTTAAATCTTGCATTATAACCAGAGTCTCCTTGAGGGAGAGCGAGCTCGTCGTGTATAGATCTATATGGGATTGACAACCCACACATCAGTTGTTCGCTACAGTTAGACCAATAAGTATAGGGTGACAAAAGTCTACCAGCTCCGACGCCTGAAGAACGTCGTTCAGGCATAACAGTCATATCAAGCATGGTTATAATAACTCACATAGGGATTAGCGAAACTACTTGGTTTACCGAAAGCTTATACTTCATTAGTTTTATAATAAAAAAAGTAAAAATACATCTTATTTTCAGTACAACGACACATACATCTTAGTATTAGGGTTTAAGACTACAATTCACATTTAAGAAAATATTGGATTTTCTGGAAAACATACCTTATCATTTCACACGAAAAAGATACAAATGAATTACATACAATTACAGTTCATATTAAAGAAAATATCGGATTTTCTAGAAGCATAAGAAACCATTTTTATTTGCGAAACAATTACAAACCCTTTTCATACAAAATTCTTATGAACTCACCAACTTAATTGTTTAAACTTTTCAAAACCAAGTGTATTATCAGGAAACCAGTAGACAGGTACTCAACCCTTCTTGACTACCTACGTCGTCATTTCATGTTTTCTACTTTTCAGTTATTTGTATTCAACTTTTGAACAAACAGAGTTTTGTAAACAATGTAATACTTGAAATCTCAATGTATGAATATTTGTGTTGCTATGTTTCATTTATATTCAACTATTATGATATTGTACATGAAGCCACTCCATCCGCCCCCAGACATTTCCACCGTTCTGGTTTGGGGGTGTGACATCACCAATGTCAACCCACTAGTTTTGGTTATCTTATAGTATAGGGATGCCCTAAGGACTGTATATAGTCATGTAGGATAGACTGAGGACACTTGATCTTAGCTCTCTTACATGTTCCTTGTTTGGTTGTGGTTCTAGAGTAGGATCACCTGTCCGGGTGACTATCTCACCTATGAGTATATACGACCATGCATTCTTTGGATTGTTGATATTTAGTATGCTGCTATGTTGTAGTGATATGTTAAATCTGTTTTTTTGGTATTGAGTATGTTGCTATGCTGTAGTAATATGATGGATCTGTGTTCTGCTATTGAGTATGTTGTTATGCTATAGTTAGATATGTCTCCCCGATATTGCGTATGTTGCTTTGTGGTAATAACCTATAGAATGGTATGTTATTTGTGCTTGCTGGTTATCATCTATGGAGTGCCCTTAGGGACTGTCGGTGGTCATGTAAGATAGCCTGAGAACTCTTGGTCTAGGCTCTTTTGCATGTTCCTTGTTTGGTTATAGCTCTAGGTTAGGACCATCTATTCAGGTGGCTATCTCACCTCTGGTTACTTATGGTTATGCATTTTATGGGGGTTAGTTGGTAGTGGGGTTGTATGTGGTGAGAGGATTAGCAGGTAGTAGTGAGTTGTATGATTGTTGTTTGCTTGTATTATATGTCTACTTGATCCTGATGGGTTATATGTCGACATATTGTGTTTGGTATGGGTTGAGGTGGTCCTGCTTTGTGCGGTAGGACAAGATACCCGGTGCGGGCCGGCTGTAAGCCGTAGGCAAGGAGGCTCGGGAGGAGTGGTTTGGGTTAAGGCGGACCAGTGTAGACTGAAGGCCAACAGACCCAGGGCGGCCCAGATAGACTGCAGGCCAGGAGGACGTACCAGTCAGGCCAAATTCTTGGAGAACAGTCCAGATAGGTTGAAGGCCCAGTGAGGCGGTCCAGTCATACTGAAGGTTCTGTATGCATGTTGTTTGTTATTATGTGTATGTGGTGGTATTTTAGGGGAAACTCACTAAGCTTTATGCTTACCCAATTGTTTATTGTTTCAGGTATCATCAGTGATTGCGGGAAGGCAAAGGCGGGACTGTACACACTCATCAACAACATTGAAGATTCTACATTCCTATAATACTCTAATTTTTAATAAATGTAATTTGGGATTAACGGTTTTCTTAATTAATTGGTTAATAAATTAGGAAATTTTTACCTTAACAAAAATGAAAATTTTTTGTTGTGAAAATGGGACGTTACAACCTGTGTCATGTCATGTGAGGTTGAAACATTAAATATGTTGAAAAAATAGGAGTTTGGTAGGGCGAAATGAAAAGTAGTAAAAAACTATAAAAAGTAGTAGTTCGTTGGTGGAATGGCCAAATTCATAGTAAGTTTGGAGGCAAAATGAAAAAAATGGGAGTTGGGAGGCAGAAGGTATGATCATGAGGAGGAGGGAGTGGCCGAAGGAGTTTTTTTTTACCAAAATGATGCTTTTAAAAAATACAACAAATATTTACCAGATATGTATAGTTGAAAGATCTTTATGCCCAACAATCATTATAGAATGATATTTGCTAATGACATATAATCATATAAAGTCACATCTCATGATAAGTTATCACTTATTGATTATTTTATTAGAATTTGATTACTAATAAATATTATCAACATTTTTATTTAATTGGAAATTATTAATTTTATGGAAATAATATTTTCTAGAAGAATAACAACCGGTATGAACTATAGGTCGTGTACATCTTTTTGGACCTATTGAAGTCCATTTATATAAAGTTAGTTTATATATTAAAAAGGAGACATATTTAGAGATTGTGTGTTGTCTTTTCTCTTCCATCTTGTGATTCTTTATAGCTCATGCTTTAACTCGGGTTGGTAGGCACCGTCACTTAGTACTATTGTCTAAGTATATAAAGTAGAGTTTGACCAAAAATAGCTAGTTTTTTCAAGTCTTTTCTTTTCTTCTTTTCTCTTTAGAGTCTAGAGCTCATGCTCTTATCTCATCTCCATGTCTTGCAATTTGTTGTGAGCTTCTGAGGGCTTTAGTTGTTTCTACTTTTAAGGCTAATTTGCTATTAGTCTTTAACGCTTAAGAATAACTAATTACAAGTGATGACTAGCATCTTTTGGTGGACTCTTGCTCGGTGGATGTTGTAGAGAGCCTCTACTTTGATTCTTTTATCTCACTTCATCGACTTTCAATCTCCCAAGAAAATCAAAGTCTTCAAAGGTTGTAATATTTTCTTTTTGTGGTTGATTTTAACCCTTCCATGATTAAAAAAAATGATCTTTAGTGGGTATAAAATTGTTTTAATGTTATTCAAGTTTTAATGTTTCTTGCTAAACTTTTATTTTATTATAAACTATTTTGAATAAAACCAAACAATTGGTATTAGAGCCATTTTTGCAAGCTTGGTTAGATTATTTAATTATTTGGTATAATCGTTTTTTTGGAAAACATGCATGATTTTCCTTTATAAGAAAATTTCAAACATATTTTCTGTGACAACTTTAAAATGTTTATAATTGTTATTTATTACGACTAGAAGTTTACATGCATCTTTTAGTCATAAAAGTTGTCTTAGAAAAACAAAGAGTTGTTATATATATATATATATATATATATATATATACACACACACACACACACACGCACGCACACACTAGTAGGGTACCCACGCAATGTAACGGGCGGCCAATAGTTTCATACTGACGATTAGTATTTTTTTCCGGACAATGCATAGTTTGCTTTCGACCTATTTTGAGCAGTTTTGACTGCACTCTTTCATAGTGGTTTTTGCGATCCGATAATTTTTAAGCGTATTGTTTTTAGTTGAGTTTCGTGCTAGCGATGTTTGGTCTAGCGGTCATTTCTGTTAGCTTTTTCCTTTAAATTTAAGTTTTTTCGTTTTATTTCCATTTTTATGTAATTTGATGTTCATGTTTTCATTTGATCTAATCATGCTAAATTATCTTGGTCAATTTTGTCAAGACTAAAACTTTTTTAGCCAAGACACTATTGAATATCATATTTAACTTAATTTAATGTTGATTTGTAGTTGTTATCGATAATTTTATAACGATGTTACAAATTAAATATAAATTAAGTAAAAACAAAACATATAATATAAAAGTAAATAACCTGCTAAACAAATTATATATATATATATATATATATATATATATATATATATATTATAAAACATATTAGTCATATCTTGAATTTTAAGAGTTATAAGATACAAAGTTTTATGTATAAATCAATTATGCATAAATAAATCATTAATACTTGCCAAAAATTTTAAAAATTGAATTAGGGAAGGTTATTAAGAAATTATTTGGAGCAAAATGATAATTTTGAAATATTAAATTCATGTATATAAATTAATTTACATTTCTTAAACTAGACACGAGTATTAATCTATTTACATCAAATGTATAAACAAACAATATAAATATAAAGTCAAAACATAAATATTTTATTTAAAAGTGGTAATTTTTTATTACATTATACTAATAATAAAATCTAATAATTATTTTCTCATAATGAAAGTATTCGCCAAAAGAGTTATTTATCGTCACCATTTTGCGCGGGCACACATCTAATGTGTGTGTGTGTGTCCGCACGCGTGTGTGTGTGTATATATATATATATATATATATATATATATATATATATATGTTCAAATGAGAACAATTTATATTTTAAGAACAAATGAGAATAAAATTGTCTCCAATGTGGCAATTTTGTAAATAACTGAAAATTAAGATTTAAGATGATGGGTTAAAAAAAGACACAATTATATTGTAGTAATATACCCACTCACTCTACCTGTGTCGTTTATATCGTCTAATTTTCACGTCGGACCACCGCCGAGACCACCAGACCTCCGACGAACCACCGTTTTTGATTTCATCCCAACGACAAGGAGCTTATCGTTCACTATTTCTGCCATAAGTCCCAATCGACAACATAATTCATTGGTTTCTCTCGAAGCGCACGAGAATCCCTAAATCATCATGAGTTTACTATCGCTTCATCTGGATTAGAGTATAAAGGTCGATTGAACCATGTATGTTTATTACTTGATGAAATGGTTTGATTTTGTTCGAATTAAGAATAAAACTATAATGAACTGGTTTGATTTATTCAAATTGCATAAATTAATGCCTGTGTTAAGTGATTCTTGTTGTTATTGTTGCTTCATTACTCTTTCATTTCAGGTATTTAACTTCTATCATGTTTTAAGTAAATTCATAGACATTGTGACGACTTATAGATTTTTTATGAACACCAAGTGTCCGATGAAATGCCTAAATGAAAAAACCTCCACAAATAAATCAAGAATAAGGTGGTGTATTCATTGTTGCAGTCTGTATGTGCTTGTCGATGGCTTTTGCTGAAATAGCATCATTTTGATGTATGTGTTTAATTTGTCTATGTTTTTTTTTACTTTTTTTACTGGACTTTATTTCCCCAAACAGATTCAACAACTTGAATGTTTGGTTGTTGAGATTATAAACTGAATTTTAAATTCTTGTATAGTTTCCCCAAACATATTTTGATGTCTCTGTTTAATTTGCCTCTGTGTAGGACTCGTTTTTCCTTCCAAGAGGTGACTTAAAGAGCTTAATGGGTTAAGTTGGCAACTTAGCCCTAATAAGTGTAAAAGTGGATTTTTATGTAAAAATCCTTAACTTTGAGCCCTCATTAAGCCAAGCATTAAGTCCCTCAGGTTAAATTGAATTCCACATCTAAATAGCCTAATAAGTAACCAAGAATCATATAAAAAGTGATAAACTTAAGGCTTAACCATTAAGTCCTTAATAGAACACCAAAAGTTATTTAAAAGCTATTATGATCAATTTTCCCAAATCTATCGTCCAACTTCTAAAATCCGTGCAAGTCAATAAGAACACCAAAAAATCATGAGACTTAGTTTTTTGGAGATCTTAGTGTGTCTAGTTTCTTCAAACTTTGAATCACGTTTCGAAATTCCAACTCTTTGAGAGGTAAAATTGGAAATCTTCTCATATTGGTCTATGTTGTCACAAATTTCATGCATTGTCTTCAAAATATCATAATAAATTCATCAGAACTCCAAATGCAAAAATTCCAAATCCTATAGTTAGATATGGATGTATAGTTTCCTACATATAAAGCGACTGATGTAATTCTTAGTATATTTGTGCAATTTATTCCAAGAGTTTTGAGTGGTACAGAAAGTGACAGCTTAAAGTTACTAACTTGTAAATTTAATATAAAATCAACCAAAAATCAGTAGAAAGAGATCTTTATATTTCTAAAAAGATAAAAGGGGGAAATTTACCACAATATTTTATCGAAATTTAAAAATGGGTTGGAAGGTAAGAAAATAGATCCCAAACAAAGCACTACAATTAAAGAGAAAATAAGGAAATATGTACATAAGTTTTATAAGAGTAATACAACAAAGCACAAGCTAAATAATGTTATAATTGTTGTTTAGGTTCTCGGAAAGGAAAGGATCCATCTAGCTCACGCTAGATGTTTTTCAAGTTCAAGGAGGTGAGTTACACTAACTCTCCTATTATGTAGGCATTACTTGTTTTATGTTATTATTCACGTATACCTTAATCCGGTAGAGTGAACTAGGAAAGGCAAAAAGTAGTTTGTTCTCTAGTGAGACAAGCAGACAAGATTCATTTTTCATATTATCCATTCATTAATTGTTCTCGTGTATTAAATCACATGTGATTATATAGTCTAATCACATATGACTTATATGTACAAGTTCTTTTTTGTGTTTTCGGTCCAATAGTTGTTCTTTGTCCATATCAATCGTAAGTGATTAAATACATAAAATGACATGATTAAATACATGATAACAACTATTGAATTGAGAACGTGAATTTAAAAATTATTTACATAAATCATATGTGATGATATATGTATAATCACATGTGATTAAATACACAAGAACAAATATTGAATCGAGAACACGAAAATGAATATTATCCACATAAATAATATGTGATTAGATACATATAATAACATGTGATTATATGTATTTAATCAAATATGGTTTATGTGGCTAAGATTCATTTTCACATTCTCCATTCAATAATTGTTTTTTCCACTTTAATCATATGTGATTAAATACATTTAATCAAATATGATTATATATTTCTAATCACATATGACTTTATTTGAAAAATAAAAGAATCTTGTCTACATAAATCATATGTGATTAAGTACATATAATCACATGTGATTATATGTATTTAATCACATATTATTTATGTGGACAATATTCATTTTTGTGCTTTTAATTCAATAGCTGGTCTCATGTATTTAATCACATATCATTTATACGAAAAAGATTTGTTTCCACGTTCTTGATTCAATAAATCATATGTGATGAAATATATATATAATCACATGTAATTCTATACATGAGAACAACTATTGAATCAAGAACATTAAAACAAACATGTGTTCATATTAATCATATGTGATTAAATACTTATAATCACACATGATTAAATATATGAGAAAAATTATTGAAATGGAAACTCAAAAATGAATATTGTTCATATAAATCATATGTGATTGGATACATATAATCACATGTGATTATATGTATCTAATCACATATGATTAAAGTTGACAAAAAAACAATTATTGAATCGAGAACGCGATAATGACATTTGTGATTAAATATATCTAATCGTATTTGATTAAATATTTCTAATCACATGTGATTATATGTATCTAATCACGTAAGATATATATATATATATATATATATATATATATATAGACAAAAAGGAATATTTTCCACATAAATCATATGTGATTAGATATACATAATCACATGTGATTATATACACATAACCATAGGTGGTGGTGATGGTGTGTAGTGATGTTTAGTGGTGGTAGGTGGTAGGTGGTGGTGGTGGTGGGGATGACATGTGGGGTGGTGGCTGGTAGTAGGGATAGTGATTATAGTGGGTGACAGGTGGCGACAACGGGTAGTGGTGATGAGTGGTGGAGACGGGTGATAGTAAATGGTGGTGTTGGTAGGTGAATGGTGGTGGTTGGTGGT
This sequence comes from Lactuca serriola, assembly GCF_051521515.1. Classification (NCBI taxonomy): domain Eukaryota; kingdom Viridiplantae; phylum Streptophyta; class Magnoliopsida; order Asterales; family Asteraceae; genus Lactuca; species Lactuca serriola. The sequence goes on from NC_136409.1 coordinate 77,569,294, forward strand.
AGGGGTGGTGGTGACGGGTGATGATGGTGTATGGTGGTTTTGGTGGGTGATGGGTGGGGTGGTGGTGGCAGGTGGTTCTGATGGGTGGTGGTGGTGGCAGGTGGTTGGTTGTAGTTAATGGTTTTAGTGGGTGGTGATGATGTGTGGCAGTAGTGGGTGGTAGGTAGTGGTGATGGGTGGTGGAGGCGGGTGGTGGTTGTGGGTGGTGGGTGTTGGCCATAATGGTGGGTGGTAGTGATGGGTGGTGGAGGTTGGTTGGTAGTGGTTGTAGTGGGTGTTGAGGGTGAATGGGTGATGGGTGGGGGTGATGGTGATGGTGGAAAGTGGTGGTGATGGGTAGTGGTGGTCAGTGGTGATGGGTAGTGGAGACGGGTGGTTGTGATGGACGGTAGTGACGAGTGATGGTGATCGGTGGTGGGTGGTGGTTGGTGGTAGTGGCAGGTGGTGGTCATAGTGGTGGGTGGGTGGTAGTGTTGGGTGGTGGTGGTCGGTGGGTGGTCGTTGTGATGGGTGGTGGTGGTAGGTGGTGGTGATGGTGGTGGGTGGGGTTGGTGGTGGTGATGGGTGGTGATTTTCATGGGTGGTTGGTGGGGGTGGTGGAGGTGGGTAGTGGTGATGGGTGGTGATTTTCATGGGTGGTTGGTGGGGGTGGTAGTGATGGGTGGTGGAGGTGGGTGGTGGTGATGGGTAGTGGTGGTGGATGATATTATTTGGGCGGTGAGTGGTGTTGGTTAGAGAGTTTTTTTTTTTAATTTTTTTACTTATTTTTTTATTTATATTAATATTATTTGATGATTTTAATTAAAAAAAACCGTGTGGTCCAAATTTGTTTTCAAATGTTATCGCGATAAAAAAATGTTTTCGATTGAACACTCCTCTTATATATATATATATATATATATATATATATATATATATATATATATATATATCTGTGTGTATGTGTTTGTGTGTGTGTGTTGTGATATTGCTCTTCAGGGAATTGATCGTTTATTGACGAGTTGGTCTTGGAGGTTTACCTGAGAACACAACTCAAAAGAGTCGTTAAAGGACGACGGGGGTTCTCCCTGGACGTCACTCTGACGATCAAGTTATCTTTATTTCTGAGAGAGATTCAGGTAAAATTGTATAGGGAAGAAGATGATGCCCTTCCTTGGACAGGAAGGGATCCTTTTATACCTGTTGCTAACGTAATTGGGTGACTCTCCCCATGTGGGAGTGAGACGTGGCACTTTCCTACTGGGAAAAGTACGTTCATGCCGTCTAACAACCAGGTAACGTCCGTTTTAGGCGTCATCAGGCTCTTTGTCATGACCTGATTGGTCATGAGAGAATGAGAGGATCATGAGGAATATTCTTCCTCGTGGGGAAGTGAGTTGTCATCCTGGAATTGGCCTATCTGGGCTAAGACCGAGACACGGCCAAGGCCCTGGCAAGATAACGTCCCGTCAGTGCTTTCCGTAAGATTTAATGTGGTCGCATACGGTAACGTTAACAAGTCCCTTCGGCTAGTAGGCTTCTGCATGGGGGACGTAGCAGGGGTGTTCTGGTCTAGTCATAGACACGTGGCGGACTGCTATTACTAGTCTGTGCGGTTAACAAGACGGAGTTGCCGTTGTTCGGCGGTTTCATCATGAGACGGTTCATTGCTTTTTTTTTGTAGCATTTAAACCCTTGTTTCTCCATGCATTTCATCCTCACTCTCTTCCTTCCTCATTTTGCTTCTTTGCTCTAAAGAACCCTTTCGATCGTTCCTTGCATTCTTTCATGGCTGTCGCTCGTCCTTTTGGAAGGGAACTCACTGTTGAGGAATGGGAATCCTTCCAATTCTGGTTTGAGTTTGTCCCTGAACATGGGGTTCAAACACCTCTCCCTGATGCATCGCTCTATAGTCCCCAAGAGGGCAAACTCGACATTCTGATTGCTTTGTTTTAGGCGGGTCTACGCTTACCCACTACAGACTTTTTCAACCTGATCATTCGTGAATACGGGTTTTTTGTGAGGGAATTGACCCCAATCGCCATAAACAAGATTGTGGGCTTTGAGCTTCTCTATCGTGCCCTAGGTTACTAGCCAACTGTCCCGACGTTCGAACACTTTTTCAATGCTTCCACCCAATCTTGGACTCGAACCTTTTCTCGCCGACGAGGAGTCCTTACCCTCATCCATGATAAAAAAAAAATCCAAAAAGAATTGGCAGGATAAGTTTTTGTGGGTGAACAGTGACCTTGTGGTGCTTAGCTATCCTAAGACCAAGGTGTATGTAAATCGTGCTCCAATTCTCTTTGGTGCCGACAAAGAGTTGGCAGATGCCCTAAAGAAGGTTAGCATATATGGTGAGGATTGACTCGACTGCTTCTTGGCTGCTGCTGGGATGAGCGCCGCTTGGAGGGCTTATGGGAAAATGCCATAATTTTTTTTGTCGAGAGAGAAGGTATGATGCTTATTCTTCTTCTTTCCCTTGCCCCCCCCCCCCCCCTTTTTACTCGACAAAGTTCTTTGAAATCGATAATTTTGTTAACCGTTGTTACCTTTGTTTTTTTTTTTCAGGTGTGGAGGAGATTATCTCCTTAGAGAGAGCTCTACAAGGTTTATTTGACGGTAATCTTGAGTGCTGCAACATCGACCTTGTAGAGACTCTCCCGCCACCTGTTTCCGGTCGGGGTATCGGGCTATATCTGAGTCTACAGTGGGTTCAGAAGATGTTGGTGGCGTTGGTGAGGAGCCGTATCTTCAGGACGTCGTTGTTACCGGTGCTTCTTAGAAGGATCCTGTCTGTTCCGGGTCCCCAAGAAGTCTTTGACGTGTCACGAGGCGATTCGCTTTGCTGGAAACCTCTTTCGGCGGTAGCGTTGAGACGGCTAGCACCGAGCCCCCGCTTCGCAAGAAACGTAACTTGAGTTTCTTGCTAAGGGGTTCCCAAGGTTCCACCAGTGTCCCTGATGAAAGTTCTTCGAAACTGCTGGAGAGGGCACACAATAGGGCGACTGAACTTCCCGGTAATAAAGAGAAGAAAACTACCGATGTGACTAACCCTGACCCTGCTGATGAGAGAGCCATGACGAAGGCTGGATATGTGCCTTCTCGTGGTCATGTGTCAACTTTTCCTGGTAAAACGGGAGCTATCCCTCCTCCTTTAGGGTCTCACTCGGGAATCTATAGGCCGTCCTGGAGCTTAACCCCTAAAGACCTTGTATCCGACCATGACACTGATCTTGAGCGGTGTCAGCATGCATTTCTGCCCGCCACAACTGAAGCTTTGACCGTTCTGGCCGATGAGTACATGGTCGGTGGTCTTCGTTATGCCACCGCCCAAGTTTCGTCTTACTTGGTATCGGCTGCCGAGCGAATTTCCGACATAGAGGCTATCCAGTCCTATTCGGACAAGATGAGCGTTGAATGTGCGGAGTTGAACGCTCAGGTGACAAAGATGGAGGCTGATAAGCGCAAATGGGAGGCCCAACAAGAGCTTGGGTTGTGCGAGAAGGCGATCTGGGAAGAACATGTGGCAAGGTTGGATGGGGAAGTGAAGCTCTTAACTGGTCGTGTAGGAGCCCTGACCTTGGAGAACACTGGCTTGAGCGAACGAACAGCAGAGCTGGAGGCAGACCTGGTTGGGGAAAGCGTTGCGAGGGGTGTGTTGGAGAAGGACATTGTATGGATCCTTCGTTATGGGCTCTGTTGGATTGTGGACAAGGTGATCGAAAGCCCCCACTTCCTCAAGGGCTTGGTGCACGTGCAGGCTGCTTACGTGGCAACGGGTATGGAGCAGGGGAAGGGAGCTTTGAGAGAGCTGGTGGTTGTTGGGAAGTTCGACCCATAAGTGGAGGTGGATTTTGCCACCAAGACTCGGGAAATAGATGATGCCATTGCTACGTTCACGGAGACATATTTTGCTGGATATCTTCGTCTTGACGACATAGATTTGGTTGGGCTCCGTGTTCTCTGCCAGGATGCTCAAAGTGATGAGTCGGGTCCTGGCCCAAGCTCTCCATCTGGTGATGGTACTGATGGGTTTTGAACACTACAACATTCCTATGGTGTACATACAACCCTAATGCTTTGGATCTAGATTTTTCTCAACTTATACACACAATTAAATTATCCAAAGCATAAACCCTAATCTAGCATGCTATATTCGAAATTCATAACTAAAACAAAGTTAGATGAATACCTTTTCCTTGTAGCTTGCTTGATCTTGACCTTCAAGAGCTTAGTGCCTCAATTGTTGCACTCTAATGAATCACAAATACCAAGTAGCAATTGGAAGAATACGAGATAGAGGGTGAGGCTCTAAAAATCAGCTAGGGTATTCTCTAAGAAGCAGTGGCCAGTTTTAAGGAGTTGGGGGTTCCTTTTATAGTTGAGGCTGCTTAGGATTATCTACGGGAAACCCTAAATCCCTTGCTTTGACCTTAAGCAACCTATGCATCCCCATAAGGAAGCCTTGGATGAAATTCTATGGGCTCCTCATAGATTTTCGTCCATCCTATCCTAATAGGATCCATTAGCCCAAACTACAACTATTACTAATTTACATAATCAGTCCACGTTAATCAGTCTTTTTTTATAACCAAATTAATTCCAAATTAATTTCTTATCAATACTAATTAAATAATATGATTTCTCAATTAATATATTATTCTTATAATATATTAATAAATCACAATTAACCTCTTTCTCCATAATTTATCCTATCAAATTGCTATGGTGAAGGCAACCCAAAAGGACAATGCTACTATCGGGTCAAGTACATACCAATTATAGTTATGGGCTTAGACACCTAATCCAACAGTCTCACACTTGGATAAGTCTAATAACTATAATTGCAAGTACGACTACAAAATTTGATTAGCAATCGTAGCTCTCAAAAGCTGTTGTCGAACTCTGACCTAGTCAATGACGTGTCCTTTAGATAAGGGATCATATAATCCTCCATTCTCAAGATATCGTCTGGACAAAGACATGGAATAAAGTCATACTCATTGTCCAACAGTTTGTTTCCCGATTTTTGATTTGTTTGACGTAGAACTTAATTGAACACATCAATTTAGTCCTGACCAGGCCAGACACATAAGTCAACACAAAATCATCGAGGGGCCCAAGATATCGCTTTTACCCTCTTAGGATAAAAGGAACATATAAACTTCGAATTATATGCTTGTACTATTTACTCATCAAGTCATACACAACATCACGTTTTATAACATCAAGTTAATGATTCGTTTACGCATTGTCAATGTACAACCAACTTGTAAACAACAAATCATATATCTTGGTTTAAAGATTCTATGATATTATCGTCTCACAATCACTCATGATAAATTCCATGAAGTGATTCATGTGAGGGTAGGTTTAATCCCATACTCAAATCCTATTTCAGGAGTACTCATGAACATTGTAACAAATCTTTGCTATGTCTAAGCACTTAGACAATCTACAAACCATTTCATGACAACCTAGCCTCATAACTTACTTCCAAAGTATGATCGGTTGTGGATAATTTGAAAAATCTAATTATTCTGGAAGTAAAACATGCAAAAGTGAAATAGTACTAAACAATTGACACAAGATAGTAGACTTTACTCATAAATAAATCTCCATTACTTAATCATCAATTGTAAATTACATTTTATCTATTACAAGTTTCCAAATACCTATCTAATCACTAAAACTAATATCGTCCTTCAGACCAATGCTCCTCACATGCTGTAAATGCTTAACCCTACTTAGACCCTTCGTAAGGGGATTCGCAGGATTCTCTTCTGACGATACCCTTTTGACTACGAGGAGTTCCTCTTCTACCCGATGTCTGATGAAGTGGTATTTTCTGTCGATGTTCCTGGATCTACCATGATTCATTGGTTCCTTAGTCAAGGCAACAGCTCCTTCGTTATCGTAGAAAATCTCCATAGGCTCTTTTATGGCTGGTATAATTCCGAGGTCTCCAATGAAGTTCTTCAACCATATTGCCTCCTTTGATGCTTCGCTCGCTGCTATATACTTTGATTCGCACGTTGTATCAACCACATTCTCCTGCTTGGAACTTTTCCAAGTAACTGCTCCTCCAATCAGGGTAAACACCCAGCCTGCGAGCGGAAGTTATCTCTGTCAGTCTGAAAGCTGACATCATTATACCCTGTCACTCTCAAGTCTTTACTTCCACCAAGTACGAGGACCAAGTCCTTCTTCCTTCATAGATACTTAAGAATGTTCTTTACTGCTGTCTAGTGAGCTCTACCAAGGTTCCCTTGATATCGGCTAACTATGCTCAAAGCAAAATCCACATCAGGGTGAGTACATGTCATAACGTACATGATTGAGCCAACGGCGGAAGCATATGGTACTCGACTCATTTCTGCTATCTCTGCACCAGTACTCGGACTTTGAGTCTTACTTAACTTGGTATTGCTGTGGATCGGTAACCCCCGTTTCTTGGAATTCTCCATGTTGAAACGTTTTAACACTTTATCCAAGTAAGTACTTTGATTAAGTCCTATTAGTCTTTTACTCCTATTTCTCAAGATCCTTATCCCTAGAATATAAGCAGCATCTCCTAGATCCTTCATAGCGAAACACTTCCCAAGCCGGGGCTTAACTTCCTGCAAGGTTGGGACGTCGTTTCCTATGAGTATTATGTCATCTACATACAATACTAGGAAGCTAACTATACTCCCACTAGCTTTGACATATACGCATGACTCATCCTAGCTTCTCGAAAATCCAAACTCTTTGACTTTCTCATCCAAACAAAAATTCCATTTGCAAGACGCTTGTTTCAATCCATAGATGGATTTTTTAAGCTTGCACTCTATTCGGATACTTTGCATCTAAAAAACCTTCTAGCTGACACATGTAAACATATTCAACCAACTTCCCATTAAGGAAAGTTATGCAATAGATAAGTCAACTAGTGCACTCCATCCGCTATATTTCATAGTCATGAAACGCAGCTATGACCCGCATAACCCTTATAGATTTGATCTTGGCCACTAGAGAGAAGATCTCATCATATTCAACTCCCGGAGTTTGAGTAAAGCCCTTCGCAACCAATCGTTCCTTGAACGTGTGTACATTCCCATCCATGTCGGTCTTCTTCTTGAAGATCAATTTGCACCCGACCGTCTTACGACCCAGTACATTGTCAACCAAGTTTCAAACTTGATTGTCATACATGGACTGAATCTCGCTGTCCATTACCTCTTTCCACTTTGTAGACTCGGGGCCTGCCATGGCTTCCTTATAGTTTTTAGGTTCATCTAAATTTATCAGTGTATTATTACCGGTAAACGTATCACCTTCAGTTGTTATATGGAAACCATATAACACAGGTGGAACACTAACTCTACTAGAACATCTTAGAGGTAAGGACTCGTCAATGGGTTAAATAAGAACTTCTTCCTCATGTTGAGCGCTAGTGTTAGAGGTTCCTTCATCTCTTGATTCTTGAAGCTCTTCAAGATCAATTTGCCTCCCAATGTGCTCTTGGCATATGAACTCCCTCTCACAAAAAACCCTTCTCCTTGCTATGAAGACCACATTATCACTAGGTATGTATAAAAGATATCCAAAAGATTTATGCGGGTAGCCGATGAAAATACATCGCTCACTACGAGGTTTAAGCTTGTCGTGAGTCTCTCGTCTTACGGAAGCCTTGCAACCCCAAACCTTGATATGTGCCAATGAGGGAACCTTCCCTGTCCACATCTCGTGAGGTGTTTTGGCAACATTCTTAGTTGGGAATAGATTAAGGTTATGGGCGGTAGGCTCTAAGGCATACCCCCAAAACTAGATAGGTAATGAAGCTCGACTCATCATGGAACAAACCATGTCCAAAAAGGTTCGATTGTGCCTCTCAGCTACACTATTTAGCTGTGGTGTCCTAGGTGGCGTCAAGTGTGAAACAATTACACATTCCTTAAGATAGTCTTGGAACGCGATACTAAGATACTCACCACCTCGATCGGATCAGAGCATATTCATCTTCCTGTCCAATTGATTTTCCACTTCTTACTTAAATTCTTTGAACTTTTTGAAGGTTTCCGACTAGTGCTTGATTAAGTAGATATACCCATATCTGCTATAATCGTCGGTAAAACTTACATAGAAGTGGTTAGCATCCCTTATGGTGGATCTGAAAGGCCTACACACATCGGTGTGTATGAGATCCAACATTCCCTCACCTCTTTCATATTTACCAATGAAAGGTGATTTAGTCATCTTTCCAAGCGAACAAGACTCACATGTGTCATCCGTCTTTATGTCAAATGACTCCAAGACTCCATCCTTTTGGAGTTGGGCCATGTGTTTCTTGTTGACATGTCCAAGACGACAATGCCACAAGCATGCCTTGTCCAAACCATTGGACGAATCAATATGCAACAAATTATTTCCTAAGTTGTCAACAATCATCACAGTTTCATATATACCATTACAAGACAATCCTTCAAAATAAAGAGTACCATTATAGAAAGCATTAATAGAACCAACTTCATTATTAAATGAAAATCTAAAACCTTGTCTATACAAACCATGAAAATAAATAATATTCCTTGTCATTCTGACGAGTAGCAACAATTGTTCAAATCTAATCCTAACCCACTATTAAGCATTAAAGAATAAACTCCAATCATGGTGACAGGCGAAACTTTCCTATTCCCCATGATCAAGTTCATCTTCCCATGCTCCACATCACTACTTCTTCTTAGACCCTGCAAATCAGAACAAATGTGAAAACCACATCCTGTATCAAGGACCCAAGAACTAGCATGTGACGAGTTATTAGATTGAATGGTGTAAATACCTGCGAAGTTGGGTTTATCTTTCCATCCTTGATGTCTTGCAGATACTTCAGGAATCTTCGTTTTTAATTCCCTTTGTCATGATAGTAGAAGCACTCTGCATCCTTTGGAGTAGATGAAGGAGCAATAGAACCACCTTTGGATCCACTTGAAGAAGTTCCATCATGAGACTTTCCCTTATGGCTCTTAGAGGGAGCTTTCCTTTTCTTCCCCTTCCCATGTCCAATTGCCAAGACAGGGGCAATAGCAGTAGGATTTGACATGACAACTTTGACTTTCAATCCATTTTCAGTACTTCTTAACAACCCTTGAAGTTTGCTCAAGGTCACCTCTTCCTTATTCATATGATAAGTCATCTTGAACGGTTCATAACAAGGAGGTAAAGAGTGGATGATAATATCAATGGCCATCTCCTCATCAAAGTTGACATTCAACTTGAGCAAACGATCTGTATATCTCTGCATTCTTTGCAAGTGGCTCGTGATGAACTCTCCACCTTCATTTTAGTTGTTATTAACGAGGAAACAATCTCATACCTTTCTTGAGGTGCGCTTTCATGGTACTTTTCCATCAAGTCTTGTCACATGTCATAAGGCCAGTAGTCCTCGTAAAACTTTTGTAGCCCGAGAGTCATAGTGACCACCATAATACATGAAACCTTTGTCGCCTCTTTGCATTTGGACCTATAATTGGTTATCTCTTCGAGAGTAGCAGTAGTTTCATTGATCTTGACGAGTTCTTTTTCGAGAATCTCTTCCTTGTCCTTTTACCTTAGGGCCATTCGGATGTTGTGGATCCAATCATTGAAATTAGACCCATCGAAAGTGACCCTCCCACAAATGCCCAAGAAAGAGAGTGGGTTCAAGGAGTTGGCGTTGTTGTTGTTGGAGGAGTTTGAGCCTACCATATGAAAAAGAAAAAGAAAAAAGTTTATATTAGATAAAGAAACCTTAATATAACACCCAAATGAAATATTAAGTCTAAGATCCAACATAATAACTCAGAATTCGGAAGAAGATGTCGTAATCCAATTGTAAAACTATTATGAAGGTATGTAAATGACGATTTACCAATTCCACCACGAAAAATGAAATGAAGAATTAAGTTTTAAATGAAATGAAATTACTAGATTCTTTTGAGATTCATTGGACCTTTCAATGGCATGTTTAATCTTGATTATGCCTTTCAAGTTTGTGACTGGGATACCGAGGATCACAAACAAGGTGTGAATAACTATGCAAATATGCTCAGTACTGTGACAACCCGAAATTTATTCCGTCATTTTAACCCCTTTTCGGTTAATAAGCCTCGTTTTATTTAACTGTCCGTTAACTTTTGGACTGGTTAATTAATTTGGGACTTTTTAAATGACTTAGTAAGGGTTGAAACAAATTAGAAACACCCTCATTAATCCCTTAAAAATTTTTAGTTTCAACCAAGTAAAAATACGACCACTAAATCAGGTGCGACCAAAAGCCCCGTTTAACGACAGTATCGGGTAGATTTTCACTGAGCCTCAACTCAAGCCACTATATAAAGGGGAGTGGACTTCATTTCCACCATTTTCACTCACTCACTACACTCTTTCTCTACAACTTATTTTTGAGCCAAAAACGCCCGTTTCGAGCCCCAAACGAGTAAGCAATCTACCCTAACTTGTTGTATAGCTTAACTATCATGCATATTCATGTTTAAGAAATCAAATAGGGGCAAGAGTAGGTGTTTACGACCCAAGAACACTCTTGGACCGTGAACACCCCTAAATGGGGTTTTTAAGCCACAAAACCCCTCCAAATTACCCCTAAGGCTTAGATATGACTTGTGGACTTACACATTCGGACTTAGAACACCTTGAACTAAAATCTTGGGGAGTAAACTTGAATTTACTGCCCAAGAACATGCTTGTGCCGTAAACTCCTCTTCATGGGGAGTAAACTCGAGTTCAAGTGTTAGAAATGCCCTCAAACACCTCCTATGGCCTTGGAAAAATGTCTAGAAGCAATCCCATTGATGTAAATGCTTTAAACATTAAAGAAACCAAGGAAATAGGAGTTTACGGCCGTAAACCCCCCCTAGGAAAGGTCCATGGGCTGTAAACTCCTAAAAGGTGCCCAAATGATCCCCTAAACCCCCCATTTGACTTGGAAAAATGCATAGGATTTTATTCTCTATCATTTAAGTCCTTAAAACACCAAAAGTTTATGCACATAGGAGCTTACGACCGTAAACTCCTTGTTTAGGGCCGTAAACTCCTTAAATGGTCCATTTGATGCCTTAAATCCATTCATACACCTTTATATTTGGACCTAGCAAAATTCCACAAGTGATATAAGACATTTTGGCACCCTAGAACACCCTCACCATGAGTTTACGGCCGTAAACTCATGGGGAGTTAGTCCCAGGCTCGTGAACTCTATAAAGAGTTTACTCTTGAAGAGTAAACTCCCTATCTAAGCCATTCACACCCTTAAATGTTACCCGGTACACTCGAAGCACTTAACCAAAGTGTTTTCCGCACTTTAGGATGCGTATACGTGATTAATTAGTATTATATTTACTAGTTGTATGTAAACATATATTATCATATGTGAATAGGTCACTAAGTGTGTTCAAGTCTTTACTTGACACCGAGCACCCAACCGGCACCTTCGTCGAATCCACTTACATCAGGTGAGTTCATACCCCTGAATTAACCTTTTAAATGTTTTTACATGCTTTTATGGGGGGGGGATACAAGTTAAACATGCCAGTTATCATATCAATCACATGTGATTGATAACCCGCATGCACAAGGATTTATTACACTGTCAACTGTTTTTACCAAGTATGATACTGTAAATGGTCTTCCAAAACATCTTTACTTGTACAAAGCTTTTCTCAAATTGTTTCTCACGCTATATGTTTTACTTAAAATCCTGTTACGGCAATATGTTAAACAAAGGATTTCTTTACCCAAAACGTTCTATCAAAGTTTCATTCAAAACTTGTTTATGAAAGGTTTCCAAAGAATTTCTAAAGGTTTTCAAACTTATTTTATAAAAGAATACCAAATCGTGATTTTCTTAAGTATAAAGGTTTTCCAAAGTTTTCACCGAAGTTTTCTTCCATGTTTTATACTCCTACTTCGTTAGATTCTATTGCCTTGTTATACTTCTACTTAGTTAAATGCTACTACTTTGTTAACACTTTTACTTCGTGATACACTTTTACTTCACGATACACTCCTACTTCACGATACGCTCCTACTTCACGATACGCACTTCTACTTTGTTAAAAACTTAAACTTTGTTAAATGCTTCTACTTAGTTAAATGTATGCCTGTGCTTGTATAAGTTATATAAATAATGTTTAAAGGACTTAGGAAGGCTAGTTCGCCCTATTTCCTTTTCTTCGTTGAGATGTGGTCTGGTGGGATCGGATGTCCGTCCGAAGGTCGTTTGATCATTAGTTATATATTATGTATACAAGCATAGACATATAGGGTTACATTAGTCAGTTCAGTTGTGAGTCTCTATCATTAGTCCAGTATTTTACATAAGATCACACTATACGAGATACATCTTCAGTACACGGCCTTCTCCGTTGTCAAGTTGGTAACCAGAGTCTATCCTAGGGAGAGCGGACATTGTGTGTATAGATCTATACGGGATTGACACCCCCGCACCCTGACTGCTAGCTACAGTCCACGGCCTACCAAGTCAAGGGGTGACAAATGTCATACTTACACCGACGCTTGCAGGGCGTCAAGTTCTCTAGTGTCTATCAGTATGGTTACGAGTATCTCGGGGTTACCTTATAATTCATGGCCTTAAGGTAACGGGTTTTAACACTGTATTCACTGTTTTTAGACCTTGCTAGACGTATCATTCATTTGATACTGTCTGGGGTCTGTATTCACTGTTTTTAGACCTTGCTAGACGTATCATCCATTTGATACTGTCTGGGGTCTGGGTCTCTTTTCGTTAGACTGAGCCAGGCGTGTTGTTCATTCGATACTCTCCTGGAGCCTATGATTTCTTTTGCCTCAGACAACAGTATTTCCTGTTGAGGCCTATGTTATTTTCCCTAATACTTTTACTTGTAATATCCTCCTACTTTCTTTAAAGTCAAATACCGTATTTTGATAAGGATAATATTTTAGGGAAATTCTTCTTTAAAACATAACACTGTCGGGTCTTGGTAGAAGACCACTTTTAATTAGAAAATATAGGATTTTCTGGAAAGGACTCTAATACACCGTTGATTCTAAACTAATAATTTTATAAAGTTATTTGAATAAAATGACACTAAATACTTATGAACTCACCAGCATTTATAAAAATGCTGATACTCGCTTTCAAATAACTTGTATTCTCAGGTCAGCTTTAGACAGGTACATTCCAGGAGCTTTTGGATGAAGACAGTTTAGTACCAAGCTGCAACTATATTATTACTTGTATTACTTGATGTTTTCTATGTAATGTAAACCATGTAAAACTATTACTATTAATGCAATGGTTGTTGTACTTTGATTACTATACTGCATATGTTGTGATACTTGACATGACGTCATCCACCCCAGAACGTTTCCGCCGTTCCGGTTTTGGGGTGTGACAAGTACTCTCGATGTCATTTACTACCTAATCAATGTGTTGGTTAACCACACACGCTCCATTGATCTATGATAAACATCGAGCTAACCTTTTCCACCCATGTTAGTCCAAGTTAGTCTGTCGGTTAACTACACACGCTCCACTAACGAATTGGCAAGGTGCAAAGAGCAATTTCATGGAATAACATCATTTTCACATTTTTCCTAAAGTAACTAAGATTGGGAATTATGAAAACGTTTAGTTACTTTAGAATATTCATTATACTTATTAATGAGGAATTAGTTGTCCTATCTTACCCGTTCAGCTAACGACCCTCCTCTGGTCAAGAGTGTGGTGGGTAAGAGTGCATACCCAATGACGATCATTTTATAGGCCACTTCCTTAAACACTCGTTATAGACCATCTTCGTGAATGAAGCCTACTAATGGTAAGACTGACTTATCTTATACATATATATAAGTATTAAGCTTTTAATATTATAATAGTATAACAGTTGTATTTTAAACTTTTAAAACACTAGGGTTTTTAGAATTTAATATTTCAAAATTAAAACTTTTAATCAAATTTTAAAATCCAAAACTTGAGGGAAAATTTTGAAACTATTCCAAAACTTCTAAATCAAATCCTTCATAATAAATGACAATAATTTTGCCATATGTCACTCTCTCATTAACTTGAACACATGTCATTTTTTGGTATTTTTTAATAAATGTTTTTCTATTTGTCATTTTCTCGTGGTTTTTTATCTTTTCTTAATTAACACATCATATTTACACCTCAATTAATAATTGACTTAATTGAAAATAACCAATGAATTACAATATTACAACTCATATACTATTAATATGTTTCCTTTTAAATTCAAATTTTAAATTTAAAATTTTCAAATTTAAATAAATTTTAGTTTAAACCTTCATATATATATATATATATATATATATATATATATATATATATATATATATATAGTTTTATCCAATCCGCATAACATACGGGTCTCACAACTAGTTTTAAATAAATAAACTAATCATATAATGTAACATACATAAATTTTACACCAAATTTAAACTTTTTCGATCATAAGTAAAAATCAAATAGCATCGTTTACAAAAATGTTTTCAAATCAATATCAATAAGAGTGTCCCAAAATCATAACATAAGGATGAGGAGCGGTACTGTCACGCCTTCGCCTTGCCATGATCTCCTGAAGTACCAGAAACAATAAACTAAAAACTGTAAGCCCGAGGGCTTAGTGAGCTACCCCAAAAATACCAGTACCACACTGACAATACCATATCAGTAACAATCAATCAATCAACATGCATACTGGGCCATCAGGCTGACTGGACCGCCCTACTGGGCCTACAGTCTATCTGAATCTATCCCGAGCCTTCCGCATGAGTGGTCCGCCACGTGGGCCTGTAGTCTCCCCGGACCGCTCATAGGGTATGTTGGACTTCAACACAAAGCAGGACCGCCTCAACCCAACCAACAAGCAAATAACCATGTGCGAATAACTATCATATACTGGCATATACAAACATCAAACATATCTATCTCACTGATCATCAATCATAGAATTTTCTCGTAACTAGAGTACCGACCCAGCAGGTCACTTGTAGCACCTGGTTCCTGGTACGTAAATCTTATTTGAGTATTTCTCTTCTTTTAGCCTTGGACTCGGCGAGTCATAGGTCCGACTTGCCGAGTGGATGCGGGACCCGGGACATGTTTAAGTTGGCGACTCGGCGAGTCCATATCCTGGACTCGGCGAGTCACAGCTGTTGGATGAAACCCTAAGTTTCAGGGGTTTGCACCCCATTTAAATGACTTATCCGCCCCAACCTCGCCCCCATTCACCCTCAGAGCCCTGTATCTCTCTCTAGCCTTGCTTCCTTGTGAGTTTGAAGTGTTTTTGTGGTGTTCTTGAAGTTTTTGAGGGAAAAGAAGAGGGAATCAAGAAGAGGAGAAGGAGGCCAAGCATCTCTGTGTCATTCCAACGTTTCCCCTAAGGTATAGCTCGTTTCCCCTCTGTTTTTAAGCTTATTGTCCCTTATAGCTCCATTAAAGCCCTTTTTGAGCCATTTCCAAGATTATGTATGCTTGAGGGTTTGTAATAAGTCGATTGGCCTCTAGATCTAGGCAAGATTGAGCTCCAGGAGCTCAGATCTGTTAGCTTTATGGTCCCATGTTGCTTGTCCACCCTAGATCTACCCTTTTGAGGCATTTTGAGCCCTAAAATCCATATTGGTGAATATCTACACGTAAAGTTGGAAACTTTACGTGTGATTCGTGTCCTAGAAGTCCAGATCTGTGTATGGAATGGACTGGAATCGAGCAAATATGTGTATTTAGTGGGTGCATGGCAACGACTCAGCGAGTCGTTCATGTGACTCGGCGAGTCTGTTCGCGAGTCTCCAAGTTTGTCCCCTTTTCGTAGTGTCGAGTGAGCAGTGAGTCACGGGGTGTGACTTAGTGAGTCGGAAGCTGAACTCATCTATGGAGGTACTCGGCGAGTCATTGCCCTGACTCGGAGAGTTCAAGGCAATATCCTTAGATCAAGAACAGACTCGACGAGTTGTTCATACAACTCGGCGAGTCACAGCATAAGTGTTCTTCGGATGAAGATGGACTCGGCGAGTTGTTCATACAACTCGGCGAGTCTTAGCATAAGTGTTTTTCGGATGAAGATGAACTCGATGAGTTGTTCATACAACTCGGCGAGTAGGATGAAGGACTTGAATATCAGTTGAGAAGGTGACCTCGTCGAGTCGTCGCCTAACTCGACGAGTAGGAACGGGATTCAGGACAATCGTTTGGGTAGGGACTCGGCGAGTTGGAAAGCCAACTCGGCGAGTCGGGTCAACTGAAAGTTGACTCTGACTTTGTTTGATGACATAATCAGGGGTAAAATGGTCATTTTACCCAAAGGACAGTTAGTAGTGTTTGATTGAGTATGTTGTGGGAATTGCAGCCAGAGGATTTCCGGAGCAGCAGCAGCAACAACAGTAGACAGTCGATTCCCGATCAGATCACCAGCTACTTCGAGGTGAGTTACCTTCCAGTAGCGGTGGGTCTACGGCCACAATGCCGGCCCACCAGTAGGAGTCATATGTTAGAGGATTGTCTCTGTGATATCATCTAGTTGCTAGTATCTGATATGTTATATGCTAGCATGATATGTTATATGTGATAATAGTAGAGTTCGGTTGTTAGGACCGAAGGGTAGTCAGACACCCCAGAAATGTCTGACAGTACGTGATGATATGTTTGCATGCTGGCCTGTTATGTTATATGCGATAGTGGTAGTAGTAGGGGACTAGTCCCCGAGGATCGGTTGTTAGGACCGACGGGTAGTCAGCACCCCAAAATGGCTTGACATGGGTAGTCAGCACCCCAGAATGGCTTGACACGGGTAGTCGGCACCCCAGAATGGCCGTACCGGGTAGTCAGGCACCCCAGAATAGCCTGGCAGTATGCATATTATTTGTTTGTATGGTATGTGGTACGATGGGGGAACTCACTAAGCTTTGTGCTTACAGTTTATAGTTTTGGTTTCAGGTACCTCTTCATCTAAGGGGAAGGAGCCGGCGCGGTAGCGGCACATTATGCACACACACTGGTTTCCGCACTTACAAGATTCTCTGGGATTTATACTCTGATATTTGACGGTTGTATGATTTGGCTTTTAGACATGGTTTACGTTTTGTTATGGTTTGATCAAACAATGTTTTTTTTACTATTAATGTTTCTAAAGTAATGTTTTTAAAACGAAATTTTTGGTCTTAAATTTTGGGACATTACAAGTTGGTATCAGAGCCCTGGTTTGAGGGATTCGGACTCACCTTCGGGGGTGTCTGAACTCAAATCGAGGGATTAAAAGATTTCTAAAAGAAAATGTTTTCTAAAATTAAGGAAAAAGTTTAAGAAAGAACGAAGTGTGTGATGTGCGCGACCGGCCGAGCTCAAGTAAGTATTCCCCAAAGTACCCATACAAGTTTATGTTATGTTTATCAGCTTTTGTAGAACAGCATGCTAGAATAGGACTAAGGATCTAGGAATGATGCCTTATGTGCATACTTTATGTGTTCTGTTATATGAGAATTGTATGCTAGTATCAAGTAGACAACGGTAGGGTAGCCTGTTTAGGTTATGCCTGATAGTGCGAGTTTAGCGTTGTGTGCTAGTTCAGTTTCTCTCTATGAGAGCAGAGTTGCTTGAGGTTGTTTCTCTTGTCTGAATGCTGCTTGCTTCGTGCTATGTGGGGCTCTGAATAATGGGAATTAGCCACTAGGCGAATACGTCACGTCACATGTGATCAGGGTTGAATAATCTTAAAGTACCGGATTTGATCCTACTGCGCAGCTCTCGTTTGAGTCCAACCGTTGTAGGGATGAGTCGGGTACTCGAAGGATTATCTAAGCCTCGTCATGTGTGATGGTATTCGGGTAATGGCTAATTGGCATTACAAGGAGGTCTACAGCAGCTGAGGACTGGATCGAGTAGAGTCAGAGATTTCCCTAGGGCGAGCCTAGGATGAGTATAGTAGTGATCAACAATAGTGAAAGGGATCTGGTGGAGTCGAGGCAGTCCTTGAAGAAGGTACGGATAGATGTGGAAGGTAGTATGGGCCCATACTACTGAAAGCAGAGGATCCGTACCCGCACCAAGGAAGGCCAAGACAAGACCGGGGAACTTGTAAGTAGTTGTGATCCCTCAGGAAGTATCAATATCTCTAATGTTTATCGTGATGTATTGCAGAATGGTGGTACTTCGATCGAGGCCGGTAGATGGCAGTTCAGGAGAGGGGTCAGGTTCGGGATCAGGGTCCGAGCCGGTAGATGAGGGACTATGCGAGTTCATCGCGTCAGATATTACCAGAGGCATCCTTGAGTCGACCCCCATCCTCTTTGGGTCGATCAAGGAAGGGATCATGGAGTTGATGGAGGATCGCCTTTGGGCATTCAGGAGTGATATGGCATCTAGCCAGTCGGGATCTCGCACACTGTCCTTCAAGGACTTCAGGAGCAGTGGTGCGCCGGATTTCCATGGGGTGAAAGACCCCATTGTTGCCAGGCGATGGATTGCAGACATTAAGTCTGCACAGTTGACTAGCTTCTGCCCCGAGGGGTCGAAGGTGAGGTATGCAGCAGGGTGTCTACGGGACCGAGCCCGGGATTGGTGGGAGTCAGTGGGTGACTCGTTGGGAGCCTCAGCTATCGAGGCTATGACCTGGTCGGACTTTGTGACCAGGTTCAGGGCAGAGTTTGCGCCGGCTGTCGAGCTTCAACAGCTGGCCAGGGAGTTTCTAGACATGAGACAGACGACGGAGACTGTGGCGGAGATCACCGCCAAGTTCCGGGAGAGGGCCTTGTTGGTGCCCCAGTATGCTGGTGACGAGGATATGAGGAGGACTCGTTATCACGATATGCTACGAGCTGACATCCGGGAGCATGTTAGCTTTTCGGCTTGCCCTACCTTGGATTCTATGATTGCCAGGGCGAGGGAGAGAGAGATAGATTTGGAGCACATTCGGAAACGGAAATTAGAGGAGGGACAGGCAGGAGGGGCTTCGGGGAAGAAGCCCAAGGGATCAGATGGTAGGCCGAAAGGCCAGTCAGGACCGAGCCGCTGCAGGAAATGCGGCAGGCCGCACGAGGGGGCGTACAGGATGGTTTCATCAGGCTGCTACAAGTGCGCCAAGTCTGGGCACATCAGCAGGGATTGCACTGCTCCGGCAGCAGTTATTCAGACATCAGAGTTGATGTGTTTCCACTGCAACCAGAGGGGCCACAAGAAGGCCAATTGCCCCCAGTTGACAGTTTCAGTGCCGGTGAAGGCGCCAGCTCCAGCGACCCTGCGGATCACGGATGGCCGGCAGGGCAAGGCAGAGGCTCTAGTGGTGAGGAGCCGAGCATTTCAGCTGACTACCGAGGAGGCACGCGTCGCACCCGATGTGGTGACGGGTATGATTCTTTCCCTCTATCTTATTTTTATGATGTTATGTTATTGATATGTGCTCCGTATGTATATATGTATGCATTAGGATCGTTCCATGTGAACAACCTCCCAGTTCAGGTGTTATTCGACTCGGGTGCGTCCCGATCATTTGTTTCCCTTGCGCTTAGCAAGAAGTTTCATGAGTCATCGGGCGAGTTAGATTGCCCTTTGGAGGTGGAGATTGCTGATGATCGATCGGTGCGAGCATCGATGGTATTTCGAGATTGCGTGTTGCGTTTGTTTGAGGAGCGCTACTTGGTCGATTTGGTTCCCATTCCGTTGCGTGGGAACAAGGTGATTATAGGCATGGATTGGCTGAGCCCTAATGGGGCGGTGCTAGATTGCGCGCAACAGCTAGTGCGGGTCAGGACCCCAGGCGGGGAAGAGTTAGTAATTCATGGCGAGAGGCCGCAGCATGGACCTGCAATATGTTCAGCAGCGAGGGCGAGGCGCTACCTTCAGCAGGGATGTGCAGGATATGTCGCGTATGTGATGGATACCCGGGAGGCGGGTAAGGCAACAGTGAGCGAGGTTCCGGTGGTCCGAGACTTTGCAGATGTTTTCCCGGAGGAGCTTCCTGGGATACCTCCGGAGCGACAGGTGGAGTTCAGAATTGACCTTGTTCCTGGTGCGGCTCCGATAGCCAGGGCGCCGTATCGGCTGGCTCCTCCCGAGATGCAGGAGTTGTCTACGCAGCTGCAGGAGCTGCTAGACAAGGGATTTATTCGTCCGAGCAGTTCGCCCTGGGGAGCCCCGATTCTGTTTGTGAAGAAGAAGGACGGGTCGCATCGGATGTGTATAGATTACCGGGAGCTGAACAAGGTAACGGTGAAGAACCGTTACCCGCTCCTGAGGATTGATGACCTCTTTGACCAGCTTCAGGGAGCATCTTGGTTCTCCAAGATTGATTTGCGTTCGGGTTATCATCAGATGAGGGTCAGGGAGAAGGATATGCAGAAGACCGCGTTTCGGATGCGCTATGGCCATTATGAGTTTGTGGTGATGCCATTTGGGCTCACCAATGCTCCTGTCGCGTTCATGGACCTCATGAACCGCGTATGCAGACCGATGTTGGATTGGTCTGTGATAGTCTTTATCGACGACATCTTGGTTTATTCCAAGACTCGGGAGGAACATGAGGAACATCTGAGAGAGGTGTTGGAGACCCTGAGGAGGGAGAGCTTGTATGCCAAGTTCTCCAAGTGTGAGTTTTGGTTGCACGAGGTGCAATTTCTTGGACACCTCGTCAACCAGAACGGGATTCTGGTCGATCCGGCCAAGGTCGAGGCCGTGATGAGATGGGAGGTTCCGAAGTCTCCATCTGAGATTCGGAGTTTCCTGGGATTGGCAGGCTACTATCGGAGATTTATTCAGGATTTCTCCAAGATAGCCGTGCCCCTGACGCGACTGACGAAGAAAGCCGTGGTCTTTCGGTGGGGACCCGAACAACAGGCTGCATTTGAGACGCTGAGACAGAGATTGTGCGAGGCGCCGATCTTAGCCCTGCCAGAGGGCGTAGAGGATTTTGTGGTTTATTGTGATGCGTCCATTTTTGGGTTGGGCGCGGTACTGATGCAGAGGGGGCATGTCATTGCCTACGCTTCGAGGCAGCTCAAGCCTCACGAGGCAAACTACCCGACGCATGATTTGGAGTTGGGGGCGGTGGTTTTTGCCCTCAAGATTTGGCGGCATTACCTCTACGGGGTTCGATGTACCATCTACACGGACCACAAGAGTTTGAGGTACCTCATGGATCAGCCGAATCTGAATATGAGGCAGCGTCGGTGGTTGGACGTGGTAAAGGATTATGATTGCGAAATCCTCTACCATCCGGGGAAGGCCAATGTGGTGGCCGATGCGCTTAGCCGCAAGGCGGCGCCTATCAGGGACGTTTGCATGAGGATGACTGTGGTGACTCCCTTGTTGGAGCGAATTCGGGAGGCTCAACAGGAGGCTATCAAGGAGGAACACTGGAAGAGCGAGCGTGTGGTGGGTCAGGTTTCCTCCTTTGATTATGACAGTCGAGGACTTTTGACGCTACACCGTAGGGTGTGGGTACCGTATCATGGAGGCGTGCGCCAGATCTTGATGGAGGAGGCGCACAAGTCCCGATTCTCTATCCATCCCGGGGCGACGGAGATGTATAGGGATCTTCGTCTAGATTATTGGTGGCCCTGCATGAAGCGGGATGTGGCATGGTACGTTGAGCGCTGCTTGACCTGCAGGAAGGTCAAGGCCGAACATCAGAGGCCGCATGGCAAGGTGCAACCGTTGGATATTCCACTGTGGAAATGGGAAGATATCACGATGGATTTTATCACGAAGCTCCCCAGGACCGCGCGTGGAGTGGATTCGATTTGGGTCATCGTGGATCGATTGACCAAGAGTGTTCACTTTATCCCGATTCAGGAGAGCATATCGGCCGAAAAATTGGCCGACATCTATATCAGGGAGATCGTAGCACGACACAGGGTGCCAGTATCGGTTATCTCGGACAGGGATGTGCGTTTTACTTCCAGATTTTGGAAGAGATTTCATGACGAGTTGGGCACTCGTTTGCATTTTAGCACCGCTTTTCACCTGCAGACGGATGGCCAGAGCGAGCGGACCATCCAGACTCTGGAGGATATGCTGCGGGCATGCGTGCTAGACTTCGGTGGTAGCTGGGATACCTATCTTCCCCTGGTCGAGTTCTCATACAACAACAGCTACCTCACGAGTATTGATCGTCCTCCATTTGAGATGTTGTACGGACGAAGGTGCAGGACCCCGATATGCTGGGGTGAAGTTGGCCAGAGAGTCACGGGGAGCACCGAAGTGGTGCTCAAGACGACCGAGAGGATCCAACATGTCCGGAGCAGGCTTCAGACTGCTCAGAGTCGGCAGAAAAGTTACGCCGACAAGCATCGATCCGACTTGGAGTTTCAAGTCGGGGATATGGTTCTCCTGAAGGTGTCACCTTGGAAAGGCGTCATTCGATTCAGGAAGCGGGGCAAGTTGGGCCCGAGATTCATCAGATCGTTTAGGGTTGTAGCCCGGGTGGGCAAGGTGGCGTATAGGCTGGATCTGCCAGCCGAGCTCAGCCAGATCCACAACACTTTCCATGTTTCTCAGCTGCAGAAGTTCCTAGTGGACGATTCAGCGGTAGTGCCGTTAGAGGATATTCAGGTCGATGACAGCCTGAATTACATTGAGCGCCCAGTCGCAATCCTCGACAGGAAGTCGAAGGATTTGCGGAACAAGAAGGTGGAGCTAGTGAAGGTGCAATGGCAGCACCGCAAGGGTTCGGAATGGACTTGGGAGCCGGTGGATGAGATGATGGAGCATTACCCCGAGCTGTTTCAGGATCAAGCAGTAGACTTCGAGGACGAAGTCTAAAATAAGTGGGGGAGATTTGTAGCACCTGGTTCCTGGTACGTAAATCTTATTTGAGTATTTCTCTTCTTTTAGCCTTGGACTCGGCGAGTCATAGGTCCGACTCGCCGAGTGGATGCGGGACCCGGGACATGTTTAAGTTGGCGACTCGATGAGTCCATATCTTAGACTCGGCGAGTCACAGCTGTTGGATGAAACCCTAAGTTTCAGGGGTTTGCACCCTATTTAAACGACTTATCCGCCCCAACCTCGCCCCCATTCACCCTCAGAGCCCTGTATCTCTCTCTAGCCTTGCTTCCTTGTGAGTTTGAAGTGTTTTTGTGGTGTTCTTGAAGTTTTTGAGGGAAAAGAAGAGGGAATCAAGAAGAGGAGAAGGAGGCCAAGCATCTCTGTGTCATTCCAACGTTTCCCCTAAGGTATAGCTCATTTCCCCTCTGTTTTTAAGCTTATTGTCCCTTATAGCTCCATTAAAGCCCTTTTTGAGCCATTTCCAAGATTGTGTATGCTTGAGGGTTTGTAATAAGTCGATTGGCCTCTAGATCTAGGCAAGATTGAGCTCCAGGAGCTCAGATCTGTTAGCTTTATGGTCCCATGTTGCTTGTCCATCCTAGATCTACCCTTTTGAGGCATTTTGAGCCCTAAAATCCATATTGGTGAATATCTACACGTAAAGTTGGAAACTTTACGTGTGATTCGTGTCCTAGAAGTCCAGATCTGTGTATGGCATGGACTGGAATCGAGCAAATCTGTGTATTTAGTGGGTGCATGGCAACGACTCGGCGAGTCGTTCATGTGACTCGGCGAGTCTGTTCGCCAGTCTCTGAGTTTGTCCCCTTTTCGTAGTGTCGAGTGAGCAGTGAGTCACGGGGTGTGACTTAGTGAGTCGGAAGCTGAACTCATCTATGGAGGTACTTGGCGAGTCATTGCCCTGACACGGCGAGTTCAAGGCAATCTCCTTAGATCAAGAACAGACTCGGCGAGTTGTTCATACAACTCGGCGAGTCACAACATAAGTGTTCTTCGGATGAAGATGGACTCGGCGAGTTGTTCATACAACTCGGCGAGTCTTAGCATAAGTGTTTGTCGGATGAAGATGAACTCGACGAGTTGTTCATACAACTCGGCGAGTAGGATGAAGGACTTGAATATCAGTTGAGAAGGTGACCTCGTCGAGTCGTCGCCTAACTCGACGAGTAGGAACGGGATTCAGGACAATCGTTTGGGTAGGGACTCGACGAGTTGGAAAGCCAACTCGGCGAGTCGGGTCAACTGAAAGTTGACTCTGACTTTGTTTGATGACATAATCAGGGGTAAAATGGTCATTTTACCCAAAGGACAGTTAGCAGTGTTTGATTGAGTATGTTGTGGGAATTGCAGCCGGAGGATTTCTGGAGCAGCAGCAGCAGCAGTAGACAGTCGATTCCCGATCAGATCAGCAGCTACTTCGAGGTGAGTTACCTTCCAGTAGCGGTGGGTCTACGGCCACAATGCCGGCCTACCAGTAGGAGTCGTATGTTAGATGATTGTCTCTGTGATATCATCTAGGTTGCTACTATCTGATATGTTATATGCTAGCATGATATGTTATATGTGATAATAGTAGAGTTCGGTTGTTAGGACCGGAGGGTAGTCAGACACCCTAGAAATGTTTGACAGTACGTGATGATATGTTTGCATGCTGGCCTGTTATGTTATATGCGATAGTGGTAGTAGTAGGGGACTAGTCCCCGAGGATCGGTTGTTAGGACCGACGGGTAGTCAGCACCCCAGAATGGCTTGACATGGGTAGTCAGCACCCCAGAATGGCTTGACATGGGTAGTCAGCACCCCAGAATGGCTTGACACGGGTAGTCGGCACCCCAGAATGGCCGTACCAGGTAGTCAGGCACCCCAGAATAGCCTGGCAGTATGCGTGTTATTTGTTTGTATGGTATGTGGTACGATGGGGGAACTCACTAAGCTTTGTGCTTACAATTTATAGTTTTGGTTTCAGGTACCTCTTCATCTAAGGGGAAGGAGCCGGCGCGGTAGCGGCACATCATGCACACACACTGGTTTCCGCACTTACAAGATTCTCTGGGATTTATACTCTGATATTTGACGGTTGTATGATTTGGCTTTTAGACATGGTTTACGTTTTGTTATGGTTTGATCAAACAATGTTTTTTTTACTATTAATGTTTATAAAGTAATGTTTTTAAAACGAAATTTTTGGTCTTAAATTTTGGGAAGTTACATCACTAACATACCAATCCTTATGGATCATAATAGCATAACATATTGTCTACCCTGATTCCGATCTAATAGATCATAACCACATGTAGCATACCACAACAATAATAACTAAAGGGTCGGCCTTGGTGCCGTAGACCCTATCGATATAGTGAGGATAGCTCACCTTGCAAATGTCGACTCGGAAGATAAACTCCAACTCTCGGATCACTTGACACAGGCTCCACCACTTATGAGCATAGTATAATACACTCATAAGTCCTTAACCTTATAAGGTACTCCATAACCCACCAGTCAACCCCTGGTCAAAGTTAATGTCCTCAGTCTAGGTTAACAGTCCATGTTGACCCCAACTCGCCGGGTTCCTTAAAGTACAATCCAACTCGCCGAGTCATCGGGGTGACTCGTCGAGTTCCTTCGATTCTCGTTCAAACTTTAAGTCCACTCGTCGAGTTCCCTCCTTGCAACTCGACGGATACACACACATACATATTCTAGGGAAAACTCATCCGACTCGCCGAGTTGTTCTTCAACTCGTCGAGTCTTATGGTAATCTTCATCGGACATGCCGAGTTGTTCATACAACCCGTCGAGTTCACGACCATCTTCATGTGACTCGCCGAGTCAACCTTGCGACTCGCCGAGTCCATTCAGTCCTCTTTCCATACAGACTTGTTTTGAGCCATGCAGTGGCTCCAAATCATAGATCCAAGCTTCTAGGGCATGCTTATCACGTAAAGTTGCAAACTTTACGTGTATACATGGCTATAAAGGCTCTAAATGCCTATTTTAAGTTCTTAATGGAACTTCATGCTCAAGAGTGACCTTAATCATGACCAAAACTGAAACTTTATGCTTCTAGAATCCAAGGAGGGTCCAGATCTGAAGTTACAACCTCAGATCTAGCCCATAGCTCATCTTTCCAACTTAATATCTCACCAAAAACCCTAAAACTCAACCAATAGAAGAGATTCACAAGGAAGAAGGTGATTTGGTTACCTCAAGAAGATGATAACTGAAATAAGTGTTGATTCCCACACTCTACTTGCTCCAATCTCCTTCTCCTCCAAGCCTTCTCCCTCCAAAGATCCTCTTTTCAAGCTTCAAACACACAATGGGCACACACACGCGTATTAGGGTTTTAAGGGGCTCTCAAAGACTGCAAAGAGGCCAAAGGAGGCTGAGGCTCCTTTAAATAGAGGTGCAAACCCTGGGATTTAGGGTTTCATCTGCCAACTCCTACTCATCGAGTCCCAATATGGACTCGTCGAGTAGGTCACTTAACACGCGATCCCACCCCGCTGCTACTCGACGAGTAGGTCAACCAACTCGTCGAGTAGAGCTTAACCCAATAATTCTTATTTAAACAATACCTGAGAATCGGGGCGTTACAAGTCTCCCCCATTTGAACTAGACTTCACCCTCGAAGTCCACTGGAATAAACAATGTCGGGTAATGCTCGCGCATCTCCGCCTCCTGCTCCCATGTCCACTCGGATCCCTTCCGATGTTCCCACTATACCTTTACTAAAGGTATTTCCTTGTTCTGCAGAATCTTCTTCTTCCTTTCCAAAATAGCCACAGGCCTCTCCACATGGTTCAGGCGCTCATCGGCCTGAATGTCATCCAACGATACCACTGCCTCCTGGTCCATAATGTATTTTCGCAATTGCAAAACATGAAATGTGCTGTGGATCCGGCTAAGCTCCTCCGAAAGCTCTAGCCTATAAGCCACCCAGCCAAACCTGGCAACAATCCTGAACGAACCAATGTAACGGGGACCCAATTTTCCCCTCTTCCTGAAGCGGATCACTCCCTTCCAGGGTGAGGCCTTCAGGAGAACCATGTCACCCACCTAAAATTCTAGCTCAGATCGGCGTCGGTCGACATAAATTTTCTGCCGAATCTGAGCAGTCTGCAGTAGCTGTCTAATCTGCTGTATCATCTTGGTAGTTTGCAAAACTACCTCTGCCCGAACCATCACCCTGTGCCTAACCTCACCCCAGTAGACTGGGGTCCTACACTTCCGCCCATACAATAACTCGAATGACAGGGCGCCAATACTAGAATGATAGCTGTTGTTGTAGGAGAACTCTGCAAGCGGTAGGTGGGAATCCCAACTCCCACAGAAATCAATGATGCACGCCCTCAACATATCCTCGAGGGTTTGAATGGTCTGTTCACTCTGTCCATTAGTCTGCGGATGGAACGCCGTGCTAAAATGCAGTCGCATACCCAGTTCCTCATGGAACTTTTGCCAAAAAATGGGAAGTAAACCTGACATCTCGATCGGAAACGATATAAACTGGAACCTCATGGCGAGTGACAATCTCTCTGACGTATAGGTCGGCCAACTTCTCTGCTGACAAACTCTCCCGTATGGCTAGGAAATGGGCACTCTTAGTCAATCGATCCACGATGACCCATATAGCATCGAACCCCCTTGCCGTCTTTGGCAATTTCGTCATGAAATCCATCGCGATCCGTTCCCATTTCCACATGGGAATCTCCAGAGGCTGTAGCTTACCATGCGGCCTCTGATGCTCGGCCTTGACCATGCTACAGGTCAAGCACCTCTCAACAAACCAAGCGATATCTCGCTTCATGCCAGGCCACCAATAACTCGAACTCAAATCACGGTACATCCTGGTGGCTCCCGGGTGAGTAGAAAAACGAGACTTATGAGCCTCCTCCATCACTGTCTGCCGGAGCCCTTAGGACATCGGAACCCAAACCCGACCATAACGGGTCAACAATCCGCGACTATCCTGAACAAACCGGGCGCTTTCTCCCTTAATCCTCTCCAACTTCCAGTTCTTTGGTCTCATACCCTCGATCTGAGCATCCCTGACTAAACCCACCAGCGGGGAATCCACCGCTATCCTCATACACCTGGATGCGGTCGAGGACCTAGCTGACTTGCGGCTCAGAGCATCCGCAACCACTTTCGCTTTACCAGGATGGTAAAAGATCTCGCAATCATAGTCCTTGACCACATCCAGCCACCTGCGCTGCCTCATGTTCAGGTTCGACTGATCTATGATGTGTCTCAAACTCTTGTGATCTGTGTATATAGTGCAACGGACCCCATACAGATAGTGCCTCCAAATCCTGAGAGCGAAAACCACCGCTTCCAACTCAAGATCGTGCGTAGGGTATCTCGTCTCATGCGACTTTAGCTGCCGCGATGCATAGGCTACCACCCGTCCTTTCTGCATGAGGACCGCCCCCAAGCCTGTGATGGATGCATCACAAAATACCACAACACCTGCGCCTCACATAAACACTGTCGGAGGGTCTCAAACGCCCTCTGCTACTCAGGGCCCCACCGAAAATCCACCCCCTTCCTCGTTAGACGAGTGAGGGGTACGACAATCTTGAAGAAATCACGAATGAATCTCCGATAATACCCTGCTAAACCCAAGAAATTCCTGATGTCTGAGGGAGATCTCAGAGTCTCCCACTGCATAACCGCCTCCACCTTGGCCGGATCAACCAAAATCCCCTCCTGGTTAACGAGATGTCCGAGGAACTGGACCTCTCGCAACCAAAACTCACACTTCAAGAACTTGACATACAGTCATTCTCGCCTCAGAACCTCCAGCAGCTCCCTGAGATGCTCCTCATGCTGCTCTCGGGTCTTGGAATATACCAAGATATCATCTATGAACACAATGACCGAGGGATCGAGCATCGGTCTACAGACTCGGTTCATCAGATCCATGAACATTGTTGGCATGTTAGTGAGCCCAAACGGCATCACCACGAACTCGTAATGAACATAAAAAGTCCGAAACGCAGTCTTCTCCACATCTTCCTCTCTCACACTGACCTGGTGGTATCATGATCTCAAATCAATCTTGGAAAACCAAGATACACCCTGCAGCTGATCGAAAAGATCGTTTATCCTCGGGAGCGGATAACAGTACTTCACCGTTAACTTGTTCTGCTCCCTATAGTCAATGCACATCCTGTGCGAACCGTCCTTCTTCCTGACGAAAAGGATCGGTGCTCCCCAGGGTGAACTAGTCGGACGAATAAACTGCTTACCCAGCAGCTCCTGCAACTGAGATGCTAGCTCTTGCATCTCAGGCGGTGCCAAACGGTACGGTGCCTTGATGATAAGGGCCACACCTGGCAGTAGATCAATCCTGAACTCAACCTGCCTCACCGAAGGAACTTCGGGTAACTCCTCTGGAAACACATCAGCAAACTCTCTAACCACTGGGACCTCTAAAACTGAGAGCTGCTCTCTAACCCGCGTATCTACCACATACGCCAAATAACCTGCACACCCGTGCTGAATATACTGTCGAGCCCTGGCTGCCGAACAAAACCCTGATCCCAGCCTGGTGCCCTCACCATATGCTACCAGTTCTCCCTTACTTGGAGTTCAAACCACCACCCGCTGTCCCTCACAGTCGATCATGGCGTCAAAACGGCTAAGCCAATCCATCCCTATAATCACGCATACATCCCCCATGGGGATAGGAATCAAATCTATCAGGAAGGACACCTTGAAAATCTCCAACTCGCGTCCCCGGTAGACTGAAGAAGCAGAAACCCCATGCTCGTTGGCGATCGAAACTCACAACGGACACTCAAGATCATCTATCGGCACACTGAACCCTCTAGAGAAGGTCTGAGATACAAACGGCCGACTCGCCCCCGAGTCAAATAATACCAAAGCGGGAAAAGAATTCACTAAAAACGTACCCAACCACATGTACAATCAATAAGCATATCACCAATACAATAACTGAGACAGAGAAAAGAAACGTACCAACAACCACACCCGGTACTGCCTTGGCCTCCTCGGCCGTGAGCTGGAAGGCGCGACCCTGAGCCTTCGGAGGCTCCACCTTGACTGGCCTCCCATCTCCAATCCTCACAGTAGCTGGCGTGGGACCCAGCGCTGGCTTGGCGACGAGCTGCGGACAGTTGGTCTTCACATGACCAACCTGATGACAATGGTAACAAATCCTCATATCTGCTGGAGGGGCAGACTAACGGCAGTCCCTGGCATAGTGACCCTCCTTGCCACATTTGTGGCACCCACCTCCTGCTCGACAAACGCCCGAATGACCCCTGCTACACTTTCCACAAGTGCGGCTCTGCTGACTCCCAGATCGAGGATCAGCGGTCTTAGACCGCTTAGGCGCCGGCTGAGACTGTACCGGTGCCTGACGCTGCTCCTTCAGCTGCAGCTTTATCTCCAACTCACGCCGCCTCACGGCTTCCTGTAGATCCAGTAGGGTCTCACAACGTTGTGTAGCCACAAAGCGCCGTATATCCGTCTTGAGCATACTCAGATAGCGAGTCATCTGAGACTGCTCTGATACAAACTCCGGGTAAAACATAGCCCTCTCAGTGAACATCCGGGTAATCTCCATCACAGACTCCCCATCCTGTCTCAATGTCAAAAACTCCTGAGCAAGACTCTCTCGTTCCACGTGCGGAACGTAGCGGGTGCAAAACATATCCCGTAACTGCTCCCAAGTAATAGCAGCCCGCTGATCATCAGAATATGAACCTGTCGTTAATCTC
The DNA here is from genome assembly GCF_051521515.1 of Lactuca serriola. Lineage (NCBI taxonomy): Eukaryota > Viridiplantae > Streptophyta > Magnoliopsida > Asterales > Asteraceae > Lactuca > Lactuca serriola. Next base: position 77,599,840 of record NC_136409.1, read on the forward strand.
CACCAGTCCTTTGCCCCGAGCCTAAGCAGGTTCAGAGCACACCTGACCTTCTGGTCAGCAAGACATGAGCACGTGAAGAAACAGCCCTCCATGTCAGGCAACCACCGCATAGCTCTGATCGCATCCTGAGTACCATCAAATGTCGGGGGCTTCGTATTATCGAAGTCCCGGTACTGGAAAGCCCTGTCGACTCCTCCTCCAACCCCTGCCGTAGTTACAGCCGAAGTGGCTACAACGGCTGCTGTCTCTGCCAGAGCTACATATTGCTCATCAAAATACTCGACCATCGCGGTCTTGATCGACCCAAACATCTCTGGTGGCTGCGCTCGGAAAGCCGCAACGACCTCATCGTGCAGAATCTCCCAGATCCTGGCATCTAGCTCGTCAGTCCCTATCTGAACCACGAGCTCAGGTGCTATCGGCACCTCTGACCCTTCGTCTCCCGACCCTGACCCTGATCCAGACCCAACAACAAAACGTCTCGTCACCACCATACCGATAGGTACACTCAAGGCATCATATAAATAACATAATATCGGGAGACCAAAAGCCACAAATCCTAGGGGTTGTGACTTCCTTGCTACACGTATGGGTCCTGTGCTTCCAATAGTACGGGCCCATACTACCTTCCACACCTACCCATATTTGTCTCAAGTATCACCACAACGCCCTAATACTATACTCAACATAATGTGCGCTCAACCCTCACTACTAGGAGGCATCGCCTATCTCACAACTGATTCCCACAGCTCTGCACAACTCACACCTCCATGGAACTTCCATCATCCCTTGCAGTGCTAGTGTATGCTAGCTGCACATAATGCTGGACCCGATAGACTTTCGAATATCCAATCCTACCCTAAGGTCGAATAAGACATTCTTAGGCTATAAGATCTTAACTATGCACAGCCGTGATGCATATACTAAACATCTACAGTTATGATGTTAATTCCATATACAAGAAACCCTAAACTAATAGGTATCATATAGTTAGGCAAATCTATCATGCGATTCCTGAAGATCCCTAGCCTAACACTAGCATGCTATTCTAACATATCATAATATCAAATAACTGTATGGTATTTTTGGGGTTTACTTACAGGCTTCGGCTGATCGTACCCTTTGCATCCTCCATCCTTTATTTTGAAAACCATTTGTAAAACTTACTTTCCGAAAATCTCCGTGATTTGAGACTGGATTCACACGAGTGTTCCTCCGATTCACTCAAACCAAGGCTCTGATACCAACTTGTAACATCCATAAATTTTACACCAAATTTGAACTTTTTCGATCATAAGTAAAAATCAAATAGCATTGTTTACAAAAATATTTTCAAATCAATATCCATCAGAGTGTCCCAAAATCATAACATAAGGATGAGGAGCGGTACGGTCACGCCTTCGCCTTGCCATGATCTCCTGAAGTACCTGAAACAATAAACTAAAAACTGTAAGCCCGAGGGCTTAGTGAGCTACCCCAAAAATACCAGTACCACACTGACAATACCATAGCAGTAACAATCAATCAATCAACATGCATATTGGGCCATCGGCCTAACTGGACCGCCCTACTGGGCCTACAGTCTATCTGAATCTATCCCGAGCCTTCCACATGACTGGTCCGCCACGTGGGCTGCAGTCTCCCCGGACCGCTCATAGGGTATGTTGGCCTTCAGCACAAAGCAGGATCGCCTCAACCCAACCAACAAGTAAATAACCATGTGCGCATAACTATCATATACTGGCGTATACAAACATCAAACATATCTAGCTCACTGATTATCAATCATAGAATTCTCTCGTAACTAGAGTACCGACCTAGCAGGTCACTAACATACCAGTCCTTACAGATCATAATAGCATAACATACTGTCTACCCTGATTTCGATCTAACAGATCATAACCACATGTAGCATACTACAACAATAACAACTAAAGGGCCGGCCTTGGTGCTGTAGACCCTATCGATATAGTGAGGATAACTCACCTTGCAAATGTCGACTCGGAAGATAAACTCCAACTCTCGGATCACTTGACACAGGCTCCACCACCTATGATCATAGTACAATACACTCATAAGTCCTTAACCTTATAAGGTACTCCATAACCCACTAGTTGTCACACCCCCGCCGAGGCGGCGGAATACGCCGGGCTGTGCGACTTAAATCATGGATCACAACCAAATTGAATATACATCACAAGTTACAACAATAACAACATAGCAGTGACATTACACTTTAGGATTTGAATACAAAGTTCATAATAATAAATTCATAAAGTCGCCTTAACAGATAGGCCGATTTAACAAAAACTAGATAAACTAGGTCGCCTAAAATCCATGACTAATCTTCTGACTGAAAGCTCGTTTGGTGATACCCTAAGAATACATGAAATTTTGAGGGTCAAAACATGGTTGGTGAGTGTTTACAGGTTTTCTGCTAACCGCAATAATGATACTTTAAAAGGCTAAAAAGTATTCCTTTTGTAGTTTAAACCATATTTGGAAATGTTTGATCAAAGAGAAATTGTAAGTAAATTCATACTTAAAATATTTGATAGACAGAGAAATCATAAGTAAATTCGTACTTAAAATGTTTGGTAATCAGTGAAACCATGAGTAAATCCATTCTCAAAATGTTTAGTATTCAGAGAAACCGTGAGTAAATCCATAATCAAAATGTTTGGTAATCGGAGAAAACGTGGGTAAATATATACTCAAATGTTTGGTGATAAGAGAACCGTAAGTAAATTCATACTCAAAATGTTTAGTAATCAGAGAAAATGTGAGTAAATCCGTACTGAAAATGTTTGGTACTTAGAGAACCGTGAGTAAATCCATACTCAAAATGTTTGTTAATCAGAGAAACTGGATCCGTGGTTTCCAGATTATGAGATATAGTTAACGCTTATAGTGAGTCCTATAACCGAGCTATGTGATTGTACCTACCCCTACGATGCTTCATTAGACGTCATAAAACTGTTTTAGATATTTATCACCCGCTTCGATTGATCAGTCGAGGTTGTAGCTAGCAACCACGGGTAGGGGTGTCAACCTGTATAGATCTATACATACGTATCTCAGCTCCGAAGATTAACGGTTATAGTGGTGTGGGTCTTCTAAGTGTTTGTTTTCACTTAGGGTAATGAACAATGTCTCACTCATAAGGCCCTTAACTAGAGTTTGTCATGAAAAACCGATTATACTTGATAAGAAAATCCATAAAAATGTGTAATGCTCATTCAAACAAGTGGTAAATCTCATGGTAATGTACACAGTACATAAATGATTTCAAGATAAGAGTTTGATAACTCGTATATGTATGTTTGGCATGAACTTGAAATACTACAAAGGTGGTAACTTTTTATGACATAAGTTAAATAACATATTTTGTCGTAAAATCATAATATTTTGTATGCATAAATCATTTGTCTCGACTAGTTGTATTATTTAGAAACAGTTGTAACATATTTACATAAAACATAGTTATTACTAGTTTATTTGTAAATAAAATATTATTTAACGAAATAATATTTATAAACTAGTTTTGAAATCGGTAAGTGTTTGTCAAGATCAATATATATATATATATATATATATATATATATATATATATATATATATATATATATATATATATATATAGCACATGTATTAGTTTTGAAATCGGTAAGTGTTTGTCAAGATCAATATATATATATATATATATATATATATATATATATATATATATATATATATATATATATATATATATAGCACATGTATTCTCCCCCAAAGCATAAAAATATTAAAAAGGGGCCGTAAACACTCACCCTTGAAGCGTGGACGAATCTCGAGGATGAAACTTGTTGTGAAAGTCATTTCATGACGCTCCTTGCTCTTAAAACAAATCACCGGTTGTATTTAAATTACCTAATAAACCCAAAAAGGTAGTTTGGGTATTAACTATTAAGTATAGTGTGGTCTTTCATAAAGTAAATAAACTCTAGGGGTTGATTTTGCCAAAATCATACTCCAGGGACTAATTATGCAAAATATTCTCAAAACAGGGGCTAAATGTGCATATTTCAAACTAATTTGAGTTTTATGACTTAATCTGTTAGGGTTTATGGTGGAGGGACTAAATCTGGATAAATCCAAAGGAAGTTTGGGCTTAATGACTGATTTATTTCACTGAGGGGTCAAAAGTGGATATATTCTCGATCTCTAGGGTTACATTTAAATAAAATGTGTGGGAGTTTGAACAGTACTCGTCTCTTGAAATTGACGAGTTGCAGGTTCCGTTAAGAAGGAAATCGGGTTTCTCGTTGGGTCTCTTGGCCTTGGCTGGCATCATTGATGATGGAAACTAAATTGCGGAGGCGACGATGGCGATCGAATGCAGAAACAGTGGTGGAGTCGTCGGTGGTGGTGACTTCGGAAGTAAATGGCAGCGGTGGTGATGGGTAATTGTTGTCTTCGACAGCAGTTGCGAGGGCTGCTCCTGTCTGCTTCGTCCTTCCTTACACTTGTTGGGAATGACACGAGGAAAGAAGGAGGGGTTGGTGGTGATCACAAAACAGTCGAGTTCGTGAATGAAAAGCAGCAGGGGCAATGGCTCCGGTGGTGCGGTGGTAGATGGTCGTGGGTGGCAGCCCTTAGCGGTTCTTGTATCCTTCTTCGTTTTATGAACAACAGGTCGTCGAGAGGGAGGGAGTAGGAGGTAGGATGAGGTTGGATGGTGTCTGGTGGTGCAACACGGTGGTTTAAGACCACCGGTGCTGGTTCTTGATTGAGATGAAGATGGTTCTCGGCCACCCTTAGTCGTGGTGGTATCTTGTTTTTTTTATTTGACAATGAAACCAAAACGACGACAGTAGGGGAGATTGGAGGGTGGGTTTGATTGAACACTAGATGGGTGGTTGGGTTGTGGTGGTGGAGGGAGGAGCTCCTGCAGCGGCAGTGGGGTGGGGATGGCGGTTTCTAGCACGGAGAAAGCGGTGGGACTCGACTGAACAGTGAGGGTAGTGTGGTGGTTCTTGGTGGTGAAGTTCCAATGGCGACAATTTCCTCTTAATAGCCTTAAATCTGGGACTTCCAGTCAAAAGGATTTGAAAGAGACTCATCAATTTAGTCAAAGGCCCACCTTTGAGGAATTTGGACCACTTCCTTTCCAAAATTCGTTTTTGTATCAGTTCTAATGGGGAAGAAGAGAACAAACGAGACCTGCACCTGGTGATGGGGAAGAAGACACGGTCTTTCTAATTTTGGCACAAATGGTCTCTGTTATTTGGCACACTAACTAACTCCACCCTAATTTCATAAATTATGACTAAATTAGTTTCAGGAAATTGCAAATCTGCCCCTAGACTAATATGCATTCATTTAAGATGAGTAGATTTAATTAAATGAATAATCCCACTGTTACTTTAATTTTATTTTCATTTATTTATTTATATTTGTTATGTTTATTTAGTTTTTTTTATTAAATCAATTAAAGGAGTACTTGGCGAACAATAGTTTTAAGTTCAACGGTTTCAAAGGAAATCCAAACAGATTAATTTTTCGATTTGTAGAACTCTTGGGAATCCGTGTTTGAAGTTTCACATCTAATTGGTCCGGAACATCTGATTTTTCCGACTTTTACAAATATTTTTACTATAATATGTATTAAAATTCGATCGATCGAGATACGAAAAGGTTCGCGGTGACCTGACCGTTTACAGATTCAGCCCTAAATTTTCGGGATGTCACACCAGTCAACCCCTGGTCAAAGTCAAAGTCCTCGGTCAAGGTCAACAGTCCATGTTGACCCTAACTCGCCGAGTACCCTCGGCTACTCGTCGAGTTCCTTGAAGTACAATCCAACTCGCCGAGTTCCTTCGATTCTCGTTCAAACTTTAAGGCCACCCGTCGAGTTCCCTCCTTGCAACTCGACGGATACACACACATACATATTCTAGGGAAAACTCATCCGACTTGCCGAGTTGTTCTTCAACTCGTTGAGTCTTATGGTAATCTTCATCGGACTCGCTGAGTTGTTCATCCAACCCGTCGAGTTCACGACCATCTTTATGTGACTCGCCGAGTCAACCTTGCGACTCACCGAGTCCATTCAGTCCTCTTTCCATATAGACTTGTTTTGAGCCATGCAGTGGCTCCAAATCACAGATCCAAGCTTCTAGGGCATGCTTATCACGTAAAGTTGCAAACTTTATGTGCATGCATGGCTATAAAGGCTCTAAATGCCTATTTTAAGTTCTTAATGGAACTTCATGCTCAAGAGGGACCTTAATCATGACCAAACTGAAACTTTATGCTTCTAGAATCCAAGGAGGGTCCAAATCTGAAGTTACAACCTCAGATCTAGCCCATAGCTCATCTTTCCAACTTAATATCTCACCAAAAACCCTAAAACTCAACCAATAGAAGAGATTCACAATGAAGAAGGCGATTTGGTTACCTCCAGAAGATGATAACTGAGATAAGTGTTGATTCCCACACTCTACTTGCTCCAATCTCCTTCTCCTCCAAGCCTTCTCCCTCCAAAGATCCTCTTTTCAAGCTTCAAACACACAATTGTTGGATAAGGTGTCTAAGTCCATAGCTATTTCTGGTATGTACTTGACCCGACCCGGCATGGTCCATTTGGGTTGCATGGCACCATGCAATTGGATAGACTAAATGAGAGAAATAACACTTGTGGTTTATTAATATATTATAAGTTCTAATATATTATTAATATTATTTAGTTAGTTTGATCAAGAATTAATTTTAGAATTAATTAAGTGATCAAAAGATAACTAATTAAATATACGGGTTGATTATGTAAATCATCCATAACTTATATAGTGGGCTAAGAGGCTCCATGGATAATCAAGTTGGGTTGAACCCATTGGATGCTCCATGGAGGCTCCATGGGAGTTACAAACCCATGGGTCATGGAAATGAAGAGTCATGACACATTAGGGTTTACATGGTGTAACCCTAAATATGTCAACACTATATAAAGCTCATGTTTCTCCCAAAAATCGGTTAGACATGCATGCTTGAGGGCTAGAGCCGATTTTTGAGTGTTACACTTTCTCTCCAAGTTTACTCCATAGCATTTGGTGTTGTGTGAAGCATTTGAGGCATCACACTTGGGGTGCTAGGCTCACAAGGTTTCAAGGATCAAAATCAACAACAAGGTATGTAGTTCTATCTTTCATTCAAGTTAAACTTGTTCCCCATGTATGCTAGATAGGATCATAACCTTGGAAATCAAATTTTCATGAGAATTAGATAAACATAGATCCAAGGTTATTAGGGTTGCATGTACACTTAGGAAGTGTTAGAATGCTCAAAACCCATCAGTGGTATCAGAGCCTAGGCTTCTTTGTTTGATACTTGATGCAAAATTGTTGAAAAAAGTCGATTTTGTGCAATCTGCCTGATGAGCTAGCCGAGTCCATGGGGGGACTCGCCGAGTTCATGTGTATCTTCATCCTACTCGCCGAGTAGGTTCGTGCACTCGACGAGTAGGAGCCTCAGAATGCAGATTTTCAACTTTTGCTGCTGCAAATGGACTAGAAACATTACCCTAAACTGTTTTGGTGTTATTAAACTTGTTTTAGATGGTGTAATGTTTGTTCTAATCCCTTTACAATGGCTAATATCAATTTTTCATGATTATATGTGTTCATATGGTCTTGAAACTTTGATATGGATATTCATGTTCTTGATCTTATGAATTTAGATGATCCTAGGAATTACTTGTAACCTACTTGGTAACTTAATTCTTGGTCATAATGTGTATTAATGGAGTCCATAACTTGTCCTCAAGTTATGGAAAACCAAGAGTCACACTTGAATTAAAACCATTAATAGAACACAAGAGTTATAAAAATGAAGTGTCTTCAATTTTAATACTCAATTAAATTCATAAGTTATGAGAAATGAAAAGTTTGGAAAGTTTAAACAAGTAAAGTCATATTAAAACTTTAGTTCCAACTCTTAGAATTTTAAAAGTTAAAATTCAACCCTTATACTTATAATACTATAAGTTAATAATATATATATATATATATATATATATATATATATATATATATATATATATATATATATAAGATCAAAGTCGTCTTACCGCTAGTACGCCTCATTCACGAAGCCAGTCTATAAGGTGGGTATAAGGTTGTTGCCTATAAAATGGCAACTTAATGGGTGTCCACTCTCACCCACCGCTTGCTTGACTGGTGGAGGGTCGTTAGCCGAACGGGTAGGACAATGACTTAAAAATTCTCATTAAAAGTATAATGATTATTATAAAGTAACTAAATGTTTTATAAATTCCCAATCGTAGTTACTTTAGGAAAAATGTGAATAAGGTGCTAATCCATGAAATTACACTTTGCACCTTGTTTAAGTCGTTGGTGGAGCGTGTGTGGTTTACTGGCACACTAACTTGGACTTAACAAGGGAGGAAAAGGGTGACTTAAGGTTTTTCATGAGGTCGGAAGGAGCGCGTGTGGTTTACCGACACAACGATTAAGTGAAAAACATTAAGGGTACCAAGTAATTTGCATGGTTACTTCACACCTTGTTTTGTGATCCTCGGTATCCCAGTCACAAACATGAAGACACACTCGAGATTGAAACATGCCATTGAAAAGTTCAATGAATCTCAAAGAATCTAGGAATTTCTAAAAACCAAATAAAACCTAATAATTTATATTTCGTTTTCATGGTGGAAATTGGTGAATCGTCATTCACCTACCTTTCAAATATGTTATAACTTGGATTACGGCATCCCTCTTCTAGGTTATAATATATTGTGATTGAATCCTAGCCTTAATATTACATTTGGGTGTTTTATTAAGGACTATCCCTATATCTAAACTAAACTTATTTTCTTCTTTTCAGATGTCTTCCAATAATTCTACTCCTGGCCCAAATCCTACTGGCTCCTTCTCTCTCATGAACCTTTGTGGGAGAGTCATCTTTGATGGATCCAACTTTACTGACTGGATCAGAAACATCAGGATGGTCACTCGTTACGAGAACAAGGAATATGTTCTTGACAAGGAGCTTAAGGTGCCTGAGCAAACTGCTACTCCTGAGGAGCTTGCTGAATATGAGGTTCATGAAAGAGATGCTACAAAAGTGGCATGCATCATGATGGCCACCATGACAGTCGAGCTCCAAAAGTCCTATGAGGACTACTATCCTTTTGAGATGCACCGGGATTTGATGGACCGCTACCATCAAAGTGCTCGTCAAGAGCGATATGAAATCATCTCCTCTATGATCACAACACGAATGAAAGATGGTGAACCCATCACAAGACACATGCAGAAAATGCAAAGGTATGTGGATCGATTGATGAAGTTGAATGTGAACTTCCCTAAGGAGTTGGCAATATATATTATTTTGCACTCCTTACCTTCATGTTATGATCAATTCCGCATGACATACCACATGAATAAGGAGTAAGTTACACTTAGCAAACTTCAGGGACTCCTAAATACCGCATAATCAGGTCTTAAAGGTAAGTTGGTTGTGACCACTCCTGCTCCTACTCCAAACTCCTCAACTGTCTTGGCAATCGGGAAAGGGAAAGGGAAGAAGGAAGACCCCCTCGAAGGGTACCAAGGGGAAGACCCTTGATGGCTCCTCTTTTAGCGGAACCAAGAAAGGTTTCGTTACACCTTCTTCTGATCCCAAAGAGGCTGAATGCTTCTATTGCCATGAAAAATCACACTGGAAGCGAAAATGCCGAAAGTACCAGCAAGATTTGAAGGATGGGAAAGTGAAACCCAACCATGTAGGTATTTACACTATATCATCTAATAATTCACTCTATTCTAACTCTTAGGTCCTTGATGCCGGTTGCGGTATTCATATTTGTTCTGAATTACAGGGACTAAGAAGAAGTGAGAATGTGGAGCATGGAAAGATAAACTTGATCATGGGGAATAGGAAAGTTTCACCTGTCACCAAGATTGGAGTTTATACTTTGTTGCTTAGTAGTGGATTTACTTTAGATTTGAATAAGTGTTGTTATTTGCCAGAAATGGCAAGAAATGTTATTTCCTTTCATGCTTTGTATAAACAAGGTTTTACTTTTTCTTTTGATAATGAAATTGGTGGAATAAATGCTTTCTTTAATAATGTGTTTTATTTTAAAGCATTACCTTGTGATGGTGTGTATGAAGCTGTGTCTGTTGTAGATAATCTAGGAAATAATGTATTGTGTATTGATTCTACTAATGATAATAACTTGGATAAAGCATCATTATGGCATTGTCGTCTTGGACATATAAGCAAGAAACACATAGGCCAACTCCAAAAGGATGGAGTCTTGGATTCATTTGACCTAAAGTCAGATGATAGTTGTGAATCATGCTTACTTGGAAAAATGAAAAAGTCACCATTCACAGGTTCTTGTGCTAGGGGTGAAGGTTTTTTGGATCTTGTACACACGGATGTGTGTGGACCCTTCAAACATGCCACAAGAGATGCTAATCGTTATTATGTGACTTTTACTGATGATTACTGTAGATATGGATATGTCTACTTAATCAAGCATAAGTCAGAGCCTTTTGAAAGGTTTAAAGAGTTTAAACAGGAAGTCGAGAATCAATTGGGCAGGAACATTAAGATGCTTCGATCCAATCATGGTGGTGAGTATCTTAGTATCGAGTTCCTCGACTATCTTAGGGAATGTGGGATTGTCTCACAATTGACACCTCCCAGGACACCGTAGTTAAATGGTGTGGCTGAGAGGCGTAATCGAACCTTGTTGGATATGGTTCGTTCCATGATGATTCGAGCTTCACTACCAATCTTATTTTGGGGGTATGCCTTAGAGACTGCCACCCATATCCTTAATTTGGTCCCTACAAAGAAGGTTGCCAAAACACCTCACGAGATGTGGCCTGGAAAAGTTCCTAGTCTAGCCCACATCAAGGTTTGGGGTTACGAGGCTTTCGTGAGACGCGAGACTCATGAAAAGCTCGAACCTCGAAGTGAGAGGTGTATTTTCATCGGCTACCCACAAAAATCCTTTGGTTACCTCTTCTACAGACCTAGTGAGAATGTGGTCTTTATAGCAAGGAGGGCTATCTTTCGAGAGAGAGAGTTCATAAGCCAAGGAAATAGTGGGAGGCTAATTGACCTTGAAAAACTTCAAGATTCAAGTGGTGAAGGAACCACAAACCCTAGCAGCCAACTTGAGGAGGAAACTCTTGTTGTACCTCCAATTGTACCTCTGAGGCATTCCACAAGGGTTAGGAATGTACCTGAGCATTACTATGGATTCCATATTACCGCGGAAGGTGATACACTTATCAGTAATGAGACACTGATAGGTCTGGATGAACCTAACAACTATGCGGAAGCCATGGCAGGCCCCGAGTCTGTTAAATGGAAAGAGGCAATGGATAGCAAGATACAGTCCATGTATGACAATCAGGTCTGGGACATGGTTGACAATGTACCAGGTCGTAAGACAGTTGGGTGCAAATGGATCTTCAAGAAGAAGACCGACATGGATGGTAATGTAGACACCTATAAGGCACGACTGGTTGCAAAGGGCTTTTCTCAAATTCCAGGATTTGATTATGATGAGATCGTTTCACCAGTAGCCAAGATTAAGTCTATTAGGGTATTGTTAGCCATAGCTGCATTTCATGACTATGAAATATGGCAAATGGATGTCAAAACCGCTTTCCTTAATGGACGTTGGCTGAGGATGTTTACATGAATCAGCCAGAGGGTTTTGTCAGCACATAGTACCCTAATAGAGTGTGTAAGCTTGTGAAATCCATTTATGGATTAAAGCAAGCACCTCGCAGATGGAATCTTTGCTTTGATGAGAAAGTCAAAGAGTTTGGCCTTTTGAGAAGTGAAGATGAATCTTGTGTATATGTTAAGGCTAGTGGGAGTATAGTTAGCTTTTTGGTACTGTATGTGGATGACATACTACTCATAGGAAATGACATCCCAACTCTGCAAGAAGTTAAGTCCTGGCTTGGGAAGTGTTTTGCTATGAAGGACCTAGGAGAAGCTGCCTATATTCTAGTGATAAGGATCTTGAGAGACCGGAGTAAAAGACTAATTGGACTTAGTCAGAGTACATACTTGGATAAGGTGCTGAAGAGATTCAACATGCAAGATTCCAAGAAAGGAGAGTTACCCATCAAGAGTAACACTAGACTGAGTAAGACTCAGAGCCCGAGTACTGATGTAGAGATAGCTGAAATGAGTCGTATACCTTATGCTTCAGTAGTAGGCTCGATCATGTATGCTATGACCTGTACTCGTCCTGATGTAGCCTTTGCTTTAAGCATGGTTAGCAGGTATCAGGGGAACCCTGGTAAGGCTCACTGGACAGCGGTAAAGAATATTCTCAAGTACCTGCGGAGGACTAAGGACTAGGTCCTTACTCTTTATGGGAGTGATGACTTGAGAGTTGTAGGGTATAGTGATGCTAGCTTCCAGACTGATAGGGATAATTTCCGCTCTCAGTTGGGCTGGGTCTTTACCTTAAATGGAGGAGCAATCTCTTGGAAAAGTTCCAAGCAGGAGACAGTGGCTGATTCAACTTGTGAATCAGAGTATATAGCGGCAAGCGAGGCGGCAAAAGAGGCTATATGGCTAAAGAACTTCATTGGAGACCTTGGAGTTGTACCAGCTATATCGAAGCCCATAGAGATTTTCTGTGATAGTGAATGTGCAGTTGCCATAGCAAAGGAACCAAGGGATCATGGGAGATCCAGACACATTGACAGAAAATATCATTTCATCAGACATCGTATAGAAGAAGGAATCCTCATGGCAAAGAGGGTATCATCAGATGAAAACCCGGCAGATCCCCTCACAAAGGGACTGGGTAGGGTTAAGCATCTCCAGCATGCTAGGAGCATAGGGCTGAAGGATGATATAAGTTTTAGTAGTTAGATAATTCTGAAATATGTAAAATGTATTTGACATTTGATGATGAATAAAATCTTTGTTTATTCATGAGTAAAGTGTTGCTATCTGTTGGGTCGTGTTTTGAATGTTGCGTCTATTGGGCTCGGTTGTTAGTCCGTTTTTGTATCTCCGGTATGGGCCTGTCCATCCGTGAGTATAGTAGGGTTTATTATAAATATAGGTGCTTGCATGCATCTTAGAAAAAGGTTAAGAGTAACGATAGAATAGATTGATCAGAGAAGTTTTAATTATCGTTCTTGTAACCCTAAATCCTCTACAGCGGAAGTTCTTAGTCGAGCTCTGCTGAGGATTGTTTGAATTAATCATTCGACACATTGTGATTCAATCTTGTCTTGTTTATTGTTTTATGTTCTTCGCACTACCTGTTACAAAGATCTAATCGATCTTCAAGTTTATTTAATATCTTATCAATTGGTATCAGAGCAGGAGGCTGTGTAATTCATACACTTCTTTTCTGTGAAAAAGGTTGCGATTAGGGTTATTCCGCATTTACTGATATTTATTGAGCCGTCATCCCATAATTGACGTAACTCAACATTTATTTGTGTTGCCCTAATTTAATATATTACAAGTCTGATCTTTTAAACAGGTTATTCGATCAAGCATGGACGAGTCACAATCCAATCCCATCAACATCTCAAACAGCATTGGATCAACGACAAAGATTCCCATCCTTTACACCCAGGATTACGAGGTCTGGGCACATCACTTTGAAGATTATGTCATCGGATCTGAGGAAAATGGATATCTCATCTGGGAAGCAATCGTATCTGGACCATTCGCTCATTCAACAACTTCAAGAATTATTAAAACCCAGAAGGAGTATAATGATCTTTTGAAAGATCTTAAAGATATTTCTCAAGACGAAAAAGATAAATTTCAGTGCAATATTAAAGCATTGAGACTAATCAGATTCGCTCTTCAATCTGACACTTTCAGGCTGGTGAGTTCATGCAGCACTGCCAAAGAAATATGGGATAGGCTGCGAGAGTTATATTCTACGGACGAAGATCTCGAGCATTCCATTCAAACCTTGCTTTTGTCCGAATTTGGTGAATTCAAGCAGAGTCCTGAAGAAACTATAACTCAGACGTTCGATCGCTTCAATCATCTTCTTAGTAAGATGATTAAACATGATATTGAAAGGAAGTTGATTGAACAAAAGGTTACACTTTTAAACGGTCTCAGATCTGAGTGGAGAGCGATTGTGTCCACTGTTAAAGCGCATGAGCAATTCAAATCTTACTCTTTGGCGAAACTGGTAGGGATTTTGAAATCCCAAGAAAAGATTATGTTACAGGAGAAAAATGTGGTTTCAAGCTTGGGATCATTGGCCCTTCTGTCCAAAAGCAAAGCTGTGATGGAAGATGAAGACCTCAACCTAGAGGATTATGACCTTACCTCTAAAGACTATGCAATGATGGTGTCAAACCCAAAGAGGTTTATCAAGAAAAGGTTCCCTACAAATAAGAACCGAAATTGGCAGGGAAGTTACAGTTCTGAAAAGGTTAGGGAAGAACCGAAGGCAGAAGAACCAAAGAAGGAACCGAAAGCAGAAGGAGATTCGGGTGTGAGCTGCTATTATTGTGGAGGAAAAAACCACTATGCCAAAGATTGTGTTCTCAAGAAAATGGCAGAAAAGGATGAGGAGAAAGACGAAGAAATTGTGCTGTTGAAAAAGCTGGAAGAGATCAAAAGAAAGAAATCCACTGCTAACCCTTCTATGAATGCTTTAATTGTGCAGGGTTTGGTAGCGGATGATGAGTTTGGTGGCGTGGAGGTCTGGTCAACCGATTCTGAGGACGATGAAGTCAGGAAGCCATCTCATGGAAAGGCCTATGTTGCAAAAGGTGAAGGGAGCGGTGGAAAGTGTTTAATGGTGTCAGACGTGTCTCAGATGAGGGGATACAACACAGATGGTGGGAATGAAGACACAAAGGAGCGAGAGGACTTGTGCTTCACAGCAAAACCTCTCAGCGTGCAGTTTAACGAGCTTGATGAATTAATCAAGAAGGTACAATCAGTTTTCGTTTCATTCAAAGTCCCAAAAAGTTCATATGAAAAGGAATTGAAAAATGTTAATTCAAGAATCTCTCATATAGACAGCAGTTTAACTCAAACACGGGTCACCAATTCTAAGCTAACTGACCAAATAAGCAGGGTATCTTCAAAGAGTGAGGAACGGAGGATGTGGATTGAGCTGAAGGAGTCAGAGTTAATCAAATCCAAGGATGAAAACATTTATTTACAAAGAGACAATTTAAAACTTTTAAAACAGAGAAATGTCTTTTGTTTAATTGCTAAGCGTCTTTACACTAATATCACTCAACTTCATTTAAACTATGAAATAGGGCAGAAAATTCATCGCATGATTTTGCCCTTCCTTGAGTTTAAGGATGATGAAATTGATGCTGAAGCATATAACTGTGAAAGTGTTGTTTCGTCTGAGGATGTTAATCCGACATATATGTATGGTCTAGACAAAATCGAATCTTTCATAAAGTCCAAGGACCATAAAGACATGCTGAAAAATCTTTTGGATGAAAATGATAAACTAAAACTAAGAACCGAAACCATACAAAAGTTTGACTCATTGAATGCCAACCTGAGCTCAGAAAATAAAATTGATGTTGAAAATGCATCTTAGCTCAATGAGGACGATGATATGAGTGAAATTTCTGTTGAAGACACAGTTGACTGTTCAGAGTTTGTCAAGAGCGAACCCAAAAACCACAAAAATCTTATTTCAGAAAATTCTGTGGAGTTTGCTCGTCTGTCCCAACAAAAGTCCCCGATCCTTGAAGAAAAGGCTGTTGTATACCAAAAAGTGAGAACAACTCCAAATCAGGTGTATAAAGTCACAGGCGTAACAGAACATCAGACAGCCGAACTCACAACTATTGTAAACGAAGATAATGCTGACGGTTGTGATGAGTTCTTCTGGTCTGCTCCTATCGACAATGCTGACGACATAGTTGGTCTGTCAGAAAGGACTTCATGGAAAACCAAAGGCAGATATGTGCCAGAACCTCTAAACAAGCCCGGTAACTTTGACATGCCAAGTACTAGTGGTACAAAAGATGTTCCTGAAGCAAAAGGAGATCCTGCAAAAGAAGTCACTCCTTCAAGCGAAACCTCATCAGTTCAGAGTGAACCGACTGACAAAAAGCAAAAGCAAAAAGCGAATGTCCATCGTCAGCCGAAACAGGTGAGAAATCAAAAACATCAAAGGAATCAAAGAAACAAGAAGAATCTCTCTGAAAGAAAACAGTTATGGCAATCTCAAAATGCACATTTCTCTTATCATGACAGGAATTTAAAGTCAGAGAAAAACACTGTTAGGTCACAAGAGAGTCATAACAACCGAAGAGAGAGGTTCGGTTATGAAGGTCAAAACAACCGAAAGGATACGTTCGGTTCCGAAAAATTTGACAACCGAAAGCAAAGGTTCGGTTTAGAAAACACTATCTACCGAAAGCAGAGGTTCGGTTCCGAGAGCAAAAGAGACCAAAGATCTAGGTTCGGTCCCACTGATGATCAAAAACAAAAGGGTCACTTAGAATCTCAAGCCAAGAAATCATCTCGGTCTAACTTCTCTCATTCCTCTTCTTCTAATTCTTCTAATTCCTCTCAACCTCTTCCTAAATTCAACTCTGTTCGCACTTAGAATCCAAAATCTTCAACAGATTTGAAAGGAAAATCGAAGGTCTCCTCAGTCAAAACCGATCAAAAGCATTCCAATGTCCAAATACCTAAACCAGAATCCAAACTGAAAGAAACAAATCCCAATAAAATTAAGGTTTTCACCATTAAAAAGAAAGATGAAACAACGTTAATAAAAAGAACATATCTTGTTGACATCTCTCTTACTATTCCTGTTCCTGTGAAAGGCTCACGTGGACCCAAGAAACTTTGGGTTCCTAAATCTGCTTAATTTTTGCAGGTTATTAGTGACGAGCAGTTTGACAAAGAATGGTACATTGACAGTGGCTGCTCACGTCACATGACAGGAAGGAAGGAAGAGCTGAGGGAATTTCAGTCTCTTTCAAACGGTGGAAATGTCAAGTTCGGGAACAACTCCTTTGGCACCATAAAAGGCTATGGAATGATTACAAATGGTGATTTTACGATTAGGAAGGTTGCATACGTTGAAGGACTACAACACAACCTCATCAGTGTATCTCAGCTTGTTGGAGGTACCGGTCTCAAGGTCTCATTCGATGATGAGGGTTCGGAAATAATTGAAAAGAAAACGAAAAGGGTAATTCTCAAATCGGAGCGCAAAGGCGAAATTTTTCCTCTGAACCTCAAACCCATCAAAGGGAATCCAGCTATCTGCCTGTTATCCAAAGCACAATCTAACGAAAGCTGGCTGTGGCACCGAAGGCTCTCTCATCTCAATTTCAAGGATGTTAACAAACTTGTCACAGGTGGTCATGTTCGAGGTCTTCCACTGCTCAAATTCGATCGAGAACATTTATGTGCTACGTGTGAAATGGGGAAGCAGAGTCGTCAAAGTCACCCATCGATTGTAAACACTAAAGTTGTTGAACCATTAGAGTTAATTCACATTGACTTGAGTGGTCCATCATCTATCGAAAGCATTGGCGGTAGCAAGTATATTCTTCTCATCATTGATGATTTCTCGCGTTTTACATGGGTGTTCTTTCTGAAGCACAAATCTGAAGCGACTCTCAAGCTAAAGGTGTTCATCAAGCAGGTTGAAGTACAGCTGAAGAAAGTCGTTCGCAACATCCGGAGCGACAATGGACTGGAGTTCAAAAACAAAGAATTCGAAGAATTCTTGGCCGACAAAGGAACCAGTCATAACTTCTCAGCTCCCTACACTCCTCAACAAAACGGGATTGTCGAAAGACGAAACCGATCTTTGTGTGAGGCGGCCCGAACCATGCTAAGTTTTGCTTCTTTACCTTTATATTTTTGGGCTGATGCTATTGCTGCAGCTTGTTTTACGCAGAACAGGTCATATCTCAATAAGCGATTCACTCTCACTCCTTATGAGATCATCAACAACAGGAAGCCAAATGTCAAATTTTTCCATGTGTTCGGCTCACGGTGCTTCATCTTCAATTCTAAAGAACACCGTAACAAGTTCGATGTCAAAGCCGATGAAGGGATATTTCTGGGCTATTCTCTCACTTCGAAAGCGTACAGGGCATTAAACAAGCGATCAAGAAAAATAGAAGAGACTTATTACGGGACTTTTGATGATAGCTATGTCAAAAAGCTAAAGGCCAACGAAGATGCAGTTGGATAAATCTTTCCTCAAACAGGCCAATTCACAGCCTCGATCGCAAATCTATTTGAGAAGTTTGTCGAGTTATTTGATGAACCAGAGAAGGCTACTCTCTCGGAAGTCAGTGCAACAGACAATAAAGTAGATCATTTGAAGCAACTCATCGAAGATGCTGCCAAACAAATGAATGAAGGAGGATCTTGTTCCAATGAACCTCTACAGCACAATGCTTCAATCGAGGGGGAGGATCCATCTTCTTCATTACAGAAGAGTTCACATGTTGAGGGGGAGGACAGTTCTCAAGCTACTCCCGAAAGTGCTACATCACCCGAAGGTGCGTCAACACCCGAAAGCTCGATACCGCCCGAAACTCCTATAGCTCCAGAAACTCAAGACACACCTGAAAGATTATCAGTTGAGGGGGAGAATGTTGATATGCTTTATGACGATGACAGTCAATCTGAACTAGAAGAGATGGTAAACGCTGAATTGGATCCATCCTATGATCCAAATTACCCTCCTCTTGTCAAATGGACCAGAAATCATCCTGTCTCCCAGGTTGTCGGTAATGTCTCTGAAAAGGTTCTGACCCGATCACAACTTAAGGCAAAACAGACTTCCTTATTTTCAAAAGTAGAATTCTGTATGTTCAACTCCTTCGTCTCAAAAGTTGAACCAAAGACAGTTAACACTGCTCTTGATCACTCCGATTGGGTTCAAGCTATGCAAGACGAATTGAATGAATTCGAAAGGAATAAAGTTTGGCGCCTCATTCCAACTCCTCAAGATGCCTCAGTTGTTGGTCTCAAATGGGTCTTCAGAAATAAGATGGACAAGGAAGGCAACGTGATACGAAACAAAGCCCGTCTGGTAGTGAAGGGATACTGTCAGGAAGAAGGAATCGACTATGAAGAAACTTTCGCTCCTGTAGCTAGGATGGAATCCGTTAGAATATTTCTTCCCTATGCTGCACACAAAAACTTTGAGGTCTACCAAATGGATGTCAAGTGCGCATTTCTAAATGGAGAACTTGAAGAAACGGTGTACGTGGAGCAACCTCCTGGATTCGTCAATGAAAGACAGGGACCCGAAGGCATCTTTATTAATCAGGAAGCTTACACGAAGACTCTCCTTGAAAAATTTGGCATGATGGGAGATTCAAAGGTTAAAGTTCCAATGGCGTTCGACACAAAACTTACTCCATCATTGGATAAGCCAGCAGTTGATATTACACTATATCGCCAGATGATCGGTTCACTAATGTATCTCACTACTAGCAGGCCTGATATCATGTTCTCTGTTTGTTACTGTGCTAGATTTCAGGCGAATCCACGTGAACCTCATATGCTTGCAGTGAAGAACATACTTCGTTATCTCAAGCGAACTACCTCTTTAGGCCTATGGTATCCATCCAACTCAGGCTTCTTCGTTCAAGCCTACTCAGATGCAGACCTTGGAGGTTGTGGACTAGACAGGAAAAGCACCACGGGAGGCTGCCAATTCCTTGACGGGAAGTTAGTTAGTTGGCAATCAAAGAAACAAACCTATGTGTCTTTATCTACAGCTGAAGCGGAATACATTGCAGCTGCCTCCTGTACTTCTCAAGTGATTTGGATCCAAAGTCAACTCCAGGACTATGGACTCAATATGAAAAAGATCCCATTATATTGTGACTCTGAGAGTGCAATTAGGATCTGTCATAACCCAGTGCAACACTCCAAGACCAAGCACATAGCACTGAGGTATCACTTCATTAAAGATCATGTGGAAGATGGGAACGTCGAAATTCATTTTGTTCGAACCACTGATCAACTGGCTGACATCTTCACCAAAGCTCTTCCTGAAGCATCATTCAACAAAATTCTACAAGGGCTAGGTATGATGGAATCAGAGTCAGTACCAAACATTACATCTCAAACTCAAAAGTAAGAAGCGAAATAGACCGAACGTTCGGGTTCGGGTCTTGTACTAATGTACCGAAACGAACCGAACGCTCGGGTTCGGTTGAATCATCTGGTTTTCGCTCCTCAATCAAAGGTAGTTTTCTTGGTTGTAAATCTTTTGTATCATTGTTCCAAATGCATTTCTCTTATTGTCAAAACAATTCTCTTTTTGAAAATCTATTTTCTTTGGTAACCGAAATAGACTGAACGTTCGGGTTCGGTTTCAAAATTTTTCTCACCCGAAATAGACCGAACGCTCGAGTTCGGTTCCAAAGTTTTTCACAACCGAAATAAACCGAACGCTCGGGTTCGGTTCTAAAGTTTTTTTAAATTATTTTTTTTCTTTTGCCTTATTTTTATTCCTTTTAATTTTTATCAAAAATTCCAATATTTTTTTCTCTCTATCTTTTTTTTATCTCATTTTTTTTATTATTATTATCAAAAACTCCAAAAATATTTTATTCTTTATTTTCTTTTTGGCTTTAATTTTATTTGTGTGTTCGTTTATGGGGAAATTGTTGAAATTAGCTAAGTGTCCCTAGAAGCATGTTGCTGTATGTGTCCAAAGCCTCACTTGATTCCGAATAATAGGCCTTACTGACTTGGTATACACAAACCTTGTCTTCCCAATTAGGCTTTCTTATTTATTCTAATCATGAGCTACCTAACTGTCTTCTCACATGAGATAAGAGTTTTCTGCTTGGTCCTATTTTTCGCAGCAGAGGTACTTTGATTTCTTACACCATCTACATTTCATTTCTCCATCACACTCGTTTCACATACGTAACCTTTGAGACTCTCAGAAATTACCACTAAGGTTTATGGTTACACAATAACTGTGTTCATGATCTTAGTTTCGTGCCACTACGAGCTAAGTGAAACCCAAAATTCAATACCCAATACGAATTGACGGTGAACAATTAATTTGCTCTAGTTTTCACCATTGAATTGACGGATGTATCTTAATGCTATCTCAAGTTTTTTCTTTTGTGTGATTCCTATGAAATTGTTAACACCCATAACATCTCTTCCCTTGGGATCCAGTTTTAAATTTTTGTTGAGATTTTTTTAAAAAAAAAAATGTCCTAGCCAAATTAAATTATCTCTAACCTACTTGTTCAATAGACTACACCGGTCTCACAAGTACTTCGTTCGATTTCTGTCTTATATCAAGACTAGGAATTTTGAATCGAAGCGATAGCCACCTTAATAAGCCTAGTTAATAGAAGCCTTTCAACACTTCTTAATAAGTGTTTGATCGTTATTCAACGGGAAACCACACAAACACTTTAAGGTCTCTCTTGACTTTGAAGGAAGAGATTCGTGCCCGGGATCATTTGTTTCGCGTCTTTATTGACATCATATTTTTCCTAAAAATTTTGCTTTATTTCTTTTCTTTTACACCCTAAGCACGAAAATCTTTGATTTTCCAAAATTCAGGTTCTATTAACTACAAGGCATTTTACTTGGATTGGCAGTCGATTAAAGGTTGTGGTTGATTTTAATCCACGTGGCGGTATTTTTCAAAAGATGCCGTTACAATTTAAAGGGATAAGATGAAGACATGCTGCTTTAGGCGGGAGTCTAATCGATTTGATTTCAAACGGCGCAAAAGGGAACGCGTGCACATTTTAACCGTCTCATCTCCAAATGGCGCAGAAGGGGCGCGTGTGAATCTGAAACGGTTCATATCCAAACGGCGCTTGATGGGAGGTGTGTTCTTAGGGGTCTGACACTCTCTCTCATGCGTGATCATCAGCTACCCCAACTGTCACGCATCAGTCAACTCCGGAAAACTCTTCGATTCTCAATTGAAGATTTGGGAAGATCTTTCTCTCTCCTAAATCCCCAGTATAAAAGGCAACATAATCCTTCATTTACCTCTTTACCGCAATTAAAATTCCCAGAGAGCAAAAATTCCTTAATACTTTCCTGTTCATCATCTTCTCAACTCTCTTCAAGCAATGGCAGATTCTTCTTCTATTCACGCAACATCCCACATACTGCCCATTCGCCCACAACAAAGTCTAATCATCGATTTATCCCCTCATGTTTACGATGCCTTCATGTTCCCCATTATCGAGTGTTTGAAGTTTTCGCCGATTGCTCCTGCACCTACAAGAGCTGAATCCGTTCCGATGGAGTTCTTGTCGCAGATCTTTGCGACTGCTCACTACGACAAGGTCGTTGACAGAGTCTTCTTTGATATATTTCAGCACAAGGCATCAATTTCCAAGCAAAGGTTTTGCTCGCTGTTAGGGTTTGAACCTGATTCCTCGAGGGTTAACCCTGAAACGATTCCAATGGGGTCACTTGTTCAACATGTTTTACAACATGGGTTATACGGAGGTGCTTACTTCAGTCGCGAAGTTCAAGAAGTCGTGCCTACCTCCACAGTGGAACGGGATGTTCACTGTTCTATTCAAAGGGCTTTCTGAAAGAAGTGCTGGATCTGATGGTGCCAGTCGGTTATTTTTATCAATAATGTATGGAATCTACAATGGCATCAATGTAGATTATGGGTCTGTTCCATGGCAACAACTCATCCAGAGTCTCTCCTCTACATCCAGACATTCTGAAATTTCATACGCTAGGTTCTGGAATCTGATCACAAAATGGGTGATGGACAAGTACCACGTCCCCATTGTCGCTGGTGCTCCAATGTCTTCGATTGGTACATTCCATACCACGAAGATCATTGTCTCGGACGCTTCCAAGTTTCCATTCAACAGTTCAATTCCGGAAACTATGTATGGCGACGTTCCTGCTGATAGCCGGATTATCAGAACATACAAAGAATTCAAGCGTTCTGGTCCGAGGGATCTTACTCCGGAGATGTTGAAGTCTATTCATGACGCCGACAAGCCTGCTCCAAGAGGCAAGAAGGCTGATAAAGGGAAACAAGTGACGAAAGGGGCTAAAGGCCCTTCTCCAAAGAAGAGGAAACCAACCAAGGCTGCTCAGTCTCCGCAGCAAAAGAGACGAAAAACTCAGCAGAAGCGAAGGCTGATCATCGCTTCCTCCTCAAGCGAGTCTGAGGGTGAGAGTTCGAATTCTGACGAATCTCCACGAGGCAACACTCCACCCAGATCTCCTACCCCAGAAGTTCATGCCTCTACTTCTCCCATTAACTCTCCACCTAAAACCATTCCTATTTCTATTCCCCCCATAACTTCTACTACTTCAATACCACCCACTTCCATCCCAATACCAACACCAATATTCACCAAAGCAACCACAACATCCACTGCAGATGTTCGAGCCAACGTATCCGATACGGGGGTTCATACTGATGCACCCGAAACCACCCCAGCACCCGAAACCACAAAAGCATCCGAACCTACACCTATACCCGAAACAACCCAACCTGAACCCAGCCATACTACTACACCACTAGCTTCACCACCACCACCTTCTCCTGGTCATGTTTCGGAGGGTGCAGAACCATTCCTTGGCGGGGAAGATATGACGTTTGACTCGGTCTACTATAGTCCGTTTCAAATACAAAGTGATGACGATGACGATGCTCCCGTTACAAAACGACATCTCAAGGAGCTCCATGACAAAGTTGATTTGCTCATCGCCTCCTCTTCCACTACTCAGTCATCCCTTTCTGAAGATGCAGTTCAGAAGATTGTTGATGCTTTCTCCAAGGCTCAACAAGATTCCATTGCGTCTGCAACCTCCGCCATCGGCGCCTCAACAAAAGCCTTTCAGGCTGTGACCGAAAAAGTCGATAAACTATTTTCAGATGCCTCTGTCTTGTTAAAGTCTTTACAGGAGAGTGCAAATGTTGCTAAGACTACGTTGGAACCAATTGTTCAACAGTTGAAAACGTCTGTCTCAACTGAGTTGATGTCCTTCGCTTCATTTCGTCAAACGCTTTCCGACAACAACTCAACATTTCGTGCAACCATTAACGAGCGTCTATCGAAGCTACAAGAAGATTTGGCTGCTGAGAACTCTTTGATGGATGTTCTGGCCAAGAAGACCACTGCTCTGAAGGTCAAGAGTGTTCAACTCTCCCACTCTCAACAGGAGATTGACTCTCTTCGGTCCGAAAGGGAGGTGATAAAGACGTGTGTTTCGGATGTCCACTCTGCCATCTCAAACATCCTCGAAGCACATGATCCTATCCTTAACTATTCTGTGAGGCGTACCCTTGCAGAGAAACTCGCTCCAGCCCTTGCCCTGCTAAGCAAACTTGAAGGGTTACTTGATTTCGTGTCCATTCCGAAACAAGGGGGAGAGAAGGAATCTGTATCCCAACCACCTCATTCCTCAAAGGCAACTCACACTACCGAACCTCCTCCAGTAGGCCAAGCCTCCAGTTCTGGTGTGAAAGACAAAGGCAAAAATATTGCTGAGGAAGAAGAGGAAGAAGACAAAGAAACAATTGCCGACTTGTTGAAGCGTCGAAGTCGACGCAATGAGGCTGATGTCAGTGCTCGTGTGGCAAAAGAGGCTGAAGAAGCTGAACGAAAACAGAAGGAAGCCCACGACCTTCTTGAGAGTAGGAAAACTCTTTTTCCTGCTTGGACTCTCGAGAGGATGATTAAAGAAGCCATTGACACTCCAAGTATCTTGTGGCTGGAACCTGTAATATCGCTTGATTGTTCCAATACTGTCGACTCTCAGTTTGACATGCCTCTGACCCGAAAGGCGTTCATCTTTCATGCCTTCGCCAACATTTCAGAGTTCCCTCATCCTCATCCACAGGTTGATCGGGACTTAATTGATTTCTATCTGAAGGCTGCTCAACCTCAGTATCAGACTTGGAGCGCTCAGAAGATTATCAACGTTCGGGTCTTGAAGCCGTATACTGAAGGGAACTTCATTAACATTCGGTTCAAGGTACTTCGAGGATCTGCCAAAACCGAACATGCCATTTCTCTTGCAGATCTTCCGAACCTCAATCCCCATGATTGGATAATCTTGCACAACATCCTTCTAACCAACGAAGCTGAATATGGTCTGATCATCGACCATCTCAAGAGGATGCTCGTGTGCTACATCATGGAAGTTGCGCTGATGGATCAGGAGATAGCAAGCGTATTTAAGAAGAAACCAAAAATATCTCCTGTTGGCTCTGCCAGTGATCTGAACCAAATGCAGATGGGTAGAATTGACTCAAGAAGGAATTCAGTCATGTTCACTAGGAACGAAGGACAGAAATGTCTTTTCGCATTGGCTGACAAACACCTTTACACCACTGCCTGCTTAGAGCATGTTTTGGGGATCATCCACAGATGCAAGCAAAACTCAGCGGATGATGTCAAGTACTTCGATGACATTATACAATGGTACATTCGGTTCAGACAGACTATTCTCACTCTTATCACACGTCTGTTTGATACTGTAAAGAAGACTCCCGCTGCTGGCCCGAAGAAGAAGTAGTCTCGCTCCAATTTGACGCAAAGGGGGAGATTGTTGGGTCGTGTTTTGAATGTTGCGTCTATTGGGCTCGGTTGTTAGTCCGTTTTTGTATCTCCGGTATGGGCCTGTCCATCCGTGAGTATAGTAGGGTTTATTATAAATATAGGTGCTTGCATGCATCTTAGAAAAAGGTTAAGACTAACGATAGAATAGATTGATCAGAGAAGTTTTAATTATCGTTTTTGTAACCCTAAATCCTCTACAGCGGAAGTTCTTAGTCGAGCTCTGCTGAGGATTGTTTGAATTAATCATTCGAAACATTGTGATTCAATCTTGTCTTGTTTATTGTTTTATGTTCTTCGCACTACCTGTTACAAAGATCTAATCGATCTTCAAGTTTATTTAATATCTTATCACTATCTTTTGTCAATCGTTTACTATTATTTCTTTTGCATGTTTTGACTTCCCGAATATTTATGTTGTGTTTCTACATATTATTCAAATTATCCACAATCGGTCATATGTTGGGAGTAGATATGAATTAAGACTGTCATGATTTGGTTGTAGAGGTCTAAGGTGTTGTACATGGCCTCAACACTCATGAGTGCTCATAAGTTATGAGTATTGGATTCAACCCACGCTCGCTGGTATCACTTCATGGAATTTATCTCGAGTGATTGCGAGACGGTAATATCATATAAGTCTTCAAACCTAGAGATATGACTTGTTAACTATGAGTTAGTTATGTATTGATCGTGCGAAAACGCATTGGTAACTCGATGTTATAAAACGTACGTTTGTGTGTAATTTAACAAGTAGTAGAACAAGCATATGAGTCGAAGTTTATCTGTTCCTTCTTGGATTAGAAGCTGATATCTGGGCCCCTCGATGATTTTGTTTTGACCTATGTACCGGGCCTGTTCAGAACTAAGTTGATGTGCTCAATTAAGTTCTATGTCAAACAAATCGGAAATCGGGAAACAAACTGCTAGACAATAAGCAAGACTATCTTCCATGTGTTTGTCCGACTGATATCTAGAACAGAGGATTATATGATCCCTTATCTGAAATGGCGTACCATCATCTTCTGAGTTCCGAGAAACCTTGAAAAGAGCTACGATTTCCAATCGGTTCCTGAAGTCATACTTGCAGTTATAGTTATTAGACTTATCCAAGTGGGAGACTGTTGGATAAGGTGTCTAAGTCCATAACTATTTCTGGTATGTACTTGACCCGACCCGGCATGGTCCATTTGGGTTGCATGGCACCATGCAATTGTATAGACTAAATGAGAGAAATAACACTTGTGGTTTATTAATATATTATAAGTTCTAATATATTATTAATATTATTTAGTTAGTTTGATCAAGAATTAATTTTAGAATTAATTAAGTGATCAAAAGATAACTAATTAAATATACGGGTTGATTATGTAAATCATCCATAACTTATATAGTGGGCTAAGAGGCTCCATGGATAATCAAGTTGGGTTGAACCCATTGGATTCTCCATGGAGGCTCCATGGGAGTTACAAACCCATGGGTCATGGAAATGAAGAGTCATGACACATTAGGGTTTACATGGTGTAACCCTAAATATGTCAACACTATATAAAGCTCATGTTTCTCCCAAAAACCGGTTAGACATGCATGCTTGAGGGCTAGAGCCGATTTTTGAGTGTTACACTTTCTCTCCAAGTTTACTCCATAGCATTTGGTGTTGTGTGAAGCATTTGAGGCATCACACTTGGGGTGCTAGGCTCACAAGGTTTCAAGGATCAAAATCAACAACAAGGTATGTAGTTCTATCTTTCATTCAAGTTAAAATTGTTCCCCATGTATGCTAGATAGGATCATAACCTTGGAAATCAAATTTTCATGAGAATTAGATAAACATAGATCCAAGGTTATTAGGGTTGCATGTATACTTAGGAAGTGTTAGAATGCTCAAAACCCATCAACAATGGGCACACACACATACACACGCGCATTAGGGTTTTAAGGGGCTCTCAAAGACTGCAAGGAGGCCAAAGGAGGCTGAGGCTCCTTTAAATAGAGGTGCAAACCCTGGGATTTAGGGTTTCATCTGCCAGATCCTACTCGCCGAGTCCCAATATGGACTCGTCGAGTAGGTTACTTAACACGCGATCCCACCCCGCTACTACTCGACGAGTAGAGCTTAACCCAATAATTCTTATTTAAACAATTCATGAGAATCGGGGCGTTACATATAATTTCATCAAAATTTGACCTAATCCAATTTTGGCAAGATAAATTCAAATCAAATTTTACAAATAATTAATTTATCACATAATGTTGTAATTATCTTAAAATTTGACCATTATCTTGTAATTAAATGAGGATATTCATTATCATATCTTAAAATTCGAATTTCTACAGTGAAAACAATTTAAGGTAATCATCCTTATCTAATTTATGGTAAAAATATGAAAAATCTGCCAATAGACCCGATGCCACGTTGTGATAGGCCATACCACATCGTGAAGGTCCAACACGTCGTGTTCATCAGGCAGAAACCAAAATCGAAAATTTTTGCAACTTTGAAAACATTGCAATTGCATCATATAATAGAAAAACACCCTAAGCTCTGATACCACTGATGGGTTTTGAGCACTACAACATTCCTATGGTGTACATGCAACCCTAATGCTTTGGATCTAGGTTTTTCTCAAGTTATACACACATTAAATTATCCAAAGCATAAACCCTAAACTAGCACGTTATATTCGAAATTCATAACTAAAACAAAGTTAGATAAATACCTTTTCCTTGTAGCTTGTCTGATCTTGACCTTCAAGAGCTTAATGTCTCAATTGCTGCACCTCTAATGAGTCACAAACACCAAGTAGCAATTGGAAGAATATGAGAGAGAGGGCGAGGCTCTAAAAACCGGTTAGGGTATTCTCTAGGAAGCAGTGGCCAGTTTTAAGGAGTTGGGGGTTCCTTTTATAGTTGAGGCTACTTAGGATTATCTACTGGAAACCCTAAATCCCTTGCTTTGACCTTAAGCAACCTATGGATCCCCATAAGGAAGCCTTGGACGAAATTCTATGGGCTCCCCATAGATTTTCGTCCATCCTATCCCAATAGGATCCATTAGCCCAAACTACAACTATTACTAATTTACATAATCAGTCCCCGTTAATCAGTCTTTTTTTATCACCAAATTACTTCCAAATTAATTTCTAATCAATACTAATTAAATAATATGATTTCTAAATTAATATATTATTCTTATAATATATTAATAAATCACAATTAACCTCTTTCTCCATAATTTATCCTATCAAATTGCTTTGGTGAAGGCAACCCAAAAGGACTATGCTACTATTGGGTCAAGTACAAACCAATTATAGTTATGGGCTTAGACACCTAATCCAACAGGTACCGCTGCTGTTCACGACTAGTTTCATTTGCTTGATTTGGTTTGTGCATGTGACAACCCGAAATTTCCTATCCTATACAGTCAAGCACTTCATTGAAAGTCAAAACTTACTCCTGCTAACTTTTAGCACAGTTTCGAGTCTGTTTGAGCATTCTGAGCTTTATTTCATCAAAGGAATAAGTAAATGAGAGTGTCAGTTGAACTTGTAACCTGTCAAACAAGCCTTAATCCCTCAAGAGAGGAGTTTACGGCCTAGACCTTGGAGTTTACGGCCATAAACTCAAGGTGGCCGTAAACCCCTTGGTATATATATGACACTTAGTCATTTTTTACTCCATTTCTTCCATTCCAAGCCCAAGAAAACAAATTATCTCTCTAGGATCTTGAGAGTTTTGCTTCCAATCTTCAATCTAGTAAGTAAACCTTCCATTTTCAACTTGATATCCTTTCATATCTAGTGAATACACATGATTTCATCCATGAAATCTCTTTTTTTGATTAGATCTTCAAGTGTTCTTAAAAACACCAAGAACACACACTAGTGTTCTTGGACCTTAAACACCCAAACAAGCTTCTATATTGTAAGGACTCTTACCTTAGCTTGTTATAGGCTTGATACACTTGTTAATCACCTTAGAAAACATCAAGAAGCACAATATCATAAGTGTTTACGGCCAAGGCAATCTCCTTGGGCCGTAAACTCTAATGAAAGGGCCATTATGAGCCCTAGTCCCTTCCTAAGCCTTGGATACAAGTCTAGATCACTTCCTTGAGGAGTATAGGACCTTAAACAAACAAAAGAATCAAGCACACATGATTTTACGACTGTAAACTCATGGGGAATTGACCATGGGCCGTAAACTCTAAAAGATGGTGCAATTGTGCCACTATTACTTCCTAAGGCTTGGACTTGACCATAGGATACTTAACCTTGACTTATAAGACCTTAAATCACAAAATGGTACTAATTACCATGAGTTTACAGCCGTAAACTCATGGGGGAAATGACCATTGGCCGTAAACTCACATGGTGTTACCATTTGGGCAGTAAACTCCAATGTGAGGCCATACAACCTTTAGATGCAACCCTTTGGTACTTATAGCACTTGAATCAAAGTGTTTTACATGTCCTAGGGTGTCTTAACTTGGTTAATTAGTTGTTAAATGACTAATTGGATACATATATGTGTCATTATATGTTAAATAGGATCCGTGTGTGTGTTCAGGTTTTCACATGACACTTAGCATCCTATACCCTCCGTTCATCCAAACCACTCACTACAGGTGAGTTCATACCCCTTAATCAACCTTTTAAATGTTTTTAAATGCTTTTATGGGGGTGGGGGGGGGATACAAGTTGAATCATTATAGTTATTATATCAATCACATGTGATTAATAACTATCAAACTGTGGATTTACTACACTTTTAGTTGTTTTACCAAGCAAACACATTTTTACATGCTAAACTCTTTATCAAACTTGTTTTATATACTAACTCTTTCCTTTCAATTTCTGTTACAATTTTGTTTCAAACAAAGAATTTCGTATACTTTAAACTGTTTATATCAAACAAACTGCTTTTAAATCGGTCCTCAAATGTTTTACAAAACTTCTTTTCAAACTTTTATATTGTCAAATGCATGCCTATATATGTATAGTTATGTAAGTAATGTTTAAAGGACTTAGGACAACTAACTCGCTTTAATTCCTTTTCCTTGTTTGGATGTGGCCTTAGGGTATCGGTTATTTGTCCGAATGTCGTCTAAATATTAGTTACATATTATTTATGCATATGTAGACATAAAAGCTCTAGTAGTTAGTTCAGTACCTTTGGGTAGCAAAGGCATACTTTCACTCAATCATATAAATACATTACTAGTAACTATAATAGGTATAGTTTAGGAGATACTAATTACTATATGAAGAGATACTATTACATACTATATGAAGAGATACTACTACATACTATAGAAGGAGAATTACTACATACTATACTATATACTATACAAGGAGAGTTACTACATACTGTACGGGACTGACCATCCTACACCTGGCTGCTAGCTACAGCGGGACCTGTTCATCGACGGATGTTCTCGGTTGTACTGTTCAGCGAGTTACCACGCCGTGTTTATCCTAAGACAGAAGGATACGATTTCAATGATTATATAATTTTCCCTATTACTTTTATCTTGTGACACGTTCACATAAACGATGAGGTAGACTATATTTTGATAATAATAGTTGTACATGGGAAAAACCTTCATTTATACAGAGAAGCAACCCTTCAAAACAGTCGGGTCTTGGTAGAAGACCACATTTTATACTAGTAGGAAATATTGGATTTTCTAGGGTTTTCATACTTATACAAACTTATTCTTCAAACATTTACAGGTCTTTTCTTTACAGTTTTACTAATCAATGACACTAAAATACTTATGAATTCACCAGCTTAAATGCTGATCTACACTTTCAAAATAACTTGTATTCTCAGGTCACCAGTAGACAGGTACGATGACCAGGTTTTGAGAAGACGGAGCAGTCAAGACTCGTCTTTTATTTTGATTACTTGTTATCATGTCTTATTCTATTAAAGAACACTCATGTATTAAAATTTTACTATTAATGCAATGGATGATGTTGTTGCTTGTTTACTAGTTTGCATTGTTGTGATACTTTACATGACGTCCTCCGCCCCAGAACGTTTCCGTTGTTCTTGGTTTTGGGGTGTGACAGTGCAACTTTTGTGAACAATGTTTTTTTTGTCTTTACTGCCATTCGTGGCAATTGAAAAGTCTGGGAGTCCAACAACTGACAATGTTTATGTAACACCTGAAATCTAGAAGGATAATTAAAGGAAGAAAACCCCAAGTAAAGAATGTCTACTCTCCGAGTCCAAGGGGGTCACTCGACGAGTAGAAGCAAGATAAGGATACAGGTAGGAAGGACCTACTCGACGAGTCAGGAAGACATTCTCGACAAGTCGAGAAGACCTACTCGACGAATTGGTCAGGGTTTGAGAAACCCTAAATCCGGGTTTGTGCCTCCTATTTAAGCTTCTCATTCCCCACCTTTCAGCTCCATTCTCAGCCCCGACTGTCCAAACCCTAGATCTCGAACCCTAATGCTATAGTGAGCCATTATTGAGTGTTCTTGAGTGCTTTGAAGCTTGAAGAAGAAGGAGAAGCTTTGGGGATTCGAGGAAAGGCTTGTAGATCCATAAATAAGTTCTCATCCTCTTCATTTTCTGGTAAGCAAGTCCCAATCTTGATTAATAGCTTGATAGATCTCTTCTTTGTCACTTTATGGGGGGGGGGGGGGTTTGGTCCAAGGAACTTAATTCTTGGGTTATGGATGTCCCAAGAAAGGATCTATTTAGATCTAGAATCATTAAGGAGTGTTAAGGCATAAAGGTGCAAACTTTATGCCATTAAAGTCCCCATACAAGCTCTAAGGTGTTAGTTTGGCCCTAATAAGCCCAAAAATCCATATATTGAAGGAAATCCTTAGACTTTGTGTGCTCATATGGTGTCTAAGACCTGGATCTCAACTTTCATGCTTTAGTTTGAAGTAATATGAGTTTTGGGACAAATAATTATGTCTTAAGGAGCTAGGGTTTGAGCTAAACCCATTAAGAAGGACTAGTAATGGGTAAAGTTGGAAACTTTACCCTTAAGAGATCATTTCCAACATGTAGACGAAGTTTGGGACTTAGATCTGAAGTGTAGCGGCTTTATCCATTAAGATAGCCCAAACAGACTGAGGGACTCAGCAAGTACAGGGAGGAACTCGACGAGTCAAAGTGAGTTGTCCTGTTTTCTATTATGGTAGAACTCGACGAGTTGATGCGATAAGTTGTGACCAAGAGTAGTCAGGGAACTCGACGAGTCAGGGGTTGACTCGACGATTTGGATCGCAAATTCAGGATTATGAGTTTTAGAACTCGACAAGTTGATGGAGCAACTCGGCGAGCTGAGTCAACTCGGAGCGTTGACTTTGAATTTGACCAAGGTTGGTCTAGTTTGACTTTTGAGGGTATTTTGGTCTAAGTGTTATTTTGGTATTGGTAGCTTGGGGAGCCAAAGGAGTAGCAGTTCAGGGAATTTCCAGTTAGCAGCCAGAGGAGTAGCAACAAGATTCAGTAGTGCAAGGTGAGTCTCCTCACTATATGCATGGGTCTACAATCACAATGTCGGCCCATTTAGTTTATGTATGGTAGTAAGACCTGGGGGTTAGCACTAGGCATTGTATGTTAGTATGTAATTCCAGACAAAGGTCTGATGTCGGGCGGTGCCCGAGGAAGGTTTATATGTATGTTATTCCGGACCAAGGTCCAATGTCGGGTGGTACCCGAGTAATGTTTGCATGCTAGATTATACGTGTTGTCTGTGTGATACTTGTATGTGCCTGGTAGGGAGGTGAGTGTGGGCGAGGTCCCGTATCTCATCACTAGCTGAGTATGGATGGGGTTCCATATCTCTGTTGGGTTTTGAGCATTCTAACACTCCTATGGTGTACATGCAACCCTATAAACCTTGGATCTATGTTTTCTCTATTATACATGCAAATAAGAACTTTCCAAGGCTTTAATCCTAACTAGCATATTATGATGTTCTTAATCTACAAAGTACTAGTTAGAAGACATACCTTTTGATGTAGCTTGATGTCTTCAAGCTTTAAGAGCTTAGCCCCAATAGTGTGGAAGCCTCAAGTGGAATCACAAATCACCAAGACACCTTGGAATAATTTAGAGAATATGATTACTTGGTTCTCTCTAGTGAAATTGGCTAGCCCTTCTTTAGTGTATCCACACTAGTGCCAATTTCACCAACCAAAGACATCTTTATATAGTATGGAGGATTAGGGTTAAACCCTAACACCCATGACCTTTCATTTCCTAGGATCCATGGGTTAAACACTTCATGGACTATCCATGAAAGCTTAGCCCAACCTAAATGAACTTGGCCCATTCCATATATATAAGAGTCCATATTTAATTAGCTCCTTTTGATCACTTAATTAATTATAAATTAATTCTTGATCAATACTAATTAAATAATATGATTCCATATTAATATATTAGAACTTATAATATATTAATATTAATCATAAACATACTATTCTCAAAAGATTATCCATATAAATTGTGTCGGTGAAGTGCAACCCAAATGGACCATGCCGGGTCGGGTCAAGTACATACCAAATATAGTTATGGACATAGACATTAATCCAACAACTGCATCCTAAGAACTCACTTTATAAGGAGACGTCACCACACTACTACCTCATGGTATACAGATGGCATATAATCCGAACATAAACAGAAAGTATAATCCCAAGATACAACTACTCATATGGATGCGAGATAATAGCAATAAAATCATAAATAAAAATTGACAGAAAGGCAAAAGTTACGCACATGTAACATCAGAAGCTGTTGGTTTCTCTTCTGTAGTCAACTGGAAAGCCCTACTCCTCACTGTAGGTGCCTCTGCCCGGACCTGACGACCGTATGTGATCCTCAATGTCACAGGGGTAGGTGCTATCCCGAAGGTAAAAGGAACGGATAAACTTCGACTCATATGGCTTGTTCTACTACTTGTTGAATCATACACAAAGGCACGTTTTATAGCACCGAGTTACCAAATGCGTTTTCGTGCAATCAATGTACTATCAACTCATAGTAACAACTCATATCTCTAGGTTTGAAGAATATAAGATATTATCATCTCATGATCACTCGTGATAAAATCCATGAAGTGATTCCAATGAGCGCGGGTTGAATCCAATACTCAGAACTTATGACCACTCATGAGTGTTGTAGCCCTTTGTCCAACACCTTAGACCTCTACAAGCCAACCCATGACAGTCTTAATTCATATCTACTTCCAACATATGACCGACTGTGGATGGTTTGAATAACTTAGTCATTCCGGAAGAATAACCTAGTTTATTCGGGAAGTCAAAACATGCAAAATGAAACAAAATAATAATTGAATCCAATATGGTATCAACCCTTTGAACATAAATAAAACACCTTTTATTTATCACCATATGATTACACGTTATTCATTGTATACTGTTTCAGCTATCAACTTTATTATTGAATTTAAAACAATAGTTGTCCCATGCTCCAAGCATGCACACTATGTTTTCTAAACACTAGTCATGCCATACACCAAGTATGCATACTATGTTTGTCTATGATCTTTACTTTGTGAACTAGATCAATTGAACATAACTTCAATGATTCTCTTTTCACACTCCCAAATCCTTACTGCAAATGCAAGAATTCCAAATTCATGCCATTTACTGAAATCTGTTAGATTCTAAACTTATATGCATTGATCCTCTTGTAATAATTATGTACAAAGTCATAAAGACTTGACAACAACCATTGCAGAGTATTCCAAAGGAGATCAGCTCCTTGGAAACATCCTTCTTGCATTAAGTTTCCTAATCTTAAACAGATTGAAAATTCTAACTTTGAAACATTTCCAGATTCCATTTTGACTATCACTTCTGAACAAGAGTTAATTATCACTATACTTCCAACTGTCCTTGAGCAACCAATCTTTGGTAAACCTTAGATTGTCCTCGACAATTGTTTAATCCTTTTAGTCATATCCAGTTCTAAACCTTTTCCCTTCTTAATGCCCCAAGCATCTGGAAAATTTTAGAATGGATGAATATAGCACATGTAATCGATCCTATATCCGAAGCATATGGGACACGATTCATGATGTCTCACATAAAGACTAAACCAGTCTTTTGCTATAACATTTCCATTTCTATTTGCCAAGTTCTCATAATTCAGATTATGAAAAGGGATGCCGTAATCATAATCGAATTTTAGAACGCAAATAATGGACCCATATACAGAATTTCCTTATGTTGAGCCATTCCAACATGAAATTCATATATATCCTTGACTAAATGATTAAACCTCACGATCTAAACTTGTAGATTTGAGATGAAGTATAATTTCCTCTCCCTTAATTATAGCAAAACAACTCTTTCCCAATTGAAAATTTTGTTTTTCTATAATTAACATTGCTAACTTGCAATACTTATCATAATTATCATGCTCCCACTAACATGATGATTATTAGCATAACACTTATGCTCCCACTAGCTTTGACATGTTCTCAAAAATCACCTGGACTTCTAGAAATCAATACTTCATTGACTTTCTTACCAAAGTTCAGATTTCTGATGCTAGATTGTTTTGATAAAACTTTATCAAAATCATACACCTTCCCTTAGATAGCACACTTGTGTGTCTAAACAATTATGAAGAGGTATGCCGTAATCATAATGGTTAGACCTTTTTGCCACTTCTCACAAGTCCAGGTTAGTGTGCCGGTAAACCACACACGCTCCACTAACGACTTTGAGAATGCAAATGTCACAGTTGCTATCTAGCTAAAATCTACTTAGTGAAAGTGTTTCCTCACCATCATTTTCATGAATCGGAGAGAAACCTTATGACACTTAGATTTAATGGTGTATGTGTTCTTATCCATGTGAATGGTCAAAATCATAGTCACAAGACAAGGATAATGACAAACCCAAACTCATATGGACTGAACTCAATCTTAATTTCTTGCCACCTGGAAGCTCAAGGGCCTGCCATTGCTTCCAAGTTGTTGTGCAACCAATTGAGAACTCTAAGAACTCATATGCAAAGCCAACTTTAACTGGAATGGGCACAGAATATGTCAACACGATAGGTTATGAACCTCAAGTCGTGTGCTAGGGAAGACCTTCAGGTTTTGTTCTTGATTAGTTCTTGAGACTTTCAAGACCTTTAAGACTCCCACTGTCCTATTGACCTATAAGACTCCCTTGTCAAATATCCAAGAGATAGTGTGGATTCTAATCAAGACAAACACTTCACACAATTGGCCTAAGTTGATCTTTGTTTTATCCAAAACATCACAACTTACCAATTTCAAATGTACAAGAGTAGAAAACTTTTACTCTTACATTTGACAAGTGTTTTAAACCTTCTTTAAGACATGTCACTCAAGTTACAATCTTGGAGTATGACTCTAAGACTTGTATTGGAACGAAGTATGACTCATCTTCTTGATTTAACCACTTCAACAATTCAAGATCCCTCTTCTTAGTCATAAGAATGCACTAAGACTTCCTTAGAGAACTAATTGTGCTATGGTTTCTTAATCATTAAGATGATCACAAAACTGATACTAAAGTACTCTCCCATCTTTTCAGATTTGAGAAACTTTTATCCTTCTGCCTTATTTGAATCTTCTTATTCGCTCTGCCATACATTGGAACCTTTTCCAATGTCTCAGAGTTACACTTAAGCTTGTAAGTATAATCATATTTACTGAGCTTTAGTAAACTATGACGAATAGTCTTATCAATCTTTTGTGGTGGACTTGACCAGTGCACAAGACTATGTACTCGATCCCTTAGTCCATTACTTGACTCACACATCCATGTGATCGAGTAATTAGTCTTAATTTTCCAATACTTGAAAGTTCTCATTCATCATGCTATACAACTTGCATGATTCCAAGTTCCGGTCCAAATGAAACTTGAGTGACGAGAATCTTTCCTTATTTGGTAAATATAGACATTACCACAAATGAAAGCATCAACTTCATATTTCCACTCTTGCTCTTAATGGAATCACATAAGCAACAATTTTTCCTCAAATGCCATTGTAAGGATATTTTAAAATAAATAAAATAAAAATTTTCTTTTATTTTTAAACTTTGCGGAGAACTTATCCTTACAATCCATATGAAAACTTGTTGTTACCTATTCCTAAGCAATATCTCATAACTTCTAAGAGGTAGCTCAAGAATCCGATCTTCAAACTATGCGATAGAAATCCATCTACGCCATCAGATTCAGCATATTCTTTCTTTAAGTTTCTTCACTTTTCTTTGATTCTTAAAACATCACCATGTGACCCAGTCACATCATGTATCAAGAATCTCAGAATAGAAACTTAACAGAGTTAGATAGTGGACTTTACCTGAAGTAGAGTCAAACTTATTGACTTTAACATCCTTAGGTAAATTTTGGCAACTTCGCAACCAATGCCCCTTTCTTTGGCAATACAAACATATGGACCCTTTGATAATGGTACACGAGACTATCACAGACTTAGCTTTTCTCTTTACCATTTGGTCAACAGAGTTGACTATGGCCGATCCCTTTCCATCGGGAAGAGAGAGCTTTACTAGATATCCAATGTCATCATTGTCAATGTCCATAAAGTTTTAGGAAGTTGATCTTAGCAAATAGATAAGATCATTAAGGGTCTTGTCATAGTCTGTTTCATAGGTGTCCCAAAGGAACTCACTATGTGACTTAGAAAGTGATTGAACCACCAACTTTCTCAAGACTTTGACACCCAACTCTCCCGGCTTGTCAATATGTGACTACATCTCAAGATGTGTTCATACCTAGACCTTGCCTTGCCAATAGGGCTTGAGTGACCTTAAACTTTTCAAGAACTTGTGGGTTAGGGAGATTAGTTGGAGGAGGAGAAAGAAGTATGATTTCCAAAGAACATCATCTTCATTTAGGAAACCTTGTTTCAAAAGATTTGGGAAGATCATAGGTACCTAAACCAGACAACTTTTGGGAGATATTCAAGATAGTTGATTTTAAGTCCTTAATATGACACCCAATATGAAATATTAAGGCTAGGACCCAACAAACTATTTTATAACTTAGAAGAGGTATGCCGTAATCCAAGCTATAAAATATTTGAAGGTAGGTGAATGACGATTCACCAATTTCCACCAAGATAAACGAAATGTATTATCAGGTTTTAATTGGTTTTGAAACTCCTAGATCTTTGAGATTCATTGAACTGTTCAAAGGCATGTTTCAATCTCGAGTGTGCCCTTCAGGTTTTGTGACTGGGATGCCGAGGATCACAAAACAAGGTGTGAAGTAACCATGCAAATTACTTGGTACCCTTAAGTGTTTACCCCTCAATCGATGTGCCGGTTAACCACACACGCTCCATCGATACTATGATAAACATTAAGTTACCCTTTACCTACCTTGTTAAATACGAGTTAGTGTGCCGGTTAACCACACACGCTCCACTAACCGACTTAAACAAAGTGCAAAGTGTAATTTCATGGATTAGCACGTTATTCACATTTTCCTAAGTAACTAAGATTGGGTATTATTAAGAGTTTAGTTACTTAGTATTTATCATTAATACTTTTAATGAAGGGAGAATTATAGTCCTGTCAAACCCGTTCGGCTAACGACCCTCCACCAGTCAAGCAAGCGGTGGGTGAGAGCGGACACCCATTAAGTTGCCATTTTATAGGCAACAACCTTATACCCACCTTATAGACCGGCTTCGTAAATGAGGCGTACTAGCGGTAAGACTGACTTTACTCTTATACATATATATATATTATTAACTTATAATATTATAAAGTATAAGGGTTGAATTTTAACTCTTAAAATTCTAAGGTCTAACTTGGAATTAAAGTATTCATAAGAGAAAACTTTACAAATTCCAAAACTTGAGGGCAAGTTTTGAAACTATTCAAAACTAATTAATTCCATAACTTATGTGTTTAAAGTAGTTTTAATCCAAAAACTCTTCAAGTTCCATAACTTGAGGACAAGTTATGGAAGACTTTAAACTAATAAAAGAATTAACTTTTCTTTATTTTATAACTTATGGAATTAATTAATGTTACACCTTTTTTTATTTTATTTTAGTTTATTAAATGAAGAGACTCTTGGTCCTACATAATTTGAGGACAAGTTATGGAGTCATAAAACCATTTAATTAGAACTAGACTCTTCATTTTTGTAACCTTTGCCAATTTTTATGAGTTTTATGATTCTTAAATGTGACTTTTCATATAACTTGAGGACAAGTTACAAAAACACATTTTAGAATCAATTCTTAGATTAATTTGGATTAAAACCAACTATCACATAATATATTCATTAATCTAAATTCACTCATAAAACAAGGTAATACAAAAAACTTTTGGTGATCCATAACTTATTCTTAAGTTATGGAATCCTTTAAAACATTAACACCAAATTTTGTAACTCCACAAAAACTTTGAATCAATTTTTTTTAAAACCTTTTCATATCCATAACTTATGGAGGTTTCAAAAAATAAAACTCTTTAGATCAAACTTTTAAAACTAATAAAATAATCATATCATTTTATCTTTTATTAAATTTGACCTAATTCAACTCATAAAGCAAATTATTCAAATTTTACAAATAATTAGTTTTTCACAAGAACAAGTAATTATCTTAAAATTTGACGAACTTCATGTTTTTTTTTCTTTTTTTTCCAACTTTGAAAATAAAATATTTGCATCAATATAACAGAAAACAACCCGTGGCTCTGATACCACTGTTGGGTTTTGAGCATTCTAACACTCCTATGGTGTACATGCAACCCTATAAACCTTGGATCTATGTTTTCTCTATTATACATGCAAATAAGAACTTTCCAAGGCTTTAATCCTAACTAGCATATTATGATGTTCTTAATCTACAAAGTACTAGTTAGAAGACATACCTTTTGATGTAGCTTGATGTCTTCAAGCTTTAAGAGCTTAGCCCCAATAGTGTGGAAGCCTCAAGTGGAATCACAAATCACCAAGACACCTTGGAATACTTTAGAGAATATGATTACTTGGTTCTCTCTAGTGAAATTGGCTAGCCCTTCTTTATGTATCCACACTAGTGCCAATTTCACCAACCAAAGACATCTTTATATAGTATGGAGGATTAGGGTTAAACCCTAATACCCATGACCTTTCATTTCCTAGGATCCATGGGTTAAACACTCCATGGACTATCCATGAAAGCTTAGCCCAACCTAAATGAACTTGGCCCATTCCATATATATAAGAGTCCATATTTAATTAGTTCCTTTTGATCACTTAATTAATTATAAATTAATTCTTGATCAATACTAATTAAATAATATGATTCCATATTAATATATTAGAACTTATAATATATTAATATTAATCATAAACATACTATTCTCAAAAGATTATCCATATAAATTGTGTCGGTGAAGTGCAACCCAAATGGACCATGCCGGGTTGGGTCAAGTACATACCAAATATAGTTATGGACTTAGACATTAATCCAACAATCTCATCATTAGTAGAGAAGGGGTGAGGCCGTGATAGGAGGGAGTGAGTGTGGGCGGGGGCCCATATCTCACTTTCAACATGAGCGTGGACGGGGTTCCATGACATATCAGTAGCAGGACATGGGCGAGGCCCAAGTTAGGGGAGGCCTTAGCATAGAAATACGTTAGAGTAAGTTTCTTTATCTGCTAATATGTTTATGTTATTGTATGTGTATAGCGGGCGAGGCCCAAAGAAAGGCATGGCCTAAGAGAAACATATCTGTATACCGAGCGGGGCTCGATGTCAGGCGGGGCCCGATGCCGGAGCGAGTCCAATGTCGGGTAAGTCCCGATGAAGCGGGCGGGGGCCTAGTATGTGGTTAAGTGTATGGTATGTGGTAGGTTGGGTAACTCACTAAGCTTCATGCTTATGATTTTCAGTTGTGGTTTCAGGTACTTCCGGTAGCTGAGGGAAGAGCTCGGGATGACTGCATCATACATCATTTGTTTTAGCCTGGGATGTTTTACTCTGATATGATATGTGTTTTAATATTATACTATGATTTGTTACAATGACTTATGATTTTGAATGAATGATTTGATAATTATGGTTTATTAATGATTATAAACGAAATTTTTGGACCGTATTTTTGGGATGTTACAAGTTGGTATCAGAGCTTTGGTTGGAGGGATTCGGGCACACTCTCGGGTGTGTCTGAACTCAAACTGAGGAAAGAATTTTGAAAAAAGAAAAGAATTTTGAAAAGAGAAAAAGAACTTTGAAAAGAGAAAAAGGGTGTGGTGCATGCAATCAGCCGAGCTCAAGTAACTTGTACCAAATTACCCATACGTGTTTGTTTAGTTATGATATGTTTATTAGAACTGCATGCTAGATTAGGACTAAGGAACTATGAGGATGCCTTATGTGCATTCTATATGTGTATGTGCTTTATGAGTTGCATACTAGTATAGATTCTTAATTAGAGGATAGAACAATTTGATTCGATCATGTGGTTAGTTTTCCCAATGTCCGAATGTTGCTTG
Organism: Lactuca serriola; assembly: GCF_051521515.1. Lineage (NCBI taxonomy): Eukaryota > Viridiplantae > Streptophyta > Magnoliopsida > Asterales > Asteraceae > Lactuca > Lactuca serriola. Next base: position 77,641,951 of record NC_136409.1, read on the forward strand.
CTTTGTGCTATTATGAGTTCTAGTTATCTCTAATTAACTAGTAAATAAATATGTTAAGTTACGTATTGCGAGGACTAAATAATTTCAAAAGGTTAGGTCTAGCCTTATTTCGTAGCTCTCGTCTGAGTCTAACCGTTGTAGGGTAGGACCTCTCATTCGAAGAATTATCTGGTCTTAGTGATATGTAATGGTATTCGCGAGATAGTTAGGGGGAGATAGCAGGGACTTTTTATGTGGTTGATGGCAAAGAGTGAGTTGGAGGATACCCTAGGGCAAGCCTAGGAGGAGTTTGTGTTAGGAGCAGTGTTAGTAGAAGGGACTTGGTGGAGTCAAGGCAATTCTTGAGGAAAGTATAGATAGATGTGGAAGATAGTATGGTCCCGTACTACTGAAAGCAGAGGACCCGTACTCGATTCAAGAAGGGCCGAAATGAGATCGGGAAAATTATAGTGTGTGTGTGTGTGGTCCCTCAGTAATGATGAGTATTATGATGGTTATTACGATATGTTGCAGAATGGTGACTTTACGTACTAGACTAGTGGGCTGTTCTAGTGCAGGCTCGGGATCAGGATCGGGATCAGGAGCCGGGCAGCTTGGGGAGCAGATGAGAGAGTTCATATCAGCTGAGATTACATGAAATATATTGGACCAGACTCCTTTGATCTTCAGTACACTCAAGGAGGGAATTTTGGAGATTTTGGATGAGAAGTTGGGAGCCTTCCGTACTGAGATGGCGGCCATGATGGGGGCGCACGCATTGACATTCCGAGAGTTCAAAGCTTGTGGAGCTCCACATTACCATGGGGCTCGAGACCCCATCGCTAGCAGCAGGTGGTTGGCTGATGTCGTCAACGCATTCCGTACGAGCCAGTGTCCCGAGGGGGACAAGGTCCGACTCGCCTCCTGTCTCCTAAAGGATAGAGCGCACAATTGGTGGGAGGAGGTAGGTCATGCCATCGGGGATGATGCCGCGTTGGACACGATGACATGGGGTGACTTCTCGGCCAGGTTCAGGGCCGAGTTTGCACCAATCATTGAGGTATAACAGTTAGCATGGGAGTTCAAGAACCTCCGACAGAGTATAGAGATAGTGGAGGAGATCACCACCAAGTTCAGAGCGAGATCTCTTCATGTTCCACAGTATGTAGCAGACGAGGAAATGAAGAAGGCTTGATATCACAAGATGCTGAGTAGTGACATCAGGCAGTTTGTGAGTTGATCCAGCTACAAGACGCTGGAGGATATGATCGCTCGAGACAGAGGTAGAGAGAGACAGAGAGAGAGAGAGATAGGGATTGACTTAGATACGGATAGGAAAAGGAAGCCGGACGAGGTTCAGACATCTGTGGGATCGGACAAGAGTCCCACGAAATCAGATTCTAGATCGAGAGGTCATCAGGACTGTAGCCGCTGTGGCAAGTGCGGTAGGACACACGAGGGTGCGTGTAGGTGCAGTAGTGGTGGTGATTCTGGTTGATTCAAGTATGGCTAGATCGGTCACTATAGCAAGGATTGTACTGCTACCACCATCCAGGGATCAGACTTGATATGTTTCCATTGCAGTCAGAGGGGCCACAAGAAGGCCCGATGTTCGAGTTTGGTTTCAGTAGGACAACTGATAGCACCTACCCCTGTGACATTGAGGATCACATACGGTCGTCAGGTCCGGGCAGAGGCACCTACAGTGAGGAGTAGGGCTTTCCAGTTGACTACAGAAGAGAAACCAACAGCTTCTGATGTTACATGTGCGTAACTTTTGCCTTTCTGTCAATTTTTATTTATGATTTTATTGCTATTATCTCGCATCCATATGAGTAGTTGTATCTTGGGATTATACTTTCTGTTTATGTTCGGATTATATGCCATCTGTATACCATGAGGTAGTAGTGTGGTGACGTCTCCTTATAAAGTGAGTTCTTAGGATGCAGTTGTTGGATTAATGTCTATGTCCATAACTATATTTGGTATGTACTTGACCCGACCCGGCATGGTCCATTTGGGTTGCACTTCACCGACACAATTTATATGGATAATCTTTTGAGAATAGTATGTTTATGATTAATATTAATATATTATAAGTTCTAATATATTAATATGGAATCATATTATTTAATTAGTATTGATCAAGAATTAATTTCTAATTAATTAAGTGATCAAAAGGAACTAATTAAATATGGACTCTTATATATATGGAATGGGCCAAGTTCATTTAGGTTGGGCTAAGCTTTCATGGATAGTCCATGAAGTGTTTAACCCATGGATCCTAGGAAATGAAAGGTCATGGGTGTTAGGGTTTAACCCTAATCCTCCATACTATATAAAGATGTCTTTGGTTGGTGAAATTGGCACTAGTGTGGATACACTAAAGAAGGGCTAGCCAATTTCACTAGAGAGAACCAAGTAATCATATTCTCTAAAGTATTCCAAGGTGTCTTGGTGATTTGTGATTCCACTTGAGGCTTCCACACTATTGGGGCTAAGCTCTTAAAGCTTGAAGACATCAAGCTACATCAAGAGGTATGTATTCTATCTTGTTACATTCATAGTTTTTGTATGCGAGATTAGGATAATACCTTGGATGTTCTTATTTGCATGTATAATAGAGAAAACATAGATCCAAGGTATTTAGGGTTGCATGTACACTTAGGAAGTGTTAGAATGCTCAAAACCCAACAGTGGTATCAGAGCCACGGGTTGTTTTCTGTTATATTGGTGCAAATATTTTATTTTCAAAGTTGAAAAAAAAAACATGAAGTTTGTCAAATTTTAAGATAATTACTTGTTCTTGTGAAAAACTAATTATTTGTAAAATTTGAATAATTTGCTTTATGAGTTGAATTAGGTCAAATTTAATAAAAGATAAAATAATATGATTATTTTATTAGTTTTAAAAGTTTGATCTAAAGAGTTTTATTTTTTGAAACCTCCATAAGTTATGGATATGAAAAGGTTTTAAAAAAAAAATTGATTCAAAGTTTTTATGGAGTTACAAAATTTGGTGTTAATGTTTTAAATGATTCCATAACTTAAGAATAAGTTATGGATGACCAAAAGTTATTTGTGTTACCTTGTTTTATGAGTGAATTTAGATTAATGAATAAAATTATGTGATAGTTGGTTTTAATCCAAATTAATCTAAGAATTGATTCTAAAATGTGTTTTTGTAACTTGTCCTCAAGTTATATGAAAAGTCACATTTAAGAATCATAAAACTCATAAAAATTGGCAAAGGTTACAAAAATGAAGAGTCTAGTTCTAATTAAATGGTTTTATGACTCCATAACTTGTCCTCAAGTTATGGAGGACCAAGAGTCTCTTCATTTAATAAACTAAAATAAAATAAAAAAAAGGTGTAACATTAATTAATTCCATAAGTTATAAAATAAAGAAAAGTTAATTCTTTTATTAGTTTAAAGTCTTCCATAACTTGTCCTCAAGTTATGGAACTTGAAGAGTTTTTGGATTAAAACTACTTTAAACACATAAGTTATGGAATTAATTAGTTTTGAATAGTTTCAAAACTTGCCCTCAAGTTTTGGAATTTGTAAAGTTTTCTCTTATGAATACTTTAATTCCAAGTTAGCCCTTAGAATTTTAAGAGTTAAAATTCAACCCTTATACTTTATAATATTATAAGTTAATAATATATATATATGTATAAGAGTAAAGTCAGTCTTACCGCTAGTACGCCTCATTCACGAAGCCGGTCTATAAGGTGGGTATAAGGTTGTTGCCTATAAAATGGCAACTTAATGGGTGTCCGCTCTCACCCACCGCTTGCTTGACTGGTGGAGGGTCGTTAGCCGAACGGGTTTGACAGGACTATAATTCTCCCTTCATTAAAAGTATTAATGATAAATACTAAGTAACTAAACTCTTAATAATACCCAATCTTAGTTACTTAGGAAAATGTGAATAACGTGCTAATCCATGAAATTACACTTTGCACTTTGTTTAAGTCGGTTAGTGGAGCGTGTGTGGTTAACCGGCACACTAACTCGTATTTAACAAGGTAGGTAAAGGGTAACTTAATGTTTATCATAGTATCGATGGAGCGTGTGTGGTTAACCGGCACATCGATTGAGGGGTAAACACTTAAGGGTACCAAGTAATTTGCATGGTTACTTCACACCTTGTTTTGTGATCCTCGGCATCCCAGTCACAAAACCTGAAGGGCACACTCGAGATTGAAACATGCCTTTGAACAGTTCAATGAATCTCAAAGATCTAGGAGTTTCAAAACCAATTAAAACCTGATAATACATTTCGTTTATCTTGGTGGAAATTGGTGAATCGTCATTCACCTACCTTCAAATATTTTATAGCTTGGATTACGGCATACCTCTTCTAAGTTATAAAATAGTTTGTTGGGTCCTAGCCTTAATATTTCATATTGGGTGTCATATTAAGGACTTAAAATCAACTATCTTGAATATCTCCCAAAAGTTGTCTGGTTTAGGTACCTATGATCTTCCCAAATCTTTTGAAACAAGGTTTCCTAAATGAAGATGATGTTCTTTGGAAATCATACTTCTTTCTCCTCCTCCAACTAATCTCCCTAACCCACAAGTTCTTGAAAAGTTTAAGGTCACTCAAGCCCTATTGGCAAGGCAAGGTCTAGGTATGAACACATCTTGAGATGTAGTCACATATTGACAAGCCGGGAGAGTTGGGTGTCAAAGTCTTGAGAAAGTTGGTGGTTCAATCACTTTCTAAGTCACATAGTGAGTTCCTTTGGGACACCTATGAAACAGACTATGACAAGACCCTTAATGATCTTATCTATTTGCTAAGATCAACTTCCTAAAACTTTATGGACATTGACAATGATGACATTGGATATCTAGTAAAGCTCTCTCTTCCCGATGGAAAGGGATCGGCCATAGTCAACTCTGTTGACCAAATGGTAAAGAGAAAAGCTAAGTCTGTGATAGTCTCGTGTACCATTATCAAAGGGTCCATATGTTTGTATTGCCAAAGAAAGGGGCATTGGTTGCGAAGCTGCCAAAATTTACCTAAGGATGTTAAAGTCAATAAGTTTGACTCTACTTCAGGTAAAGTCCACTATCTAACTCTGTTAAGTTTCTATTCTGAGATTCTTGATACATGATGTGACTGGGTCACATGGTGATGTTTTAAGAATCAAAGAAAAGTGAAGAAACTTAAAGAAAGAATATGCTGAATCTGATGGCGTAGATGGATTTCTATCGCATAGTTTGAAGATCGGATTCTTGAGCTACCTCTTAGAAGTTATGAGATATTGCTTAGGAATAGGTAACAACAAGTTTTCATATGGATTGTAAGGATAAGTTCTCCGCAAAGTTTAAAAATAAAAGAAAATTTTTATTTTATTTATTTTAAAATATCCTTACAATGGCATTTGAGGAAAAATTGTTGCTTATGTGATTCCATTAAGAGCAAGAGTGGAAATATGAAGTTGATGCTTTCATTTGTGGTAATGTCTATATTTACCAAATAAGGAAAGATTCTCGTCACTCAAGTTTCATTTGGACCGGAACTTGGAATCATGCAAGTTGTATAGCATGATGAATGAGAACTTTCAAGTATTGGAAAATTAAGACTAATTACTCGATCACATGGATGTGTGAGTCAAGTAATGGACTAAGGGATCGAGTACATAGTCTTGTGCACTGGTCAAGTCCACCACAAAAGATTGATAAGACTATTCGTCATAGTTTACTAAAGCTCAGTAAATATGATTATACTTACAAGCTTAAGTGTAACTCTGAGACATTGGAAAAGGTTCCAATGTATGGCAGAGCGAATAAGAAGATTCAAATAAGGCAGAAGGATAAAAGTTTCTCAAATCTGAAAAGATGGGAGAGTACTTTAGTATCAGTTTTGTGATCATCTTAATGATTAAGAAACCATAGCACAATTAGTTCTCTAAGGAAGTCTTAGTGCATTCTTATGACTAAGAAGAGGGATCTTGAATTGTTGAAGTGGTTAAATCAAGAAGATGAGTCATACTTCGTTCCAATACAAGTCTTAGAGTCATACTCCAAGATTGTAACTTGAGTGACATGTCTTAAAGAAGGTTTAAAACACTTGTCAAATGTAAGAGTAAAAGTTTTCTACTCTTGTACATTTGAAATTGGTAAGTTGTGATGTTTTGGATAAAACAAAGATCAACTTAGGCCAATTGTGTGAAGTGTTTGTCTTGATTAGAATCCACACTATCTCTTGGATATTTGACAAGGGAGTCTTATAGGTCAATAGGACAGTGGGAGTCTTAAAGGTCTTGAAAGTCTCAAGAACTAATCAAGAACAAAACCTGAAGGTCTTCCCTAGCACACGACTTGAGGTTCATAACCTATCGTGTTGACATATTCTGTGCCCATTCCAGTTAAAGTTGGCTTTGCATATGAGTTCTTAGAGTTCTCAATTGGTTGCACAACAACTTGGAAGCAATGGCAGGCCCTTGAGCTTCCAGGTGGCAAGAAATTAAGATTGAGTTCAGTCCATATGAGTTTGGGTTTGTCATTATCCTTGTCTTGTGACTATGATTTTGACCATTCACATGGATAAGAACACATACACCATTAAATCTAAGTGTCATAAGGTTTCTCTCCGATTCATGAAAATGATGGTGAGGAAACACTTTCACTAAGTAGATTTTAGCTAGATAGCAATTGTGATATTTGCATTCTCAAAGTCGTTAGTGGAGCGTGTGTGGTTTACCGGCACACTAACCTGGACTTGTGAGAAGTGGCAAAAAGGTCTAACCATTATGATTACGGCATACCTCTTCATAATTGTTTAGACACACAAGTGTGATATCTAAGGGAAGGTGTATGCTTTTGATTAAGTTTTATCAAAACAATCTAGTATCAGAAATATGAACTTTGGTAAGAAAGTCAGCTGATTTCTGAGTACATGTCAAAGCTAGTGGGAGCATAAGTGTTATGCTAATAATCATCATGTTAGTGGGAGCATGATAATTATGATAAGTATTGCAAGTTAGCAATGTTAATTATAGAAAACAAAAGTTTCAATTGGGAAAAAGTTGTTTTGCTATAATTAAGGGAGAGAAAATTATACTTCATCTCAAATCTATAAGCTTAGATCGTGAGGTTTTAATCATTTAGTCAAGGATATATATGAATTTCATGTTGGAATGGCTCAACATAAGGAAATTTTGTATATGAGTCCATTATTTGCGTTCTAAAATTCGATTATGATTACGGCATCCCTTTTCATAATCTGAATTATGAGAACTTGGCAAATAGAAATGGAAATGTTATAGCAAAAGACTGGTTTAGTCTTTATGTGAGACATCATGAATCGTGTCCCATATGCTTCGGATATACGATCGATTACATGTGCTATAATCATCCGTTCTAAAATTTTCCAAATGCCTGGGGCATTAAGAAGGGAAAAGGTTTAGAACTGGATATGACTAAAAGGATTAAACAATTTTCGAGGACAATCTAAGGTTTACCAAAGATTGGTTGCTCAAGGACAGTTGGAAGTATAGTGATAATTCTGGAAGGACCATATTGACATAATCTGTAAGGAGGCAAATCTTGTTCAGAAGTGATAGTCAAAATGGAATCTAGAAATGTTTCAAAGTTAGAATTTTTCAATCTGTTTAAGATTAGGAAACTTAATGCAAGAAGGATATTCCCAAGGAGCTGATCTCCTTTGGAATGGTCTGTAATGGTTGTTGTCAAGTCCTTCTGACTTTGTGCATAATCATTACAAGAGGTTCAATGCATGTAAGTTTAGAATCTAACAGATTTCAGTAAATGGCATGAATTTGGAATTCTTGCATTTGCAGTAAGGATTTGGGAGTGTGAAAAGAGAATCATTGAAGTTATGTTCAATTGATCTAGTTCACAAAGTAAAGATCATAGACAAACATAGTATGCATACTTGGTGTATGGCATGACTAGTGTTTAAGAAAACATAGTGTACATGCTTGGAGCATGGGACAACTATTGTTTTAAATTCAAGAATAAAGTTGATAGCTGAAACAGTATACAATGAATAATGTGTAATCATATGGTGATAAATAAAAGGTGTTTTATTTATGTTCAAAGAGTTGATACCATATTGGATTCAATTATTATTGTGTTTCATTTTGCATGTTTTGACTTCCCGAATAAACTGGGTTATTCTTCCGGAATGACTAAGTTATTCAAACCATCCACAGTCGGTCATATGTTGGAAGTAGATATGAATTAAGACTGTCATGGGTTGGCTTGTAGAGGTCTAAGGTGTTGGACAAAGGGCTACAACACTCATGAGTGCTCATAAGTTCTGAGTATTGGATTCAACCCGCGCTCATTGGAATCACTTCATGGATTTTATCACGAGTGATCATGAGACGATAATATCTTATATTCTTCAAACCTAGAGATATGAGTTGTTACTATGAGTTGGTTGTACATTGATTGCACGAAAACGCATTTGGTAACTCGGTGCTATAAAACGTGCCTTTGTGTATGATTCAACAAGTAGTAGAACAAGCCATATGAGTCGAAGTTTATCCATTCCTTTTACCTTCGGGATAAAAGCGATATCTGTGGGCCCCTCGATGATTTGATGATGACAAATGGAAGTGCTCGGCCGGGCCAGGACTGATTTGATTTGTTCAATTAGTCAGTCGTCATAAATCGCAAATCGGGAAACAACAAATGGACAGAGAGAATGATTATAATCCATGTCTCAGTCCATATGATATCTAGAATGGAGGAATATATGATCCCTTATCTAATGGACAAGTTCGTTGACAAGATCAGAGTTCGACAGCAGCTTAAGAGCTACGATTTCCAGTTAGGTTTGAAGTCATACGCAATAATAGTTTTAGACTTATCCAAGTGGGAGACTGTTGGATTAATGTCTAAGTCCATAACTATATTTGGTATGTACTTGACCCGACCCGGCATGGTCCATTTGGGTTGCACTTCACCGACACAATTTATATGGATAATCTTTTGAGAATAGTATGTTTATGATTAATATTAATATATTATAAGTTCTAATATATTAATATGGAATCATATTATTTAATTAGTATTGATCAAGAATTAATTTATAATTAATTAAGTGATCAAAAGGAACTAATTAAATATGGACTCTTATATATATGGAATGGGCCAAGTTCATTTAGGTTGGGCTAAGCTTTCATGGATAGTCCATGGGGTGTTTAACCCATGGATCCTAGGAAATGAAAGGTCAAGGGTGTTAGGGTTTAACCCTAATCCTCCATACTATATAAAGATGTCTTTGGTTGGTGAAATTGGCACTAGTGTGGATACACTAAAGAAGGGCTAGCCAATTTCACTAGAGAGAACCAAGTAATCATATTCTCTAAAGTATTCCAAGGTATCTTGGTGATTTGTGATTCCACTTGAGGCTTCCACACTATTGGGGCTAAGCTCTTAAAGCTTGAAGACATCAAGCTACATCAAGAGGTATGTATTCTATCTTGTTACATTCATAGTTTTTGTATGCGAGATTAGGATAATACCTTGGATGTTCTTATTTGCATGTATAATAGAGAAAACATAGATCCAAGGTATTTAGGGTTGCATGTACACTTAGGAAGTGTTAGAATGCTCAAAACCCAACAGCAGTAACTGTAGAAAGCGTGATTGGAACTCGGGAGGTGTTCCACGAGTTTGCAAGAGTAGTATTGTTTTAGTATGGGTCAGCATAGATCACTAGTAGTGGTAAGCGTTGGTTTTCAGAAGATTGATTATGGGATGGTAAGGAGGATTTGAGAATACTTCCCAAGTTGTGAACTGTAAGGAACTACTTGAATCGGAGTGGGGGAGAACCATCCAAGTAGTCAGGAGCAGAAGTAAGTACGAAACTAGGATGAGTTAGCATCCTTATTGAGAAGGAAAGCAGCCCAAGTGGCTGTTTGGATAGAGGAGCACGAGAGTTGGGGGTTTGGGAAACTTCCTAACATTGAGTTCGCATATTCATGGTAGTTGATAGCTGGTATCGGGAAACCAGGTCGGAGAATTCCCATCAGGACATGAGTTTAGCCAGGATTTAAGACTACGAAATAGTCATAGCATTCACCAGTAGTTAGACAGTGTGGAAAGTGTTGTAAGACTGCGGGATGGTCATAGCATTCACTTGCAGTTAGACAGTGAGGGAGGTGTTGTAAGACTGCGGGATGGCCGTAACATTCACCAGGAGTTCGACAGTGTGAGAAGTGTTGTAAGACTGCGGGATAGCCGTAGCATTCATTAGCAGCCTAGTTAGTGGAGTGTGGGCGAGGGCCCATATCTCCTAGTTAGTGGAGTGTGGGCGAGGCCCGTATCTCCTATTTAGCATGATAGGAGTCGGAAGGGATAGTTCGTTGAGATTTAGAGGGATTTGGACCTGTGTAGCCCTAGATAGGCGGGACCTGTGGGAGAGGTCGCTCCAAGATATAGTTGGTTGAGATCCGTGGACGAGGCCTGAGTGCTTATAGCAACGCAGGTGGGACCTGGTGGAGACCTTTTGGTCAAGGCAGGGGATCGAGAAGCCCAATATTTATAGAGCCAAAGTAGCTAGGTAATTAAAACAGTGTTAGATAGCCGAAGTTTCTTCGGAAGTTACTAGGAGCGACCGAGAGATTGTGCTTGGGTTCAGTAACTGGTGGGAGTCTAGTAACCCAGATAATGATAGATCATTTGGGACCAGGGTGGTATCAGTTCATCCAGAAAGTGGATAAGAGACATCTGGGTCTTCGGACAGGAGCAGTGACAAGACGGTTTAGTGTGGAGCGGTTAGTCGACCGAGAGGTGTTGAGTCATTCACAGCTTGGTTAAATAATCTAAGAGTAAAGGATTTGACTCTGTTGAGCAGCTCTCATCTGAGTCTAACTGTTGCACGGATAAGCCTTTTACTCGAAGGATTATCTGACCCGCACGTTGAGTTGGGTAACGACACATAGTAAGTGGAGGCAACCAGTAAGTAACAACAAGGAGACCAACACTGGGAGTGGCTGGAGATTTAGTTTCAACTAAGGATCCATCCTTCACATAGATAGGAAAGGTTGTTGTGTATGTACAATTGTCTTGGGAAGGCCGTGGACCACGCAGGGTAAAGGATGAACCCCATGGATGTTAAGTGTAAGTACTCAGGGAGTACCAGAAGGATTGTTTGTTGGATAAGAGTGATGTATCCAAGATTGATAGTGATTAGAGTACTCTCAAGATTTTTATCTCTAAGGGTTAGCTTCTCGCTCAGGAAGACCAGACGAAATGCCAATATAAGTGGTCTTTTCGAGGATCAGACCGAGCAGACGGATTTATGCATCATATATGACTGTGGTGAGATGTATGCACGGTATGTGATAGATAGCGGAAGGCGAGGGCATGACACGAGAAAAGTACCCGAGATAGGTAACCGTATAAGACTTAGAGGACGAAGTCTAGTTTAAGTGGGGGACAACTGTAACACCCGAAATACAGAAGGCTAATTAAAGGAAGAAAACCCCAAGTAAATAAGATCTACTCACTGAGTCCAAGGGGGTGACTTGATGAGTAGAAGCAAGATCAAAATGCGGGTAGGAAGGACCTACTCGACGAGTTGGTCAGGGTTTGAGAAACCCTAAATCTGGGTTTGTGCCTCCTATTTAAGCATATTATTCCCCACCTTTCAGCCCCATTCTCAGCCCTCACTGTCCAAACCCTAGATCTCGAACCCTAATGGTATAGTGAGCCATTATTGAGTGTTCTTGAGTGCATTGAAGCTTGACAAAGAAGGAGAAGCTTGGGGGATTCGAGGAAAGGCTTGTAGATCCATAAATAACTTCTCATCCTCTTCATTTTCTGGTAATCAAGTCCCAAACTTGTTTAATAGCTTGATAGATCTCTTCTTTTTCACTTTATGGGGTTTTTGGTCCAAGGAACTTAATTCTTGGGTTATGGATGTCCCAAGAAAGGATCTATTCAGATCTAGAATCATTGAGGAGTGTTAAGGCATAAAGGTGGAAACTTTATGCCATTGAAGTCCCCATCCAAGCTCTAAGGTGTTAGTTTGGCCTTGATAAGCCCAAAAACCCATATATGGCTGGAAAGCCTAAGACTTTATGTGCTCATATGGTGTCTAAGACCTGGATCTCGACTTTCATGCTTTAGTTAGAAGCAATATGAGTTTTGGGATAAAGATTTATGTCTTAAGGAGCTAAGGTTTGAGCTAAACCCATTATGAAGGACTAGTAATGGGTAAAGTTGGAAACTTTACCCTTAAGAGGTCATTTCCAGCATGTAGACGAAGTTTGGGATTTAGATCTGAAGTATAGGGGCTTAATCCATTAACATAGCCCAAATAGACTGAGGGACTCAGCAAGTCCAGAGAGGAACTTGACAAGTCGAAGTGAGTTATCCCATTTTTTGTTATGGTAGAACTCGATGAGTATGAGGAATGACTCGACGAGTTGATGCGATAAGTTGCGACCATGAGTAGTCAGGGAACTCAGTGAGTAAGGGGTTGACTCGATGAGTTGGATCGCGAATTCAGGATTCTAAGTTTTAGAACTCAACGAGTTGATGGAGAAACTTTCGGCAAGCTGAGTCTACTTGGAGCATTAACTTTGACTATTGAGTTTGACTTTGACCAAGGTTGACCTAGTTTAACTTTTGAGGGTATTTTAGTTTAAGTGTTATTTTGGTATTGGTAGCTCGAGGAGTCGAAGGAGTAACAGTTCAAGGAATTTTCAGTTAGCAGCCAGAGGAGTAACATCAGGATTCATCAGTGCAAGGTGAGTATCCTCACTGTGTGCATGGGTCTACGACCACAATGCCGACCCATTTACTTTGTGTATGGTAGGAAGAACCGGGGGTTAGCCCTAGGCATTGTATGTTAGTATGTAATTTCGTACCAAGGTCCGATGTTGGGTGGCGCCTGAGGAAGATTTATATGTATGTTATTCCAAACCAAGGTCCGATGCCAGGTGGTACCCGAGGAATGTTTGCATGTTAGATTATACTTGTTGTCTGTGCAATACTTATATGTGCCTGGTAGGGAGGTAAGTGTGGGCGAGGTCATATATCTCATCACTAGTTGAGTATGGATGGGGTTCCATATCTCATCATTAGCAGAGCAGGAGCGGGGCCCGTAATAGGAGAGAGTGAGTGTGGGTGGGGGCCTGTATCTCACTTTCTCCAGGAGCGTGGACGGGGTTCCATGACTCATTGGTAGCAGGACATGGGCGAGGCCCAAGTTAGGCGAGGCCGAAGTTAAGCGAGGCCTTAGAACATGAATACATTAGAGTATGTTTCTTTATGTGCTAGTATGCTTATGTTATTGTATGTGTACAACGGGCGAGGCCCAGAGAAAGGCGAGGCCTAAGAGAAACAAATCTGTATACCGAGGTGAGCGGGGCTCGATGCCAGGCGGGGTCTGATGCCGGGCGGGGCCCGATTCCGGATCGAGTCCGATGTCGGGCAAGTCCCGATGCAGCGGGCGGGGGCCCAATATGTGGTTAAGTGTATGGTATGTGGTAAGTTGGGGAACTTACTAAGCTTTGTGCTTACGATTTCCAGTTTTGGTTTCAGGTACTTCCGGTAATGGAGGGAAAGAGCTCAGGATGACTGCATCGCACACACCATTTGTTTTAGCCTGGGATGTTTTACTCTGATATGATATGTGTTTTGATATGATACAGTGACTTATGATTTTTAATGAATGATTTGATAACTATGGTTTTTTTAATGATTTTAAACGAAAATTTTGGACCGTATTTTTGGGATGTTACAGTTTATTTTTATTTTATGAATATGAATGTTTCCTATTATCATTTTTTTGATTTTTCCATAAATGATTTCGGTTGGCCATCATGTAGTATTTGTGCAGGGCTTGCTTAAATCCCTTATTTGAGTCCTTTTACTTGTGAACTCTTTGAGCTTTGCTCATGCTTGTCTTTGAGAAATATGTTCTAATTTCCTGCTTAAAGACCCTAGGTGTAGCCGAGATCGTCATCATGAGGCTCACCTAGTTGTGCTTTTCTTATCAGTGGAAGGTTATGACTCTTCTACACTTATGTCACATGTTCTTTTGTAAGTTTGTTTTTTGGGAACGTTTGCTATAATATGTGTGGTGAACATGTTTTGGGGGGAAAGGTTATGAACCTTTTTAACCCCATGGCTGCCTTGTTGTAACGTTTTCGCTCATGTGAAGTTGGATGATAATTCCTTGTTGTCACACGGTAAATGTACACAACCTCTTTATTTTATTTTTCAAGCTTGAAAATAAGGAGCATCTGAATTGCTATTTCTGTTTTTTTTTCTTTCTAATTCATCTATTGTTAGAGTGTCACAAAACTAGAAATAGTAAACTAATTCTTTCTGATTAATTTTACATTCCAAGACCAATAATCAATGCATTTTCTAACATTTAATTTATCTTTGACACTCATTTAAGAGCAGAAATGGCACAGGCTCTGTACATTCTAAGTTCTTGGTATTGCACGCCCATCTTGGGCTTCTAGTACGTAAGCACCATTCTTATGGGCTTCTACAATTTTGTATGACCCCTCCCAAGTGACACAGAGTTTTCCTAGCTGTTCGACATGGCTGGACTCGTTTTTCCTTAACACCCATTCTGCAATTTTGAAGTTCTTGACCCAGACTTAGCGGTTGTAATAGTTCTCGGTAGGCAACTTGTACAATGCTTGGCGCATCTATGCAGCCTTGCGTTTTTAATCTAGCATGTCTAAGTCCTGGCGTCGCCCTGCTTCATTGGTTTTTTCATCGACATTCTCTGTTCGTAGTGAGCCAGCTACTATTTCCAATGGGAGGACTGCTTCCGTCCCATAGGTAAGGCTGAATGGCGTTTCTACTGTGCTTGACCTTGCGATGGTACGATATGAACACAACACTGTCGGCATCTCGTCAACCCAGGCAGACTTTGATCTGAGTAACCTTTTCTTTAAACCATTAACTATGGTTTTGTTTGATATCTCGGTTTGTCCATTGACATGGGGGTGTGCTACGGACATGAACCGGCAGTGGATCTTCATATTTTCAAACCATTCCTTGAAGGGGTTCCCTTCAAATTGTGTGCCATTGTCACTTATGAGAACTTTGGGTGTGCCAAAGCGAGCCAAAATATTTTTGGTCATGAACTTTATCATTTTCTTTCCCGAGACGGTGGGTAGCGGTTCCGCCTCTATCCACTTTGTAAAATAATCCACAACAACCAACAAGAATTTCACACCCCCTGGCGCTGGTGGGAACGGTCCCACTATGTCAATCCCCTACTGATGGAAGGGTCAGGGGCTGGTGATGATGGTCAATGGCATGGTCGGTTGATTCTGGAAAGGAATGAATGGCTGGCATTCTTTACATTTATTGGTTAGGGCCGTTGCCTCATTGTATATGTCTGGCCAATATACTCCTAGGCGGAGTATTTATCCTATGAGTGCTCGAGCCCCTTCGTGCGTTACTGTGTCTCTGGAATGACTTTCCTCTAGTAGCGCTTATCTTTCTGTCTTAGAGATGCACTTTAGCCATGGGCTTAAATACCCTCTTCGATATAGTTGGCTGTCTCTAATTGCGAAATGTGATGCCTTGACCTTGACTTTTCTCGCTTCTGCCGAGTCGTCTGGGAGTACACCATGACGCAAGTAATCGACGTATGGTTTGGTCCGTTATGGGGTAGTCGAGACTATATTAACCTTTTTGTTATAAATGATTCTCTTTAGGAGCACTTCGAATAACACTTTATTTGTTAGGTGATCAAAGGAAGTTGAGGCTAGCTTGCTGAGAGCGTTCGACCTTGCATTTTTTCCGCGGGAGATTTGCTTTATTGAAAATTTTTAAAACGTGCTTGTTAAGCTACAGACTGCATCTAGGTACTTCTGCATCCTTGGATATTTGGTTTCTTATATTCCGTTTATTTGGTTGGTGATGAGCAACGAATCACCGAGAGCTGCTAATCACTTTGCACCAACCTCCCTTTCTAACCTAAGGCCTACTAGGAGTGCCTCATATTCTGCTTCGTTATTAGATACTTGGAAATCGAATCGCAGTGCGTAAGTGATTTCTTCGCCTTTGGGGCTTTGAAGGATTAGGCCTGCACCTGAGCCTTCCTTACTTGATGCACCGTCGGTGTATAATCTCCAAAGCATTTTGCTGGCTTCAGGCTCCAATGGGTCGACAAAGATTGTCGTTGGTGTTCCCTTGATAGTATCTGAGATTCCAACTAGGAAATTTGCGAGGGCCTGGGTCTTGATGCCAGAGGTGGTAATTGATATCGTGTTCGCCTAATTCTATGGCCCACTTGGCTAGTCATCTAGACTTTTTTGACCTTAGGGGAACTTGCTTTATCGGGTTGCTGGTTAAGACATCCACCTTGTGAGCTTGGAAATACCATCGTAGCCGGCTGGCAGCGTATACTAGGGCGAGGACTAGTTTCTATAAGATTGGGTAATTAAGCTCTGGCCCTTGCAAGGCCCTACTTACAAAGTGGATGGGGACTTGCTCGCCTTCCCTTTCCACCGCCAACACAGAGGAGATAGATTCTTCTGATGCTCCTAGGTACATATGTAGCGTTTCTCCTGGTAGCGGGCAATCGAGGGCCGGTAGCTGGTGTAAGACATCTTTCAGTCGTTTTAATGCTTTGTCTGCTCTTTCTGTCCATTTGAATTGCTTTTTATCTAAGCACCCTTTGAGGGTTTGGTACAGGGGAAACGCCTTTTTAGCTGATTTGGCAATAAATCTTCCTAATGACGTTAGCTGACCATTGATCTCTTGTACACCGTTGAGGTTGTGGAGAGTTTTCGACTTGAGGAAATCTTGGATTTTGATGGGGCTGGGCAGAATCCCTTCCTTGGATATCTGATACCCAAGGAATTGACCTTCTTCGACGTCTAAAAGGCACTTGGCTGGGTTTAACCTCATTTGCGCTTTAGCTAGCGTCTTAAGAGTCTCTTCCACATCATGGAGTAATGTTTATTTGCTACGGCTCTTGATTACCATGTCATCAACGTAGACCTCGATGTTCCTACCAATTTGATCAACAAATATCTTGTCCATTACTCTCTGATATGTAGCACCCGCATTTTTGAGTCCAAACGGCATTTTATGGTAGCAGAAAGAGTCCTTCTCGGTGTAAAAAGTTGTTTTCGCCTCGTCCTCTCATTTCATATATACTTGATGATAACCTTTGTACGCATCAAGGAAACATTTGAACTGAAACCCTTCGAGTGATTGGACTTTATGATCTATCTCCGGAAGGGGGTAATGATCCTTTGGACAAGTGTTATTAAGGTCTGAGTAGTCGATGCACATTCGCCATGACCCATTGGCTGTCTTTACCATAATGGGATTTGCTATCCATGTTAGGAACATTACTTACCTAAGTATGTCGGCATTCACTAGGTCGACAACTTCTGCATTTATAGCCCTGTTCCGGTCTTCCTCGTGGCCCCTCTTCTTTTTTATGACAGGATTATTTATGGGCATGCTGTTGAGACTGTGCTCTATAACCTGTCGGTCTACGCCTGTTAGATTTGTTGGCTTCCAGGCGAAAACAACGAAATATTGCTTCAGGAGCGCTACCAGTCGTGAGTCGGTCTCGCCTGATAGGTGAGCACCGATTCACACAAGCTGCTCTGGGTATTCCGCGTTTACCTGGTGTTGTTCAGTGGAATAATCCTCCTTCGATGTTTTCGGAGCTCGCACCAACTCAGGAGCAACTATGATCTGATAATAGTGTTGCACCCTGGTGTTTGTGGCAATAATTGTTGATGATCCCTGGCATGTGCTAAATTTAACTATTCCATGTATCGTTGATGGAAAAAATTGTAGAAGGAATATTGCTGATCGTCCAAGCAGAATATTGTGTTCTGCTGGAAACCGAATCATACAAAATTTGATTGTTGTGATTTTGTCCCTTTTGTCATGACAAACCAACGTTAAAGGCAGTCGGATAGTGCCTAATGGCCACAAGCTGTGACCGCTGAACCCCACCAATGGTCCTCCAGTTGGGGGCCTTAGCCCCTCTTTCCATGTCTCTGGTATTTGCCTGAAAAAATTGCTCGTAGAGTATGTCAGAGCTACTACCATTGTCGATGTATATCCGATGGATTTTTGTATGGCCAATGAATCCATACATGAATAGTGGATCTCGTGGATCCCAGTTTGATGGCCTGACATCGCTACTCGAAAAGTGATATCGAGTAGATTTCTCGAGATTACCTCTATATCATCCTCTGTTTGGTGAGTTGCATTTTTCTTACGGGATTTAGAGCTAGTGAGTACCTCGTTGCCATCATATGGAGGTTCCTACAGCAAATCGAGATGTGTTATCGCCATTTGAGGCAGCGAACCTTTTGACGATAGTTGTCGGAAACTGCTCTTGAGTACTAGCTCTGCTATTTATGTCGTAACTGGCGGGACCCGCACCATTAGCACCAAGATTGGGACCTGTGTTCTACACTCGCGATTATGTTCCTCGTTTACTATCACCGGTGTTCTTAATAGATCTTCTTTTACCATCCCGGTCGATGTTGGGTTTAGATCCTCCTTTTGCAGAGAACCAGCATCGTCTATTGGCTGTATCACTCTGAGGATACGTCCGGATGGTGCCAACTATTGTGATATTGCTCTTAAGGGAATTGGTCGTTTGTTGACGAGTTGGTTGTAACACCGTGAAAATTTACAACCAATTTAAACTTTTCAAAAACGACCCATATTCATTAAGTTATTACAAAAAGGTTTCCAACTCACTTATTATCAGAGTACTCCAGGACATCAACCTAAAACTAAGGAGCGGTACGATCACGCCTTCGCCTTGCCACGATCTCCTGAAGTACCTGAAACAATACACCGAAATTGTAAGCCCGAAAGCTTAGTGAGTTACCCCCAAAATACCAACCATAATATCATACACATATCATATCATATCCTAAACAGAACAGCCATGCATATCGAGTCTACAGTGTGACTGGTCTGCCTGCACCAAGCCTTCAGTCCACCCGGTCCACTCTCTCTCCAAGTCTGCAGTATTACTGGTCCGCCCGCACCAGGCCTTCAGTCCACCTGGTCCACTCTCTGAGTCTACAGTTTGACTGGTCCGCCCGCACCGGGCCTTCAATCTGTCTGGTCCACTCTTCGAGCCTCGGCACGTCTGGTCTGCCCTCTTGGGGCCTTCGGTCTAACCGGTCTGCCCTAGGTATGTTGGCCTACAACACAAAGCAGGACCCGACTCAACCCAGCCCCAGTCCAACAAACATGTGCACATAAACATATAATCATATAGCATCACACAACTAATCAAACCGATCCAGCATATCACATAAGATAGCAACATCCTAACCAGGATACCGACCTAACCTGTCACTAGCATAGCATCATCTTGTATACCAGGATACCGACCTTCACCAGGTCCCTAACATATACCATCATAACTACCAGGATGCAGACATAGCAAAGCAATAACATAACAACAACTACCCGGATTTCCATCCGATAAAGGGTCGGCCTTGGTGCCTTAGACCCTGTTGATATAGTGAGGATAACTCACCTGCAACTGCCGACTTGAAGAAATAAGACCACGTTGCTCCGACCACCAGCACGAACTCCACCACTGATCATTACCAAATAACCAAAACCAATAAACACCAATAATTACCAAAATACCCTTGGAAGTCAAACTGGTCAACCCTTGGTCCAAGTTAAAGCTCTCAGTCAAAGTCAACCTTCCTGGTTGACCCTACTCACCGAGTCAACCCGTCGAGTTCCTTTACTCAGAACTCCCATAAAACGACTCAACTCGCCGAGTTGCCCCAAGACTCGTTGAGTCCAATAATCTCAGAGTCCCATTCTGCTTAACTCACCGAGTCGTCCCTCGACTCACTGATTAGAGGCTTAACCAGAAAAGGTTAGGGTTCCACGACCAGACTCGCCGAGTCCAAGAACAGACTCGCCGAGTCCAAGAACAGACTCGCCGAGTCCAAGGAAATCTTCCACAGACTCGTCGAGTTGTTCTTCCAACTCGCCGAGTCCAAACGTGACATCTTCATTCAGACGATTTCAGGCCATTTCATTGCTTCCAATACATAGATCTAGACTCCTAGGGCCAGATTCACACGTAAAGTTTCCAACTTTACGTGCATGCAAGGCTCAACAAGCTCCAATCAAGCTACAAGGAGGTTTTGGGACAAAGATACTCTAAATCAAGCCCCATGGCTGATGCTTTAAGCGTCCATGGCTCACTATTAACCTAGATCTGAAGTTGAAATTTTAGATCTAACCTCTAAACCCGAAATGGATTCCAATCAAGCTAAAATTCCCAAAACAACAACCACGAATGGATCTAGAAGGAGAAAACTCAAGGTAACGACTTGTTACCTCAGAAATGTGCCCAAGAAGGAGTAGATTCCGGATCTACAAAGATCCCCCAATGCTAGCCTCTTGATCTTCCAACTTTCTCCTCTTAAATTCTTCTTCCGAGCTCAAACTTTAACAATGGAGGCTTACATACACTAATTAGGGTTTCTGGAACTCAAATGGGCAGTAAAGAGGCTGGGGGTGGCTATAATGTGCTTTATATAGAGCACAACTCCCAGAATTAGGGTTTTCTCCCTTCAACACCAACTCGAGTCTAACTTCCGACTCGCCGAGTTGGTCACTTAACACATGAACAGAATTGCGACTCGACTTGCCGAGTCCATCCATCGACTCGCCGAGTCGACCTTCCTTATTTACACTAAGAACCCTGAACTTGCACTTCTGAACTCGGGGTGTTACAATTATCCCCCACTTAAATTAGGCATCGTCCTTGAAGCCTGCAGCAACACACCCCAGATGATACTCCCACAATACAACTCCTGGTCTCAATCGAATCAGGTTCCTCCAATCATTGCTATCAAACCCTATGAAGTCCAACTTCCCCTTAAAGAGTCACGATAACTGCTTCAAACCAGCCACTGGTTTCTCTCTTTAATGATGTCCACATCAACTAAATATCACCCGATGATACTTCTATCCTTCCAAATTACCCACTCACTTGCCCCTTACAGAGTTGGATATCACCATGTACCACCAGGTCCTTACCCGGTACCAAACTGCTATCCTTTTCCTCAACTGGCGTTACCTCTCTCGAAATATCCACTGGGACTCATCCCGCTTCCTTTCTGATCCAACTCTTTCCTTCCTGTGCTGTCAAGATAATACATCCTACAACTCTTGAGCAGCTCCCATGAGCTCTCATCTACACTTCCATACTCATATTGCACCTGATCCAACACCCTCGGACTGGAAAAACCCGACTCACTGACGATACCTCCAAACATCCCCATGAGGACTTATCGCTACATACATAGCCTCCTAATCACAACCATAATGAAAATCCAAGGCTCCATCCTGGCATCCCTTCCGGACTCCCCTGGTTCTACACCACAGGAAATTCTTCCGCAACCTCAACAGACACCCAATCCGGATGTGCTTCCATACCACTAGCACAATCACAGTGCTCAACAACCATAATTGAAATACTCTCAATCATCCATTATCACTACTGCTTTCACTTCCGTGAACCAACACTCCCTCCCAGAGTTACATACCTTTCCCTTTCCTTATCCAAGGAAGTCTACTTGAACACCTTGCCATAACAACAAGTGCCACGGTGCTCACACCCAACTCTACACTATCCCTTGTAGAGTAACCGCTATTCCATGCATCGCATATACTCTGAATCTGATCACAAGGACTATCGAAGTCCATACACCACCTATTACTAACATAATCAATACACGAGGCCAGACCTACTGGTTGCTATTGCATCACCACATACTCAAGCCACCTCTTCATATAGATCTATCAACATATATAGAGTCTTTAGCATGACTGGACCGCCTTACCAGGCCTTCAGCCAATCTGGATCACTCTTAGAACCTTCAGCATGTCTGGACCGCCCTACAGGGCCTTCTGCTTGTCTGGACCATTCTCCGAGTCTTCAGCCTGACTGATACGCCCACCGGCCTTTAGTCTCCCCGGACCGCTCAAACTATCCTACATCATCCCGAACTATCCTTCCTGGGAATCTCTCCCGTACATACTGTTCTAGCTCTCTAGGGGTTCCGAACTCTAACTCCATTCCATCTACTCAGATCCCGGCCTAATCTTAGGCCTCACAACAACTAATCACCTTTTACGAAAACCTTGGCCTGTGCCCCACCCCATTTTTCTGTCACTTACTCATACCAGCCCACACTCTTGGCTGACTGAAACACTGTTGAATCCCAAACAACTAATCAACCTCAAATACTTGTCGATCCTACTGAGAATTTTCCAATTCTCCCCACTTAGAGCACTGACTTCCAACCACCGGTGACCCAGCCGACATCACTTAAATAAACCTACTCAACATGTTTCCCTTATCCATGAACTGATTTCCTCTAAACCAAGCAACCTTCGCGAAATTACATCCCGGCATCGCACATCTCGAACTCTAAGGGAGTTCGACCCTCAGGTGAGCACTCCTCAAATTGAAAATGCTATACCTGCCATTCAGACCAAAAAGCCTAATTCCCCACCAACAATCCCCATGGATGATAACCAACTAAGACTCCCAATACCAAAACCCTCGATCATACGATAAACCTGGCGAAAGGACGAATGAATACAATACCATGAATCATGTGAACGAGACTAGCAGATATACAATACTCCATAATAACAACAAGATACAAGATAACAAAATGGAAACATACCCGCAGCTGCATCTGGCTCTGCCCTGACCTCCTCGGCAGTAAGCTGAAAAGCTCGACCCTGAGCCCTCGAAGGCTCCGCTCCACCCTGGCCCCCGCCAGTAGTCCTCAAAGTGGTCGGTGCTAGAAGCTGCACTGGTCTGGAGACAAGCTGTGGACAATTGGCCCTCAAGTGACGAACCTGATGGCAATGATAACAAATCCTAAAATCCTGAACCGAGGCTGATTGACGGCAATCCCTCGCGTAATGCCCCTCTCTCCCACACTTGCGGCACGTACCACCGGACCTACAAACTCCGGTATGACCCTTCCCACACTTCGCACAAGTGTGGCTACCCTGACCTCCCAACCTGGAATCAATGGTCTTGGACCGTTTCGGCGCCGGCTGCGACTGCACCGGGGCCTGCCTCTGTTCTCGCAACTGTAACTCAATCTTCAACTCATGCCGCCGAGCGGCCTCCTGCAACTCCAGCAAGGTCTCGCACCTCTGCGTAGACACAAACTGCCTGATATCTCTCTTGAGCATACTCAGATATCGGGACATTTGAGCCTGCTATGATGCAAACTCAGGGCAAAACATTGCCCTCTCAGTGAACATACCGGTGATCTCCGTTACCGACTCCGAATCGTGCTTCAGCTCCAAGAACTCCTGAGCCAACCTCTATCTCTCAACTCGCGGAACATAACGGGTACTGAACATCTCCTAAAACTGATCCCAAGAAATTGCATCCTGCTGCGCATCCGAATAAGATCCCGTGGTCAACCTCCACCAACCCTTCGCCCCGAGCCTCAAAAGGTTCAGAGCACACGTCACCCTCTGATCCGCAGGGCATGAACACGTGAAGTAACATCCCTCCACGTTTGACAACCATCTCATAGCAACGATCAGATCCTAAACTTCATCGAAAGTAGGGGGCTTCGTATTATCGAAGTCTCGATACTGAAAACCTTGATCGGTTCCTCCCCGTGCTGCTGATACAGCCGCTGTAGCTGCCGCGGCAGCCGCCTCCGCAAGAGCTGCATAGCCTTATCAAAGTACTCAACCATGGCGGTCTTGATCAACCCAAACATCTCCGACAACTCGGCCCGGAACATAGCAACAACCTCATCATGCAGGATCTCACGAATCCTATCATCCAACTCATCCATACTTATCTGACCAATGACCTCGGGTAGTACTGGTCCATCCTGACCACCCTCTCCTGATCCAGATCCTGAACCGGATCCTGCCCCGATACGTCTCATAATCGGCATACTTAAAATACGCCACAAGAATATTAGGCATTCCTCATAATAATCCTGAGAACTAACTCCCAACAAAACCCTAAGGGTTGTGACTTCCTTGATACGCGTATGGGTCCTGTGCTTTTAGTAGTACGGGCCCATACTACCTTCCACACCTACCCATATTTGTATCAAGTATCACCACAACACCCTAACAATAACATATACATAATGAACACTCGACTCCTAGAGGAGCACCACTATCCCATAACCGACCTACCGGTCTCACGCAACCCTGCCATCCATGAAACTTCCACCAAACCTGCAGCACAAGTGTATGCTAGTCATACATAACGCTGGACCATATAGACTTTTGAATATCCAATCCTACCCTAAGCTCCCAATCATACAAGAACAGAACATAAGGTCAAATCGAACATTCTTAGGCTATAAGATCTTAATTATGTATAACCATGATGCATATACTAGATAACTACAGTAATGATATCAATTTAATACAAAGGAAAACCTAGGCTAGCAGGCATCATATAATCAGGCAATTCTATCATGCAATTCCTGAAGATCCCTAGCCTAGTACTAGCATGCTATTATAACATATCACATAATCAAACAACTTGTATGGTATTTTGGGGTCTACTTACTGGCTCCGGCTGATCGTACCCTCTGCGTCCTCCTTTACATATTTCGAAAAACCTTTTGAAAACCATTTTGAAATCCCTCCTCGATTTGAGACTGGATTCACACGAATGTTCCTCCGATTCACTCAAACCAAGGCTCTGATACCAACTTGTAACACCGTGAAAATTTACAACCAATTTAAACTTTTCAAAAACGACCCAGATTCATTAAGTTATTACAGAAAGGTTTTCAACTCATTTATTATCAAAGTATTCCAAGACATCAACATAAAACTAAGGAGTGGTACAATCACGCCTTCGCCTTGCCACGATTTCCTGAAGTACCTGAAACAATACACCGAAACTGTAAGCCCGGAAGCTTAGTGAGTTACCCCCAAAATACCAACTAAAATACCATACACATATCATATCATATCCTAAACAGAACAACCATTCATATCGAGTCTACAGTGTGACTGGTCCTCCTGCACCAAGCTTTTAGTCCACCCGGTCCATTCTATCTCCGAGTCTACAGTATGACTGGTCCGCCCGCACCGGGCCTTCAGTCCACCTGGTCCACTCTCTGAGTCTACAGTGTGACTGGTCCGCCCGCACCGGGCCTTCAATCTGTCTGGTCCACTCTCCGAGCCTCGGCACGTCTGGTTCTCCCTCTTGGGGCCTTCAGCCTATCCGGACTGCTTGCCAGGCCTTCGGTCTAACTGGTCCGCCCTGGGTATGTTGGCCTACAGCATAAAGCAGGACCCGCCTCAACCCAACCCTAGTCCAACAACCATGTGCACATAAACATATAATCACATAACATCACACAACTAATCAAACCGATCTGGCATATCACATAACATAGCAACATCCTAACCAGAATACCGACCTAACCGGTCACTAGCATAACATCATTCTGTATACCAAGATACCGACCTTCACAAGGTCTCTAACATTTACCATCCTAACTACCAGGATGCAGACACAGCAAAGCAATAACATAACAACAACTATCCGGATTTCCATCCGATAAAAGGCCGACCTTGGTGCCTTAGACCCTATTGATATAGTGAGGATAACTCACCTGCAACTACCGACTTGAAGAAATAAGACCACGCTGCTCCGACCACCAGCACGAACTCCACCACTGATCATTACTAAATAACCAAAACCAATAAACACCAATAATTACCAAAATACCCTTGGAAGTCAAACTGGTCAACCCTTGGTCCAAGTTAAAGTCCTCAGTCAAAGTCAACCTTCCTGGTTGACCCTACCCGTCGAGTCGACCCGTCGACTCGTCGAGTTCCTTTACTCAGAACTCCCATAAAACGACTCAACTCGACGAGTCGCCCCAAGACTCGTTGAGTCCAACAATCTCAGAGTCCAATCCTGCTTAACTCACCGAGTCGTCCCTCGACTCACGGATTAGAGGCTTAACCAGAAAAGGTTAGGGTTCCACGAACAGACTCACCGAGTCCAAGAACAGACTCGCCGAGTCCAAGGCAATCTTCAACAGACTCGCCGAGTTGTTCTTCCAACTCGCCGAGTCCAAACGTGACATCTTCATTCAGACGATTTCAGACCATTTCAATGCTTCCAATACATAGATCTGGACTCCTAGGGCCAGATTCACACGTAAAGTTTCCAACTTTACGTGCATGCAAGGCTCAACAAGCTCCAATCAAGCTACAAGGAGGTCTTGGGACAAAGATACTCTAAATCAAGCCCCATAGCTGATGCTTTAAGCTTTCATGGCTCACTATTAACCTAGATCTGAAGTTGCAACTTCAGATCTAACCTCTAAACCCGAAATGGATTCCAATTAAGCTAAAATTCCCAAAACAACAACCAAGAATGGATCTAGAAGGAGAAAACTCAAGGTAACGAATTGTTACCTCAGAAATGTGCCCAAGAAGGAGTAGATTCCGGATCTATAAAGATCCCCGATGCTAGCCTCTTGATCTTCTAACTTTCTCCTCTTAAATTCTTCTTCCAAGCTCAAACTTTAACAATGGAGGCTCACACACACTATTTAGGGTTTCTGGAACTCAAATGAGCAGTAAAGAGGCTGGGGGTGGCTATAATGTGCTTTATATAGGGCACAACTCCCGGAATCAGGGTTTTCTCCTTTCAGTACCAACTCGCTGAGTCCAACTTCCGACTCGCCGAGTTGGTCACTTAACACATGACCAGAATCGTGACTCGACTCGCCGAGTCTATCCATCGACTCGCCGAGTCGACCTTCCTTATTTACACTAAGAACCCTGAACTTGTACTTCTGAACTTGGGGTGTTACATTGGTCTTGGAGGTTTACCTGAGAACACAACACATAAGAGTCATTAAAGGATGACCGGGGGTTCTCCCGGGACGTCACTCCTGAAGGGTTTTGAGCATTCTAACACTCCTAAGGTGTACATGCAACCCTAAATACCTTGGATCTATGTTTTCTCTATTATACATGCAAACTTGAGCTTTCCAAGGTATTACCCTAACTAGCATACAAAACTTTGATACTTGGGTAATAAAACAAGTAAGATGACATACCTTTTGTTGTAGTTGGAAGGCTTGGAGTATTTGGCCTTTAAGAACTAAGCATCAATAGAGTGGATGCCTCAAATGGAATCACAACACACCATGGATAAAGAATGACATTTTTGAGAGAGAATCTTCATACACCAAAACCATCCATATGAACTCAAAGAACATTGATTATGATTTTGGCTATGGAGTAACATATTTATATATGGAATTCCAAAGGTCATGGGTTACCCATAATCCATACCCATAGGTTTATGATCCATGGTTCATGTGGCCCAACTCTTTATGTATCCATACATAAACTTAGTCCAATATGGATCATAAGCCCAACATATAAATAAACTAATTTCCATAATTAGTCACCATTGATTTAATTAGTTTCTTTTGATCACCAAATTATTTCCAAACTAATTCTTGATCAATACTAATTAAATTATATGATTTCATATTAATATATTAGAACTTATAATATATTAAGAAACCATAAATAATCTCTTCTCAAAAGTCCGTTCTAACAAATTGTCCTGATGATATGCAACCCAAATAGACCATGCTACTCTCGGGTCAAGTACATAGCAATTATATTTATGGGCCTAGACACTTAATCCAACAGTCTCCCACTTGGATAACTCTAATAACTATTATTGCAAGTACGACTCCAAAATCCTGACTAGCAATTGTAGCTCTTAAAAGTCGTTGTCGAACCCTGACCTAGTCAATGATGTGTCCATTAGATAATGGATCATATATTCCTTCATTCTAGATATCACATGGATTATAATCATTCTCCCTGTCCATTTGTTGTTTCCCAATTTCCGATTTGATGACCGACTAATGGAACAAATCAAATCAGTCCAGGCCCGGCTGAGCACTTAAGGTTGTCATCACTAAATCATTGAGGGGACCACATATATCACTTTTATCCCTCCAAGGGTAAAAGGAATGGATAAACTTCGACTCATATGCTTGCTCTATTTACTCATCAAATCACACATAATGATGCGTTTTATAACACCAAGTTACTGGTGTGTTTTCACATCATCAATGTGCAACTGACTTGTAAAGTGCAACTCATATCTCTTAGTTTCAAGAGCATAAGATATTATCGTCTCATGATCACTCGTGATAAAATCCATGAAGTGATTCTTATGAGCGTGGGTTTGATCCAATACCCGACTCTTATTCCAGGAGCACTCATGAACACTGCAACTATGTCTAAAACACCTAGACAACCTACAAACCCATTCATGACAGTCTTACCTCAATACCTACTTCCAAAGTATGATCGACTGTGGATGGTTTGAATAACCTAGTTATTCGGGAAGTTAAAACACGCAAAGTGAAACACAAGAATAATACTAATCCTATATGGCCCCAAAACTTTGAGTGCCATATTGATTACTCATTATTCATTGTATAATGTTTGGAATAATCAACCCAATACTTGAATTAAAACAATAGTCATGCCATGCTCCAAGCATGCACACTATGTTTTTCTAAATAATAGCTATGCCATGCTCCAAGCATGCACACTATGTTTATTTATGGTCCTTACTTTGTGAAATAGATCAATTGACAATATTTCAATGATGCTGATTTCACAATCCTAGATCCTTATTGAAAATGTAAGAATATCAATTTTTTGCCATTTACTGTAATCTGTTAGATTCTAAACTTATATGCAATGAACCTTTTGTAATGACTATGCACAAAAGTCACAGAGACTTAGCAACAAACATTACAAATTATTCCAATGGAGGGAAATTCCATGGAAAACGAAGTCTCACATTCAAAGTACATTCCTTTGAACATCTTTCTTGCATTAAGTTTTCTAATCTTACACAGATTTAAAGATGACTTCCACTTATGGAAACATTTTCATATTCCCATTTTGACTATCACTTCTAAGCAAGAGTTGCCTCTTTTCAGAATATGTCAATATGGTCCTTTCCAAAATTTACACCATACTTCCAAGTGTCCATGAGCAACCAATCTTTGGTAAACCTTAGATTGTCCTCGACAATTGCTTAATCATTTTAGTCATATCCAGTTCTAGTCCTTTTCCCTCTTAATGCCCTAGGCTTTTGGAAAATTTAGAACAAATGAATATTACAACACATATAATCGATCCCATATTTGAAGCACATGGGACGTGATTCATGATGTCTCACATAAAAACATGATACTAGACCAGTCTTTTGTTATAATATTTCTATTTCTACTTGCCATGTTCTCATAATTTGAAATATGAAAAGGGATACTGTAATCATAGTTGATTTTTGAGAACCCAATTAACATTTACATATATAGAATTTCCTTATGTTGAACCATTCCAACATAACATTCATATATATACTTGACTAAATTTGATTAAGATCTTAATCAAAGCTTTTAGAATTGAAATGAAGTATGAATTGATACCATAATCATAGTCGAATTTTGAGAACGCAATTAACATTTCCATATATAGAATTTCCTTATGGTGAACCATTCCAACATAACATTCATATATATATATATATATATATATATATATATATATATATATATATATACTTGACTAAATTTGATTAAAATCTTAATCTAAGCTTTTAGACTTGAAATGAAGTATGAATTCCTCTCCCTTAATTATAGCAAAAAAAACTTTTTAAACCCTACAACTTGCGAATTGAAACTTTTGTTTTCTATAATTAACAGTGATAACTTTCAACATTCATCATAATTGATTATGCTCCTACTGGCATAATAATCATTACTTTTACTAGCATAACATTTATGCTACCACTAGCTTTGACATGTACCCAGAAATCAGATGGACTTCTAGAAATCAATACTTATTGACTTTCATTACCAAAGTTCAGATTTCTGATATGAGATGATTTGATAAGACTTTATCTAGGATTTTTGAACTTATTCACCTTTCCTTAGACAACTCACATGTGTGTCTAAACAATTTAAGAGCTTACAACAATAAGTTTCAAATGTTTAGACTTTTTGCCATTCCTCAAAATTCGAATTATGAAAAGGTATGTCGTAATCATAATCAAATTTGAGAATGCAAATATCATGATTGCTATCTTCTTAAAAATCTATTTAGTGAAAGTGTTTTCTATCCATGGGGATTTGTCAAACCATAATCATAAAACAAGGTTAGTGACAAATCCAAACTCATATGGACTGAAATTGTTCAATCTCAATTTCTTGCCACCTGGAAACACAAGGGCCTACCATGTCTTCCAAGTTGTTATACAAACAATTGAGAACTCATAGAGCTCACATGCATAGTCAACTTTTAATTGGAATGAGCACAACAATAAGAATATGTCAACACGATAGGTTACAAACCTCAAGTCGTGTGCTAGTGATAAACAACAAGTTTTATTCTTGATTAGTTCTTGAAACTTTTTAAGATCTTTAAGACTCCCACTAACCTCTTGATATATAAGATTCTCTGTCAAGAACCATTTCTTGACAAATCCAATATTCAAGAGTTAGTGCGGATTCTTATCAAGAAAAACACTTCACACTATTGGTCTTAGTTGGTCTTTGTTTT
Organism: Lactuca serriola; assembly: GCF_051521515.1. Taxonomy (NCBI): domain Eukaryota; kingdom Viridiplantae; phylum Streptophyta; class Magnoliopsida; order Asterales; family Asteraceae; genus Lactuca; species Lactuca serriola. Next base: position 77,672,592 of record NC_136409.1, read on the forward strand.
ATCCAAAACATCACAACTTACCAATTTCAAATGTACAAGAGTAGAAAGTATTTTACTCTACATTTGACAAGTGTTATAAACCTTTCATAAGATTATGTCACTCAAGGCACAATCTTGGAGTATGACTCTAAGACTTGTTTTGGAACGAAGTATGACTCATCTTTAACCATTTCAACAATTCACGATTCCTCTTCTTAGCCATACAAATGCACCAAGAGATCCTTAGAGGATCAATTGTGACATGGTTTTCATAATCATTAAGATAGTCATAAAATATGATACTCTAATACTCTCCCATCTTTTCATATTGGAGAAAATTTTATCTTTCTGCCTAATTTGATTCTTCTCATTCATCATGCCATACATTGAAACTTTTCCAATGTTTCAGAATTACACTTAAATTGTAAGTATAACCATATTTACTAAACTTTAGTAAATCATGACGAATAGTCTTATCGATCTTTGTGGTGGACTTGACCAGTGCACAACCAAGTGTACTTGATTCCCTAGTCCTTCACATGACTCACATATTCATGTGAACAAGGAATTGGTCTTAATTTCCCAAAGATGAAAATTCTCATTCATCACACAAGTTGCATGATTCCAAGTTTCTATCCAACTGAAACTTGGGTGATGAGAATCTTTCCTTATTCGGGAAATTCTCGACACTACCACAAATAAAAGAATCAAATCCATTTTCCAATATTGCTATCAGTGGAATCATATAAACAACAATTTTCACAAATCCCATTGTAAGGATACTTAAAATAAATAAAATCAAAAATTTTCTTTTTATTTCAAAATTGCGGAAAAACTTATCCTTACAATGCAAATACTTATGAAAACTATGTTGTTATCCATTCCTAAGCAATCTATCATAACTCTTAGCAACAACTCAAAATTTTGATCTTTAGATCATGCGATCGAAATCCATCTCTTCACGATCAGAATTAGCTTATTGTTCCTTTAAGCTTCCTTTCTTTTCTTTGATTCTACAAAACATCAAAATGCGACCTAGTCACATCATGTAATAAGAATCTCCAAATAGGAACTTAATAGAGTTAGATAGTGGACTTTACTTTAAGCTTAGTCAATTTTTTTTTTACTTTTACCATCCTAGTGAACTTTCAGGTAAATAGGACAGCTTCGCAACCAATGCCTCTTCTCTTGGCAATAAAAACATATGGACTCTTTAGTAATGGTACATGGGACTATCTCAGACTTAGCCTTTCTCTTTACCATTTGGTCAACGGGGTTGACTATGGTCGATCCCTTTCCATTGGGAAGAGAAGACTTTTCTGGACTTCCAATGTTTCCATTGTCAATGTCCATGTAAGGTTGGGAAGTAGATCTTTCAACCAAATTTTCTTTATCAGTGCTCCAAATTATTGCTGATTCAGCAGCAACAAGCAAATATGTAAGATCGATAAGGGTCATGTCGTGGTTTGTCACATAGTAGTCCTTTAAAGAACCTGCTATATGACTTAGGAAGTGTTTGAAGAACCCAGTCAATAGCCAACTTCCTTGAGACTTCGACACCCAACTCTCCCAGCTTGTCAATATGTGACTTCATCTCCAAGACGTGAGCACATACAAACTTTCCTTCCTGCCAATAGGGCTTTGAGTGACCAAGAACTTGTGGGTTAGGAAGAATTATTGGAGGAGGTGGAGGAAATGAAGTTCCACTATAGCACAAAGAAGGGATTAATCTTTCACCTTGATCGCCTTGTGGAAAATCATCTTTATAAAGAAAGTTTATTCAAAGATTCGGGAAGACCATAGTTGTCTGAACATAGACATTTATGAGGGAGAAATTCTAGTTTAGTTGATTTTAGTCCTTAATATAACACCCAAATGAAATATTAAGGCTAGGAACCAACACAATATTTTACAATTCGGAAGAGGGATGTTGTAATCCTATTGCAAAATATTTGAAGGTAGGTAAATGACGATTTACCAATTTCCACCACGAAAAACAAAAAGGAACTTTAGGTTTTAAGTGAATTGCAATTCCTAGATCCTTTGAGATTCATTGAACAATTCAATGGCACGTTTAGATCTCAATTATGCCCTTCAAGTTTGTGACTGGGATGCCGAGGATCACAAACAAGGTGTGAATAACCATGCAAATTAGCTTGGTACACTCAATGTTACAACCACCTAATCAATGTGACGGTTAATCACACACGCTCCATTGATCTATGATTAACATCAAGCTACCCTTTTCCACGCACTGTCAGTCCCAGATTAGTGTGCCGGTTAACTACACACACTCCACTAACGACTTAACAAGGTGCAAAGTGTAATTTCATGGGTTAGCACCAAATTCACATTTTCCTAAGTAACTAAGATTAAGAATTTATAATTTTTTAATTACTTAGTATTTCACTATACTTTTAATGAGAATTTAAATGTCCTGTCAAACCTGTTTGACTAACGACCCTCCACCAGTTAAGGAAACGGTGGGTGTGAGTGGACACCCATTAAACTGCCATTTTATAGGCAGTAACCTTATACCCTCCTTATAGAACAGCTTCGTGAATGAGGCATACTAACGATGAGACTGCCTTTACTCTTATATATATATATATATATATATATATATATATATATATGTTAACCCTATAATATTATAATAGTATAAGGGTTGAATTTTAAACTTTTAAAATTCTAGGGTTTGGAATTAAATGTTTTAAAAGATAGACTTTTACATTTACAAATTCCAAAACTTCAGGGCAAGTATTGTAACTTTCAAAACATTTTGCAATCTATAACTTATGAGTTTAATAAGATTTTATGAAAAGACTCATGACATTCCAAAACTTGAGGACAAGTTATAGAGTTCATAAAAAACCATTTATGAGAAAAAGACTCTTCAAGTTCATAGCCTATGAATTTAATGATTTCTTTAAAAGAAAACTTTTCATTTTCCATAACTTGAGGACAAGTTATGGAATTCATCAAACTCATTTAGATCAAAATTCTAACAAGAGAATCAAACAATTTGTCTATGATCTAAATTAAACTTATAACAACAAGACAATTCAAATCAAAAAATTTTCATGTAAATAGTCTAACCATATAAACTAATACAAGACATGAAACTTTCATAATTATCTTTTAAATTGGATAAGCATGATCATTACCACATTAAAAATAGGTTTATAAGTTCAAAAACATCTTAGGGTAATGATCCTAGTCCAATTCCAGCCAAAAAACTCGAAAAACCGCATTCTGGGGCACCAACTCATTGAGTGCAGAAGATGACTCGGCGAGTTGGATGAGTTTGTACTTGGACTCGGCGAGTCCACTGTCCAGAACAGTAGAAAATCGATTTTTAAAGCATTTTCAAGCAAGCAACATCAAGTATAATTGAAAACAAACCTGACTCTGATACCACTGAAGGTTTTGAGCATTCTAACACTCCTAAGGTGTACATGCAACCCTAAATACCTTGGATCTATGTTTTCTCTATTATACATGCAAACTTGAGCTTTCCAAGGTATTACCCTAACTAGCATACAAAACTTTGATACTTGGGTAATAAAACAAGTAATATGACATACCATTTGTTGTAGTTGGAAGGCTTGGAGTATTTGGCCTTTAAGAACTTAGCACCAATAGAGTGGATGCCTCAAATGGAATCGCAACACACCATGGACAAAGAATGACATTTTTGAGAGAGAATCTTCATACACCAAAACCGTCCATATGAACTCCAAGAACATTGGTTATGATTTTAGCTATGGAGTAACATATTTATATGTGGAATTCCAAAGGTCATGGGTTAACCGTAATCCATACCCATAGGTTTATGATCCATGGTTCATGTGGCCCAACTCTTTATGTAACCATACATAAACTTAGTCCAACATGGATCATAAGCCCAACATATAAATATAACTAATTTGCACAATTAGTCCCCATTGATTAAATAGTTTCTTTTGATCACTAAATTAATTCCAAACTAATTCTTGATCAATACTAATTAAATCATATGATTTCATATTAATATATTAGAACTTATAATATGTTAATAAACCATAAATAATCTCTTCTCAAAAGTCTATCCTAACAAATTGTCCTGATGATATGCAACCCAAATGGACCATGCTACTCTCAGGTCAAGTACATATCTATTATAGTTATGGTCTTAGACATCTAATCCAACAACTCTAACGATCAAGTTAGCTTTATTTTTAGAGAGATTTAGGTAAAATTGTATAGGGAAGAAGATGATGCCTTTCCTTGGGCAGGAAGGGATCCTTTTATACTTGTTGCTAACAGAATGGGGTGACTCTCCCCATGTGGGAGTGAGACGTGACACTTTCCTACTGGGAGAAGTACGCTCACATCGTCTAACAACCAGGTGACGTCAGTTCTGGGCGTCATTAGGCTCTTTGTCATGACCTGATTGGTCATGAGAGAAGGAGAGGATCACGAGGAATATCCTTCCTGATGGGGGAAAGTGAGTTGTCATCATGGCGTTGGCCTGTTGAAGAGTCCAGTTAATGGTTTGGTCTAGGCTTTCAGAGTATTTTATTTGGCATGAGTCTGTAATATAGTTTATGAGTTGTTTATTCGATTTTGGTCATTTTGTGTGTTCACGACCGTAAATAGAGTTTACGGCCGTAAACATGTTTACGGTCGCAAACACAGTTTGCGGTCTAGTCGAGTATAAATAGTGGAGGAGTAATTCTTTGGTTGGTTGTTGATGCCATAAAGATTACATAGTAGTCCATCAAGTTGTACCTGACGATTTATTGAATATAAACGTGTGCAAGCTCAGTTTCTTTTCATCTTGTTCTTGTTCTGTGATTGTTTGTTGCTTGATTGCTGGTAAAGATTCTTATTTGGACCTTACAATTGGTATCAGAGTAAAAACCGGTGTTAAAGCTTCATTCAATCGACTTTTGGGCTGTTTCAACCGATATTCTTATTGTTCGAGCCTGTTTTAAGTGTTTTCGTGGTCAAGGGAATTGAATCTACTGCAAAAAACGTGTTTCTGAAGGCTTTCTGGGAGTTCACTGCCAACCGTAAACTCTATTTACGGTTGTTAAATCAAGATCTTGAAGAACCGTAAACTCTAAATCTTCAAAAACCGTAAACCAATCTTCATTAACCGTAAACACATAAACCGGAAACGTCTAAACCGTAAACTGCTCATTCGTAAACACAGTTTACGGTCGTAAACAGCAAAACCGTAAACCAAGTTTCCGTAAACTCAGTTTACGGTCGTAAACCTCATCAACCATAAACACCTTTTTCAACTTAATTTGCTTATTTTGCTTCAATTTCAAATGGAATCTCAAAGTCAAAATCATTTCCATGAACTTGACACGGTCATGGGCACTACCACGCGTATTCCAAGATTAATGTCTGCGGATGGTTTCCCTGAGTGGAAGTATAGAATTGAAAAATACATCAAAATGAAGGACTTTAAGGTCTGGAGAAGCATTCTTAGAGGACCTGTCAGGATCAATGTTACAGTTGGAGGACAGGTAATTGACAAGGCTGTTGAAAACCACACTGATGAGGAGTTTGAGAATGTTGAGGAGCAGGAAAGGGCGTTAGCCACTTTAACCATGGCATTATCTCCCGATAGATCTATGGGAAGCCCTAATTGAAGTTTATGAGGGCAATGAAGATATGAAGGAGAGTCGGCAGGACATGTTGAGACAAAAGTTCAATATGTTCAACTACATTCCAGGAGAGATTCTTGAGGCTCAGCTACAACGGTTCACAACTCTCACAACTGACATGAACATATCGGGGATTTTCTTGACCAAGTCGGAAATCAACAAGAAGCTTCTGAATGCTCTTCCTAGATAATGGGATATGAATGTTGCTGTGATTAAGAAAACTAAGGTTTTAAATTGCCCCACTCTTGCTGAAATCATGGCGATCATCAAAGCTTGTGACATTGATGACAAACAGAGAGAGATTAATCATGTGAACTCATACTCTACCGCAAATCTTGGAATCTCATCCAACAATGCTCTCTCATCAATCATGTCTTCTTCAGATCAAGCCTTTGCAGCTCAACAACCTCAGATTCAGACCTTCGCTGCTGCATCATCCATCCCTCACCATCAAAATCATCCATTTGTCACTCCACAAGTTGTACCTACTCCAAATGTGCCAGTTGTAGCCTCTTCCTCAAACTTTAAAGACTCTGATGAAAATCTGGCTCTAGCTACTGAGCTAGTTAACTGCTACAATGCTTTTGTACCTGGAGATCTTCCACCTCAGCTGTCATTTGCTGATTTGGATCAGATTCATCCTGAAGACGTAGAAGAGATGGACATTACATGGCAGATTGCTATGGCTGTTTTCAGGGCCAAGTAGTTTGCTAAGAAGACAGGGAAGAGCAACTGGGGCATGAATGCTGATAAGAAGGTAGGATTTAACAAGCGCATGCTAAGATGTTTTAACTGCCACGAGCCGGGTCATTTTGCTCGTGAATGTCCTAAGCCAGATCGTAGGATCAACAGCAAGAGGACAATGGTAGCTGTGGGAAACAACCGTGCAGGTGCTATAGCTAATGGTGAGACTACTATGGTCGCTTAATCCTTTGACTGTGAGGACCAGATTCAGGCTTGGAATATCTCAGGTCCAGAAAATGCTCACCTAGCTCAGATTGATGATGCTACCTTGAAGAATGATGATGTTGATCCCGAAGCAGAGATGATAGAGCTGCAGCTTGCTCTAATGGTGTCTACTTCTTCCGAGCCCAAGAAAAGTAAGGTAAACCGACCATCTTGTTCTCATGCATGTAAAGAATATGTTAAAGTTCTTCGTGATGAAATCCAATTATTACGTAGAGAAGTAGAGGACCTTAGATATGAGGGCTACCAACTTAGGAAAGGATAAAAACCCCTTAAGGCCCAGTTAGAAACTAAAATAAAAGATTTCAGAAGGATTCAAACAGAATACAGTGAAAAATGTGAATTGTATGATTATGTTAAAAGACAAAATGATGAGCTAATTACTGAGCTTGATACATTAAAAAGAGAGTTTGATTCTGCAAACTTTGCTTTTCAAAAATTTGATGGATCAAGCGAGGTAGTTGCCACCATGATTGATCATTGCATGTAATTTAAACGAAATCAGTCTAAGGGTTTAGGATATGATCGTGTACCTCCTCCTTATAATCATACATATCAGTATCAACCCCAATCCAAGGATGAGATTGCCAACGAACCATTTATGGTTTATGGCAAGCCATCTGGTTTCGTTTCAGGCGGATTTATTAACGTTGAAAGTACTAACATTTCTACTTCCCCATGCAAGCCATCTGGTTTCCCATGCAAAAATTTAGGGGGAGAAATAAACAAAACCAAACAAAAATTGAAAAATTAAAAAAAAAAATCCAAAAACATTTTGCTTCTGTTTTATTTTTTTCAGAAAACATTCAAAAATCCAAAAACATTAAAAAATTCAGAAAAATCAAAAAAAATTGTTGCATAAAGTTTTGCTTGTTGATGAAGGACTGGGAAGTGATATGATCAAGTGATAACAGGCAATCTAAGTCTACGTAACGTACCCAAAGTTGAATCTATGCTCTGGGTTTGATGCATCGGTGGGCACAAAAGATTCTAAATGGACATGACTAGGCAGAGTTGAACTTAGGAAATTTATAGACTTGACAAATCTTGACCTAGTTAGATCCGTTTAGCCTGACAATATGACGCTTGGATAGATTGAGCTGGGAGATATATATGGGAATCTACTCGTCACATTAAATGAACCCGTATCTGGAACCGTGGATTAACTTTTCCTCGATGTGCAGATTATGTCGTTAATTCCGGTATTGATGGGGCGACTTGTAAAGATGAATTAGGTCTGTAGAAAATTGTTTTCTCTCTCTATATGTCTGTTAGTCATATGTTGCCTCCTTTACGTGATTGGAAGAGATCCGACCTGGAATGCAACATATGCAAATCCATTTCTCTGCATATTATATCTATGAAATTCTTCTTATCTATTAGCCATATGTTGTCTCCATTAACAATCTGACCTGGTACACAACATATGCAACCTTCTACTTCTCAATCCCTCTAAAAACTATAATTGATAATAATCTAAATCTATTCTCTCTTAATGATTGTCTGCTCACCCGACGTAAGGAGTATTCTGGAAGTCTTTGATTACTGGGGCATATCAGGAAGCGGGAAACATGTTCCAATACAATTAAAAATTGAACACTCAAAGATTGTCTATAGATCGTTGCTCAATTTAGGTGGACAACAATATCCCTGGTCGTCGTCAGCTGAATGGTCCTTAAGATATAGTATCTAGGAACTTAGGATCACTTTGTCTTGTAACTAATAGCATGTCCTAAATCTGTCATAATTTTTCGTGTTTAAGTGGACCACAATACCAAAGATCGACCAGACAAATACGTGAAGATGAACGGTACCGACAAGTGGATTAAGGCTGTCTAACAACTTTGATCCCAGAGTCACAAGATTTTGTCAGTAATGTTGAGATAAATTTTGTCTATGCTTATTCAAAATTTAAATTTCTCTTTTATTTTTATTTTTATTTTTAAGTTTATTTTTATTTTTATTTATTTTTATAATTGTCAAATATTTAATTTTTAAATATTTTAATTCTTAAATTTTTAGAAATTAGTTTATTTTTATTTTTATTTTTAGTTTTATGTTAATATTATTTTACTTTTATTTTTAATATCCTCTAAAAGTTTTATTTTTAAAATTTAATCGGGATTAGGACTGAGATTTTAACTGTGTGGGAGACAGGTAAAAGTTAAGGGAGTATAAAAGGAAGAGCTTACTGCTGTAAACCCTTTCCTCTCCCACTTCTCCCTTTTTTACAGTCGCAAGCTTCCTTTCTCTCTCTACTATCTTTCCTCGAAAAAAAATTTACAACTTTTTGCGAAATTGACTAGTCCACTTCGAAGGTATGCTAAAACCGATTGGGGATGTGCTACTTGTTCGTCGATTCGACTTAAACTGGAGGAGTAATCAGGGTTTTAAGATTTCGTCGGCGTTTACGGTTCTTGAAGGGTTTACGGTTTGGGGAGACTCATAAACCGTAAAATCCACTTTTGGTCTTACGACCGTAAACACCCCTTTTGGACTTACGACCGTAAACTCCCTTGGGTTTACGACCGTAAACTCAGTTTACGGTCAGTTGACCATTACCATTGGTTTACGGTCGTAAACCCAGTTTTGACCGTAAACTCAGTTTGACTTTTTTTGACCGTAAACTCCATGTTTGACTATGTTTGACCGTAAACTCAACTTAAAGCTTTAAATTGTTAAATACTTTGTTTTCTTACTTAGCATGTTTAGTGCAGATCAATGGCGAATCTTAAGTTTGCAGACATGCACAACCTGGCGATTGTGTTGGATGAACCTCCGGTTGCTCATGGAGACTTCAAATCAATGATCTACAGAATAAGAGAATGTTGCTTAGGTTGTGCCATTATTGTGAATCCTGTCATTTATCAGAACATTGTCCGAGAGTTCTGGCAGATGGCTAAGATGTCAAAAGTCAATGGAGAGATGACAATTGAAGCTGTGGTTAAAGGTTGCAAGATCAAAATCACGGAGCAGTACATCAGAGATACTCTGCTGGTCAATGATGAATCCAATTTTCTTACTGAAATTGGGATTGATGATGTACAACGGATTCTTGAGAAGATGGGATACGAGGGTAACTACCATCCCACAGTGAAAAAGCTCTTGCCTCCTTACTGGCAATTCCTGGCACACGTGTTCGTGAGCTGCATCTCAGGCAGGAGATCAGGAGCTGATGAAATCTCTCTCAGGAACACAGGGGCGATTGTCTCTTTGGCTGCTGGCATAAAATTCAACTTCTCAAAGTTTATTCTTGATGAGTTCTTGGTGAACATAAATGCCATAACCCGGGGAACCAGAGATGCATTTTTGCTATATCCGAGGTTTATTCAAGTGTTCATCGACAATCAATTCCTAGAGACGGTCAAGGATGGTGACAAACTGGATATAAAATCCTTGGGTCCTCACACTGTTGGTCTTATTAAAAAAATTGGAAGGGCAAGGTCGTTTTTCTAGGATTACATCCTTTAGTGAAGTTCGGGAAATTTGCTGAGCTTGATGAATCTTCCGAGTCTCATGGAACATCTGATAAAGCATCATCTGAGCCCACTTCCTCTGAAAGGGTTGTTTCTAAAGATGTCATCACAATTTCAGATCATGCTGACGACGAAACTCCAGCTGCAAATGCCCAAGTCGCTAGGAACATGAATTACAGTCTGTACAGTGGAAAGTGATCACACCACTACACAAGCCTCTCCTCCTCCAAGTAAAAGACGCAAATTTGACCCTAGACTGGAGACTCATAGTGTTACAGCTCCACTAACAACCACACCTGTCATAGTCTCAGCTGAACCCGTCAGTGAAGGTCCTAGTACCTTCTATGAAGCTGGTGGCTCTTCATTCCCAACGGGTTTCTCCCCTCCCAGGCCAGAGGATGATGCTGCCTTTGTTAAGCTAGCTAGGCTCTTGGCAGAAGAACAATTTTCTACGCCACCCCCACGCGACAAAGGAATTCTTATTGGGGTTGAAAACTCAGGAGAAGAGATTCCCTCACTTCTTGGACTCCAGAAACAGATCGACGCTCTGAATCAAAAGAATGTTGATCTTGATCAGAGAATTATTGAGCTGGATATCAAGGTCGCAGACCTTCAAACTGAAAACACAAAGATCAATATTCACGTGGCCGAACTTAATGAAGATAAAGTTCTAAAGACAAAGCAGATTACAGATCTTTAGACACATTTTGGCCTGTTGACCGCCAACTACTTCGATTTGAAGAAAAAGCTGGAAGATAAATTTGGCGACGAATTCAAGTCATCCGTTGACGAGCCACATATTTATCTTCCCAACCAAGATGCTCCCATTGCTCCTCAACCTACCAGAACCACCACCGTCGTGAACCGTTTTGAAAAGGAACCGGCTCAAGCTCCAAGTGCAGCAGCATTAAAACGCGCAAAATTGGACAAGTCTACTGACAAAGGTAAATTGCTATTCAAAAGGAGCGCAGATCATAAGGCACCCTGGGATAAACCACAGATCACCATTACGAATCTAGGTGAGCATCGTTTCAGAGACTTCTATGGTGATAGGTCAGGAATCATCTCGTAGGGATTCCATGACACCATGAATATGTTTATGGTGAGGAGAAAGAGCGGCAATAATGACTATACAAAGATGCTCACGACTTTCATTCTTTTACTAAGATTGATCTTATTGAGCTGTCTAAAGCTCCTTTCTCAAATCCATCAAGCAATCCCAGGGCGAGTCAGTTCAAATCCTTTTTGGAAGATGAAGTGGCCAAGGGCTTCCCGTCAATGAAGACTGCAGAGTCTTTTGTCAGCCACTTCGGTCAGTGATGTGGCCTGCTACTGCTCAAGTTAAGCAAGTTCCTGTTCCTCAAAATTATTCAGATGGTTCTCTCGCATCCATGCTATATTGGGTGTATGATGAATCCACAAATGCTGCTGTCATCAAGCTTAAGGAAGATTGCATCCGTCTGTATGAAAAAAGGGATTTGCTTCAATTTGGCAAGTGGGACATACATCGTCTCGCTGCTAATCGGATTGTGGTGGCTGAAGATCTCTTTGAGCCCGCTGCAAAAGAATACACTTCGATGGTGGCTGAAATTATAGAGAAGAAAATGTGGAACAGAGCGATGGGAAAGTCCGATGTACTGGTAGTCGACAAGAGCTGAGTCCAAGCTAGCACCAAACCAATGGGGAGATTAAAGAGTCCAGTTAATGGTTTGCTCTAGGCTTTCAGTGTATTTTGTTTGGCATGAGTCTGTAATACAGTTTATGAGTTGTTTATTCGATTTTGGTCATTTTGCGTGTTCACGACCGTAAACAGAATTTACGGCCGTAAACCCTGTTTATGGTCACAAACACAGTTTGCGGTCTAGTCGAGTATAAATAGTGGAGGAGTAGGTATTTTGTTGTTTGTTGATGCCATAAAGATTACAGAGCAGTCCATCGAGTTGTACCTGACGATTTATTGAATATAAACGTGTGCAAGCTCGGTTTCTTTTCATCTTGTTATTGTTCTATGATTCTTTGTTGCTTGATTGCTGGTAAAGATCCTTATTTGGACCTTACACCTGTTCGGGCTAAGACTGAGACCCGATCAAGGCCCCGGCGAGATAACGTCCCGTCATTGCTTTCCGTCAAATTTAACGTGGTCGCATACGGTAACGTTAACAATATATAAATTCAAAAATAATATTCATCTATACATCAACCATTACAAGATCAATAAAATTATATATATATATATATATATATATATATATATATATATATATATATATATATATATATATATTGAAATAAGACCACGCTTAGGAATAGTGAATTTCGTAGTTTCTGGGCGGATTCGGTCCTTTGTTTTTGGTAGTTTGTTATCTTCTGCATTTGTTGCTGACTATTTTTGTTTTGGGCAGTTTATGACATTTTTTCAATTCTTGATAGACACGTGTTCGTCGCATCTTTTCTTCACCGTTTTTGTGCCCAATCACGTGTTCTTCTCCACCGCTTCTGCTTCATTCATGTCTTGTTGCTCGCAACACGGTGGCTTCCACCATTTCTTTTCCCCAATCATATTACTCCACCATATCTTCTCTAAACCGATTTGTGTCCCCTCTAACGTCTCACCCCTGATACTTCAAACCACCATCGATTTATCCACTTTAGTTCAACAGGGAAGCAACAAGAACCAAGAACGCATTCTGGCGTTGTTGGTGTTGGTGGTGCGACGACGTGGGTTGCTGGTGGCGGTGACGGGAGGCGTTGTGGTCTTCAGGTGTCGCAAATTGATTGCTTGGTGGCAGTTATGTTCCACCGCTATGAGTTCCGATCAATTTAGTCCAGGTAACGTCGCTCGCCACCATGGTCCAAGCCACCGTCGTTCTCCACCACCGATTATCCCTGCAGGTCAGTTGATGTCTCTGATTTTCCGTTTATTCTTCTTTCTTTCTCCCTCTCTTCTCTGATTCAATAAAATTGGGTAACCAGGTGATTCTCCCAGGAACTCATGGTGTGCGAATATAGCTTCATCGCCTGATTTCCTTCTTATATTCCTTCACTGATCGAGCCTTGATTGCTTCGTCGATGACTACAACCCAGAAATCAGTTTCGTTATGTTCTATGCCTTTGTTAATGGCAAGAGTTGCGTCCGATGTTCCTCGAAAATCAGAAGAAAAAATTCAGATGCATATCCCCATATGCTCGAAAGAAATAAATTCAGATTCATATCCCCATATGCTCGAAAATCAAAGGCATACATTCATATCGTCGAAAACAAGAAGGTATAAAGAAAGCTTTTGTAATTTCTAAATATTTTTTATTCTTTGTATCAAGGTATCAGAATCACTGGGTAATTAGGATTATTTGATGCTTTTGTTGTGAAATTCTACTTATTGACTTTTTCTTCTGTGTAATTTTTGTGAGTCGCAGGTAATATTGAATTGTGGAAATTGAAATATATTCTACTTTTGTAATTGTTATGTAGTATCTCATTATTCTCTACTGATACTCTAAAATCTAGTGGAATTGTATACAGATACCAATTTGTTGGCATGAAATCCTGATGATATCATCGTTCTTTTCTAGAACGTCGAAGAGCAAAATGATGAATGATGAAGCAACGGTGTTTTTACGCATTGAGGCCCATATTTTCCAATATTACCCGTTTATTGGTCACTCTAATTCCATTTTATCAATATATATATTTTTTGTGAATAATCACTAATGAAATTATTTTGTTATGAATGTCCAGTATGTTCTTGCAAAAATCGATTTGAAATTATTTTGAGTCGATTTGTAAAAGTTCAAAAATCGTGAAGGTAATTGCTGATAAATTTAAGAATATTAATACGATTTTAACAAATGATGGGTATGTTGGATCACATTAACATATAAGCTTCATTTGATTGGTTTATGTTGTTTTAGAGAAAAAAAAATATATTCTATTTTTATTATCTTGATGAGAGGACTGATAAAAAGGAGGTTAGAATTACTAATAGAATTATAATTTCTTGAAAAAAAATATATTTTTATCATTTTTTGTATTTTTAAATCATGCTCAAATATGTAGCATGGTGCAAGTAGAAAGGATTTAGAGAAGACAGATTACCCAAGTGGTAGACATCCTAGGTTCCGCTACAAAACCGAGTTTCAAAGCTATGAACTCGAGGGTTTTTTTTTTTCATTAATTTTTTCATTTTAACGAGTGTTGCGAGTTAAGTGATGCAACGAAATTTTTGCATGAGACATTTAAAATGAAATTCAGAGATAGTTATCAAACTTTGTTTATTTCCTTTGTAATTTTTGGATTGGACTTGGGAGTTATACCAAGTCATATATTCTACTGGAAGATTCTACCAAATTTATTTTAGAAGCAAATGGGAACCACTTTCGTAGTTTTCAAATTGACACCTCTTATTTTTTATTTCTTAGAGCCAAATATTTTACCTCAAAAGTATAATTTTGTTTCTAACGTCTAAATGTGAAAAAACATAACCAAAAAGTCTCTATCAATCGTTGAATAACTGAGAGTTGGTAACTTAACATCTTGATTTTTTATGCGCCTGTTGTAAAATTTAGATTTTTTAGGGCAAATATTTGTTGGTGTCTTATATATGTTATTTCCCTATGAAAAAAGGCTTATATTACTTTGTTTGGGTTTGTAAACGTGCATTAGAGTAAAAAAAATTATGTTTTCACTTCTCATTTATCAGTTTATCTAACTTTCTTTGATAGGTTTGTTTGCTTAAGCCGTGTGTTGCAAGCTAGCGTGTGTAATTCCGGTTGAAGTAATTTATGTTCTTGATCTGATTCAGTTTAGAAATAAGGAGAATAACGAAATTGACACTTAAACCCATCATAAAAAAAACAATTTAATATGTGGGATTAACATGTGGGAGATGTAGGGGATGAAGATCATACACACAGTCTCTTTGAACAAATAATGTCACATGTTGAAATGTTCCACCTTCCTCTACTTGCCTATCCCTCATACCAATTGAAGAACATTTTTATCAGAGGCAACATGATACCTATCTCACCTTTGGTAGGGAAGTCATCCAAAATCTCAAAAGTAATATTCCTGAAGAATAAGCTTCAGGTAATTAAGAAATCACACAAAAAAACGTTATAATTTTGGGTTGTTTTACAGTGTAACAAATGTTTTTTTTCAAGCTGACCATTTTCACCTGTTAACAATAGTCTCCTGTAACAAATGTTCCAATGAAACCATAAAAGTTTTAGATATCTTTTCAAGCTGGCCATTTTCACCTGTTAACAATAGTTTCCTGTAACAAATGTGGTCTGTTTTTTTAGGGGTTATTGATATATGAACAACATAGTGATTCTGAGTTGGCCAAAATCTAAGATCGGTAATATTCATACGTCACTGAGGCCCCTACCTAATATATAATTTACGAAAATGGTCCCCTTTACATAATTGGTCACTCCCTACTATGGATTTTACAAAAATGGTCCCCTTTACTTGCTCGATATGGCAAAATCACTAAAATGGTCTTTTTGACCAAAATGACCAACTTAGTCATTTTGACCAAAATGGCCAAATTTGTCATCAACAAAATTAACATAATTGGAAAAAATGATTTCTTTTTTACATGTTATTATGAAAATTTTTAATTGACCAAAAAAATTATTATTTTAATTGTGATTACGTGCTTAATCGTAGCAAAATGACCAAAAAGTCAATATTTGACTTAAATGGTTAGCATGACAAAAATAGTCACAATGCTTTTTTTTTACCATTATCTTTCTATAGAAGTTGAATCTTCTTATTTTGTATCATTTGTGTCTGTATTTTTCTTATCAAAGCATCATACTTAAAGTACAATGCCATGAATAGGTATACTTTCAAAATAAGCACCCAACTAATTATTTGTTTTTTTTTTCTAATAATTTAGCTCACTTAACTTTTCTTTGTAGTGCATTATACATTTTAAGTCATCCTTTTTAGGTGCTAAATGCACTAAATATCAATGTCATTTGAATTTACATCTGTCTTTTTTTTTTATCTATTGTGCTGCAGTTTATGTTGATTTATTTACCAAAAACCATAGTACATTGCCATTTGGTGCATTTCCCATTTTTAGGTATCATATGAACTAAATAGAAATGTACTTTGAAATGAGTTACATGCACTAAATAACAATTTACTTCAGATTTATACCTTTTTTCTTTTTTGTTGTTTTTATTGATTTTTTTTTTTTATCAAAAACTAAAGTACATTGTCTTTTGATGTATTTTTCCATTTTTAGGTGTTAAATTCACCAAAAAATGATTAGTTGAATAGTGAAACCATTTAGATTTTAAATGTGAAACAAAGGGTAATGAAGTAAAACAAACACCAAGAATGGGCTCCAACCGCTCATGGAAGTCAATGGAGATGGAAATACATTCATTACTTGAGAAGTTATTATATGTGAATGATTCCATGAACAGGTTCTTACTTGAATTTGTTTAATACTTTGCTTTTATGATAACCACAATCTACATTCAAAGTCATTGTTGACTAACTTTCTTACAACCTCACATTTCATCCCTATACATTTAGTTACATGCCATATTTACTACAAACAACTTAAGAGATGGTATTGTAATCCTTAAATTTCCAAACCATTTGTTTTCCATTTCACAATTATTACAATTTCATTGTACTTTTTAAAACATTAGAGAGTCCCAAACACACAAAAAGAGAGGTAGAGTGCACGCCACGTCATCACGCCTTGCCTTTGCCCTTAGGCTCTGAAGTACCTGAAACAATCAACAACCTGTAAGCGAAATGCTTAGTGAGTTTCCCAGAGCATACCACACACACACAAACCACATATCATATATCCTGTTAGCTATAAAAGCTACACACATATCACGTAAGCCATGCATACATGAAACCTGTGAGAATGTCATGGGCTACCCCACATGGTCTTTACCTAGAACTGCCATGGGCTCCCCACATGGCCTTACATCCAATGCCATGGGCTACCCCACATGGTCTTCACATACGACTGCCATGGGCTACCCTACATGGTCTTACATCCAATGCCACGGGCTTCCCCCGGGGTCTTCATACAAAACATGCAATCACATAACAAAATACATAATGTTTAACACATATATCATAATCACATAATGGGCCGGCCTTGGTGCCCTAGACCCATAGGTATGGTGAGAAGACTCACCTGTCACGAATGCTGAACTGACACTTTGCGACCAAATATACCCCACCGGCTGCTCCACTCAACTGCCTAAAAAGTATCATACAATATCCAGTCATTTACCCAAAGTCCATCCTGGTCAACTACAGCCAATATCAAGTCAATAGTCCATGTTGACCCTAACTCTCCGAGTACAACTAGTGACTCGCTGAGCTTCCCGGGATAACATCTACTCGTTGAGTCATCGAGGTGACTCGTCGAGCTCATACGGTCTTGATTGATAATCTAAGATCATTCGTCGAGTTTCCTTGCTTGCCACTCGAAACGTCTACGAACATCCAATGATTGGGGGAATCTTACTCGACTCGCCGAGTTGTTCCTTCAACCCGTCGAGTTCTAGGTAATCTTCATCCGGCTCGCCGAGTTGTTCATCCAACTCGTCGAGTTCATAGTAATATTCATCGGGCTCGCCGATTTGTTCATCCAACTCGTCGAGTCCATGCTTGCCTTCATATGACTCGCCGAGTCGCCCCCTACGACTCGTCGGGTCCTATCAGATCTCAAGCCATACAGACTCTTTTGAGCCATACAATGCTTCCAAATTACAGATCTAGGCTCCTGAGGCATGCTTTCCACGTAAAGTTGCAAACTTTACGTGCATGCAAGGCTTTAAGGCCCTAAAATAGCAAATCTAAGCTTGGAATGGAGTCATACACTTGAGGGGAGGCACATGCTAATCTCAACTGATAACTTTATGCATCTCAAGGCTAAAAGGAGTACAGATCTGAAGTTACAACTTCAGATCTTGGCTTAAACACAAAAGCCCCTTTCTTAGAATCCATGCACAAGAGGGTTTTGGGTGGAAATGAGCCAAGGAACAACTTAATACCTTCAGAAAGTGCTCCCCAGAAGAAGATCTTGAATCCCCACGAGCCCTTTGCTTCCTTTAGCTTGTTTCCTCAAGTGCTTCCTTCACCAAATCCCTCCTTCAAGCTTAAAATCACCAAGAAACACACTCACACTCGAATAAGGGTTTTTGGGAGGTAAAGAGCCATAAAGGGGAGGCTAGGGGAGGCTATTGACCCTTTAAATAGGGTGCAAGGCCCCGAAATCTAGGGTTTCATCTGCCAGCATCTACTCGTCGAGTCCCATAATGAACTCGGCGAGTAGGTCATTAAACTTCGCGGACAAACCTGCTACTACTCGACGAGTAGGGAGGCCAACTCGCCGAGTGGGTTCTCAAAAATCCAACCCAAAATATCATTATTAATACATGAGGATCAGGGTGTTACAACTCTCCCCCACTTGAATTAGGCTTCATCCTCGAAGCCTGCTGGTCCAAACAACTCCGGATAGAAACCTCGCATTTCATCTTCCGATTCCCAGGTCCATTCGGAACCCTTTCGGTGCTGCCATTGCACCTTTACCAACTTCACTTCTTTATTACGAAGCTTCTTCGTCTTCTTTTCTAGGATCGCAACTTGTCTCTCGACATAATTCAGGATCCCATCCAACTGAATGTCGTCCAAGGATATGACTGAAGACTCGTCGGCAACACACTTCCGAAGCTGAGACACATGGAAGGTGTTGTGAATCCGACTAAGCTCCTCTAGGAGCTCTAAACGATATGCTACCCTACCCACCCGGGCAATGATCCCGAATGGGCCTATGAACTGAGGCCCCAATTTGCCCCTCTTGTGGAACCGGATAATCCCTTTCCAGGGTGACACCTTCAGTAGGACAAAGTCTCCTTCCTGAAATTCGAGGTCCGACCGTCGTCGGTCCGTATAACTCTTCTGGCGACTCTGCGCGACTCGCAATCGGTCACGCACCTGTTGAATCAGTCTGGTGGTCTCGAGTACCACCTCCGTGCTCCCCAAAACTTGATGCCCAACCTCATCCCAACATACTGGGGTCCTGCACCTCTGTCCATATAACATCTCAAATGGTGCTCGGTCGATACTGGCATGATAACTGTTATTGTACGAAAACTCTGCCAGTGGGAGGTACGTAACTCCCTCCGAAATCTAGCACACATGCCCGCAGCATATCCTCCAGTGTCTGGATCGTTTTCTCACTTTGGCCGTCGGTATGGGGGTGATATGTCATACTAAAATGTAGCTGGGTACCTAGTTCCTCGTGGAACTTCTTCTAAAACCTGGGTGTAAATCGAACATCCCTATCTGAAACCACTGATACCGGCACTCCGTGCCTAGCCACCACCTCTCGAACATAAATGTCCGCCAATTTCTCTGTAGATATACTCTCGGAGATCGGAATGAAGTGATCACTCTTCGTCAATCTATCCACGATCACCCATATGGCATCTACTCCCCTCACTGTCCGCAGTAGCTTCGTGATGAAGTCCATAATGATCTCTTCCCACTTCCACATGGGAATGGGTAATGGTTGCACCTTACCATGAGGTCGCTGGTGCTCAGTCTTGACCTTCCTCCAGGTCAAGCATCGCTCCACATACCCGACGATCTCCCGCTTCATGCAGGGCCACCAATAGTTGATTCTCAAATCCCTATATATTTTTGTTGCACCTGGGTGTATAGAAAATTTGGACTTATGCGCCCCCTCTAACAATCTCTGCCCTACTCCCCCTGACATCGACACCCATACTCGGCCACATTGCGTCAACAAGCCACGACTATCCTTAACAAACAAAGGATACTGCCCCCGAATTCTTTCCAATTTCACGTTCTCTTTCTTCACCCCCTCGACCTGAGCCTCTCGAATCATGTTTATCAAGGATGGACTTACCGTCAACCTCATACAAATACCCCTGATCGGCAACCCCGTCGCTTTGCGACTCAATGCATCGGCCACCACATTGGCCTTCTCTGGATGGTATAGGATCTCGTAGTCATAGTCCTTTAGAACATCCAACCATCTCCTATGTCGCATATTCAGGTTCTGCTGATCCATCAAATACTTCAGACTCTTGTGATCAGTATACACAACGAATTTCACCCCATATAAATAGTGCCTCCAAATCTTGAGGTCAAACACCACTGCCCCAACTGCAGGTCATGCGTGGGGTAATTTGCCTCGTGAGGCTTCAACTGCCTCGAGGCATATGCGATCACGTGTCCCCTCTGCATCAGTACCGCACCCAACTCTGAAATCGATGCATCACAATATACCACGAAATCGTCCAATCCCTCGGGCAATACTAGGATCGGAGCCTCACATAACCTCTGCCTTAGGGTCTCAAAAGCCCTCTGCTGATCCTCACTCCATCGAACAGCCACATTCTTCTTGGTCAAACAGGTCAATGGCACAACAGTCTTGGAGAAATCTTGGATAAATCTCCGATAATAACCCGCTAAACCCTAGAAGCTACGAATCTCTGAGGCATTCCTCGATACTTCCCATCGCATCATAGTCTCCACCTTCGCTGGGTCAACCAAAATACCCTCTTGATTGATGACATGACCCAAAAACTGCACTTCCCGCAACCAAAAGTCACACTTGGAGAACTTCGCATATAGCTTCTCCGTCCTCAAGGTCTCTAGCACCTCTCTCAAATGCTGCTCATGCTGTTCCCTGGTCTTAGAGTAGACCAGGATATCATCAATAAAAACGATCACCGACAGATCCAACATCGGCCTGCACACCTGGTTCATGAGATCCATGAACGCGGCCGGGGCATTGGTGAGCCCGAATGGCATCACCACGAACTCGTAATGACCATAACGAGTCCTGAAAGTTGTCTTCGGTATATCCTCATCCCGAATCCTCATCTGATGATACCCTGACCGGAGATTAATCTTAGAGAACCACGATGCTCCCTGAAGCTGATCAAACAGGTCGTCAATCCTAGGCAAAGGATAACGCTTCTTCACCGTCAACTTATTCAGCTCTTTGTAATTGATGCACATCCTGTGCGACCCGTCCTTCTTTTTCATGAAAAGGATCGGAGCTCCCCACGGAGAACTACTTGGATGGATGAACCCTCGGTCTAGTAGCTCTTGAAGTTGTGTAGATAATTCCTGCATCTCGGGTGGCGCCAACCGATATGGTGCCTTTGCTATCGAGGCGGCACCTGGTACCAGGTCAATACGAAACTCTACTTGCCTCTTCGGAGGCACTCCGGGTAATTCTTCGGGAAAAACATCCCGAAAATCCCGCACCACTGGTACACTATCGATATCCGTCACTTCCTCCACTCGCGTATCTGAAATATCGGCCAAAAATCCCATGCAACCCTGCTGCAGAAACCTCCTCGCCCTTGCAACTGAACAAAGGGTCGTTCCCTGCGTGGTCCTTTCGCCGTGGATAACCAGTTCCCCCCCCTTGGGGTTCAAACCCGGACTAACTGCCGCTCACAATCTATCATGGCCCCATTGGCCCCCAGCCAGTCCATCCCAATAATCACCTTCAATCCTCGCAATGGTATGGGAACCAAATCAACATGAAACCTTTCGTCGTGCACATTCAGGACGCAGTACTGACACACCCTCGCAGCACTCACGGTGCGATCATCTACAATCTCCACCTCGAGCGGGGTATCCAAAGTCCCTGGTGCATCATGGAATTTCTTGCTAAGCGCAAGAGACACAAAAGATCGGGTAGCCCCCGAATCGAATAAGACATGGTCCGTCATACCATTGACCAGAAAGGTCCCTATACAAAGCATAATAAGCATACATACAAACATTTACAATAAAAGAGACAGAGGATAATGAACATATACCAACTATAACGTCTGGCGCGGCCCGAGCCTCCTCGGTAGTCAGCTGGAATGCGCGGCTCTTCACCGCTGGAGCTTCCGCCTTAGGGCAGCCATCAGTAATCCTCATAGTGGCAGGCGCGGGCGCTGCCACAGGTCCTCCTCCTCCTCCTTTCAACCTCAGACAATCGGCCTTTTTATGGCCTATCTGGTTGCAGTGAAAGCATATCAAGCCCTTCTTGGGGCAATCCTTACTCAAGTGGCCCTGCTGCCCACATGAGTAGCATCCTGACATCCCGGCTGTCCGACAAGCCCCACCATGGAATCTCCCGCACTTGGCACACTGGCCCCGACCCTGTTGGCCCTTACTCAAAGAATCGGAGGTCTTAGGCTTCTTAGCCTGAGCCCCCGCTGCATGAACCTGCTCAGTCTTCCACTTCGTGCGGGACTCCAACTCCATCTCCCTCTCACGGGCCTTATCAACCATCTCATTCAGGGTTTTGCACCCTATAAAGCTCACAAATTCCCGTATGTCCTCTCTCAGCATAGAGAGATACGGGGTCCTCCTCATGTCCTCATCTGTCTCATACTGAGGGATCAACAAAGCTCGCTCTCGAAACTTGGCGGTGATCTCCGCCACAGTCTCAGTAGTCTGCTATAAATCATGAAACTCCCTCACCATCTGTTGCACCTCAATAGGTGGTGCAAACTCCTTATTGAATCGTCGTACGAACTCGGCCCACGACATGTCAGCCACACCGGCTGCTCCCACCTGACTAGTAATTTCGCCCCACCAATCTCGGGTCCTGTCCCTTAGCATACAGGAAGCAAATGCAACCTTTGCCTCCTCCGGTCAAGAACTCGTGCGCTGGGCATTCTCAATGTCCGCCACCCAGCGTCTGCTCACAATGGGATCCCTGACCCCAGAAAACTCCGGAGCTCCGCATGCCTTGAACTCCCTAAACGAGGGGGTTCGAGCTCCACCCTGGCCCGTAGAAATATCGGCTCTGAATGCTCTAAGTATCTCCTCCATGATCTCCATCACACCCTCCTTGACCTTCCCAAAGATGACTGGGGTAGCGTCAAGGATGCCCCTCTTAACCTCGGCCGCAATCAGCTCACGCAGCCTCTCATCAATACCATTAGTAGGGCCGCCTGACGCAGCCCTGGATCCCAATCCTGATCCAAATCGCATAACCACCATGCTGGACTGTCATTTCACAAAAAATAATGATAAGGATACGCATAACGAGGTTACTTCCATACCGTTTTCCTTTGGAATTCCCAGGTAGAACATGGGTTTGGGTACGGGTCCTGTGCTTCCAGTAGTACGGGCCCAATACTACCTTCCACACCTACTCATACCTTACCCCGCTGCTTTACCTAGTACCTCCAACTTTATCCACACAAACCATGACTCACAACTCTCGCATGAATCAAACTCGGACACCCTATGGTTGTCCTACTCATAACAGTGAAACCAATCACTACAAGTTGCTTTTAGGCATGCAAATTATACACAGAAAGGATCAAATAGGCTAAATCAATCATTATGAGGCTATCACCTCCTAACTGTATATAATTTTAAAACATACACTTAGCAATTCCATATAATCGACAAAGCTCACTATCATATAACATGGCTATTCAACTTGGGAAACTACTTACTTGGCTCGGCTGATCACATGCGTTGCACTCTCTTCCTTTGGCTTAAAAAAATCCTTTTTAGGTTACTTTTGAAAACATTTTACCACTTCCTTAGTTTGAGTCCCGACACACCCGAGAATGTGTCCGAATCCCTCAAACCAAAGCTCTAATACCAACTTGTAACGACCCAATTTTTACCAAGAATTTTTTTCATTTTTAATTAATCAAAAAAATCCCACAATCCATAAATTTCCAAACCATTTGTTTTCCATTTCACAATTATTACAATTTCATTGTACTTTTTAAAACATCAGAGAGTCCCAAACACACAAAAAGAGAGGTAGAGTGCACGCCACATCATCACGCCTTGCCTTTGCCTTTAGGCTCTGAAGTACCTGAAACAATCAACAACCTGTAAGCAAAATGCTTAGTGAGTTTCCCAGAGCATACCACACACACACAAACCACATATCATATATCCTGTTAGCTATAAAAGCTACACACATATCACGTAAGCCATGCATACATGAAACCTGTGAGAATGCCATGGGCTACCCTACATAGTCTTTACCTAGGACTGCCATGGGCTCCCCCACATGGCCTTACATCCAATGCCATGGGCTACCCCACATGGTCTTACATCCAATGCCACAGGCTTCCCCCGGGGTCTTCATACAAAACATGCAATCACATAACAAAACACAGAATGTTTAACACATATATCAAAATCACATAATGGACCGGCCTTGGTGCCTTAGACCCATAGGTATGGTGAGAAGACTCACCTGTCACGAATGTTGAACTGACACTTTGCGACCAAATATACCCCACGGGCTGCTCCACTCAACTGCCTAAAAAGTATCATACAATATCCAGTCATTTACCCAAAGTCCATCCTGGTCAACTACAGCCAAGATCAAGTCAACAGTCCATGTTGACCCTAACTCGCTGAGTACAACTAGTGACTCACTGAGTTTCCCGGGATAACATCTACTCGCTGAGTCATCGAGGTGACTCGTCGAGCTCATACGGTCTTGATTGATAATCTAAGGTCATTCGTCGAGTTTCCTTGCTTGCCACTCGACACGTCTACGAACATCCAACGATTGGGGGAATCTTACTCGACTCGCCGAGTTGTTCCTTCAACCCGTCGAGTTCTAGGTAATCTTCATCCGGCTCGCCGAGTTGTTCATCCAACTCGTCGAGTTCATAGTAATATTCATCGGGCTCGCCGATTTGTTCATCCAACTCGTCGAGTCCATGCTTGCCTTCATATGACTCGCCGAGTCGCCCCCTACGACTCGTCGGGTCCTATCAGATCTCAAGCCATACAGACTCTTTTGAGCCATACAATGCTTCCAAATTACAGATCTAGGCTCCTGAGGCATGCTTTCCACGTAAAGTTGCAAACTTTACGTGCATGCAAGGCTTTAAGGCCCTAAAATAGCAAATCTAAGCTTGGAATGGAGTCATACACTTGAGGGGAGGCACATGCTAATCTCAACTGATAACTTTATGCATCTCAAGGCTAAAAGGAGTACAGATCTGAAGTTACAACTTCAGATCTTGGCTTAAACACAAAAGCCCCTTTCTTAGAATCCATGCACAAGAGGGTTTTGGGTGGAAATGAGCCAATGAACAGCTTAATACCTTCAGAAAGTGCTCCCCAGAAGAAGATCTTGAATCCCCATGAGCCCTTTGCTTTCTTTAGCTTGTTTCCTCAAGTGCTTCCTTCACCAAATCCCTCCTTCAAGCTTAAAATCACCAAGAAACATACTCACACTCGAATCAGGGTTTTTGGGAGGTAAAGAGCTGTAAAGGGGAGGCTAATGACCCTTTAAATAGGATGCAAGGCCCCGAAATCTAGGATTTCATCTGCCAGCATCTACTCGTTGAGTCCCATAATGAACTCGGTGAGTAGGTCATTAAACTTCGCGACAAACCCGCTACTACTTGACGAGTAAGGAGGTCAACTCACCGAGTAGGTTCTCAAAAATCCAAACCAAAATATCATTATTAATACCTGAGGATCAGGGTGTTACAGGTATTAGTGAGTGTAAGGTTAGAAAATGAACATTCATATCAGGTAAATATTTTTGACAAAATATTATTCTTGAAAAGTTTCATCTTAGAACATCTATGTGCAATGTAGTTACTAACGGAACGAGCTGCTATCCATGGAAGCATATCACAGTTTTAATTACATGTCGTATTTACTACTATACATTTGACTATTATGTTTTTTTAAATGGGCGAATTGTAAAGGATAGCAACATACTTTGTCACACCCCCAAACCAAGGATGGCGGAAACGTTCGAGGGTGGAGGACTTCATGTAGAGTATCACAACAACGAGTATAATAGTGCTCAAAGTAAATACAACCATCATAAATATAACTGAAAAAGTTACACCAAAGTATTTGTTTACATGATTCGAATCAATTACATTATGAAACAAAATGAACTATTTGACGATTTATCGTCCCATCCTCAAAACGTTGTTGGTTTCCTGTTTTCACTGAATTCCTGAGAATACAAGTAGTTTTGAAAAGTGTCAACACAAAGGTTAGTGAGTTCATAAGAGATTTTATTGGAGAAATAGATCGTTTTCCTTGTAAAAATGATATGATATGTATTTAGAAAATCCGATATTTTCTTTATAAAGTTTATGTAATGTAGTCTCATAACCGACGACCAAAATGTATAAGTAACCTTTCTTATTAAAGGAAAATAAAATGTGCTTAAATTGACATAAACGCACTTGAATTAAATGATGTTCCCGCAAATTCTTATGTTTGTTAATACTTAATGTATATGTAGTCCTAAGTCTCAGGACCGAGAAAATAACAAGTATCGTCTATACTTAAAGTTATAAATGTGGTTTCAAATGATGTGTAGTCATAAATACCAAAAACCGAATGTAGACAGTAATATCGGTACTTATTGAGATAAAAGTGATTTTAAAATCGACATAAAACCCATTAAAGTTTTATAAAAATCCCGTAAACTTTATGTATTGGTATATCCTTATGTGAGCCGCTATAATCATACTTAAGACTAAATGAACCTGCCACGACGTTTCTCAGGCGTCGAAAAACTGAAATGACAATTATCACCCGTAGACCTGCAGGTCCAACTGTAGCTAGCAGCAAGGTGTGGGGTGTCAAACCCAATATAGATCTATATACAACTATCACGTTCTCCCTCCGGGAGACTCTGATTATAACGTACAGGATTTTATATTCCGCACTCGGACGTACGGAAAGAGAATGTCTCACAATCTAGGTTAACAAGTTTACAAGTTGTATGCGGGAGTGTAAAACCTTTCTGTATGAATGTACCCTTTTCGTACGTGTGTGTTATGTGATGTATCGAAAACTATACCTATTATAGTTTTATCCAAAACGTTTGTAATATATAAGAACTCTTTTATGAAAAAGCGTTAGGATTATGAAATCCATTAAACTATGCTTATTATAGTTTATATATATATATATATATATATATATATATATATATATATATATATATATATATACGTGTTCTAAATGAATGAATAATCTTATCATGAATGACTTATTTTCAGTTTATGATGATAAAATTTACAACGTATCACATTCAATACTTAGAACTTGACATTATACACTTTGCTCAACATAATACAAAGTGTTGTAAAAATTACAAGCTGTTAACAAATTTTCAGCCTTTCTACACTGTTTTTGAAAATTTATAGAAAAATCATACGAAGTCGAAAACTAAATCCGTAAATTCTGGGAGTTCCCAAAATGTGTCTAGTTTACTCATAATTTTTATCATGATTTTTAAGGACCTGTAACTTAGGTGAAAAAGTCCATAATCACAGACTGGTCCGGATTGGTGTTTGAAATGATAGGCAGTTTTGTAAAAATCACCATAAATTGTAGAAAAATCGTATGGGGATGTGCAAGTAGCCATTTTAAAGCTAAGACGTGGAACTACATGCATCTAAAACAGTTTTGAAAACTAAAATGTTTAAGATGTCCAAAACAGTCCGTGAATGGAGTCCAACTTTTCTGATGAAAACTGTTAGAAAATTTTAGTTATGTTCTTGGTGTTTTAACTTGTATTCCCCCCCTAAAAACTTAAGAAAACATGAAAAAGTAGGGGTATGAACTCACCTTGTGTGATTTCAGTAGATAAGTGTTGAAGAAGAGAAGTGTTCAACCCAAGAACACTAGAAGAATCGCTTGAAGATTCGAAGCTCTAACACAAATATAATGGAGTTTGTGTAAGATATCCATGATTTGAGTGGAAATAATTGAGATAATCATAAAGGAAATGGATTAACCTTACCAATTGTGGAGAAAAAACTCAAGGTCAGCCCTTGAATCTCGGATTTCTAGAGAGAGAAAGTGAGAGAGAAAGGAGTTTGATCTTCTTGTGAAATGAGAACAAATGAGAGAAAATGAGGAGAGAGGATGAATATCCAGCTCTCAAAACATGGAGATGGCTTGTGAGAGAGGTAAAAAGTACAAGGAAGTGACAAGTTATGGTGGGGAGGAGTGTGGGTTAATCATGGAGTGGGTATGGGGTTGCTTGTGTCATAAAATAAGGTAAAGTCAACACTCTACCTTTGTATTTTACCTACTCTTATTTGGATAAGATTTTACCCTTAAAATATGATTAAATCATTAATTTAGGGGTCTTATATTTTAAAATAAAGTTTTGGGTGAAAATCTCATGTTAAAATAATTAAAAACGGGTTTAAAACGCAAAATTACGCGAAAACGGGGTGAAAAATGAGTTTTCCAGCGAGATTCTTCGGACCTAGGCCGAGGTTCGGTCCCTAGGCCGAAGTTCGGTCAGGTGGTCCGAAGTCGGGCGGTTCGGTCCGAAGGGAAGCCAGAACCGAAGGAACTGTAGTGAACAGTAATGAACAGTAACTTCGGTTCGGACCTTCCTTCTATGTGAGGTTCGGCTCGGATGAACAGTAGTCTCGGTTCGGCTCATAAGTCAACAGCTCGGTTCGGATTTATGAACAGTACTCTCGGTTCGGACCTTCATGAATAGTACTTTCGGTTCGGTTCATGAATAGTACTTTCGGTTCGGAGGGTTCGTTTCCTTAAGTCCGTTTTTCGCGTAGACTTCCGTTTTTGGGCTATTTTCGCCAAATTCGGAGGTCAGAATGCCCCGAGTGATTATAGAAAGTTGGGGAGAGATTTGAGAGAGATTCCACATACTCAGAGAGATTTGGGAGAGATTTGACATACTTGAGGAGATTTCTCATACAAAGAGAGATTTGGGAGAGATTTCACATACTTAGGGAGATTTGGGAGAGATTTGACATACTTGGAGAGATTTCACATACAGAGAGAGATTTGGGAGAGATTTCACATACTTAGGGAGATTTGGGAGAGATTTGACATACTTGGAGAGGTTTCACATACAGAGAGATATTTGGGAGAGATTTCACATACTTAGGGAGATTTGGGAGAGATTTGACATACTTGGAGAGGTTTCACATACAGAGAGATATTTGGGAGAGATTTCACATACTTAGGGAGATTTGGGAGAGATTTGACATACTTGGAGAGATTTCGCATACAGAGAGATATTTGGGAGAGATTTCACATACTTAGAGAGATTTGGGAGAGATTTGACATACTTAGAGAGATTTGGGAGAGGTTTGACATACTTGGAGAGATTTCTCATACAAAGAGATATGTGGGAGAGGTTTCACATACTTAGAGATATGTGGGAGAGATTTCACATACTTAGAGATATGTGGGAGAGGTTTCACATACTTAGAGATATGTGGGAGAGATTTCACATACTTAGAGATATGTGGGAGAGGTTTCACATACTTAGAGATATGTGGGAGAGATTTCACATACTTAGAGATATGTGGGAGAGGTTTCACATACTTAGAGATATGTGGGAGAGATTTCACATACTTAGAGATATGTGGGAGAGGTTTCACATACTTAGAGATATGTGGGAGAGATTTCACATACTTAGAGATATGTGGGAGAGGTTTCACATACTTAGAGATATGTGGGAGAGATTTCACATACTTAGAGATATGTGGGAGAGGTTTCACATACTTAGAGATATGTGGGAGAGATTTCACTGGTGACCTTTTTGAGTGTCCGGCTACGCACTGCAAGGTCCGTAAACCCCGTTAAGCCTTGATTGGGGATCTTGCATACTCCCGATGAGTATGTAACATTGTTTTATCGGTTTGGCTCTCCACGTACCACCGTCTTAGGTTAAGGAGATCTAGGTGAACGCACTTTTCGATTTATGATCTCTCATTAGAATAGAGAGTTGTTTAGAAGTTACATAACGTAAACTCTAGTACTCACGGCAAATTGAGTTGACCGGTTTGACTTGTTGACTTTAGTTGACTTTGACTTGACCGAAAATTGACGGTTGCCACATACTTTACTGAAAATCGACACCTTCCAACCCACACAACGCGGGGGAACGCTTCTAGTTTTAATTAAAGACTATTGTAGAGACCCATTTTCCTAACGAACGGTGAGTGTGGAAGAAATAATCTTGAGATTAATCGTGTATCAAAAATATCAAGAACATATGATGAGATCATAAAAGATGAAAAAGAAATAGAGAATATTCATAAGAACTTGGTGGGAGAGAAACTCTCCCTGGGTGGGAGAACCCACCACTTTCTCTCTCTAGAGATTACATTTTAGAAAAGTAACTCTTACAAGAAGTTGAGAAAATGAGCTAGCTAACTAATAAGTGATCAACTCTCTCTTTATATAGGAGGGAGAGTATTTACACCAACAATACAAATAAAGGGAAAATTACAACTTAATAATCACTCATTATTTGTGGAGCATTTACATGCACCAACATTCTCTCCCTAAATGCTTACAAATGATGAGATATACAATAAGTGATAGAATGCTATAATACAGTAATCCGACTAGCAAGTGTGGTAATAAAATGAAATCAAGTGTTGAAATGTCTCTGAAACTCTGAAGTGTCTGTGAAGTCTGAAGCTGGCCATGAATCTCTAACAATGAAGGTCTTCGGCTTCAAAGCACAACCAATGAAGCAGAAAAGATAAGATCCAAATCTTTAAACCAATCATAATCACCCGAAGAAAGAGGTCACCATGAGCAAGTAGAAGATCCAATAAAAGAAACACTTCGTCTTCAAAAGTTTGAAAAACATCTCGAGTTCTCGAATCATAATACACCGAAATTCTTCAAAGAATAACCTGCTAAAAATGTGAAGCATCCATAACATGAAGTCCGGATAAAAATAATGTGAGTCCAAAAACATGGTCTAGCAATGCCGAAAATTTGATCCAAGGACCAAAAATAAGTGCCACGTCACATTGCCAAAATAATCTTCGTCTTCAACATATCACACATCCAAACTCGTGAAACCATAAGATCTGAACCAGATGCGAACACAAAATCATCATGTGGTAGAGTCCAAATAATAAATAATCCGAATCGGAAAACATCGAGTAATGCCAAAAATTTGATCCGTGAAGACCAAAAATAAGTGCCACATTGCATCACTAAATAAATAATTGTCTTCAGAAGTCTTCAAAATCCAAACTCAAACAATAATAACCAAATCCGGATGATATTCTCTCCTTATTTTTGATAACCAATGACCAGATATCAAAAGTAAACAAATCATCGGATGGAGAGTGTCGGATACCAAGAGCTAAGATAATCTCTCCCTAGATGTATGAAGGGTCTCAATAAGAAACGAGAAAGAGTAAAATAAATACTCTTGCAGTCATGAGAAAGCGGGTGACAGTTGTTGAAGCTGTGCTGAGAAAATCTGTTGTGCCAAAAAATATATCCAAATATCCAAACTGCGGTGCCGGAACACTTGAAGTGGTCTTCAATAGAGAATAAAGTCCACATGCTTAAGATACATGATTCGTCAACCAAAAATCATATGCAACAAGTCATAAAATCCCATAACGTGAAGAATGCGAAACAACTTCGATGATCAATCGCCGTTGCGGTGCAAGCGTCACAAAGATAATATGAAGTCCGACTGTGGTAGGAATATTCTTCCAATAATAACCAGCATGAAATGAACCAATGTGACAATCCAAGGGTGCGGTTATGGCAAAAATTGGTGTTAAAAAAATTGGTTTTAATAAAAAAACTGGTTATAAAAAAATGGCTAAAAAAATTGGTGTAAAAAAATTGGTTAAATAAAAAAAATAGGCTGAAAAAAATTAATTGGTTAAATAAAAAAATTGGATGAAAAAAAAATTAATTAATAAAAAAAATAATGTAAAAAAATTGAATTAAAAAAAATAAAGGCTAGAAAAAAAATGGTTATAAAAAAAGGGGGGGAGGGGAGGAAAGAAGGAAGGAGGGGGGAGGAGGAGGAAGAAGGAGGAGAGCTGAAGGGAAGAAGGAGGAAGGAGGGAGCTGGGCGGAGGTGGAGAAGGGAAGGAAGAAGGAGGAGAAAGGGGGGGGGCGCTGGAGGAGAGGGAAATCCGAAGTCAGGAGGGTTGGTTGCGGGTCTAAGGTGTTGCGGGTGAAGTGATGGGTGCGGGCGAGATGGGTGCAGTGGTGGTCTTGGATGCGGACGAGACTTAGGTGCAGATGGGTGGTCTCGCTGCGGAGGGTTTGACTACGGTGCGAAGGAAGGCCAGTTGCGGTAGGCGCGTTGGAAGGTAAGCTAGCCTGCGGTCCGATTTGTGGATAGCAGCTGCGGTCCGAGGTTGCGGTCAGAGCCAAGAATAGATCCGAACCGAGGGCAAGAGGGGCTTTTTGGCTGCGGTTCTAAGGCTGCTGACCAGGGCTGCGGATGAGGCATTATGACCTCGGATCAAGGCATAAGAGGGGCTGCTGAGAGGCTTCTTAGGGCACTCTGGTAGGCAGTTTTTGGCTGCGGTTCGGGGGTCCGGAAGGGGCTGAACAGGTGACGAAAAATGCTCTATTTTCATGAAAAATGGTACCGCAAAGGCCATTTATTCATATTTTAATAAGGGAATATTTTTATAAAGCATTCTAAGTCAAAGGAGGGTCTTGGGAAGGCAAAAAGAGGAGTATGCAGGGGGTTTTTAGGGACAAAATGTGATGGGATTGGACAATGTCACATGATTTTTGTCTTTTTGAGGGAGTAACTAGTGGAGTACTCTTTACCCAAAAGGGTAACAAGGACAATATGCTTTATGTAAACAACACATTACGTCCAAACAATTCAATTGAAGATCTACAACAACTAAAATATGAGAATCAAGAGCTTCTTACCTCATAGTGAGAAGAGTTACTGGGAAAGGAAAACTTCAAAAGGAAATGCTTTTCTCCACTTTCTTCAAGAAAAATAAACCCATTAAATTTGTGTCTTCTCATTTCCAAGAACATATACCTCCTGGAACAATATCTTCATCATTTTGGAGACCATAAAAATAATTTCTTCTCCCATTTTTGCTTCATTTCTTCAACATAAAAATAATAAGAACATGAAGAACACCATTTTTCCAGCAATAATAGAATGAGCAGCAGCAGCAACTATTTATTTTATTGAGATAGAATCACCCAAATGATAGAAATAAGAAAGAAAATCATAAAAAAAATTCCGGTTTGCAACCCGAAATTTTTTTCTTGTAGAAACACGGAAAAATCACAAGATAATCATCGAACGGGAGTCGTTCCCTTGAACTAATCGTGAGATCTTCAAGGTACGACTCCGATACGAATTGTAGAGACCCATTTTCCTAACGAACGGTGAGTGCGGAAGAAATAATCTTGAGATTAATCGTGTATCAAAAATATCAAGAACATATGATGAAATCATAGAAGATGAAAAAGAAATAGAGAATATTCATAAGAACTTGGTGGGAGAGAAACTCTCCCTGGGTGGGAGAACCCACCACTTTCTCTCTCTAGAGATTACATTTTAGAAAAGTAACTCTTACAAGAAGTTGAGAAAATGAGCTAGCTAACTAATAAGTGACCAACTCTCCCTTTATATAGGAGGGAGAGTATTTACACCAACAATACAAATAAAGGGAAAATTACAACCTAATAATCACTCATTATTTGTGGAGCATTTACATGCACCAACAACTACATTGATATGAAACCTCCTAAAAAAATTGACCAAAAATAGATAATCCTCTGTAATAAAAGAAGTCTCATTCAATTTCCAAATGTCATTTTGTGGTTATTTTGAATTATTTTTTTTTTCCACATGTCATTTTATGATTTTTTTCAATTTTATTAAATTCCACATAATATTTTAATGTAACAATTGTAATAAATGCAGTAATAAATTGATATCAATTTCATTAATAAACTTACATTTTAATTTCAAAATTTCCAAAATTAAAACTCATTAGTTTCTTTTATTTATTTAAATTATTTGTTTAAATTTAAAAGATAAAAAACATTTCCATTATCATAATTCATTATTTTTCTTATTTTCTTATAAATTCAAAGTTCTCAAATATATTCATCTTTATATTTAACTTTTTTTTTAAATTAACTCATGTAATAAACGGGTCTCACAATTAGTAAATTTAAATAAGTAAATAACCATTTAAATACATTGTTCATTTATTGTACTTTGTCTTTGTAATCTTACAAAATATTTATATAATATATTCAATTAATTGCAAATGTTATATTCTTATGTTTCCAATATATCAAAGTTCTCAAACCGTCACAAATCGTATACAGTATATAATCAAATGAACATTCACAAGACATATTATAAAATCATGGCAAAACTAACCTTTTCATTGTGTTATCTTGGTTTCTTCTTCTACTTCATCATGTGCTCCAGTTACGTACATGTAAGATATCTTGAAAAGCTCTATCATTTGTACATTTATAGATTCCAAAGATTACATCAAATTGTTGATCTTAGTGGAAGTTTAATTGTTATGATAATTGGATAGGGAAAAACATGGTGTTTGGCTCAACCCGAAGCTTCAGAACCACAGTTGCAACAAGTTCTTGACTACCTTTGTGGACGAATCGACTGTGGGGAGATCCAACCAGGGGCTTCATGCTTTGATCCTGATACTGTGCGAAAACATGCATCCTATGCTATTAATATGAATTATCGAACTAATGGCGAATGTGATGGAAGTTATGCTTTTTTCTTTTTGACAGATCCTTGTAAGTTGCTTTGTCATCATAATTTTTTTTACGTACATCAAACAATATGATAAATATAAGACTTGTGATTGAACGTGTATTTTCATAGATTGAAACTAATATTGTTTTTTTTATTGTAGCTTACGGGACATGTGTCTATCCATGAAAGGTAAAAGGCATTGAATACTTATAGTGGTCAATAAATGCAATGTTGAAATGAAGAATATGGTTTTAATTTTGAGTAGAAAGAATGTATTAAGATAATTTAATCAATGAAAGTGAAATTTTCCTTCGGTTTCAATTTGATTTTTGACTCATCATGTTGTCTTTAATTTGAGAACTAGACGAGGAACCCCGCTTTGCAGGGTATGGATTTGTTAATAGTATAGAAAATAAGGGATTATTGATCAATCGTTTTGGATATTCATTATATTAAAAAAAAATTATGTTGTCAATGCTTGTCATATGCAATATATTATCCATCTATTCTACCAGGTATTTTTTAGGTTTAACCAAAACATCCTTTACTCAAAAAATCACATAACAACTCCTGATGATAAAGATCCAATTACAGTCCACACTATTTATGATCCGAGTGTGAAATTTAAGAATATACAGACTGAATGTCTCCCAATTATGCATCTGTCTAAAATATCCATGTATCATATGATTAAAATAACGTTTGTGATCAACCTCCATGTGCTTAAATAAAAACATATGTGAGCCTTCTCGAAACTTCCTTTTTTCCCTGCAAGAGTCCACCAATATACAAACATAAAGTTCTAAACCAAAACCATTTAGAATCTATGACAAGAGAAGTGAACAAAATGACTTCATATATGCCATTATCCATTAACCTTTCACCGCTCTAACTATGTACATTTAGAAAGTAGGATCCTATAATACACTAATATGAAAGAATATTACTATTAATTACCCTTGGAACTGAGACTTGATCTACATCAATAAATTCGCGGGTCTGAAGCAACATTAACACCTTCCCCGCCATTTGGTTGGTTCTAGTTGTTGTTGTAAATTAAACAGAATAGTAATAACAATCAGTAATTCTAAATTTTAAATCATTAAAATAAAATCAACGAAATGAAAATTTTATAGTTTAAATCAACAAGACAAACATAAAATATCGATAATCAACCTCCATGTGCTGAAATAAAAACATATGCGAGCCTTTCCGAAGCTTCCTTTTTTCCCTGCAAGAGTCCACCAATATACAAACATAAAGTTCTAAACCAAAACCATTTAGAATCTATGACAAGAGAAGTGAACAAAATGACTTCATATATGCCATTATCCATTAACCTTTCACTGCTCTAACTAGGTACATTTAGAAAGTAGGATCCTATAATACACTAATATGAAAGAATATTACTATTAATTACCCTTGTAACTAAGACTTGATCTACATCAACACATTCGCGGGTCTAGAAGCAACATTAACACCTTCCACGCCATTTGGTTGGTTCTAGTTGTTGTTGTAAATTAAAAAGAATAGTAATAACAAT
This sequence comes from Lactuca serriola, assembly GCF_051521515.1. Lineage (NCBI taxonomy): Eukaryota > Viridiplantae > Streptophyta > Magnoliopsida > Asterales > Asteraceae > Lactuca > Lactuca serriola. The sequence goes on from NC_136409.1 coordinate 77,708,776, forward strand.
CAGTAATTCTAAATTTTAAATCATTAAAATAAAATCAAAGAAATGAAAATTTTATAGTTTAAATCAACAAGACAAACATAAAATATCATCAAGTACAGTTACTCTTCAACCTTTTGCAACTGATGCATCTTCGTTTTCTTGAACAAAATAACCATAACTTTGTTATCCCAACCGTACATGCATATCCTGATAAAAAAATTAACAAAATAGTTAATATGAAAATAAACTGGCATTTATTGCATTTATCCTAATCAACTAAATGAAAGAAGTAGCAATGTACTTTCATTTTACATTTTAACATGAAAGCAAGTTGCTATATTAGGTATTAAAGTAATTTTAAAAAAAAGAACAAAAATTAACAAACATAAATAAAAGTAAGATTCTTTGTTAAACAATAAAATGAAAGTACATTGCTATTTCTTGTGTGTAGCCCAATAAAGCATTAAATGCAAGAAATAACAATGTGCTTTCAGTTTATTGGTTAATAAAACACCCATGTTTGTTTTTTTGTTGTTTATTATTTTAATTATTACTTTAATGGGTTAAATCCAAAAATGACAATGGGCTTTCATTTACTAACTAATATATCATCTTACTTTGAAATAACAAAAAATATAAATGTCCTCATAGTAAAAAAGAAGGGGAGCATGATGCTATAACCGACCAGATTTTTCAATCTAATGATGAGTGAATTAAAGTAGAATGTTATAATATACAAATATATCAAATTGTATTCATATTTCTTAGATTGACTAAAGATTCAGCCTTTATATGGTTTTTATGTCACTTTTCTTTGTGTTGTTTAAACCGATTAAAAGTGGACATTTAGGTCAAATCTGGTCGGTTATTTCGTGATTTCTCTGCATAAATATTTTACTTTTTTCAGTTGGCTGGATTTTTAAGAGAAAAATTAACTCTTTTGAATAAATTGAATGGCTTCTTGATTGTATTACTATTTTCATTCCTAGACACCATATGTTTAACAAAATGTATTATTGACACACTAATAACAGACACATTCCTTCCACTTGTTCTCGTCAACCATAGGGTCGCGTGATCAGTCATAAATGCAACACCCATTATTAAAAATTAACAAATTTATCATTTTTATATTCAAAATATTAATGGGTATGTTTTTAAAAAAGAAATAGTTCAAGGCGGATCAACCCGTTTTGACCGTATTAAAAATGACTCATTTCGACTCATTAGTTAACCCACCCGTTTGGATGTGGCTATGATGAAAAAGAGTCATACATGCAACACCCATAAAAAAATCACATTTTACCATTTATTGTTTTCTTATGATAATAGATTCATACTTACCTTAATATTGGGTAGTTGTGTTAATTGCAAAACTGCTATAATCGAACAGATTTCCTGTTCAAACAATGTTCTATTACTACCATTACCACCAAACAAACGTATAATATATATATATATATATATATATATATATAATATTACATGAATCCCGAAAACTACCTGATAAAAAAAACCAGTAGAAAATCAGGTTCAAACTATAGAGTTTTCATCTGAGCATGTTGGATTCATGAGTATCTATCTACTGGAGCAATTTTATTTTAAGAAAAACTCATATTTGATCACTTGAGTATTTTAGGCGGTTATATCACGTCATGTCATTCTCACACTCTATCGAAATGTTGATTTTAAACATAAACTAAAATTGAGTAGATGACCCAATTTCTAAAGATCAGTGAAGAAAAAAAAATGAAAATTACCTTTAACTGTACTTATTTCCCATATTTCATGTAAAATTGTAACTCTAATGCAGCAACAAACACCAAAATCATCGTGGTTCAGAGGCAAAGAACTCACTGACATACCAAATGTGATGAAAAACTAAAATTATGATATAAATTATGAAAAATGTTACAAAATTAACCTAAAAGTGGTTACCTTTCCGTCATAATTACATATACCATTCCTATAGTTTTATTGTCAAGCTACTTTGATGTAGATGAATGACCTCCTTATTGATCAGAATTCCATGTGTGCACTCATGTTTCTGACATCACAACATACAAAAGTTGGCTAAATAACTTTTGATTAGAATGATTATTGATCATAAGTTGAAGCAAGTTCAACCCCACAAGTAACTAATAAAAAGCTCCCAGGATGATTAGCAAGGTGAAATATTTGCAACCCTGTCATTAACAGCTCATGTTCATCCCTAATTATAAAGAAAGAAACAATGATCTTGACTAAAACATTGAACAGATACCTGATATTTTAATCGAAACGGAAGACGACAAAATCAGTGGTATAGAAACCATATCAGATAAAAACGACACCATCGGTGGAATGGGAACCGTATTAGAGCGTTTGATTTCCATCTGCTAGGGTTCTTCACTATGCAAAAAACGTAAGACAATATGAAACCGGTGGAGCCGTAATCGAATTAAAAACTATATGAGCAGTTGTATTTGATAGTCTAGAGGTGAACTACACATGAGATTGGAATATCAATAGAGAAACCATCGGCATCAGATTGATATTCCAGATTGCGAACAACACGATGCTCAATCGAGGAGTGTAAAGCAAGAGAAATCAGCATAGCAGATGGAACCGGGGTGGGGAAAATGGACACCGTCATAGCTTTGGTAAACGGTGACAATGATTTTTTTTTTCAAACCAAACAGGCCGATGAAGACGGACAATCAATCCGTGGGAAGCATTGGAAAATTCAGACTTTCTTTCTTGATGTTGCGATCACATAAAAACATAAACTTTGAGGCTTAATAGCTAAATACATGGCAATTGAATCATAACCCGGTATCATAAAGAGCATACTACGAGTAAGGAGTAGAATTAACACAATGGATTCAAAAACATCAAATCCTTCACTTGTGAACAACAGGGACCCATTCTATTGATTGCTTCTCTGCCCCAGCTCTAACAAACTAGTTTTTCTTTCTCATAGAATTAGGAAAATCATTAGATTCTTCTTCCTTCTTATCATAGCTAGTCATAGCTTCCGCGAGCCAAAACCTTCTATTAATGATGTGGATATACATGCTCTATGTATAATGGATCTCTTACACCAGTTTGCTTACACATCCCTCAGAGGTTATGAAAAATTTGGGATTTACTTACCACATTGCGATCTAAGTTAGACCTACTAGGTAAATAAAGGAATTAGTAAGATAAGACACATATCGTAATATTACATCTACCTTTGCGTTACCTACAAAAAGCCTTCGCACAAATTTCCTTCCAACGGTTTTAGAAAAGGCGCGGACAGAAAGCATAATCTAGTTAGTAGTCCTACAGGCGGGGTGGTATGATTGTCGGGGCCTCTCCTCGCTGGCCTATTGGGATAGCAGCCTTCGGGCTTTGCCTGCCCTTTCTAATAAAGAATTATGGCTCAGCCCGGGAAAGTGCTAGCAATAACAGAAAGGAATGGGTCCACATAGTTGTTGTGTCTGCTTCCCTCTTAATCAATGGGGCAGTAGGTCCGACATCTACTACAAAGAGAGAATCCACTTCAGATAACCACGCTTCTGCCAGGCAGTGTGTGGAATGGCCTAGAGCGGACCTTATTGGATATATAATCCAAGTCGAGACTAGAGTTACGGGAACAGTCGTCTGAGGAAAACGACTTTCACGTTCGGTTCAGAGAGCACTTTTTTCATTGATAATTCCTCGTTCCCTCTCGATAGACCATCGGTGAATTCAAAACTTGTGGGGCCCTATCTATTCCATCTCTCGATCCCCGAAGAAAACCGGGGGGAAAAAGGAATCGTCTACCAGTTGGGAAGCTAGACATCAAGTAAGCGGCTTGATGAGGATAACTAATTTGACATGCCGGAGTTGGCTGCTGGCACAATAGGGTGGTGCCTTACCGCACCGCATGCGGACACACGGTATTCGTGGTGCTGCTTCAGGATTCCAATATATTGTGTCCAAGATTAGAACGAGCTTGTCAGCGGACCACTAGAGGAATGGAAATTGAGGCGGTGGTAGGTGGTGATGCACATGAGAGAAGATGAAGAGTGAAGGTGGGGAATCGAGTTGGAAACGGAAGATATTTGATAAGAGAGGCGGTGGGATATGAATCGATACCCTCATTTACACAAAAGTATAGATAACGACCACTATATATTCTTATGGAACACTGATAGACTTGCGATATGTAGGTGTTAATGAATCATACTATCCGAGAGTATCAATTATGTGTTCATATGATTACTTTCTAGATAGTCTTATGGAACACTGACGGACTTGCAATTTGTAGGTGTTAATGAATCATACTATCTGAGAGTATCAATTATGTGTTCATACGAGTACTATATCCCGCTCATGGTTTCCTTATTGAAATCTATTGCTACAGAACCCCCCAGTATTCTCTACTCGTTGTTTAAAATTATATTTTAGGAATGGTCCCTTGCGATCATCATTTTAGGATAAGGGAGTGAGAATAACGAGAATGAATAATCGGGTTAATTATTTGGTGCGATATATATATATATATATATATATATATATATATATATATATATATATATAGGGTAAAGTGAGCATACCTAACAACCTTATATAAGCTCAGGTACCTAACTCCATCAAACGACGTCATTTTGCATTAAATTTTCATTATAATCATCCAAAGTTCTTAAACTTCATCCCTAAACTTGATTTACTTCAAAAAAAAGAATTTGGAAACTCATCATTATATTTCTCCTACATCCATTCATTTGTAGCAGTAGGATATGAAGCTCATCAGGTGGTATTCGATAGAAAGACGTGATGTAAAAGAAAGATATTGGTGAAAGTCCAAAGATTTTGGAAGTAATCAAGTTATGAGGTTGAAGTTTAAGAACCTTAGGCAATTATAATGTAAATATGATACAAACCGATGTAGTATTATGGAGTTAGGTACCTAAGCTTATATAAGGTTGTTAGGTACCTAAGCTTATATAAGGTTGTTAAGTAAAGTGAATATACCTAACAACCTTATATAAGCTTAGGTACCTAACCACATTATACTACATTGTTTTGCATTATATTTTCATTGCAATCATCTAAGATTTTTAAAGTTGAACCATTAACTTAATTTACTTCCAAGATTTTCAGACATTCACCATTATATTCCTCCTACATCATTTGATTTGTAACGGTAGTATATGAAGCCCACCAAGGGGTCTCCGATAGAAAGACGTCATTTGAAGGAAGATAATGGTAAAAGTCTAAATATTTTGGAAGCAATCAAGTTACAAAGTTGAATTTTAAGAAGTTTGGGTGATTACAATGCAAATATGATACAAAATTACGTAGTATGATATGGTTAGGTACCTAAGCTTATATAAGGTTGTTAGGTATATTCAGTTTACCCTATATATATATATATATATATATATATATATATATATATATATATATATTATTGTGGGTTGAAAACACTATGTATTCACTAGGCTTCCAAGCTTGAACCACTAAATTTTTTTATATCAAGATAGCGATCCGAAGATACATGGATAGTGATGTTTGAATCTGCCGAGAGATTTAAGGAGTTTAAGGCCATTCGTATAATAAACAATTGTAAGGCCTGTAATAACTGGTTTATCTTATGTTTCCGTATTAGTGATGTTGTTCGAAATTTTTAATATTAAAATGTCTCTTTTAAAATGTTTTACTCTAATTTATCTTAAAATAAAAATATTTTGGGGCAAATCCGCAATTATGTACTCTTCAAAAGGATAATCTTGTTTTGGATAAAGAAAAAATTTTATTTAACCGCGAAAATTAGGTATGTCACACTCAAGAGCTAAATTGATGCAATCTATGTATTCAAAAATCAATTTTTTTATTCTATTTTAATTAAAGACTACATTGATATGTATGTATATAACCAGATTTTAGCTGCTATTATCATACTTTGTTACTATGTTTTTTTACATGAACTAAAACGTACAATGTTGTTTTTATGAGGTACAACCAGTCAAAAAACCGTGTCACCATCCTACTTTAAGTTTCAAATTAAGTATGAACGAATAATTTAAATTAAGTTAACTTACACATAAAATTTGACATTTTGTATGATAACATTGAATTAATCGTTGGATAAAACCTTACTATAAAATTAAAATTATGTTTCTATAATCTCCAACCAATTTATAGCCTCTCACGTAATCTCATCTATACCATTAATAAAAATTAAAAAAAATACATTTTTCATAAGTAACAAAATAATAAAATACATATATATTTGTTTTGTCACAATTAAATATCATTTTTATAAGTAGGGTTTTTTTTTTTTTTTTTTTTTTTTTTTTTTTTTTTTTTTTAAATTTGAAAGAAAGGAAATTTCAAGTTATTGATTTTAGGTGTGGTTAAAGAGAAATTAAATACCCTCCTATTTTTATTCCTACAAATCTTCTTATTCAATTAAATAATGACATATGTCATATTAATTTACTAAAATATCATAAAATTTCATTAAATGAACATTAAATGTTACACATGTCACTATTTAATTGGGTAGAATGATTTATAGGCACAAAAAATAGAAGGATATTTAATTTCTCTTGGTAAAATATAAATAGATCTTTTTTGGGTTTTGATCGCTCTCTCTAATGGAAAATATTATTTAAGTAACAAATTTTAAATTTTTTCAAGCGATTAGATATTAATCGGTTAGACGGGGATTAAATTTGGGATCATTAGTTATTAAGAAAATTATTCAAAAATTTATAAATCTAACTTTAATCCTCCAAATTAAGCGATTAGGTCCGACTTTGACCTGCATTGACCAAACCAGATTAGGTCCGATTAATTTCAACTTTGACCTGCATTGACCAAGCCCGATTATTGTGACCGATTAGCAATAAATCTCATTGGTTGATGTCCGATTAGCAATTAATCGCCAATTAATCGGCCGGTTAGACCAATTTCTGCAACATTGATATATATATATATATATATATATATATATATATATATATATATGTGTGTGTGTGTGTGTGTGTGTGTGTGTGTATTATGTGTATTAACTACCTATGAACCATTTATGATGTTATTTGTGTTGATTTGTTAAAATGGTTGTAATATTTGTTTATTTATATGGTATATAATAATTAAATAGATAATTTGATTTTGTTTATTTTTATGAGTAATAGATTAGTTAGAATAGTTTGTTTTTATAAACAATGTAACTTGTAATGAAGATGGTATCAATTTTGAAGATCAAAAGTCATATACTTAATTTTATTAAACTTTTATAAACTTTGTAAAATTATTTTTTATGAGCTTGTTACAAGGTGTTGTATCAAGTGGAGCATGAAGACATCATAAGAATATTCGGTCCATTTATGCCCCTTAGGAATGGACTTGTATTTTTGTGATGCTTATAAAATGTCATTAGTTTACGATTGGTTTATACAAATATGTTTTTATGCTTTGTGATGATTGTTATAGCACTTGGTTCCTGGTATGTATTTCATTTAAGTACCTTGCATTTTGGCCTTGGAATCGGCGAGTTGAGGTCCAACTCGTTGAGTCGGAGCGTCTTGGACGCGGAAGTTTAATGACCTGACTCGGTATAATTGGTATATACTTGACCCGACCCGGCATGGTCCATTTGGGTTGCATGTCATCATGCATTTGGATAGACTAAAATGAGAGAAATAACACTTAAGGTTTATTAATATATTATAAGTTCTAATATACTAATAAGATTATTTAATTAGTATTGATCAAGAATTAATCTAGAATTAATTAAGTGATCAAAAGAAGACTAATTAAATATATGGGTTGATTGTGTAAATCATCCATACTTATATAGTGGGCTAATGCTCCATAGATTATCAAGTTGGGCTAAAACCCATAGGATGCTCCATGGTGTATTTGAACCCATGGATCCAGGGAAATGGAAAACCATGACAATTAGGGTTTACCCTAATTGTGTCACACTATATAAGCATATCATTCTTGTCAAAATCGGCCACTAAATCTATGTGTGGAGGGCAAGCCGATTTCATGAAGTGATGATTTCTCTCTAAGTTATTCCAAGTGCATATGATGTTGTGTGAACCATTTGAGGTGTCACACTTGGGGTACTAGGCTCTAAAGCTACATGGAATCAAGCACAAACAATGAGGTATGTAATTCTACTAGATTTTATATTACTTGTACTTCATAATATGCTAGTTAGGATAATACCTTGGAAATTTGATATTTGCATGTATAATATAGAAAACATAGATCCAAGGTATTTAGGGTTGCATGTACACCATAGGAGTTTTAGATTGCTCAAAACCCAACATTGGTATCAGAGCCTAGACTTGTTTTCTTGTTATACTTGCTTAAACTGCTTAAAAATCGAATTTTGGTGTTGTCTGCACAGCAGACTCGTCGAGTCCACTGATGGACTCACCGAGTCCAAGGAAAAAATCATCCAACTCGTCGAGTTTGTTCATGCACTCGACGAGTTGGACCCCCAGACATCATATATTCCATTGTTTTGGCTAGAATTGGACTTGGAACATTACCCTAAGCTGTTTTTGGATTTATAAACTTATTTTTGATGTGGTAATATTCATACTAATCCAATTTCAAAGATAATTGTCAATCGATTCATGTTTTGTATTAGTTTAAGTGTTATGCTAATTACATGAAAAAGTTTGATTCCAATTATCTTGTTCATATGAGTTGTTTAGATTAATAGAAAAGGTTGATTGATTATGTGTCTTCGATCCATTTTAATCTAAGAAATGATTCTAAAATGTGTTTGTGTAACTTGTCCTCAAGTTACATGAAAAGTCACATTACAGTTTCTTAAAACTCATAAAAGTTGGCAATGGTTACAAAATGAAGAGTCTTGTCCTCATTAAATGGTTTTATGACTCCATAACTTGTCCTCAAGTTATGGAGGTTCAAGAGTCACTTCATTAAATCATTAAAATGTGTAGCCTTAATTAGTTCCATAAGTTACAAAAGAAGAAGAGTTACATTCTTTAATAGTTTAAAGTCTTCCATAACTTGTCCTCAAGTTATGGAACTTGAAGAGTTTTTTTTTTAATTAAAACTACTTTAAAATCATAAGTTATGGAATTAAATAGTTTTGAATAGTTTCAAAACTTGCCCTCAAGTTTTGGAATTTGTAAAGTTTCCTTCATGAATACTTTAATTCCATGTTAAGCCCTTAGAATTTTAAAAGTTAAAATTCAACCCTTATACTTTATAATATTATAAGTTAATAATATATATATATATATATATATATATGTATGTATGTATAAGAGCAACTCAGTCTTACCATTAGTAGGCCTTATTCACGAAGCCGGTCTATAAGGAGGGTATAAGGTTACTGCCTATAAAATGGCAGTTTAATGGGTGTCCACTCTCACCCACCGCTTCCTTGACTGGTGGAGGGTCGTTAGCCGAACGGGTAGGAAAGGACTATAATTCTCCCTTAATTAAAAGTATAATGATAAATACTAAGTAACTAAATACTTATAAATTCCCAATCTTAGTTACTTAGGAAAATGTGAAATGGTGCTAACCCACAAAATTACACTTTGCACCTTTGTTAAGTAATTAGTGGAGCGTGTGTGGTTAACCGGCACACTAACATGGGACTGACAATGTATGGCAAAGGGTGACTTAAGTTTTATCATAGATCGGTGGAGCGTGTGTGGTTAACCGGCACATCGATTAGGTGATAAAATTTAGGGTACCAAGTCAATTTGCATGGTTATTCACACCTTGTTTGTGATCCTCGGCATCCCAGTCACAAACTTGAGAGGGCACAATCGAGATTCAAACATGCCATTGAAAGTTCAATGTATCTCAAAAGATCTAGGAGTTTCAAATCTAATTAAAACTTAATGAATAATTTTGTTTTTCATGGTGGAAATTGGTAAATCTTCATTTACCTACCTTCAAATATTCTATAGCTTGGATTACGACATCCCTCTTCCTAGTTATAAAATAGTTTGTTGGGTCCTAGCCTTAATATTTTATATTGGGTGTTATGTTAAGGACTTTAAATCAACTAAACTTGAATTTCTCCCATTATAGATGTCTTGTTAAGACATCCATGGTCTTCCCAAATCCTTAGGAACAAGCTTTCCTAATGAAGATGATATCCCAAATGGCAATCAAGGTGAAAGATCAATCCCTTTGTTGTGCATTAATGGGACTGGAAAATCATGCTTCACTTCCTCCACCTCCTCCTTCAATAATTCTCTCTATCCCACAAGTTTCTAGACTTGATAAGTTCTAAGTGACTCAATCCCTATTGGCAATCAAAGTCTATATGTGCTTACATCTTAGAGGTTAAGCCACATATTGACAAGCCAGGAGAGTCGGGTGTAAAAGTCTTGAGGAAAGTTGGCTATTGACTGGGTTCTTTAGTCACTTCCTGATAATAGACTATGACATGACCCTAATGATCTTACATATTTGCTTGATGATGCTGAATCAACAATGATTTGGAGCATTGGTAAAGCAAATTAGATTGGAAGATCTACTTCCCAAACTTTCATGGACATGAACAATGATAACACTAGAAGTCCAAAAAAACTTTCTCTTCCCAATGAAAAGGGATCGGCCATGGTCAAGTCGTTTGACCTAATGGTAAAGAGAAAGGCTAAGTCTGTGATAGTCTCGTGTACCATTTCCAAAGAGTCCATATGTTTCTTTTGCCAAAGGAAGGGGCATTAGTTGTGAAGCTGCCGAATTTACCTAAAAGTCCATAAGGATAGTAAAGTCAAATGTTTGACTCTACTTTAGGTAAAGCCCATTATCTAACTCTATTAAGATCCTGTTTGGAGATTCTTAATACATAATGCAATGTAATTGCATTTTGATGTTTTGGAAGAATCAAAGGAAGCTTAAAGAAATAGTGTGTTGATTCTGATCGCATGGTTTGATGACCAGAATTTTGAGCCGCTGCATAAGAGTTATGAAATATTGTTAGAAATAGATAACCACATGTTTTCATATGTATTTGCATTGTAAGGATAAGTTTTTCCGCAAGTTTTAAAATAAAAGAAAAACTTAGATTTTATTTATTTTAAGCATCCTCACAATGACATTTATGAGAAAATTGTTGCTTATATGATTTCATTGATAGCAATATTGGAAAATGGATTTGATTCTTTCGTTTGTGGTAATGTCATAATTTACCAAATATGGAAAGATTCTCATCACCCAAGTTTCAGTTGGATAGAAACTTGGAATCATGCAACCTGTATTGTATGATGAATGAGAAACTTGGAATCATGTTCCCACTAGCTTTGGTAAGAAAGTCAATAAAGTGTTGATTTCAAGAAGTCCAGCTGATTTCTGGATACATGTTAGAGCTAGTGGGAGCATAAGTGTTATGCTAATAATCATCATGTTAGTGGGAGCATGATTATTATGTTATGTGTTGCAAGTTAGCAATGTTAATTATAAAAAACAAAAGTTTCAAATCGGGTTTGAAAGGTTGTTTTGCTATAATTAAGGGAAAGGATTTTATACTTCATTCCAGTTCTACAAGCTTAGATTGAGATTTTAATCAACTTTAGTCAAGGATATATATATATATATATATATATATGAATGTTATGTTGGAATGATTCAACATAAGGAAATTCTATATATGGTGCGTTCTCAAAATTTGATTATGATTACGGCATACCTCTTCATAGTTCGAATTGTGAGAGCATGGAAAATAAAAATTGTATAGCATGAATCGTGTCCCATATGCTTCGGATATAGGATTGATTGCATGTGCTATAATATTTATCCATTCTAAATTTTCCTAATGCTTAGGGCATTAAGAGGGGAAAAGGGATTAGAACTGGATATGACTAAAATGATTAAGCAATTGTCGAGGACAAATTGAGGTTTACCAAAGATTGGTTACTCATGGACAATTGGAAGTATAGAGTAAGGACCATATTGACATATTTTGAAAAGAGGCAACTCTTGTTCAAAAGTGATGGTCAAAATGGGAATATGGAATTATTTCCATAGGTGGAAGTTATTCTTTGAATCTGTGTAAGATTAAAGAACTTAATGCAAAGGATGTTCAAATGAATGTACTTTGAATGTGAGACTTCATTTCCATGGAATTACTTGCTATTGGAATACTGTGTAATGTCTGTTGCCAAGTCTTTGTGACCTTTGTGCATAGTCATTACAAGGGAATCATTGCATATAAGTTTAGAATCTAACAGATTATAGTAAATGGCAAGAGTTTGGTATTCTTACATTTACAATAGGGATTAGGATTGTGAAATGAGCATCATTGGAGTCGTGTTCAATTGATCTATTTCACAAAAGAAAAGACCCTATGTAAACATAGTGTGCATACTTGAAGTATGGCATAACTATTGTTTGGACGAACATATTATGCATGCATGGTGCATGGCATGTCTATTGTTTCAATTCAAGTATTAAGTTGATAAATTGAAACAATGAATAATGAGTAATCAACATGGTGCTTAATTAAAATGGTTTTTATTTACACTCAAGAGTTTGGGACCATATACGATTAAGTATTGTTCTTGTGTTTCACTTTTCATGTTTTGACTTCCAGAATAATTATTTTATTCAAACCATCCACAGTCGGTCATATGATGGAAGTAGATATGAATCAAGACTGTCATGAATATGGCTTGTAAGATTTGTCTAAGGTGCATTAGACATAACATTGGTTGCTACAACATTCATGAGTGCTCATAAGTTCTGAGTATTGGATTCAACCCACGCTCATTTGAATCACTTCATGGATTTTATCACGAGTGAATCATGGGACGATAATATCTTATATTCTTCAAACCTAGAGATATGAGTTGTTGACTATGAGTTGGTTATACATTGATTGCACGAAAATGCATTGGTAACTCGATGTTATAAAATGTGCCTTTGTGTATGATTCGAATAAGTAGTCAGTGCAAGCATATGAGTCGAAGTTTATCCATTCCTTTTACCCTCAAAGGGATAAAATTGATATCTGTGGGCCCCTCGATGATTTAGTGATGACAAAATGTAAGTGCTCGGCCGGGCCTGGACTGATTTGATTTGTTCAATTAGTCAGTTTTTATAAATAGGAAATCGGGAAACAACAAATGGACAGAGAGAATGATTATAATCCATGTCTTAGTCCATATGATATCAAGAATGGAGGAATATATGATCACTTATCTAATGGACGTGACATTGATTTGTTCAGAGTTCGACAGCGGCTTTTGAGAGCTACGATTGCTAGTCGGGTTATGAAGTCGTACTTGCAATAATATTTTTAGACTTATCCAAGTGGGAGACTGTTGGATTAGTGTCTAAGTCCATAACTATAATTGGTATATACTTGACCCGACCCGGCATGGTCCATTTGGGTTGCATGGCATCATGTATTTGGATAGACTAAAATGAGAGAAATAACACTTAAGGTTTATTAATATATTATAAGTTCTAATAAATTAATTAGATTATTTAATTAGTATTGATCAATAATTAATCTAGAATTAATTAAGTGATCAAAAGAAGACTAATTAAATATATGGGTTGATTGTGTAAATCATCCATACTTATATAGTGGGCTAATGCTCCATGGATTATCAAGTTGGGCTAAAACCCATAGGATGCTCCATGGTGTATTTGAACCCATGGATCCAAGGAAATGGAAAGCCATGACAATTAGGGTTTACCCTAATTGTGTCACACTATATAAGCATATCATTCTTGTCAAAATTGGCCACTAAGTTTATGTGTGGAGGGCAAGCCGATTTCATGAAGTGATGATTTCTCTCTAAGTTATTCCAAGTGCATATGATGTTGTGTGAACCATTTGAGGTGTCACACTTGGGGCACTAGGCTCTCAAGCTACATGGAATCAAGCACCAACAAAGAGGTATGTAATTTTACTAGATTTTATATTACTTGTACTTCATAATATGCTAGTTAGGATAATACCTTGGAAATTTGATATTTGCATGTAGAGAAAACATAGATATAAGGTATTTAGGGTTGCATGTACACCATAGGAGTGTTAGATTGCTCAAACCCAACATGTTTAATTAAATTAATTAATTAAAATGAAATTTTTGGACGTGAAAATTGGGTCGTTACAAGTTGGTATCAGAGCCTTGGTTTGAGGGATTCGGACACACCCTTGGGGGTGTCTGGACTCAAATCGAGGAATTAAAAGCTTTTACAAGAAAATGGTTTTCTAAAGAATAAGTTAAAGGCGTTTTGTGAAAGAACGAAGTGTGTGATGTGCGCGACCGGCCGAGCTCAAGTAAGTATTCCCCAAAGTACTCATACAAGTTTAAGTTATGTTTATCAGCTTCAGTAGAACAGCATGCTAGAATAGGACTAAGGATCTAGGGATGATTCCTTATGTGCCTGCTTTACGTGTTTTCAGCTTGTGAAAATTGCATGCTAGTATTGAGTAGACAGCAGTAGGATAGCCTGTTAGGGTTATGCCTGATAGTATGAGCTTAACATTGTATGTTGGTATAGTTTCTCCTTATGAGGACAAGTTTGCTTGAGTAGTTTCCTGCATCCGAATGCTGCTTGCTTTGTGCTTTGTGGGACTCTGAATGATGGGAGTTAGCCATTAGGTGAGTACGTCGTGTCACATGTGATTAGGGTTGAATAATCTCAGAGTGTTGGATTTGGCCCTATTGCACAACTCTCGTTTGAGTCTAACCATTGTAGGGACGAGTCTTTTACTCGAAGGATTATCTGAGTCTCGTTACATGTGATGGTATTCAAGTGATGGCTGATTGACATTACGAGGAGGCCTTCAGCAGTTGAGGACCGATTTGGGTGGAGTCGGAGATTTTCCCTAGGGTAAGCCTAGGATGAGAGTAGTCGAAATCAGTAGCAGTAGTAGTGGCTTGGTGGAGTCGAGGTGGTTCTTGAGGAAAGTACGGATAGATGTGGAAGGTAGTATGGGCCCCTACTATTGAAAGTAGAGGATCCGTACTTGAATCGACAAAGGCTGAGGCAAGACCAAGGAACTCGTGATGGATGTGATACCTCTAGATGTATCAGTATCACTAACGTTTGTCATTGCAGAATGGTGGTACTACATCCGAGGCAAGCAGTTGGCAGCTTAGGAGAGGGATCGGGTTCGGGTTCAGGCTCCGAACCAGTCGAAAAGAGGCTACACGAGTTCATCATGTCCGAGATCACTAGAGGCATCCTTGATGTGACCCCGGTCATCTTTGGGTCGATCAAGGAAGGGATTGTTGAGCTGATGGAGGATCGCCTTAGGGCGTTCAAGAGTGACATGGCGCCCAACCAGCCAGGATTACGCACACTGTCCTTTAAGGACTTCAGGGGCAGTGGTGCGCCAGATTTCCATGGGGAGAAGGACCCCATTGCTGCCATATGATGGATTGCAGACATTGAGTCTGCACAGTTGACCAGCTTCTGCCCTGAGGGGTCGAAGGTGCGATTTGCAGCGGGATGTTTGAGGGACAGGGCCAGAGATTGGTGGGAGTCGGTGGGTGAATCTGTAGGAGCCTCGGTTATTGAGGATATGACATGGCCGGATTTCGTGACCCGGTTCAGGGCTGAGTTCGCACCCGCTGTGGAACTCCAGCGGCTGGCCCGGGAGTTCCTCGACATGAGGCAGACGACTGAGACAACGGCGGCGATCACCGCCAAGTTTCGAGAGAGGGCTTTATTGGTGCCCCAGTATGCGAGAGACAAGGATATGAGGAGGACTCGCTACCACGACATGCTGCGAGCCGACATTCGGGAGTATGTCAGCTTCTCAGCTTGTCCCACCCTGGATTCTATGATTGACAAGAGGGAGGAGGAGGAGGGACAGGTGACTTGGGCTTCAGAGAAGAAGCCCAAGGGGTTAGACGGCATGTCGAAAGGTCAGTCGGGACCGAGCCGCTGTAGGAAATGCGGCAGGTCACATGAGGGAGCATGCAAGATGGGACCGTCTGGTTGCTACAAGTGCGGCAAAACGGGACATTTCAACAGGGATTGTACCGCCCCTGCACCTGCTATTCAGATGTCGGAGTTGTTGTGTTTCCATTGCAACCAGAGGAGCCACAAAAAGGCCAATTGCCCCCAGTTGACAGCAGCAGCACCAGTAAAGGCGCCAGCTCTAGGGACCCTGCGGATTACTGATGGCCGGCAGGGCAAGGCGGAGGCTCCAGTGGTGAGGAGTCGGGCCTTCCAGTTGACTACCGAGGAGGCACGTGCCGCACCCGATGTGGTGACGGGTATGATTCTTTCCCTCTGATCTATTTATATGATGTTTATGGTATTGATATATGCTCTGCATATGCATGTTTAGGGTCGTTACATGTGAACGGTATTCCAGTACAGGTGTTGTTTGATTCAGGTGCCACTCGATCTTTTGTTTCTCTTACGCTTAGCAAGAGGTTTTCCGAGTCTTCGTACATGTTGGATTGCCCTTTAGAGGTAGAGATTGTCGATGATCGATCGGTGCAAGCATCAGCAGTATTCCGAGATTGTGTGCTGAGATTATTCGAGGAGTGCTACCTAGTAGACTTGGTTCCCATACCTTTGCGGGGGAACAAGGTTATTATTGGCATGGATTAGCTAAGCTCCAATGGGGCGGTGATCGACTGCGCGCGACAGTTGGTGCGGATCAGGACCCCAAGTGGGGGAGAGCTGGTGATTCAGGGTAAGAGGCCACAACAAGGACCAGCTTTATATTCGGCAGCAAGGGCTAGGTGTTACCTTCAGCAGGGTTGCCCATGCGCAGGATATGTCGCCTATGTCATGGATACCCGGGAGGCGGGTAAGGCGACGGTGAGTGACGTTCCGGTGGTGCGAGACTACGCAGACGTGTTCCAAGAGGAGCTTCCTGGGATACCTCCGGAGCGATAGGTGGAGTTCATGATCGACCTAGTCCCTGGTGCGGCTCCGATAGCCAAGGCACCGTATCGGTTGGCTCCTCTCGAGATGCAGGAGTTGTCTACGCAGCCGCAGGAGCTGCTAGACAAAGGATTTATTAGGCCGAGTAGTTCACATTGGGGAGCCCCGATTCTGTTTGTCAAGAAGAAGGACGGGTCACATCGCATGTGCATAGACTACCGGGAGCTGAACAAGGTAACGGTGAAGAACCGTTACCCACTCCTGAGGATTGACGATCTCTTTGACCAGCTTCATGGAGCATGTTGGTTTTCCAAGATTGATTTGCGCTTGGGTTACCATCAGATGAGGGTCAGAGAGGAGGATGTGCAGAAGAATGCGTTTCAGACTCGCTATGGCCATTATGAGTTGGTGGTGATGCCCTTCGGGCTCACTAATGTTCCTATCGTGTTCATGGATCTCATGAACCACGTATGTAGACCGACGTTGGATTGGTCCGTGATAGTATTTATTGACGATATCTTGGTTTACTCCAAGACGCAGGAGCAACATGTGGAGCATCTGCGAGAGGTTTTAGATACTCTGAGGAGGGAGAGCTTGTACGCCAAGTTCTCCAAGTGTGAGTTTTGGTTGCGCGAGGTGCAGTTTCTTGGGCACCTTGTCAACCAGAACGGGATTCTGGTCGACCCGGCCAAGGTGGAGGCCGTGATGAGGTGGGATGTTCCGAAGTCTCCATCTGAGATTCGGAGTTTCCTGGGATTAGCCGGCTACTATCAGAGATTCATCCAGGATTTCTCGAAGATAGTCGTGCCTTTGACTCGGCTTACGAAGAAGGTCATAGTTTTCCGTTGGGGACCCGAGCAGCAGGTCGCATTCGAAACTCTGAGACAGAGATTGTCACACCCCTAAACCAGAATGGCGGAATCGTTCGGGGGTGGATGACTTCATGTATAGTATCATAACAATGAGTGTAATAGTGAAGAAAGTAAACACAACCATCATCAATATAATTGAAAGAGTTACATCATAGAGTAAGTTTACATGTTTCAAAATCAATTACATCATGATGACAAAATAAGTTTTGAATTTAACGCCTTAGTGCCCCATCCTTGAAAGCAGATGATTACCTGTTTAGCGATTTCCTGAGAATACAAGTTGTTTGAAAAAGTGTCAACACAAAGGTTGGTGAGTTCATAAGAATTTTAATTGAGAAATAAACTGTTTTCCTTGTAAAAGCAACTAAGTTGCTCCAGAAAATCCGATATTTTCCTTAAAAAGTGAATTGAAAGTTTCTATGTTATGAAATAGTGCATCCTAGAATTCCTTATAGTTTCCTTCTATAATCTCCAATTATATAAAAGTTATATAAAATTAAAGTTAGATAAAGCGTCGAATGTAATGGGTCTGCCCTAGGCCCACAACCAAACAAGGAACAGGAAATAAGGCGGACCCACCAATTCTAAGTCAATCACAACTAGATTCTATATAACTCTAGCATATACACTTAGAAGTTATAGCTGAAAACTAACAATTCTAGATAGAATGTAGTCTTAAAAACCAAAGACCGAAACCAAATCCTAGTGTAGTGTAAGAAATAGTAGTAGTGGCTGTGAACATAAATTATACATATCATAGTTCATCGAATAGTGATAGTGGTAGTGAACATGAACTATGCATATTATAGTTTATCAAATGTGATGGCGATGGTGAACATAAACTATACATATCACAGTTCATCAAATAGCGATAGTGGTAGTGAACATGTACTATGCATATTATAGCTTATCAAAAGTGGTGGCGATAGTGAATCCCTTCTTGTAATAAGTTCGTAGTGTAGATGAAACATAAACTCTACCTATTATAGTTTATCACGTTGTTTGAAATGTATATACGCCCTAACTGTACCGATTATAACTAGTGTATTCATTGGTAGGGGTATAATAGACTTAACTATACTTATTATAGTTTATCCTAATTATTCATAGTGGTAGTAACCCTTTTGTATATGTAATACCTTTAGTAATGTTTTTTATGTAAATGAATCTTAAATTATACCTATTATAGTTTATCAACTATTTGTTGGGGTAGTGAGCATAAACTATACTTGTCCTAGTTTACCAATGTTTGTATTTCAATGGATATAACCTTGTAATACCATTTATATATTTACCATACTTATGAAGGTAAGAATCCATTTGTTTTCTGATGTATGTCTATAAAACAAGGCAAAATGACATATATGGTAATAACATATCATCACATGGAGGTATACGCCTTGCTCAACAAGTTACAAGGTGTAAATGAAATTGAAAACATTTTTCTAGTATTACCATTTCTATTCTGTTTTTAGAAAATTCATAGAAAATCATTAAAGGTCCAAATCAGAATCTGTAAAATTCTGAGAGTTTGGAAAATGAGTCTAGTTTGTTCATAAATTTTGTTATGATTTTTAGTGCTCTCTAACTTGTGTGAACAAGTCCATAAACACAGACTGGTCCGGATTAATGTTTGAAATGATAGGAAGTTTTGTAAAAATCACCATAAATTGTAGAAAACTCGTATGGAGATGTGCAAGTAGTCATTTTAAAACTAAGAAATTGAACTATTTGCACCTAATATAGTTTTGAAAACTAAAATGTTTAAGTTGTCCAAACTAGTTTGTGCAGGAGTCCAACATTTCTGATGAAGGCTGTTAGAAACGTTTAGTTATGTTCTTGGTGTTTTAACTTGTATTCCCCCCCCCTCCCCGTTAAAACTTAAGAAAACATGAAAATATAGGGGTATGAACTCACCTTGTGTGATTTCAGTGGATATATGTTGAAGAAAATGAGTGTTCAACTCAAGAACACTAAGAAGATTGTCTTGAAGATTCGAGATTCTAACACCAATGTGATGGAATTTGTGTAAGCAATCTATGATTGGAGTAGAATGAAGTGTAATTGTCACAAGGAGGATGAATTATACTTACCAAGAGTGTAAGAAAGCTTGATGATCAGCCTTGGAATCTTAAAATTGAGGGAGAAAGTTAGATAGAAAAGTTGAGTTTGATCTTTGGTGAAATGAGAGCAAGTGAGTGAGAATGAGGAGAGAGGATGAGTGTCTAGCTCTAAGAACGTGGGAATAACTTGTGAGAGAGGGAAAAAGTACAAGGAAGTGACAAGGTATGGTGGGGAGGTGTGTGGGTTAGTCATGGAGTGGGTGTGGTGGTTGCTTGTGTCATAAATCAAAGATAAATCAACACTCCACCTTTTTGTACTTCACCCACTAATTTCTTGGATAATATTTATATTAAAAACGTGGGAATTAATGATTTATGGGCTTTAATTGTTAAAACAAAGTTTTGGGTGAAAATACCGCGTTAAAACGATGAAAAACGAGCTTAAAATGAAGTCGTAGTCGAAAACCGGGAAGGGAAACCGAAGTTGCGAGGGTCAGAGGGGCGGAGGCGAAGGTGAGGCTCGGTTCGAGAGGACCTTCAGTTCATGCTAGGTTCAGGCCTGAAGGGACCTTCAGGTTCGGTCTATTGAGCCTCGGTCCGAGAGGGTGTGTTTCGCTTCTGATGCCTTCGCTTCTGACACCTTCGCTTCTGACAAGTTCGTTTCTGACAAGTTCGGCTCCTTAAGAGGGTTTGGCTCCTTAAGAGGGGTTTCGGGTCCTTAAGCCTATCTTACTCGTTTTTACTCCGTTTCAAGCCGTTTTTGACCTGGTTAAGGGTCGGGATGGCCCGAAAGACTATAAAAAGTTTAAGAAACTTTTGAGAGAGATTGAGGAGAGATTTCACATTCTTGGAGAGATTTCTCATACAAAGAGAGATTTGGGAGAGATTTCACATACTTAGAGAGATTTGGGAGAGATTTCACATTCTTGGAGAGATTTCTCATACAAAGAGGATTTTGCGAGAGATTTCACATACTTAGAGAGATTTGGGAGAGATTTCACATTCTTGGAGAGATTTCTCATAAAAAGAGAGTTTTGGGAGATATTTCACATACTTAGAGAGATTTGGGAAAGATTTCACATTCTTGGAGAGATTTCTCATAAAAAGAGAGATTTGGGAGAGATTTCACATGCTTAGAGAGATTTGGGAGAGATTTCACATACTTAGAGAGATTTGGGAGAGATTTGACATACGTGGAGAGATTTAGGAGAGATAGAGTGAAAACGATTGAGAGAGGTTTCATATGTGACATTTGTGAGTGTCCGGCTTCGCAACGCAAGGTCCATAAACCCCGTTAAGCCATGTTTAAGGGTCTTACACACTCCCGATGAGTATGCAACATCGTTTTATCGGTTTGGTTCGTTACTTACTATAGTTTTAGGTTAAGGAAATCTAGATATACGAACTTTTCAATTGATGATTCCTCATTAGTGTAGCGAGCTATATAGTAATTACCTAACGTAAGTCCTAGTACACAAGGGTTAATTGAGTCGACCGGTTTGATTTGTTGATTTTGACTTGACCGGAAATTGACAGTTGTCACATCATCCCCCCGTTAGAGGGAATTTCGTCCCGAAACTAGGACTTTGACCGGGACTTCCAAAATTTTGGAGAAAGGTTGCGGGAAACTTTTCGTAGTACAAGAAATTGATTGGGGTGAGAAACGATCCACCTTATGTTGAATGACGACTTGGAATTTCTTATTGTACCTAGAGTTAAGTCGATTTAAAGGAGTGATTGCTCTGGAATGATAGTGCATTCTATGTATGTCTCTAAGCTCTCTGCTTTATCCCTGTTGCTACTACTACGACTGTTTCATGTTATGGTCAGTGAGTACTAGCACCATGAGTGCTCCGACAATTTTTATGATGGAATTTGTAGTGTAAGTCCTACCAGTTCGTTTATAATCGCTTGGTGTAAACTAGTCGTGTATCATTAAGATTCCAAGGGCAGTCGAATGAGTGACTCCGCCTTAAGCCCACAACCAAACAAGGAACAGGAAGTAAGGCGAAATTATACATTCTAAGTCCATAGAATCTTAATGATATATGGCCATAACGTTTACACTAGCCATCATGGATTCACAAGTAAAAACCTTATGTTTTTATATACGTGATAAGACTTATTCAGGTTTGTGGTGTTCGCATTGTTTTAGTAAGATTTTAAATCCTATGTGAGGTGGTTAGGAGTGCGTACCACTATTCACGGGTGGTTCTGGGGAAGTTTCTCATGTGGTGATCATAAGTACCCTTCCACCGTTACCAGCATTCCTTATTCTTGGACAATCTCTCTTAAAGTGTCCAGTTTCACCGCACTCGTAACAAGTTGGGCTTGCTTCAACACCGGGGAATTGGTTGATGGGTTGTACCGGTGCCTTACAAAAATGGGTAGTGTGTCCCTTCCTGTTGCAATTCATGCAATGCAATTCTCTGCAAGCCCCATTGTGATGGAAGCTACACTTGTTACATTTCGTAAGGTTTCTAGCATATCGATTTATGGGTGTGGGAGTGGCACAGGTTGTGGCAGCATGAACGGCGACAATCTGCTGCTTATTGGTAGGGTCTCGGGCTAATTGATTCTTCTCGTTGTCCCAAGACTTCCTCTTATAGTTTCCTTTGCTATCTTGCTCAGGGGTGGTTGTCATAGTGCCATGGCTGGCCTTATGGTCGATGAGTTGTTGTGCTAACTCCTTGGCACTATCAAAGTTAGTTGGTCTTGAGGCTAACACACTATCTTGAATTTGGGGAGACAATCCCCAAAGGTATCGTTCCACCTTCTTTTCCTCAGGAGCGACCATCGCGGGACAAAGGAGTGCTAGATCACAGAATCGGTCGGTGTAAGTTGCAAGGTCAGAGCTTGTCATTTTGAGATTCCACAGTTCTTGCTCTAGTTTTTGTACTTCGCCCCTTGGGCAGTACTCTTTCAGAATCAACGTCTTTAAGTCTTCCCAACTTAACGAGTTAGCCACCGCAAGCGTCAGTGACTTAACGCGGCTTTTCCACCAAGTAAGGGCTCGACCAGAGAAAGTGCAAGCTGCAAATTTAACCTTGCTTGCTTCCGGACATGCACAGACCTCGAAGACTGACTCTGTCTTTTCGAACCATTGCATCAGAGTGATAACACCCCCGCTTCCATTGAAAGAATCCGGTTTGCGATTGATGAAGTCCTTATAGGAACATTCCCTCGTACGCCCCGTACTGTCCCCATGGTTAGAGTTTGTGGCACCAGATCCGACACCACCGGTACCATTCGTACCAATTTGCAACATTGTGGCAGCTACAGCTGCGGTTACGGAAGCTGGAAACATTGTGGGATCAAACTGTGGAGGTGGTGGTGTTGCTGCGCTGCTGGAAGGTCTGGACTTTTTCTTTGGCGGCATAGTCCTGTCATAAGTTTGTAGAGACGAACAGACGGTAAGTTTCTAATAGTAGTGACAAGTCGGATGTTATCGAGCTACACTTTTCTGTATTATGTTCTGACTTAAAAGTATTTTGTATATAATTCATAACAAAGCCCCTATGAATGAATTTAGTGGTAGTGACTCAAATGTAACTTGTGATTTGTTTCGTGCCTGATCCCCTCCTAAGATCACTTGGTATATACCAGTCGTGTATAATTAAGGTCCAATAGGCCGTCGAACTTAATGATTCTGCCCTAGGTCCACAACCAAACAAGGAATAGGACCCAGGGCGGACTCACCATTTCTAAGTCGATTGTCTCTTAATTACACCCGACCTTGAGGTATACATTAAGAATTATTGGAGTTACCATAAGCAAATTGTTTGTAATACTGAGTTATGAAATACGTGGAAAATTCCCAATGAATTTTAATACGATCCAATTTCTTTAATATAATTTAGTGTATAAGGTTCGAGGAAATTTGTCCTTATAATAGGTCTACATCTCATTAATGTAAGGAAAAATTTTGACAGTGCCACGATTCCCTTGAACAGTGTAATTCTTCGGATTTTGAAGGATCCGAATGTCTCTATACATATATGGGGGTAGTCATTAGACGCATGCTAGTAGATCAAGTCTATACCGATATGTCAATGGTGTACACCCTACTTGTGGCGGGTGATGCTCTGTGGGTCATTGAGTAAAGACATGAAAGTCTACATTGCTCTAACCTCTGTCCTAGTTTCTGTCATTCGATGATCTGTCTTTATTACACGTTTTCTCTAACGCTGCTTGACATTCGCGATACTCTTTAGTATCGGCTCGAGTGGCGGTTACTTCTCTCTGAACGTTTGAACGTGGCTCCTGATTTGTTCATGCCCTCCATCCCTGTGATGAAGGCAAGTTGTGGTGATCCTAGTGGTAGTGCCTACCTTCATGATTCGGCTGACCGATGCTCGTGTTTGTATCTTCTGGTAAGCGATGCGGTATATTATAACAAAGAGGGCCTTGTCTACTAATCCTTCCCTATTGAGGTTGTAGAAGCCTCTTTCTATACTCCAGAGGGGGGGGGGTGTTTGATCTTGTTCCAAGTTCTATCTCTTTAAATCTATGGTTCCTCGAGGTGTCTGACCATGGAGGTTTCGTCGGGGTGGGGGACACTGGAGGGCGTGTTGCAGACTTCGGGATCTTCGTCATAGTCTTCTCCTATTTCCCTTTGTCTTCGTCTTCATTTGGTTTCACTTTCTTCGAGTTCTCTTCCGGATTCTTCTTGTTCTAGCCACTATCATCCCAGTTAGGAGAATAGAGGTCTCTTGGTAGTTGGGTTTCCTCTACGTTGTTTATACGAGATCAGGGGTTGGGGAGATAGTTAATATGCGTCTAATCCTATAATTACTTATAGGGGGTGATCCTTATTAGTCACTTCTATAATCACATAGTGCATACCAGTTATACATAATCTGAGATAAAATAGACCTTCGAATGAATGACTCTACTCTAAATCCACAACCAAACAAGGAACAAGAAGTAGAGCAATAGTCATAGATTCTGAGTCTATAATATCTTTAATTATGTATAACCTTAGCGTATGCACTTAGTCATTTTAGACCTACTAATAGGGGTCTTTAGTTTTCACATAAGTTAGTTATAGTTCTACAAAATACTCCTATAGTATTTTAAATGTTTGACTTATGTTCTCGATGTTTCTTTGTAGATAGAGTTGGTAAGCTTTTAGACTTGTTGCAACACCACGACCATTCCTGGGCATATGCTCATCACTTCTGGGTGAGACATAGTTGATCAGGCTATGTCATTCCCAGACCTGACTATACATCCCCAAGCCTACTCGTACTGTTCAACAATCACCACTTTTGTCCCATCCCACCATGATACTGACCCTAGTGTCTATGCATGTGCTCATACTCTTTAACGAGAAACTATTTGTTTCTAAAAGTATAGCTATTTGGAAAACGTTAATGAGTACTTAGTTCACTATAAACAATGCTCTGATACCAATCTGTCACACCCCTAAACCAGAATGGCGGAAACGTTCGGGGGTGGATGACTTCATGTATAGTATCATAACAACGAGTGTAATAGTGAAGAAAGCAAACACAACCATCATCAATATAATTGAAAGAGTTACATCATAGAGTAAGTTTACATGTTTCAAAATCAATTACATCATGATGACAAAATAAGTTTTGAATTTAACGCCTTAGCGCCCCGTCCTTGAAAGCAGATAATTACCTGTTTAGCGATTTCCTAAGAATACAAGTTGTTTGAAAAAGTGTCAACACAAAGGTTGGTGAGTTCATAAGAATTTTAATTGAGAAATAAACTGTTTTCCTTGTAAAAGCAACTAAGTTGCTCCAGAAAATCCGATATTTTACTTAAAAAGTGAATTGAAAGTTTCTATGTTATGAAATAGTGCATCCTAGAATTCCTTATAGTATCCTTCTATAATCTCCAAGTATATAAAAGTTATATAAAATTAAAGTTAGATAAAACGTCGAATGTAATCCAAACAAGGAACAGGAAATATGGCGGACCCACCAATTCTAAGTCAATCACAATTAGATTCTATATAACTCTAGCATATACACTTAGAAGTTATAGCTGAAAACTAACAATTCTAGATAGAATGTAGTCTTAAAAACCAAAGACCGAAACCAAATCCTAGTGTAGTGTAAGAAATAGTAGTAGTGGCTGTGAACATAAACTATACATATCATAATTCATCGAATAATGATAGTGGTAGTGAACATGAACTATGCATATTATAGTTTATCAAATGTGATGGCGATGGTGAACATAAACTATACATATAACAGTTCATCAAATAGCGATAGTGGTAGTGAACATGTACTATGCATATTATAGCTTATCAAAAGTGGTGGCGATAGTGAATCCCTTCTTGTAATAAGTTCGTAGTGTAGATGAAACATAAACTCTACCTATTATAGTTTATCACGTTGTTTGAAATGTATATACGCCCTAACTGTACCGATTATAACTAGTGTATTCATTGGTAGGGGTATAATAGACTTAACTATACTTATTATAGTCTATCGTAATTATTCATAGTGGTAGTAACCCTTTTGTATATGTAATACCTTTAGTAATGTTTTTTTTATGTAAATGAATCTTAAACTATACCTATTATAGTTTATCAACTATTTGTTGGGGTAGTGAGCATAAACTATACTTGTCCTAGTTTACCAATGTTTGTATTTCAATGGATATAACCTTGTAATACCATTTATATATTTACCAATCTTAAACTATACCTATTATAGATCCAAAAGTGGAAAGGACTCTGTGACAATAGTCAAATTCAGGTCAAGTCTAAGCCGGACAAGGTCAACGAGTCAAACCGGTCAACTCAATTAAACCTTGTATAATAGGGTTTGTATTATGTAATTTCTCTATAACTCACTATCTTAATGAGAAAACATCACTTGGAAAGTTCGTGTGTTTAAATTTCTTTAACCTTAGTGCTAAAAATGAACAAGAACAATAAAACAATGTTGCATACTCATATGGAGTGTGTAAGATCCTAAAACATGGCATAACGGGGTTTACGGACCTTGCATTACGAAGCCGGACACTCACATTCGTCACACACGAAACCGCTCTCAATCGTTTTCATTCTATATCTTCTTATCGAGAATCTCTCCCAAATCTCTCCAAGTATGTCAAATCTCTCCCAAATCTCTCTAAGTATGTGAAATCTCTCCCAAATATCTCTCTGTATGTGAAATCTCTCCAAGTATGTCAAATCTCTCCCAAATCTCTCCAAGTATGTCAAATCTCTCCCAAATCTCTCTAAGTATGTGAAATCTCTCCCAAATATCTCTCTGTATGTGAAATCTCTCCAAGTATGTCAAATCTCTCCCAAATCTCTCTAAGTATGTGAAATCTCTCCCAAATATCTCTCTGTATGTGAAATCTCTCCAAGTATGTCAAATCTCTCCCAAATCTCTCTAAGTATGTGAAATCTCTCCCAAATATCTCTCTGTATGTGAAATCTCTCCAAGTATGTCAAATCTCTCCCAAATCTCTCTAAGTATGTGAAATCTCTCCCAAATATCTCTTTGTATGTGAAATCTCTCCAAGTATGTCAAATCTCTCCCAAATCTCTCTAAGTATGTGAAATATCTCCCAAATATCTCTCTATATGTGAAATCTCTCCAAGTATGTCAAATCTCTCCCAAATCTCTCTAAGTATGTGAAATCTCTCCCAAATATCTCTTTGTATGTGAAATCTCTCCAAGAATGTCAAATTTCTCCCAAATCTCTCTAAGTATGTGAAATCTCTCCCAAATATCTCTATGTATGTGAAATCTCTCCAAGTATGTGAAATCTCTCCCAAATATCTCTTTGTATGTGAAATCTCTCCCAAATATCTCTTTGTATGTGAAATCTCTCCAAGAATGTCAAATTTCTCCCAAATCTCTCTAAGTATGTGAAATCTCTCCCAAATATCTCTCTGTATGTGAAATCTCTCCAAGAATGTCAAATTTCTCCCAAATCTCTCTAAGTATGTGAAATCTCTCCCAAATATCTCTCTGTATGTGAAATCTCTCCAAGTATGTCAAATCTCTCCCAAATCTCTCTAAGTATGTGAAATATCTCCCAAATATCTCTCTATATGTGAAATCTCTCCAAGTATGTCAAATCTCTCCCAAATCTCTCTAAGTATGTGAAATCTCTCCCAAATATCTCTTTGTATGTGAAATCTCTCCAAGAATGTCAAATTTCTCCCAAATCTCTCTAAGTATGTGAAATCTCTCCCAAATATCTCTCTGTATGTGAAATCTCTCCAAGTATGTCAAATCTCTCCCAAATCTCTCTAAGTATGTGAAATCTCTCCCAAATATCTCTCTGTATGTGAAATCTCTCCAAGTATGTCAAATCTCTCCCAAATCTCTCTAAGAAAGTGAAATCTCTCCCAAATATCTCTTTGTATGTGAAATCTCTCCAAGTATGTCAAATCTCTCCCAAATCTCTCTAAGTATGTGAAATATCTCCCAAATATCTCTCTGGGAATGCTTTTTCTCCCGGTTTTCGACTAAATTCGCATTTTAGGCCCGTTTTTAATTGTTTTAACATGAGATTTTCACCCAAAACTTTATTTTAACATATAAGGACCCTTAACTATTAATTAATCACATTTTTAAGGATAAAACCTTATCCAAAAGAGAGTGGGTAAAGTACAAAGGTAGAGTGTTGACTTTACTTACTTCTATGACACAAGCAACCACTCCCATACCCACTCCATGTCACTATTCACCACCAGCCCATACCTAGTCACTTCATAGGTCCTTTCTTATTATTTTCAACTATTCCCACGTTCTTAGGGCTGAAACATCCATCCTCTCTCCTCACACTTTAATCATTCTCTCATTTTTACCAAGAATCACACTCCAAACTCTCTCATCTTTTTCTCTCTAATTCGAGAATTTCAAGGCATACTCCAAGACTCTTCTCCTACAATTAGTAAGTATCATCATCTTTCTTATGATTATTACACATCCTCCTACTCAAAATCAAAGATTTCTTACACAAACATCATCACATTCTTGTTAGATCTTCGAATCTTCAAGTGATTCTTCAAGTGTTCTTGGGTTGAACACTTCTCTTCTTCAACACTTACCTACTGAAATCACTCAAGGTGAGTTCATACCCCTACATTTTTATGTTTTCTTAAGTTTTTAGGGGGGGAATACAAGTTAAAACACCAAGAACATAACTAAATTTTTCTAACAGCTTTCATCAGAAAAGTTGGACTCCATTCACGGACTGTTTTGGACAACTTAAACATTTTTGTTTGAAAAACTGTTTTAGGTGTAAGTAGTTCCAGTTCTTAGCTTTATAATGACTACTTGCACATCTCCATACGATTTTTCTACAATTTATGGTGATTTTTACAAAACTGCCTATCATTTCAAACACCAATCCGGACCAGTCTGTGATTGTGGACTTTCTCACCCAAGTTGGAGGTCATTAAAAATCATGATAAAAATTATGAGTAAACTAGACATATTTTGGGAACTCTCAGAATTTACGGATTTAGTTTTCAACTTTGTATGATTTTTCTATGACTTTTCAAAAACAGTGTAGAAAGGTTGAAAATTTGTTAACAGCTTATAACTTTCATAACACTTTGTATTATGTTGAGCAAAGTGTATAACGATAAGTTCTAAATATTGAATGTGTTTCCTTGTTAGTTTATCATCATAAACTGAAATATAGTCATTCATGATAAAATTATTCATTCATTTAGAATACGTAAATTAAGCTATAATGAGCATAGTTTATGGATTCATAGTATTAAGGCATTCATAAAAGAATTCTTATACATTACAAACGTTTTGGATAAACTATAATAGGTATAGTTTATGTATCATTTACTTCTCAAACTTATTTACCAAAGGTTTTCAGTTTAGTTCACGTAAATCTGTTAATGAATAAATTTGTGAGTCATTCCCTTCGGGTTACTTCCAAAGTAACAAAGTCGAAAAGTCCTGTAAATTGTAACCAGAGTCTCTTGTAGGGAGAACGTGATAGTTGTGTATAGATCTATATTGGGTTTGACAAACCCACACCAGAGCTGCTTGCAACAGCTAGACCGGCAGGTCTGTGGTGACAAATGTCATTTAACGGCGACGCCTGAAGAACGTCGCATTACGAGGCCGTCTATGTCAAGTATGGTTATAATAACTCACGGAAAGTATTAACAAACTTAAGAATTTACTAGAATTTCACTAATATCATACGCGTTTATATCGAAAGAAACTCACGTTATTTTCTGTAAATAAGGAAGATTACTCATACGTTTCAGTCTTTGGATACAAGACTACAGTATTCATTTTAAGGAAAATATCGGATTTTTCTGGAACAACTATACAATTACGAGACAAGCTTTTTCATAATTATATACAAAAACTTATGAACTCACCAACCATTGTGTTGACACTTTGTCAAACTACTTGTATTCTCAGGAAATCGCTAAACAGGTAACAAAGTACTTTTGAGGATGGGACGTTGAGGCGTCAAACCTATCATATTTTGTCAACATATTGTAATTGATTTTGAAACATGTAATTCATTCAATGATGTAACTCTTTCAATTATATATATGTTGGTTGTGTTTACTTTCATCACTGTTGCCATTGTTGTTATGATACTACACATGAAGTCCTCCACCCCCGGACATTTCCGCCATCCTTGGTTTGGGGGTGTGACAGATTGGTATCAGAGCACGGTTTATAGTGAATTAAGTATATCAAACAACATAGGATATACAAACTATAAACACAATTGGGACTAAGAGTCTCTGATTTTGAAACAACCTAACGGGTTATACTTTTAGAAAATGAATGGATTCTTGTTTAAAAATATACCTACATGCATATCATACTCGCGTAGTGTCATAACTAGAAGAACATAAACTAAAAGAAGAGGAGTTGAATGCTACGAGTATGCCTTGGTATGAGTAATCAGTTTTGGGAAGGACATAGCCTGATCAACTATAGTCGTCCGGGAAGTGACTTACTCATATCGGGGGATAGTCGTAGGAGGGCAAAAAATCTAATAACCTAACTTCACCCTGCAAAGAATGCTATAAGAACCAAATCTAAACATTTAAAATACTATAGGAGTATTTGTATGTTGCTATATCGCAATATTATTAATATCTACCGCTATCTGCTTCTTACCCCTCTATTCTCGCGCAGACGACATGGCAGGATTTCACCTACCAGGAGACCCATACTTTCCCAACCAGGGAAATGTCGGCTGGATTGAGGAAGAGCCCGAAGAGCTGATTGAAGAGGATCCCGGAGAAGAACCCGAAGAAGAAGAAGAGGAGGTAGACGAAGAAGAAGAAGAAGAGGAAGACGACGAGGTGGACATGGATGAGGATGAAGGTGAAGAAGAGCCAGAGGAGGAAGTCTTCAACCCTCCTTACATCGCGAGGGTACCTACAAACCGCTGGGGGCACAACGGGCCTAAGCCCCATTGGGCAACCATGATCGAGAGGTGGAGCCGGCAACAACGCCAGAGGTCACCCTATGGCGACCAACGAGGTTACTATGACCTCAGTCACGGGGGACCGGCTGACAGAGCTCTCCCCGTTATGACCCAGCACATCATGAACTTGGGGAACCAGAGTAGGGAAACGGCAGACCAGGTTCGAAATCTCAGCGCTATTACGGCAGCCACCGATGCACGCACCCGGGATTTGGAGAGGGACTTCTATCCATTGGACCAAATCATCGAGGATCTTACCGCTGCTCGAGCGGAGGTAAGGGAGTACCAGGAGAGGCACGCAGCTCTCGAGGAGAGAGTGATCGCGGCCGAACGCCGGATTGCGGAACTTTAGGGAGCCTCGACCTCATCCCAGGGCCACCATGGACCAGATGCTACCCACCACGAGTAGTGTTCGCGCTACTTATATTTTGTTATAAATCTACGATTTCGAGTATGCGTTGGTGCTACTCTTTATTGCGAATAGGTTGACCTCGCGACTAAGTGATCACACTAGTCAAAGTGGCTTTTGTACTGCCAAAACTTTATCTTTTATTATGATGTAATGTAGACCTTTATGAGGTCAAATTCCTCAAAACAATATGTACTAACAAATTATCAATGAATGTGGCACGTATTTTACTTCCTTGGATGCTGACACGAACCAAACACATGACTCTACTCGGGACAACACTATTTAATTCATAAGTTTAATTGCATAAACTTTTCTATGAATTACCTTCTAAATTAATAAACTCGGACAAAATACAATTGAGATGAAACAAGTAACGCTCGACTCGTTATCACCATTGAAGTCTTACCGACAAGTCTTTCTTTTTATTTTCTTATGTCAGAACCATGCCACCACGGAAAAGACCAAGACCTTCCGGAAACTCAGCACCACCCCCTCCGCCACCACCTCCAGAGTTTGATCCTGTGATGTTTCAGGCTGCAGTAACAGCAGCCGTGGCGGCAACAATGTCGCAAATGGGTACAAATGGTTCCGGCGGTTCCGGATCCGGGAATACTAACTCGAATAAGGAGGACAGCACGGGGCGTACTAAGGAGTGTTCGTACAAAGACTTCACTAATGGAAAACCCGATCCTTTCGACGGAAGCGGGGGCGTCATAGCGCAGATGCAATGGTTCGAAAGGACCGAAGCAGTCTTCGAAATCTGTGCTTGTCCCGAAGCGAGCAAAGTCAAGTATGCGACATTCACTTTCACAAGAAAAGCTCTTACTTGGTGGAATGGCCGAGTTAAGTCACTTACTCCTGCAGTGGCTAAATCCATAGGTTGGGAAAACTTAAAAGCGTTGATGTTAAAGGAGTATTGCCCGAGGGGAGAAATACAAAAACTCGAAGAGGAACTCTGGAATCTCAAGATGTCGGGGACGGATCTCAAAGCTTATACCGCCCGATTCAATGACCTAGCACTCCTCTGTCCTGCAATGGTCACTCCGGAGGAGAAAAAGGTAGAACGATACCTATGGGGGCTATCATCCCAGATTCATGATAGTGTTTTGGCCTCGAAACCTACTACCTTTGAAAGTGCCAAGGAATTGGCACAACAACTTATCGATCATAGGGCCAGCCGTGGCATCATGGTCACCACCACCGACCAAACAAAAGGAGGGAACAACAAGAGGAAGTTCTGGAACAGTAAAAAGAAACAACCAGCGCAGGACCCCACAAAGAAGCAACAGACTGTTGCTATCCGTGCAACCACTACTGCTACCGCTCTAGCGCCACCAAAGCAATACACAGGAACTCTTCCCAAGTGCAACAAGTGCAACTTCCACCATACCGGTGCTTGTCGGGAAATGCACTGCAGAAATTGCAACCGGAAGGGGCATACTACTCGATTTTGTAAAGTGCCAGCCCAATCCGCCCCTCAAGTCGCCCCAGCCGCCAACACCGGAGCAAGTCAAACCTGTTACGGATGTGGAGAGGTAGGGCACTTCAAAAGAAACTGCCCAAAAGCACGAAACACCAATGTTGGAGGTGTAGGGAGAGTCCTGACGATGGGACACGGAGAAGCAGTCAAGGATCCCTCGGTGGTTTCTGGTACGTTTCTCCTCAATAACACATATGCATGCGTACTATTTGATAGTGGAGTAGAGAGGAGTTTTGTGAGCCATGAATTCAAACAATTACTAAAACAAACCCCTCATTCATTAAAAGATACATACGTAGTAGAAATGGCTAATGGGAAAGAAGAGCACACTAATGATATATACTCAGGGTGTACCCTCACTCTAAACAACCATTCGTTTAAAGTAGACCTAATGCCGGTCACAATAAAATGCTTTGACATAATCATCGGTATGGATTGGTTAAGTTCCCATCGTGCCGACATTCTATGTTACGAAAGGGCCGTTCGCCTTAATCTGCCAAATGGCGAAACCCTCTTCATCTATGGCGACAAACCCAGTTCAAATTTGCAAGTCATCTCTTGCGTCAAGGCCCAAAAGTATCTCCAAAAGGAATACCACGCATTTCTAGCCCACGTAGTAGATACGAAACAAGAGGTGAAGGATATCAACGACATTCCCGAGGTGTGCAACTATCCCGATGTATTCCCCGAAGATCTTCCAGGTGTACCCCTTGCACGACAAGTCGAATTCCGGATCGAATTAATCCCAGGAGCTACCCCCGTCGCCAAGGCTCCATACCGCTTAGCACCGGCAGAAATGCAAGAACTTTCCAGCCAGTTAAATGAACTGTTGAGCAAAGGATTCATCAGGCCAAGCTTCTCACCCTGGGGAGCACCGGTCCTGTTTGTAAAGAAGAAGGACGGATCTTTTCGCATGTGCATAGACTATCGGGAGCTAAACAAACTCACTATCAAGAACCGATATCCCCTACCCCGAATCGATAACCTCTTCGACCAACTCCAAGGAGCAAGCTACTTTTCAAAAATCGACCTAAGGTCGGGTTATCATCAACTACGAGTTCAAGAAGAGGATATTCCCAAGACTGCGTTCAGAACTCGCTACGGGCACTATGAGTTTGTGGTAATGCCCTTCGGATTAACGAACGCACCGGCAGTATTTATGGACCTGATGAATCGAGTGTGTCGACCCTACTTAGACAAATTCGTGATTGTATTCATCGACGATATTTTAATCTACTCCCGAAGTGAGGAAGAGCACCGTCAACATCTCCGGCTAATCTTGGAAACACTGAGGGCTGAGAAGCTTTACGCCAAATTCTCTAAATGCGAATTCTGGATTAGAGAAGTGAATTTTCTTGGCCATGTGGTTAGCGAGAAGGGGATACACGTGGATCCCGCTAAAATCAAAGCTATCAAAAATTGGTCAGCACCTACAACGCCGACGGAAATTCGACAATTTTTAGGGCTCGCCGGCTACTACCGAAGATTCATACAAAACTTCTCCAAGATCGCCAAGCCACTCACCACCCTGACTCAAAAAGGTGTGGTATTTAAGTGGGGAGATAAACAAGAAGCCGCTTTCCAGACATTAAAACAAGCCCTATGCAGCGCACCAGTTTTGTCTCTTCCAGAAGGAACTGATGACTTCGTGGTATATTGCGATGCTTCAAATCAAGGCCTCGGATGCGTGCGCATGCAGAGAGGGAAAGTCATCGCCTACGCGTCAAGACAACTTAAAACACACGAAGTTAATTACACTACCCATGACCTTGAACTGGGGGCGGTAGTGTTCGCCTTAAAGATCTGGAGACACTACCTCTACGGCACAAAATGCACCATCTTCACCGATCACAAAAGTCTTCAGCATATCCTCAATCAAAAAGAGCTCAACATGCGACAACGGAGATGGGTTGAACTGCTAAACGACTATGAGTGCGAAATTCGCTACCACCCGGGTAAGGCCAATGTAGTGGCTGATGCCCTAAGCAGGAAGGAATACTCGGGCTGCCGAGTGAGATCCTTAACCATGACCATCCATTCCCACCTGACCACGCAAATCAGGGAAGCCCAACTAGAAGCCTTGAAACCAGAGAATGTGGCAGGTGAGGCATTAAGGGGAATGGATAAGAACTTAGAAGTCAAGGATGACGGAACTCGTTATCTCAGTAACCGAATCTGGACACCGAAGTTCGGTGGGATCCGAGACGTGGTCATGAATGAAGCACACAAGACTCGATACTCCATCCATCCAGGGTCAGACAAGATGTATCTAGACCTCAAAAAGTTATACTGGTGGTCGAATATGAAAGCCAAGATTGCTACTTATGTGGGCAAGTGTCTGACTTGTGCCAAGGTCAAGGTGGAATACCAGAAACCCTCGGGACCACTACAACAGCCTGATATACCGAAATGGAAGTGGGAACGGATAACCATGGACTTCATAACCAAGCTGCCTAAGACTTCGGGCGGGTTTGACACTATATGGGTAATCGTAGACAGATTGACCAAGTCTGCACACTTCCTGCCAATAAAGGAAACCGACAAGATGGAGAAGTTAACCAGGATATACATCAAGGAGATTGTGCGACTGCATGGTGTACCAATATCTATTATCTCCGACCGAGATAGTAGATTCACTTCGCGATTTTGGCAGTCCCAGCAGAAATCCTTGGGAACTAGGCTAGACATGAGTACGACCTACCATCCACAAACCGACGGGCAAAGCGAGCGCACTATACAAACATTAGAAGACATGTTGAGAGCCTGTGTGATAGACTTTGGTAAAGCATGGGATACCCATTTGCCGCTGATTGAATTCTCCTACAATAACAGCTATCACACTAGCATTAAGGTTGCTCCATTCGAGGCTCTTTACGGTCGCAAGTGCAGATCACCCCTATGTTGGGCTGAAGTGGGGGATACTCATATAGCTAGGGGGCAAGTCCCTAATAGCACCCTCACTGGTCCTGAAATCATAAGGGAGACCACAGAAAAGATTGTTCAAATCCGAGAAAGGCTGAAGGCCTCCCGAGATCGGCAAAAGAGTTACGCGGATAAGCGACGCAAACCTTTGGAATTCCAGGTTGGTGATCGAGTGCTACTAAAAGTTTCCCCTTGGAAAGGAATGGTGCGTTTTGGCAAGCGTGGGAAACTGAATCCAAGGTATATTGGTCCATTTGAAATCCTTGCCAAGATGGGACCAGTGGCATACAAACTTCGATTACCTCAAGAACTCGATAAGGTACATCCCACCTTTCACGTATCGAACCTGAAGAAGTGTCTGTCCGACGAGACACTTGTAATACCTCTCGACGAGATCGAAGTTAACGAAAATCTCCACTTCGTAGAGGAGCCAGTTGAGATTATGGATCGGGAGGTCAAAAGAACGAAACAAAGTCGTATTCCCATCGTGAAGGTTCGATGGAACGCTAAACGAGGACCTGAGTTCACCTGGGAGCGCGAAGACCAAATGAAACAAAAGTACCCGCATCTTTTCCTAAACTCTTAAAGTCCAGGCCAAAGCGTAAATTTCGGGACGAAATTCCCTCTAACGGGGCGATGATGTGACAATAGTCAAATTCGGGTCAAGTCTAAGCCGGACAAGGTCAACGAGTCAAACCGGTCAACTCAATTAAACCTTGTATAATAGGGTTTGTATTATGTAATTTCTCTATAACTCACTATCTTAATGAGAAAACATCACTTGGAAAGTTCGTGTGTTTAAATTTCTTTAACCTTAGTGCTAAACAATGAACAAGAACAATAAAACAATGTTGCATACTCATAGGGAGTGTGTAAGATCCTAAAACATGGCATAACGGGGTTTACGAACCTTGCATTGCGAAGCCGGACACTCACATTCGTCACACACGAAACCGCTCTCAATCGTTTTCATTCTATCTCTTCTTATCGAGAATCTCTCCCAAATCTCTCCAAGTATGTCAAATCTCTCCCAAATCTCTCTAAGTATGTGAAATCTCTCCCAAATATCTCTCTGTATGTGAAATCTCTCCAAGTATGTCAAATCTCTCTAAGTATGTGAAATCTCTCCCAAATATCTCTTTGTGTGTGAAATCTCTCCAAGAATGTCAAATCTCTCCCAAATCTCTCTAAGTATGTGAAATCTCTCCCAAATATCTCTCTGTATGTGAAATCTCTCCAAGTATGTCAAATCTCTCCCAAATCTCTCTAAGAAAGTGAAATCTCTCCCAAATATCTCTTTGTATGTGAAATCTCTCCAAGAATGTCAAATCTCTCCCAAATCTCTCTGAGTATGTGGAATCTCTCTCAAATCTCTCTCAAAATCTCTCCCAACTTTCTATAATCACTTGGGGCATCCCGACCCTCGAATTTGGCAAAAACAGCCCAAAAACAGAAGTCTAAGTGAAAAACGGACTTAAGGAACCGAAACCCCTCTTAGGAACCGAAACCCCTCTTAGGAACCGAAAGTCCCCTTAGGAACCGAACCCTCCTGATGAAGAAGGCTGCCGAACCGAACCCTCCTGATGAAGAAGAACCGAACCGAACCCTCCTGATGAAGAAGAACCGAACCGAACCCTCCTGATGAAGAAAAACCGAACTGAACCTTCGGACGGGCGCCTCGCCCTTCGCTTCTCGCTTCTGGCTCGCGCCTTTCGCTTCCGATTCAGCACCAGCAAGGACCGATCCTCGGCCTAGGACCGAGAGGTCTCGCTGGGAATGCTTTTTCTCCCGGTTTTCGACTAAGTATGTCAAATCTCTCCCAAATCTCTCTAAGTATGTGAAATCTCTCCCAAATATCTCTCTGTATGTGAAATCTCTCCAAGTATGTCAAATCTCTCCCAAATCTCTCTAAGTATGTGAAATCTCTCCCAAATATCTCTTTGTATGTGAAATCTCTCCAAGTATGTCAAATCTCTCCCAAATCTCTCTAAGTATGTGAAATATCTCCCAAATATATCTCTATATGTGAAATCTCTCCAAGTATGTCAAATCTCACCCAAATCTCTCTAAGTATGTGAAATCTCTCCCAAATATCTCTTTGTATGTGAAATCTCTCCAAGAATGTCAAATTTCTCCCAAATCTCTCTAAGTATGTGAAATCTCTCCCAAATATCTCTCTGTATGTGAAATCTCTCCCAAATCTCTCTAAGTATGTGAAATCTCTCCCAAATATCTCTTTGTATGTGAAATCTCTCCAAGAATGTCAAATTTCTCCCAAATCTCTCTAAGTATGTGAAATCTCTCCCAAATATCTCTCTGTATGTGAAATCTCTTCAAGTATGTCAAATCTCTCACAAATCTCTCTAAGTATGTGAAATATCTCCCAAATATCTCTCTATATGTGAAATCTCTCCAAGTATGTCAAATCTCTCCCAAATCTCTCTAAGTATGTGAAATCTCTCCCAAATATCTCTTTGTATGTGAAATCTCTTCAAGAATGTCAAATTTCTCCCAAATCTCTCTAAGTATGTGAAATCTCTCCCAAATATCTCTCTGTATGTGAAATCTCTCCAAGTATGTCAAATCTCTCCCAAATCTCTCTAAGTATGTGAAATATCTCCCAAATATCTCTCTATATGTGAAATCTCTCCAATTATGTCAAATCTCTCCCAAATCTCTCTAAGTATGTGAAATCTCTCCCAAATATCTCTTTGTATGTGAAATCTCTCCCAAATATCTCTTTGTATGTGAAATCTCTCCAAGAATGTCAAATTTCTCCCAAATCTCTCTAAGTATGTGAAATCTCTCCCAAATATCTCTCTGTATGTGAAATCTCTCCAAGAATGTCAAATTTCTCCCAAATCTCTCCCAAATATCTCTCTGTATGTGAAATCTCTCCAATTATGTCAAATCTCTGCCAAATCTCCCAAATATCTCTCTGTATGTCAAATCTCTCTAAGTATGTGAAATCTCTCCCAAATATCTCTCTGTATGTGAAATCTCTCCAAGTATGTCAAATCTATCACAAATCTCTCTAAGTATGTGAAATATCTCCCAAATATCTCTCTATATGTGAAATCTCTCCAAGTATGTCAAATCTCTCCCAAATCTCTCTAAGTATGTGAAATCTCTCCCAAATATCTCTT
The DNA here is from genome assembly GCF_051521515.1 of Lactuca serriola. Lineage (NCBI taxonomy): Eukaryota > Viridiplantae > Streptophyta > Magnoliopsida > Asterales > Asteraceae > Lactuca > Lactuca serriola. The sequence goes on from NC_136409.1 coordinate 77,747,925, forward strand.
TGTATGTGAAATCTCTCCAAGAATGTCAAATTTCTCCCAAATCTCTCTAAGTATGTGAAATCTCTCCCAAATATCTCTCTGTATGTGAAATCTCTCCAAGTATGTCAAATCTCTCCCAAATCTCTCTAAGTATGTGAAATCTCTCCCAAATATCTCTCTGTATGTGAAATCTCTCCAAGTATGTGAAATCTCTCCCAAATCTCTCTAAGTATGTGAAATATCTCCCAAATATCTCTCTATATGTGAAATCTCTCCAAGTATGTCAAATCTCTCCCAAATCTCTCTAAGTATGTGAAATCTCTCCCAAATATCTCTTTGTATGTGAAATCTCTCCCAAATATCTCTTTGTATGTGAAATCTCTCCAAGAATGTCAAATTTCTCCCAAATCTCTCTAAGTATGTGAAATCTCTCCCAAATATCTCTCTGTATGTGAAATCTCTCCAAGAATGTCAAATTTCTCCCAAATCTCTCTAAGTATGTGAAATCTCTGCCAAATATCTCTCTGTATGTGAAATCTCTCCAAGTATGTCAAATCTCTCCCAAATCTCTCTAAGTATGTGAAATATCTCCCAAATATCTCTCTATATGTGAAATCTCTCCAAGTATGTCAAATCTCTCCCAAATCTCTCTAAGTATGTGAAATCTCTCCCAAATATCTCTTTGTATGTGAAATCTCTCCAAGAATGTCAAATTTCTCCCAAATCTCTCTAAGTATGTGAAATCTCTCCCAAATATCTCTCTGTATGTGAAATCTCTCCAAGTATGTCAAATCTCTCCCAAATCTCTCTAAGTATGTGAAATCTCTCCCAAATATCTCTCTGTATGTGAAATCTCTCCAAGTATGTCAAATCTCTCCCAAATCTCTCTAAGAAAGTGAAATCTCTCCCAAATATCTCTTTGTATGTGAAATCTCTCCAAGTATGTCAAATCTCTCCCAAATCTCTCTAAGTATGTGAAATATCTCCCAAATATCTCTCTGGGAATGCTTTTTCTCCCGGTTTTCGACTAAATTCGCATTTTAGGCCCGTTTTTAATTGTTTTAACATGAGATTTTCACCCAAAACTTTATTTTAACATATAAGGACCCTTAACTATTAATTAATCACATTTTTAAGGATAAAACCTTATCCAAAAGAGAGTGGGTAAAGTACAAAGGTAGAGTGTTGACTTTACTTACTTCTATGACACAAGCAACCACTCCCATACCCACTCCATGTCACTATTCACCACCAGCCCATACCTAGTCACTTCATAGGTCCTTTCTTATTATTTTCAACTATTCCCACGTTCTTAGGGCTGAAACATCCATCCTCTCTCCTCACACTTTAATCATTCTCTCATTTTTACCAAGAATCACACTCCAAACTCTCTCATCTTTTTCTCTCTAATTCGAGAATTTCAAGGCATACTCCAAGACTCTTCTCCTACAATTAGTAAGTATCATCATCTTTCTTATGATTATTACACATCCTCCTACTCAAAATCAAAGATTTCTTACACAAACATCATCACATTCTTGTTAGATCTTCGAATCTTCAAGTGATTCTTCAAGTGTTCTTGGGTTGAACACTTCTCTTCTTCAACACTTACCTACTGAAATCACTCAAGGTGAGTTCATACCCCTACATTTTTATGTTTTCTTAAGTTTTTAGGGGGGGAATACAAGTTAAAACACCAAGAACATAACTAAATTTTTCTAACAGCTTTCATCAGAAAAGTTGGACTCCATTCACGGACTGTTTTGGACAACTTAAACATTTTTGTTTGAAAAACTGTTTTAGGTGTAAGTAGTTCCAGTTCTTAGCTTTATAATGACTACTTGCACATCTCCATACGATTTTTCTACAATTTATGGTGATTTTTACAAAACTGCCTATCATTTCAAACACCAATCCAGACCAGTCTGTGATTGTGGACTTTCTCACCCAAGTTGGAGGTCATTAAAAATCATGATAAAAATTATGAGTAAACTAGACACATTTTGGGAACTCTCAGAATTTACGGATTTAGTTTTCAACTTTGTATGATTTTTCTATGACTTTTCAAAAACAGTGTAGAAAGGTTGAAAATTTGTTAACAGCTTATAACTTTCATAACACTTTGTATTATGTTGAGCAAAGTGTATAACGATAAGTTCTAAATATTGAATGTGTTTCCTTGTTAGTTTATCATCATAAACTGAAATATAGTCATTCATGATAAGATTATTCATTCATTTAGAATACGTAAATTAAGCTATAATGAGCATAGTTTATGGATTCATAGTATTAAGGCATTCATAAAAGAATTCTTATACATTACAAACGTTTTGGATAAACTATAATAGGTATAGTTTATGTATCATTTACTTCTCAAACTTATTTACCAAAGGTTTTCAGTTTAGTTCACGTAAATCTGTTAATGAATAAATTTGTGAGTCATTCCCTTCGGGTTACTTCCAAAGTAACAAAGTCGAAAAGTCCTGTAAATTGTAACCAGAGTGTCTTGTAGGGAGAACGTGATAGTTGTGTATAGATCTATATTGGGTTTGACAAACCCACACCAGAGCTGCTTGCAACAGCTAGACCGGCAGGTCTGTGGTGACAAGTGTCATTTAACGGCGACGCCTGAAGAATGTCGCATTACGAGGCCGTCTATGTCAAGTATGGTTATAATAATTCACGGAAAGTATTGACAAACTTAAGAATTTACGAGAATTTCACTAATATCATACGCGTTTATATCGAAACAAACTCACGTTATTTTCTGTAAACAAGGAAGATTACTCATACGTTTCAGTCTTTGGATACAAGACTACAGTATTCATTTTAAGGAAAATATCGGATTTTTCTGGAACAACTATACAATTACGAGACAAGCTTTTTCATAATTATATACAAAAACTTATGAACTCACCAACCATTGTGTTGACACTTTGTCAAACTACTTGTATTCTCAGGAAATTGCTAAACAGGTAACAAAGTACTTTTGAGGATGGGACGTTGAGGCGTCAAACTTATCATATTTTGTCAACATATTGTAATTGATTTTGAAACATGTAATTCATACAATGATGTAACTCTTTCAATTATATATATGTTGGTTGTGTTTACTTTCATCACTATTGCCATTGTTGTTATGATACTACACATGAAGTCCTCCACCTCCATACGTTTCCGCCATCCTTGGTTTGGGGGTGTGACAGACTCAATTTTTGTGATTGTTGATAGGTTTTCTAAAATCGCTGACTTTATTTTGTGCAATAAAACTAATGATGCATCTCACATTGCTAATTTGTTTTTTTTAGAGAAATTGTCAGGTTACATGGCCAAAAACCATTGTCTCGGATCGGGATTCTAAGTTTTTGAGTTATTTTTGGAAAACTTTGTGGGCAAAATTAGGGACAAAGCTCTTGTTTTCAACAACTTGTCACCCACAAACTGATGGTCAAACAAAAGTGGTGAATAGGACCTTGTCCACTTTGTTGAGAGCTTTAATAAAGAAGAACATCAAAACATGGGAGGACTGTTTGCCATATGTTGAGTTTACATACAATCGTTCCACTCATTTTGCTACAAAAATGTCACCACTTGAAATTGTATACGGTTATAATCCTTTAAATCCTTTGGATTTATCAGCTTTGCCTTTTCCTGAGTAGGTTAACTTAGATGGAAACAAAAAGGCTGAATTTTTGAAACAAATACATGAGAAAGCAAAACTAAATATAGAAAGAAGAATGGAGCAATGTTCAAAACAAGTGAATAAAGGGAGACACAAGATGATTTTTGAACCTGGTGATTGGGTTTGTTACATATGCGAAAAGAACGATTTCCATCCCAACGGCGTTCAAAATTGCTTCCAAGAGAGGACGGTCCTTTCCAAGTTTTAGAGCGCATCAATGACAATGCATACAAATTGGACCTGTCGAGTGAGTATAATGTTAGTGCAACTTCCAATGTCACTGATCTAGCTCCTTTTGATGTATGTTCTGATTTGAGGACAAATCCTTTTCAAGAGGAGAGGAATGATACAAACCCACAGTTGTTTACAAAGGATCCAATTAAAATGTCAGATGGACCAGTTACGAGGGAAAGAGCTAAAGCATTCAAGGAGGCTTTAAATGGGTTGATTAGAGAAGTTTGTACTCAAGAAAGTGCATGGAGACCCATTGGACCTAATCAAAGTTGGATTACCATAATTCAAGTCCAAGAGTGATTTTCCAGATCCAATAAGAGCCTTTATCAAGCCCATTTCGTTTTTCTACATTTTAATATGTCATTTTCGTTTTTATGCCTCCTAAATAAGTGTTGGGAAGATAAAAGGGTCCTAGGTTACATGAACCTTATGATAAACCATGTCTAGATTCATAGTTTTTACTTGGGTGTTAAATGCCTTAAATTTAAGACACTTTTTTAATTCATGGCTCTTTAATTGCTTTTCCCACACTATAAAAACGTGGTCCTTGTATCCATTTGGAATCAATCATGTTTTGAATACAATTTGTGAGTTTTTAACTCTTTTTCATTCTTTGTGAACTTTAGAACTTATCAGGTTTTTATAGCTTGTGGCGTTCTATCTTATCAATCAATTTGGTGGGTTGATTGTAGCATTTTATACCAAGGTTCTTGTCTCTTTATAGACAACGGGTCGCGGTTTCCACCTTTGTTTTACAATTCTGCAACCAATAGAACGATTGGACAAAACGTGTTCAAACCTCAATTTTGGGTGAGATCACATTAGTGTAACTATTCCATTGAATTGTTTGGAGATTCATTTGCTGGAAAGCCAATAGTGTGTTGTTTTATTCTTACTCACAGTGGTGTGTGGTTGTATTGGGAAAGATAAGTTAACTTAAAAATCAAATAGTAGATTGATTAAGGTTCACGAAAAAAATTGTTCGGGATTGAAAATTCATATTTTAAAGTACCCCACAAAGCGTTTGAAATGTCATTTTTGGTCGTTCCATACCGCAAACAGTTATTTGACTGTTCGTTTTCTTTAAATGACGTAACTTTTGCATACGAACTCTATTTTTGATATTTTTACATACACGAAATTGTATTTACATGTACTATCTTTTAGTGTGTCATGTATACATAACAATAAGTGATACATAAATTGTATTTCAATTGTATGTATCAAATAACTACTTATGTATAATGAATAATGTTTGTTTGTCAAACAATTTATATCCATCGAAGACGAAAGTGGTATTCCCTATGCATTTACAAGTATAAAAACTTCAATTGCATTAAAATGAGTGGAATATATTACGTTAGATCTATTAAATTGTGTGTTCGCTGTGATTTTGATCGCCGAATTTTGATCTAATTTTCCTAGTTGTCTCACACTCATACATCACAAATACATGTGCCGCACGTATGGCATATAATCAGGAACATGCGAGAGGACGCCAACACGAGGTAATATCCATGCCACAAACCAAGACTCCTTCCGGACCAATTAACGCTCAAAAATATCAACCAGAGGACGGATGGACCAATCCGCGCCTCTAAAACCTGGCAAAGACTATTCGCATGGTCCTCACTAACATGTACAAAAACCAGAACTATAAAATGGTACGAACAATTCAGGTATGGGCATCGCCTCTCTCATTATCTCACTGATACCTTTAGATTCTCCTTTTCTGATGACAACTGATTTGATCGTCGGAGCGTCATTCCGAGACCTTCTCCTTTGATCGGGATGCGACAAACATCTTCCATTTGTGAGTGTGACCGTAGATTAGGATCAGGTTTCCGAGCAAGAAAAATGGATCAATAGAACTACCTCACATAATCTATTAACAAATATTTAAAAGACTACATGGTATGGGTTTTCATATGGTTCCTAAAAATGGTATAAAATAAAAAAGCACACCACAAATACTCAGTTTTTACAAAACAGAACACTAGAACATCGTGTGTATATATATATATATATATATATATATATATATATATATATATATATATATATTAATTCCAAGGTTGTGAATAGTACCTGGCTCCCATTGGCTGTTTTTTTAAAATTTATTTTCTGCTTTGTTTTTTTTTAATTATCCAATACTTATATCTCCTTACTGTAATCCTTTTTCAGATTCTTCTACATACTTCCCACCGCTTATCTTAGCCACGGGTGCTTCAATTGATCCTCTTTCAAAAAAAGCCATTGTCTCCCACTCCACCACCGACAATGACCGGAAGAAACCCGCCTACTTCTCTGATTCAGCCATGTACCCCTCTTTTGCGACGCCTCCGCCAAAGCCTCTGTCGGCAAGTTGCCTCGAACTACCTCCTTCTTCTTTGCGTCCAGCACAGGCTTCGCTCATTGCTTTTCCTTTTCTTCTGATTCGATTGCTGATAAGTTTCATAGAAGTTGAACCGGTATGCCCCAGGTTCCTCTTCACCCTTCACCCTTCTTCTTCTTCTTCTTTTTATTTTTGGCAAAATTGGTGATTGTTGTTAGGTTGTTTGTAACTTCTACGTAGGTTGGAGAAGATTCAAGCTACAAAATGGTTGTAGATTGTTTCTATTGGTTTAATTTTGTTTTTTTTGTATAATAATTTGTCTGTATTTTGTGTAGCTGCTTAATTTTTTTGTTTATGAACCTTTGCCCCTTTTTTGATTTGAGAGTGAAGTTGTTTTCCTTGACTTCATTGCATATATGCTTCGATAGAGAAAAATGTAAACCCACTTTTGATGGCTATCAACCTCAACTTCTTCTCCAACATTTAAGTACATGGATGGATCCCTGCTTCGCTTATATTTTTCAGGTACATGAACCTTCAAATTTTGATTTTTTTTCCTGTTTTGGGATTTCCGATGACAGTGATGGGTGGGTTGTGCATAAACTGTTCAAGGGGAGATTTCAATTCACGATTTCTATGTTAAATATGAAAGCTTTTTTTAAGTTGGACGATTTTTGTGAATGGATTTACATACGTTTTGTAATTCATATTTTCTAAAACATAGATGGTGTGCACCCTTTTATCTAATTCGTTCCATGTACCAGCTTAAGGGGTGTTTGTTTTATCTTTTAAAACATCTTTTAGCTTTTAGGAAAAGATAAAAAGACAAAAGATGTTTGGTAATCTTGTAAAAGTTAGTTTTTTATATAAGGAAAAATGAACTTTTTGGAAAAGTTAGAGAATCCTGACTTTTTGGAACTTTTCCTAAAAGGACTTTTGCCTTTCAAAAGCTTAGCCAAACACCCCCTAAGTTTACATATTGTCATCAAATTCTTTTCATCTGCTTTTGTTGTTCATATTCGTGGTGATTTTTTCGACTTTTTTATATTTTATTTTGTATTTATTTGTGTAGGGAATGTGATCTGTATGTCCAAGTCACCCATGATCAAGGATCTATTATACCCCCAACCACTTGATATTAAGATTTAAAAGAGAGTTTCACTACGCACCCCAACTACCCCAACTGCTTGATGAAATGCTTGAACCAACCCTTGTTCCTTGAAAGACAATAATAAATTAGGAGAAATCAGAAGCAATTAACATTCTCCCTATTATTTTATTGATAGAAAGATGCACTACATTTTGGAGGTGAACTTAGAAACAATTCGTAGAATTTGTTAAATTTGTTAATTATCAATTCTTTTTATCGTGAGTATCCAAATGTTACTTTTTTCTTGATTAGGATTATTTGGGTTGTGAACAATCATGGAGGGAGATTCTTGAAGTTGTGATTGCTAAAGCAAATAAGCCCATATTCTACACATTTGAGTATCCATTTCGATGAACCGCTTCTCTTTTATATCTAATTTCTTTGCAAACAAACGTCACTTTTGCATAATATCAATGTTAAGAGATATAATCGATTTGAGATCATATAAAATCTTCAAATTACTTTCTTGTGGGTATGCTGGATTTTCGTTAATATCTCTGAAATTTAGTCACTTACATTAGGGCATCAATACAAAAGATTATAAATTCTTTGATTAAGTCGCCATTTTTACTTATGGATTAGTCTGTCATCACAGTTGCCAGAATGGATTCCAACCATTCTTTTTATTAAAGTGGGTTTCTATTTGGGAAAATTTCGTCACAATGGATTCCAATCATTCTTTTTATTAAATTGGGTGTCTATTTGGGAAAATTTCGTTTAAACATGAACTGCTACCTTACCTATTGGAAAAATGAATTTTTAGTAACAGATGAACAAAGTGTGAATGGTAAATTACCAGATTTGGAATTTTTATGAAAACAAACTCTTAATCATTAATGATTAAGGATATAACTGTTATGAATTGGATTCTAAGGCCGATTCAATAACAGATAAACAATCAAATGATTCTAATATTGATTGTAAAAGACCCACTAATACCAAATGTTTACAAGAATGAAGATAGTTTAGCTGATTCGAGATAGCCAATCTCCCAGAGGAAATAATTCCAAATTTCACACAAAAGATAGACACCTCACTCCCCATTCCCACTACTCTATTATACTATCTGTCATAACAAACTAACTAATATAAAATGCCTAAAATGCCCCTACACTAATAAGATTATATTTATTTGACGATTTTCCCATATTGCCCTTATTTAACATATGTGGTTGACGTTGATGCATAACAATACCCCACCCCAAAAGAACCACCTTGTCCTCAAGGTGGATACAAATAGTGTATACCATCCAAATTCTCTCAGTTGGCCTCGTCTTCTTTCCCTTAGCCTTATCATCAATCACCACAAATATTATGGGAAATGAAGGGCTCCCACCATGAACATAAGCATAACCAATGTGGTAAAGTAACCCAAGGTCCTTTTGAAATTGACTAGAGTTTGTAGTTATGAAATCTTCAAGTACAAAATTAGTGAAGTTCTCAACAAAGGAGGAGTCAAACCTGGTTTGTCAATGGATTTGAACATTAAGAAGTTCAATTCTGACATATCTATAAAATACTTATCATTGTTCTTTGCGCTTTCTGTATAGATTCTTTGTGCTTGACCCACAAACCTTCAATATTGAACTGACCAAGATCTTGTCCATTCACATCTGATGAGCGTGTTTCCCACATTTGATTATTGTCCTTTTCGTTTTTTTTACTTGGATCTCATTGTTTCCTCTTTTTGTTTTACTTTTTTGCGTTCTTGGGTCGATGTGTACTGTTTGACCTCCAAAAGTTGACTTGTTGCATGCAAGAGTATATGTTCTTTACTCACATCACCAGTATCTTCTACAAGTTCGACAATTTCTTTCTCTTGTTTGGGCCTTGACATTTTAATTTCACTGTTTTCTCTCTATAGACCGAACAACATCTCGGTTTGTACTTGGGTACAACTTGGTGATCCCATGGCTTCCTTAACTAACTCGGCGTGATCCAATCTTTCAACATCAACACCCTTATATTCAAAAAGAGATCCATCAAGTACAACTAATGTAACATCCCAAAATTTAGGTATATTTATCTAACCCTTCTTCATTTCCAAGTTGGCAAGTTTAGCCCCTAAAGAAAATCTATTGTGCCATTGAGTACGCTGGGCGTACTGAGGAGTACGTTGAGCGTACTCATGCACTTGCAATGGACGCGGACCCGATTGGGTATGCTAGGCATACCTAAGGTTACGCTGGGCATAACCGGCCCAAATGAAAAACCCTAATTATGGCTTGTGCACTATAAAAGGAATGTTATGGCCTTATCCTCAACCACCATTTTAGAGAGTGAAACCCTAAGAGAGAGCTACCCTTCGTTCTTAGCTTGTGTGTGTGTTCTAAAGCTTGATAGTGCCATTTCTAGGTGGTGAAGGAGAATAGGAGGCCATTATAGGAGCTAGAAGTTGGTGGAAAAGAGTAGATATGATTTCTATAGAGGTTGGAGCTTCTTTTGGAGGTAAAAAGCTCAAAGCTTTCCTTGTTATTTTGATTTGTGCTTCTTGGACCATTTTTTAGGGTTTTTGGTCCCAAGGTGGAGACTTTGTGAGTAAATGGTCTCCATAAGCTTAGATCTGCCATATTTCAGAGTAATATGAGTTGTAGGTTCATAAAAATCCAATATTGGACGTGAATATTAAGTCATGCATGAGATATTGTCTTAATGAGGAAAGAGGAAAGGTGTTTAGAGTGATCGATGACCTTTATAGCCATGCAAAGGCTTAAAGGTTTCAACTTTATGGATTAAGTCACCTTAGAGGAGTCAGATCTAAAGTTTTAGTACGGGTCTTAACCGTTTAAGACCAAAATACTTGAATGCATGAAACTGAGACTTACGTCGGGCGTAAATCTCAGTACACACAGCGTAAGGATTTGAGACCCCGTTTCTGGATCGCCGGAGTACGCCCCACGTACACGGGCTGGTACGCGCAGCGTACTGCCCCCTTGTTGACTTTCGTTGACTTTTAGGGTTTTAGTCAACATTTGGACTTTTGGGTCAAGGAGGGGTAAAATGGTCTTTTACCCTTCTTTGGGATTGTAGAAAGGGATTTAATCTAGTCTTTGAGAGCCATTATTTATTTGAGGATATTGTGTATGTGATTAGGCAAGGGCTAGATCAGTATATTCGTGTGCGAGATTATCCGAGCTACCAGAGGTGAGTCTTCTCACTATACTTTACCTAGAGTGGTAATTAGAGTTATGTGACAACGTATCTTGTACGCTATCTGTATGATAGGATTCCATGTGATTTGTGCTATGTATGATTCAGAGTTTACAGAGTTAGGACCTGAAGGTCCACAGAGTTAGGACCAGAGAGAGTTATGGGACTGGAGGGTCCCATTGAGACACATTGACCAGAGGGTCAAACAGAGTTATAGCCTCGAGTGGCTAATATGTGTTGTATGTGGTATTTTGGGGAACTCACTAAGCATTTATGCTTACAGTGTTATGTGTTTCAGGAACTAGTGACGATCGCGGGAAGGCGCCGGCATGATCCGTACACACAGATAGAGGATTTTATTTGTGATCTTGGGATATGTTTTATTTTGATGAAAATTGTTGAACATGAGATTTGAGAATGTTAAATGATATTTATGTTATTCGAAAAATGAAACATTGTTTTGAAATTTTATGTCGTTACAAGTTGGTATCATAGCCTTGGTTTGAGGGATTTGGATGCACCCTCGGGAATATCTGAAATCAAACTTTGGATTTGAGAATTCTTTTTAATTAATTTTTTTTTCTAAAAGAGTAAAAGATTTTGAGACGAGCAGAACGGAGCAGTGTGTACGATCAGCCAGCGCCCGAACGGTGATTTCCCAAAATACCCTTACATTATGTGTTATGAGTTATTATGTTATGCTATGCATGCTAGAGTAGGCTCGATATTCATATTTAGGACTAGAGTGGCCTGATTTGTGATGCGTTAGTCGAGGAGATTACTGCTGCTATGAGATACCTTGAGAGTGAGTAGGTAGCAGCGAGGAGCTTATGAGAGGTCTATTGGAGAATAGCCTAGTTTTAGCGAGATTGGAGAACTTGTGATCTAGGATCCTAGGCGGAGGACTTGGGGTGAATACTGATGCGGTGTGGACGGTAGTATAGGGCCCATACTACTGAAGATACTGGATCAGTGCGCATTCCAAGTAAGAATCCTTGGGGTACTAAGGAACATGTAGGGTTGAGTTATCGAGTGCGAGTATACTCGAGCGAGTCTCTGATATTTTCATGTTGTATTTCAGAGACATCATGGTTGGGACACGCCATACACCTGAGAGCAGTGGTGTTAGTGATAAGGAGATCCGCAGGATGATCCATGAGGAGGTGGCTGCGGCCATCCGAGATGAGATACCGGAGATGTTTGGGTCTATCAAGACCACGTTGATCAAGACTTTTGATGAGCGGTATGCTGCTCTTACTGATGCTGTTGTTGCTACGGCCATCGCAGCCGTCGCTGCTGCCAAGCCACAGGGAGGTGACTCGTTGTTGTACCAAGAGTTCAGCAATACGAAGCCACCAAAGTTTGATGGGACACAGGATCCGATAGCTGGGATGAGATAGATTTCCGATATCAAGGGATGCTTCTACACTTGTTCGTATGTAACACCGTAAAAATTAAAACAATTTTTCACATTTTCAAACACATTTTTACAAACTCATTCATTCATAAAATGTCATAGTATCATGTCTTTGTTTCACAAAATATCTCCCAAGATCAAAATACATAAAATCCCGTGTGTGTGTACGAATCAAGCCGGTGCCTTCCCGCGGTCATCACTGGTACCTGAAACACATAACACATAACACAGTAAGCATAAGCTTAGTGAGTTCCCCAAAATACCACTCTAACACATAATAGCCACTCGAGGCTGTAACTCTATCGACCCTCTGGTCAATGTGTCTCAGTGGGGCCCTCCAGCCCCAACTCTCTGTGGGCCCTCTGGACCTAACTCTAGGGACCCGAAAGTCCCAACTCTGTAACTCTGAATCATGCATATCACATATCACAATAAATCACAACACATAAATAACATGCAAATACACTGGCATATAACTCTATAGTACTCTGTCACATAACTCTGTTACCACACTAGGTAAAGTATAGTGAGAAGACTCACCTCGGGTATCTCGGTAAATCTCTGACTCGGTAAACGCTGTCCTAACCTCCGCCTAATCATATGAAACAAATACTCTATTTAATATAACTCTCAAAGGCTAGACTATATCCTCTTATGACACTCTCAGAAGGGTAAAAGACCATTTTACCCCCCTTATAACTCAAAAGGCCCCACAATAGACCATACCCTAAAAGTCAACTAAAAGTCAACTTTCCGGGTTACGCCGCGCGTACCAGATGTGTACGCTGAGCGTACCCGGCTGCATCTCAGAATCGGGGAACGCCACCCATTACGCGGCGCGTATTGGGATTACGCCCGGCGTACTCCCCAGCTTCAGCCCCTTAACTCTTGAGGTCTTAAACAGTTAAGACCCACGTCCAAATTCTAGATCTGACCACATCTAAGCCTCTTAATCCATAAAGTTGATGACTTTAAGCCTTTGCATGTCTGAACAAGTCACCAACTCCCATAATGTTCCACCCTTTAACTCTAGAAGGCTTATTACAAAAGCATGACCTCAAACTAACATCCAAGATGGAAACTTTATGGATCTAAATCATTAATACCACTGAAAAGGGACATATCTCGGACCATGGAGAACTTTACACTCATAAAGTCTACACCTTTGGGGTTTTTAGCCCTAGAAATGGCACATGCAACAACAACCAAAAGAAGAGGAAAGTTTTGAACTTTATACCTCCAAGTGTAGCCCTTTTCTCTGTAGATCACAGATCCAAAATGTCACCTCAAGCTTTAGCTTCCAAGAGCTCATTTCCTTCTCCTTCACTAAGTCACCAAAGCACAAATAGCTCCAATAACACTCTCACACACTAAGGACGATGGGAAGCTCTCTTTTAGGGTTTCACTCACTGATATGGAGGCTGAGAAATGAGCCTTAGCACCCTTTAAATAGTGCACAAGACGGATTAGGGTTTTTGCATCTGGGCTGGGTACGCCCGGTGTAACTCTGGGTACGCCCAGCGTACCTTGGCGACTCTGCGTCCAATTTAAGCGCATGAGTAAGCGCAGCGTACCCCTCTGGTACGTCCAGCGTACTCACTTGCTAGAAATCCTCCACTCAAGGACCAAACATGACCAATCGAAAAAGAACAAGGATGAAAGAAATGTACCTGAATCTCTGGGTGTTACATCATGTCCGGAGCATCTGAGGGTTCGGTTTGCACTGAACCAGCTTCGCTTGGAAGCGAAGGACTGGTGGAAGTTTGTGACAATGAATTTCACAGCTGCGGAGATTTTGGCAGTGACCTAGGAGAGGTTGATCACCATGTTTAGGGATGAGTGCATTCCCTCGGTGGAAGGGAACGGTTGGCCCAGGAGTTCTTGACCCTCAAGCAGGGTACTGAGTCTGTTACTACGATTACCAGGATGTTTCACAAGAGGGCGATGTTTTTCCCTAAGCATGTGTCTTCCGAGCAGGCACGCATGATTCGATATATGAGCATACTGAGGAGGGAAATTTGTGAGTTCGTGGCGAACTCGATGTACCGGACATTCGCCGAGCTCCAGGAGAATGCTTGGAAGAGGGAGATTAAGCTTGAGACTCAGGCCAGGTAGGAGGCGGAGTCTCAGGGGAGGGATCGGCAACCGACGCAGTCCCAGCCGGCAACGAAGCGGGCAAAGCCCTCCGATTCGAGATCAGGGAACCAGAAGGGCCGTACTTGTGGCAAGTACGGTAAGAGCCACAAGAGGATTTGTCGAGCAGGGTCTTGCTACAAGTGTGGCAAGGAGGGGCGCATGGCTAAGGATTGCCCCCAAGGGATTTGCAGTATGCTTTCACGGCAACCAGACCGGCCATCGGAAGGCCAAGTTTCCGCAGCTGCGAGGGTCGGCTCAGGGAGCATCGTAGGGATTTGCCATTGCTGTCGTACAAGCTATTAAGGGACGGCCAATGAAGGCTGAGGCGCCGAAGGCTCACGGGAGAGATTTTAAGTTGACAACGGAGGAGGTCCGTGCAGTGCTCGACGTCGTGGCTGGTATGTATTCTTTCATTTATTTATTTCTGAGTTTGAGATATTATGCTTATATTATGGTATGCGGTAATTTTCTTGTGAGTTCTATACCTACTTTGGTGTTATTTGACTCGGGTGCGAGTCGATCTTTCGTTTCCTTAGCATTTAGTCAGCACATCAGTATCTGTCGAGAAGCGTTGAATCGACCTCTTCGAGTTTCCATAGCTGATGAGCGAGCGGTATATGCCACTGAGGTGATTCGAGGATGTCTACTCGAGATCTTCGGTGTTCAGTTCCCGATAGATCTGGTCCCGATTACGATCGGGGATGTCTATGTCATCATGGGCATGGACTGGCTGAGCAGATTCGGAGCAGTCATCAACTGCGAGCGACAACTGGTGACCACACGAGACCCTAGTAGGGGAGTGCTTATGGTGTACGACGAGGGTACCCATTGTGGGTCAGCATTTTGTTCGACTGCTAGAGCGAGGAAGAGTCTACAGCAGGGCTGTAGTGGGTTTGTGGCCTATGTGATGGACACACGAGTGGCCACAGAGAGGCCGAGTTCGGTTGGTGATGTACCGATAGTGCGAGAGTTCCCAAACGTTTTCCCGAGGAGTTGTTGGGTGTGCCTCCCAAGAGGCAGGTGGAGTTTCGTATCGATTTAGTTCCGGGAGCAGCGCCTATTGCCAAGGCACCTTGTCGCCTTGCGCCGCCAGAGATGCAGGAGTTATCGTCGCAACTTCAGGAGCTGCTGGGAAAGGGGTTTATTCGGTTGAGTAGCTCGCCGTAGGGAGCGCCGATCCTTTTTGTCAAGACAAAGGATGGTTCACACCGGATGTGCATTGATTACCGAGAGTTGAGCAAGTTGACGGTCAAGAACCGTTACCCCTTACCGAGGATCGATGATATGTTCGATGAATTGCACGGAGAGTCTTGGTTCTCCAAGATTGATATGAGGTTTGGATATCATCAGATGAGAGTGTGTGATGAGGATATCTAGAAGACGGCGTTCAGGACTCGTTATGGCTATTACGAGTTCGTGGTGATGCCTTTTGGGCTCACCAATGCACCGGCAACGTTCATGGATCTCATGAACAGGGTGTGCAGACCGATGTTGAATCGATCAGTGATCGTGTTCATCGACGATATATTAGTGTATTCAAGGTCTAGAGAGAAGCATGAGGAGCATTTGAGGGAGATTCTCGTAGTTTTGAGATCGGAGAGGCTTTACGCCAAATTCTCCAAGTGCGATTTCTGGTTGCGAGAGGTCCAGTTCTTGGGGCATCTCGTCAACCAGAATGGGATTTTGGTCGATCTAGCCAAGATTGTGGCTGTGATGACTTGGGAGGTGCCGAGATCCCCTACCGAGATCAGGAGCTTTCTGGGGTTGGCTGGCTATTATCGGAGATTTATCATGGATTTCTCCAAGATTGTTGTTCCTCTTACCTAGTTGATCCGGAAGGGAGTGACTTTTAGTTGGGGTCCTGAGCAGTAGGTCTCCTTTGAGACACTTCGCCAGAGATTATGCAAAGCCCAGGTATTAGCCCTTCCGGAAGGGATGGAAGATTTTGTGGTATATTGTGACGCATCGATATCGGGGTTGGGTGTGGTGCTTATGTAGAGAGTGCATGTGATAGCATATGTATCGAGACAGCTAAAGCCTCATGAGACGAGGTATCCCACCCACGATCTGGAGTTGTGGGCGGTAGTGTTCGCCCTCAAGATCCGGCATCACTATTTGTATGGGGTTAGGTGTACTGTACACACGGACCACAAGAGCTTGAAGTATTTGATGGATCAACCCAACCTAAATATGTGCCAGAGGAGATGGTTGGATGTGGTGAAGGATTATGATTATGAGATCCTGTACCACCCGGGCAAGGCTAATGTTGTAGCCGATGCCCTGAGCCATAGGGTGGAGAGTGCCCCGATACGAGACATTTGAATGAGGTTGACGGTGATGACTCTGGTGTTGGACACCATTCGGGAGGCCCAGGTAGAGTCCGTGAGACCGGAAAACCGCAAGAGAGAGTGGGTGATCGGGCAGGTATCTGAGTTCGTTACCGATGGCCGAGGGTTTTTGACATTTCAGGGTTGGATTTGGGTGCCGTTTTCGGGCGAGGCATGTGCCATTCTGATGGAGGAGGCACACAGGTCGAGGTTCTCGATCCATCCCGAGGCCACTAAGATGTATTTGGACATGAAAAGAGACTATTGGTGGCCCTGTATGAAAAGGGATGTTGCGTGGTTCGTTGAGAGGTGTTTGGCCTGTCGCAGGGTCAAGGCCGAGCACCAGCGTCCGCATGGCAAGTTGTAGCCACTTGAGGTTCCCCAGTGGAAGTGGGAACATATTTTGATGGATTTTATCACCAAATTGTCGAGGACTACGAGGGGTGTCGATGCTATTTGGGTGATCGTTCACCGGATAACGAAAAGCCCTCACTTCCTTGCTATTAGTGAGAGCTCTTCCGCAGAGAGACTGGTAGATATGTATGTGAGAGAGGTGGTATCGCAACATGGAGTACCGAACACGATTGTGTCTGATCGATATGTACGTGTTGGGTTTTGAGCATTCTAACACTCCTAAGTGTACATGCAACCCTAAATACCTTGGATCTATGTTTTCTCTATTATACATGCAAATATGAACTTCCAATGTATTCATCCTAACTGGCATACTAACATTGATTCATATGAATATATCAAGTTAGAATTACTTACCTCTTTGATTTAGAATGTCTTCATGAAGCTTGAGTGCCTAGTGCCACAAGGGTGACACCTCAAATGGTTCACACAACACCAAATACACTTGGAATAGATTAGATAGAAATCCACACTTCATAAAAATCGGCTAGCCCTTTCTCTCACACATAGTGGCCGATTTTTTCAACAATAAGATACTTATATAGTTAGTGACAATTAGGGTGAACCCTAATTGTCATGGCTTTCCATTTCCTTGGATCCATGGGTTCAAATATACCATGGAGCATCTTATGGGTTTTAGCCCAACTTGACAATCCATGGAGCATTAGCCCATTATACAAGTATGGATGATTTACACAATCAACCTATATATTTAATTAGTCTTCTTTTGATCACTTAATTAATTCTAGATTAATTGTTGATCAATACTAATTAAATAATCTTATTAATATATTAGAACTTATAATATATTAAACAACCTTAAGTGTTATTTCTCTCATTATAGTCTATCCAAATGCATGATGCCATGCAACCCAAATAGACCATGTCGGGTCGGGTCAAGTCTTACCAGTTATAGTTATGGACTTAGACATTAATCCAACAGTCTCCCACTTGGATAAGTCTAAAACTATTATTGCAAGTATGACTTCAAGAACCGACTGACAATCGTAGCTCTCAAAAGCTTCTGTCGAACTATGACCTTGCCGATGATCTCTGACCTTTGTCAATGACTTGTCCATTAGATAAGGGATCATATATTCCTCTATTCTAGATATCATATGGATTAAGACATGGATTATAATCATTCTCTCTGTCCATTTGTTGTTTCCCGATTTCTGATTTATGACGACTGACTAATTGAACAAATTATATTAGTACAGGACCGGCCGAGCACTTACATTTGTCACCATCAAATCATCGAGGGGCCCACAGATATCGCTTTTATCTCGAAGGTAAAAGGAATGGATAAACTTCGACTCATATGGCTTGTTCTACTACTTGTTGAATCATACACAAAGGCACGTTTTATAACATCGAGTTACCAATTCGTTTTCGTGAAATGAATGTATAACCAACTCATAGTAACAACTCATATCTCTCGGTTTGAAGAATATAAGATATTATCATCTCATGATCACTCGTGATAAAATCCATGAAGCGATTCCAATGAGCGTGGGTTGAATCCAATACTCAGAACTTACGAGCACTCATGAGTGTTGTGGCATCACCTTGTCCAACATCTTAGACCTCTACTAGCCCAACCCATGACAGTCTTGATTCATATCTACTTCCAACATATGACCGACTGTGGATGGTTTGAATAACTTAGTCAATCAGGAAGAACGATCTAGTTATTCTGGAAGTCAAAACATGCAAAATGAAACACAAGAATAATTGAATCCAATATGGTCTCAGAACTTATGAATATAAATAAAACACCTTTTATTTATCACCATATGATTATACATTATTCATTGCATACTGTTTCAGCTATCAACTTTATTCTTGAATTAAAACAATAGTTGTCCCATACTCCAAGCATGTACACTATGTTTTCTAAACACTAGTCATGCCACACACCAAGTATGCATACTATGTTTGTCTGTGATCTTTACTTAGTGAAATAGATTAGTTGAACATAACTCCAATGAGTCTCATTTCACAGTCCTAAATCCTTACTGCAAATGTAAGAATTCCAAATTCCTGCCGCTTACCAAAATTTGTTAGATTTTAGACTTATATGCACTGATCCTCTTGTAATGATTATGCTCATAGTCACAAAGACTTGTCAACAAACATTACAGAGTATTCCAATGGAGATCAAATCCATGGAGACATCCTTCTTGCATTAAGTTTTTCTAATCTTACTCAGATTGAATAATTTCTAACTTTGAAACATTTCCATATTCCATTTTGACTATCACTTCTGAACAAGAGTTGCCTCCTTACAGATTATGTCAATATGGTCCTTCCAGAATTAACACTATACTTCCAACTGTCCTTGAGCAACCAATCTTTGGTAAACCTTAGATTGTCCTCGACAATTGCTTAATCAATTTAGTCATATCCAATTCTAGACCTTTTTCCCTTCTTAATGCCCCATGCATTTGGAAAATTTTAGCAAGGATGAATATTATAGCACATGCAATCAATCCTATATCTGAAGCATATGGGACACGATTCATGATGTCTCACATGAAGATATGATACTAGACCAGTCCTTTTGCTACAATATTTCTATTTTCCAAGCTCTCATAATTCCAGATTATGTAAAGGGATGTCGTAATCATAATCGAATTTGAGAACGCAAATAATAGACCCATATATAGAATTTCCTTATGTTGAGCCATTCCAACATGAAATTCATATAAATATATATATATATATATATATATATATGTATATATATATGTATATATATATATATATATATATATATATGTATATTCTTGACTAAATACGATTAAAACCTCAATCTAAGCTTTTAGATTTGAGATGAAGTATAATTTCCTCTCCCTTAATTATAGCAAAACAACTCTTTCCCAATTGAAACCTTTTGTTTTCTATAATTAAAACTGCTAACTTGCAACCTTTATCATAATTATCATGCTCCCAATAACATGATGATTATTAGCATAACACTTATGCTCCCACTAGCTTTGACATGTACTCAGAAATCAACTGAACTTCTAGGAAAAAAATAATACTTTATTCACTTCCTTACCAAAAGTTCAGATTTCTGATACTAGATTGCTTTGATAAAACTCTATCAATATCATACACCTTATCTTAGATAGCTCACAGGTGTGTCTAAACAATTTTAAAAACTATGAAAAGGGATTCCGTAATCATAGTCTCGATTGTTTAGACCTTTGCCACATCTCACAAGTCCATGTTAGTGTGTCGGTTAACCACACACGCTCCACTAACGACTTTGAGAATGCAAATATCACAATTGCTATCTTGCTAAAATCTACTTAGTGAAAGTGTTTCATCACCATCATTTTCATGAATCGGAGAGAAACCTTATGACACTTAGATTTAATGGTGTATGCGTTCTTATCCATGTGAATTGTCAAAACCATAGTCACAAGACAAGGATAATGACAAATCCAAACTCATATGGACTGAACTCAATCTTAATTTCTTGCCATCTGGCAGCTCAAGGACCCGCCATTGCTTCCAAGTTGTTGTGCAACCAATTAAGAACTCTAAGAACTCATATGCAAAGCCAACTTTAATTGGAATGGGCACATAATATGTCAACACGATAGGTTATAAACCTCAAGTCGTGTGCTAGTGAAGAACTTTAGGTTTTATTCTTGATTAGTTCTTGAGTCTTTCAAGACCTTTAAGACTCCCACTGTCCTCTTGACATATAAGACTTTCTTGTCAGATATTGAAGAGATAGTGTGGATTCTAATCAAGACAAACACTTCACATAATTGGCCATAGTTGGTCTTTGTTTTATCAAAAACATCACAACTTACCAATTTCAAATGTACAAGAGTAGAAAACTTTTACTCTTACATTTGACAAGTGTTTTAAACCTTCTTTAAGACATGTCACTCAAGTTACAATCTTAGAGTATAACTCTAAGAATTGTTTTTTGGAACGAAGTATGAATCATCTTCTTTATTTAACCACTTCAACAATTCATAACTCCTCTTCTTAACTATCAGAATGCACTTAGAGGATGAATTGTGATAAGGTCTCAAAATCATCAAGATGATCTTAAAACATGATACTAAAGTACTCTCCCATCTATTCAGATTTGAGAAACTTTTATCTTTCTGCCTAAGTTGATTCTTCTTATTCGCTCTGTCATACATTGGAACCTTTTCCAATGTCTTAGAATTACACTTAAGCTTGTAAGTATAACCATATTTACTGAGCTATAGTAAATTATGACGAATAGTCTTTCGATCTTTTGTGGTGGACTTAACCGGTGCACAAGAATGTGTACTCGATCCCTTAGTCATTTACTTGACTCACACATCCATGTGAACAAGTAGTTAGTCTTAAATTTTCCAATGCTCGAATGTTCTCATCCATCATGTTATACAACTTGCATGATTCCAAGTCTTGGTCCAATTGAAACTTGGGTGATGAGAAACTTTCCTTAATTAGTAAATTTAGACACTACCACAAATGAAAGAATCAAAACTATTTTCCAATATTGCTATCAGTGGAATCTTATAAGCAACAATTTTCCACAAACGCCATTGTAAGGATACATAAAATAACTAAAATCAAAAGATGTACCTTTTATTTTAAAACTTTGCAGAAAAACTTATCCTTACAATCCATATGAAAACTTGTTGTTATCTATTCCTAAGCAATATATATCATAACTCTTCAATAACAGCCCAAAAATTCTGATCACTGAACCATGCGAGTGAAATCCATCTTCGTGATCAGAATCTGCATATACTTGTTTTAAGTTTCTACACTTTTCCTTTGATTCTTAACCACCAACATGTGACCCAGTCACATCATGTAATAAGAATATCCAAGGAGGAACTTAATAGAGTTAGACAATGGACTTTACCTGAAGTAGAGTCAAACTTATTGACTTTAACATCCTTAGGTAAAATTGGCAGCTTCGCAAACAGTGCCCCTTCCTTTGGCAATTTTAACAAATGGACCCTTTGGTAATGGTACATGGGACTAACACAGACTTAGCCTCTCTCTTTACCATTTGGTGAACCGAATTGACTATGGCCGACCCCTTTTCATTGAGAAGAGAGAGCTTTACTGGATATCCAATGTCATCATTGTCAATGTCAATAAAGTTTTGGGAAGTCGATCTTCTAATCAAATTTGCTTCACTACCCTTCCAAATCATTGTTGATTCAGCAGTACCAAGCAAATAGATAAGATCATTAAGGGTCTTGTCATAGTCTGTTTCATAGGAGTCCCAAAGGAACTCACTATGTGACTTAGAAAGTAGTTGAGCCACCAACTTTCTCAAGACTTTGACACCCAACTCTCCCGACTATTCAATATGTGACTACATCTCCAAGATGTGATCACACATAGACCTTTGCCTGCCAATAGGGCTTGCGTGACCTTAAACTTTTCAAGAACTTGTGGGTTAGGGAGAATAATTGGAGGATGTGAAAGAAGTATGACTTCCATGGGACATCATCTTCATTTAGGAAAGCTTGTTTCAAGAGATTTGGGAAGATCATAAATGTCTAAACCATACATCTTTTGGGAGATATTAAATATAGTTGATTTAAAGTCCCTAATATAACACACAATATGAAATATTAAGGCTAGGACCCAACACAATACTTTTATAACTTGGAAGAGGGATGCTGCAAGCTATAAAATATTTGAAGGTAGTTGAATGACGATCACCAATTTCCACCAAGATAAACGAAATGTATTATTAGGTTTTAATTGGTTTTTGAAACTCCTAGATTCTTTTGAGTCTCATTGAACTTTTCAATGCATGTTTCAATCTCGAGTGTGCCCTTCAGGTTTTGTGACTGGGATGCCGAGGATCACAAAACAAGGTGTGAAGTAACCATGCAAATATACTTGGTACCCTTAATATTTACCCCTTAATCAATGTGTCGGTTAACCACACACGTTCCATCGATACTATGATAAACATTAAATTACCCTTTGCCTACCTTGTTAAATACGAGTTAGTGTGCCGGTTAACCACACACGCTCCGCTAACCGACTTAAACAAAGTGCAAAGTGTAATTTCATGGATTAGCACCTTATTCACATTTTCCTAAGTAACTAAGATTGGGTATTAATAAGAGTTTAGTTACTTAGTATTTATCCTTAATAATTTTATTGAAGGGAGAATTATCGTCCTTGTCCTACCCGTTCGGCTAACGACCCTACACTAGTCAAGGAAGCGGTGGGTGAGAGTGGACACCCATTCAACTGCCATTTTATAGGCAGTAACCTTATACCCCCCTTATAGACCGACTTCGTGAATGAGGCCTACTAACGGTAAGACTGACTTTACTCTTATACATACATATATATATATATATATATATATATATATATATATATTATTAACTTATAATATTAAAAAGTATAAGGGTTGAATTTTAACTTTTAAAATTCTAAGGGCTAACTTGGAATTAAAGTATTCATAAGTGAAAACTTTTCAAATTCCAAAATTTGAGGGCAAGTTTTGAAACTATTCAAAACTAATTAATTCCATAACTTATGAGTTTAAAGTAGTTTTTAATTAAAAAACTCTTCAAGTTCCATAACTTGAGGACAAGTTATGGAAGACTTTAAACTATTAAAGAATGTAACTCTTCTTCTTTGTAACTTAAGGAACTAATTAAGGTTACACATTCTAATGATTTAATGAAGTGACTCTTGAACCTCCATAACTTGAGGACAAGTTATGGAGTCATAAAATCATTTAATGAGAACAAGACTCTTCATTTTGTAACCTTTGCCATCTTTTATGAGTTTTAAGAAACTTGAATGTGACCATTCATGTAACTTGAGGACAAGTTACACAAACACATTTTAGAATCATCTCTAAGATTAAAATGGATCAAAGACACATAATCAATCAACCTTTTCTATTAATCTAAGCAACTCATAAGAAAAAAGATAATTCACATCAAACTTTTTCATGTAATTAGCATAACTTTTAAATGAATACAAAACATGAATCTATTGACAATTATCTTTGAAATTGGATTAGCATGAACATTACCACATCAAAAACAAGTTTATAAGTTCAAAACCTACTTAGGGTAATGTTCCTAGTCCATTTCTATCCAAAACAGTCGAATATATGATGTATGGGGGTCCGACACGTCAAGTGCATGAACAAACTCGACGAGTTGGATGCTTTTTGCCTTGGACTCGGTGAGTCCATCAGTGGACTCGGCGAGTCTGCTGTGTAGATAGCACCAAAATTCGATTTTTAAGCACTTTAAGCAAGTATAAAAAGAAAACAAGCCTAGGCTCTGATACCACTGTTGGGTTTTGAGCATTCTAACACTCCTAAGTGTACATGCAACCCTAAATACCTTGGATCTATGTTTTCTCTATTATACATGCAAATATGAACTTCCAAGGTATTCATCCTAACTATCATAATATCATTGATTCATATGAATATATCAAGTTAGAATTACATACCTCTTTGATGTGGAACTTCTTCATGAAGCTTGAGTGCCTAGTGCCACAAGTGTGACACCTCAAATGGTTGACACAACACTAAATACACTTGGAATAGATTAGAGAGAAATCCACACTTCATAAAAATCAGCTAGCCCTTTCTCTCACACATAGTGGCCAATTTTGTCAACAATAAGATGCTTATATAGTTAGTGACAATTAGGGTGAACCCTAATTGTCATGGCTTTACATTTCCTTGGATCCATGGGTTCAAATATACCATGGAGCATCCATGGAGCATCTTATGGGTTTTAGCCCAACTTGACAATCCATGGAGCATTAGCCCATTATACAAGTATGGATGATTTACACAATCAACCCATATATTTAATTAGTCTTCTTTTGATAACTTAATTAATTCTTGATCAATACTAATTAAATAATCTTATTAATATATTAAAACTTATGATATATTAACCAACCTTAAGTGTTATTTCTCTCATTACAGTCTATCCAAGTGCATGATGCCATGCAACCCAAATGGACCATGTCGGGTCGGGTCAAGTCTTACCAATTATAGTTATGGACTTAGACATTAATCCAACAGTATGTTTCACTTCCAGGTTCTGGAAGAAGTTCCATGATGAGTTGGCTATGAGGTTGCATTTCAGTACCGCCTACCACCCACAAACGGACAGGCAGAGTGAGCGGACGATTCAGACGCTCGAGGACATGCTTCCAGCATGTGTGTTGGATTTTGGAGCAAGTTGGGATACATATTTGTCGTTGGATGAGTTTTCCTATAACAACAGCCACCATTCGAGCATTGGTATGCCTCCCTTCGAGTTGTTGTATGGGAGGAGATGTCGGACTCCCATCTGCTAGGGAGAGGTAGGGCAGCGAGTGATGGGCAGCACTGAGATAGTGTTTCAGATGACATAACGGATACAGCTAGTCAGGCAGAGGTTGTTAATAGCTCAAAGTCGCCAGAAGAGTTATGCGTATAGGCGACTGTCCGAGCTCGAGTTACAGGTGGGAGACTTCGTACTCCTGAAGGTATCTCCTTGGAAGGGAGTGATCCGATTCCGGAAGAGAGGCAAGTTGGGACCCCGGTACATTGGTCCTTTCAAGGTGACCGCTAGGGTGGGCAGGGTAGCATACTGTTTGGAGTTACCTGCGGAGCTGAGCCAGATTCATGATACCTTCCACGTGTCTCGTTTGAGGAAGTGTATTGCTGACGAGATGGTAGTTGTACCGCTAGAGGACATTCAGGTGGATGGGAGCCTAAATTATGTTGAGAGGCCAATCACGATTGTGGATCGAAAGATCAAGGTTCTGAGGAACAAGGAGGTGCCTGATGTGTGTTTTATCAACTAGTTTTAATCCTACTTCTAATTATAAAATTGACATACAAAGGCAGTGGACCTACCAATTGTGGTGTAGTTAAATAAGTAAGGTATCGAACTCAGGCAACGGGAAATTAAAACCAAAAACTAAAATTAACTAAAAACAAGTAATAGAAAGTAGGGGTTTCTCTAGTTTTTCAAAACTACAAACTTAACTAGAACTTAACTACTCAACTAAAAGCTAAAAACACGTAAAACCAAACTAAATTCAATGATCAAAAAGGGTTTCTGTTTAGGTTCAACTCATTTACTCCTATGGTTAATTTTTGTGATAATATAATAGATTAATTGTTATTGGTTACCGACTCGGGTGATTAGATTCACATTCACTATTACTAATCCTTAGAAAACATACCAATTCAAGCAATGGCCATTTGATTAAACTAATAGATTTCCTAGGTTAATTATTTGGGTTAAATAAGACTTGTAGCTAGCTAATTAAATTTGGTGATTCAATTAACCTCTTGTTGATGGTGTATCATACAAGCTCACACATTAATTTACCCATTCTCTAATTAATCCTAGTTTCATGTTCATTATTCCTAGGCATATAGTATTGTGTTCACATAAATTATATGAGATAAGAAATTAAGAGATGTTCATGCAACTTAAACATCTAGCATTAACAGAAAGCAGTTATGGTTAATGCATAAGGGTCTTAACAATCTTTATTTAACAATATCACCAACTAACAATTAATCAAAAGAGTAAATTAATCCATAGGAGCAAATTGTTTCCCCCAAACAGAAACTAATGAAATTAGTTCATGATTTCAGTGTATGAAAGCTCAAAAACGAATTCAAATAATCCTAACATAATTCTATTCAAAGGAAAAGTGGAAAATTAAACCTAAAGTGCCTTAATCTCTTAAGAATGAAGGATTAGGGTTCTTCAACGTTTTCTAGAGCTCCATGGACTTCCTTGATCGCCAAGTGTTCGACCAAAAATCCAGAGAGAGTCCTCAATTCGGGTTTGTGAAGTCTATTTATAATTTTCTCAAAACAGGGGCTACTCGTCGAGTAGCCAACTGACTCGTCGAGTCCCCCTTGAGGAATCCGTATACGGCAAGGACTCTACGTGTCGCTTCACGAATCTTCATGTTTACTCGTCTAGTAGACGACCCTACTTGCCGAGTAGCTTCAGAATTAAGCCTTTTTCTTCTTTCTTTCGTTCCCGAGCTTCCGTTCATGTCTCCTGCTTCCTTTTGCTTCCGAGCTTATTTTTTGGACTGAAAATATAATTTGAACAATATTAAGTATCTTTTGTCCATAATATGCAATTAATTAGCCAATAAATGATGAAAATCTAACATAAAAATATATCTAACTTTGCAAATATCAAAATACCCCACACTTGACTTTCGCTTGCCCCCAAACAAAACTGAAATTAAGCACACTAATATTACATAGACAATCCCAATCCAACCCAACCATTATGCCAAGACCCCAACGCATGCATTTGTGTCTAAATAATTTTCCTAAAGAGCCCCCTTAATCCTAAATACTCACAATCCTCATAAACATTCGCCCACTTTTTCCGAACAATGCTCGTTTTATGCATCCCTCCGAATCCATCCGCAGAAAACCTCCTAGTCTCAAGGTGTTTTTGGTTGAGCAACCCAAGCATACATATGCTAAATATTACAATTCTTTGATACCACTATGGATCTTTTTTGGAATTCTTCACTTTCTTGATAATTTGAAGTTTGATTTATTTGAATTCTTCAAAATTGCCACCTTTTTTTATTTTCTTTGATTTTTGGGTATCTTTAACTTTTGAACTTTTGGAATTTTGATCTTTTGATCTTTACTTTAATTGCTCCAAAGTTCTTATAGCTTTGCTTGTAATTTCTCTCTCTCTCTCTCTCTCTCTCTCTCTCTCTCTCTCTCTTTTACATGTAACTCACTTTTTTTCACTCAATACCTACAGGCTTAAGCAAGGGCGCTCAACTTCAACCTTTATTGATTAAGGATAATAATTTTCCTGGATACATTTCAAGTACACGATGCTAAACTTATTGCATCCCTCAAACTAAGCGAGTTTGTGTTTTTGTCCCATGCTTTCACTAGAATAAAGGGGGCCACAAATGCACTAGAACGTGTATAAGCTCAACTAAACATTTGGGTCTTCATGCAATCATCAAACATAACACTAGCATGATCCCTAATTGCTTTACCAAAATTTTCTAATTTTAGCCCTAGCAATTTTAATGCAAAATTTTCAAAATTTTCAAAATTTAACTAAAATTTTAACTAATGTAACCAACCTCCTACCACACACTTAATTTATGCAATGTCCCCATTGCATATTATGCATGATAAAGAATAATAAAATAAAGAGAGAATTGGAACAAACTCCCCTGGGGTAGTAGTGGCGAGGTCGATCTTCTTCATGTTAAAGCTCCATCTTCAATTGACTTTAGACATGGGAACAGCTCATCCATGCCTTGGGTGTCATATCTTGTGTGGGAAAGCTCCAAAAATGCAGGAAAGATACTCGGAAATCTTTAGAAATTAAAACTCTAAGGAATATGAGCAAGACCCGTAGTGAATATGAGCAGAATATAAGCCTTGAGAATGAAGAAGTGATAAAATCGTCGAGTCTATATGGAAACATGACGAGTAGCAGCGTATCAAGCAGGAAAATCGTGAAATTGAACTCGGACTCGTCGAGTAGGTAATGTGCATGATAACTCAGTGTATTTTCTTCAATTTTCTTCAACAAATAACACTCTAAGACTCTCCTTGAGAACGGACTCGACTCTAACTCATGCACATTCTCATCCAGACCTGATCCTCACTCTAAACTTGACAATTGAGACTCTTGCATGCATCCAATCCTTCAATCTAAAAAGAAAACAACCACAAGTAATAAAAGAAAACAAATTCCTACTTAAACATCCTACAAGTTCATCACCCAAAACAAATTAAAGTAAATAGTCTTAAACATCAAAAACACAATAAAGCATCAATCTTTCTCCTCGTCTTCATCTCCTCCGGCTCCACTTCCACCCGCTTTATATATCCTCTCGCTTGCACCCTTTCATCCCAACTGGAGATATACGGGAATCCGGGCCTTGGTGCAAAATGCATTTGCTCAAATAAACAAGCAACATACTCATTGACAAAGTTCACTCCCCACCCGATATCGTCTTGGTATCTTTGCAACTCAACATTATATCAATCCATAGGTAGCTCCTCATCGACCAGAATAATTGGTGGATCTTGTGGCACCCGCTCTCTCCTTCACCTTACCCTCCATCCCGGTTCTTCCGGCACCAACGGTTCATCATCATTTGGAATGCTAACATGGCCCCCTCCATAATCCTCAATGATCCTTGCCCTCCTAAATAAACTTGTGGTGAAGGGAGGACTAGGAATCATAGTCAATGTTCGTGCCTCTAGTTGGTCCAAAATGCCATAAGTTCTCGAAAGTCTTGTCACAAACATTCCACCATTGATTTTTGAAGTCACCCATTCTTTCACTGCCCCCTCTGCCAAGTATTTTGCCATGCAATATGGCAAATTTCAAAATACATTAGGAGTAATAATACTCCACATGTAGAAGATGTCGAGAGTGGGGACTTTATCGTCATCCTTTCGCATGTTTATAAAGCTCGCGATCAGACGATGTATTAGGCGATGAATCGGGGAATGGATGCTCCCCTCTTGAGCGAATGAAGGAATGTAGACCCGATTGGAAATGGTGTTCCACCAAGTAGAGGCAACCACAACCTCGGGCAAGTCTTTGTGGAACTGCTCCAAAAGTGACTCAAAAGTCTCAGACATGATCTCATTCTTATCATAAATTCCCAGCCTCCACGCCAGTTCTACAATGCTACACTGGTGAAACTCTCCTCCAAGGCAGGATTGAATGATGTTTGGACTATAGTAGTCATCACCACCCTAGAAAGAGATGGTGGAAAAGAACTCCCAGCAAAGTTCTTGATATACCGGTTCTTGAAGCTTAAACAACCGACTCCACCCATCACAGATTATTTGTACCCCATTAATTTCACAAGACTTGACCGAATAATGGTTTAGCGCTTCTTCCAGCCCAACTTTCCCATCCATGACATGTCCAACTCATTAGGAATATATATTTCCTTCAGCTTTAAAGCCTCCATCTTGCTTTTTGTTCGTGTGAGTGAAGACTTGTTTGTGATGCTTGGAAAAGTCAAACCATGGGATGTCCCCATAACCGCCTCCTCGTGAGCTTTGACCTCTCTTAGACATGGTTCCTGCACAACAAAGAAATAAGAAAACCACAAACAAAATACCTAAAGTATTAAAAATGGCAAAATACTGGGCATCAGCAGCATGGACTCACCGAGTCCACGAACTACTCGGCAAGTAGGATGAACAGCGGGAGTCCAAATCCGTTCTGATGAAATTAACCGGCCAAATCCATAAATTATTTCAGGGGTTTACTTCGGTATGTTCCAGGAGTCTATGAATGTAAAAATTTACGTCTAAAACGTCCTAATTTGTCAAAAATAAAAAACCTAAAATCCAAGTCTTCCCAAAAACGGGATTTTCCAGAAATTAAAGGTGTTATTACACCAAAGATCGAAACTTGTAAAGGATTAAGAGCTAAAGTTGTTACCTTGTTGGTTGAAATTGCAAAAGAAGAGAAGATTCAAGATGGATGCTTGAGATTTTTTGCACGTCGAGTGTGGGGAGGCGGCTCGTATGAATGGCCAAGTGTTTGCAAATTAGGGTAAAAACCCCTCTTTTATAGAATGTAATAAAAAATAATTTTTTTTCGGGTAAATATATGTACTTGTCGAGTAGGCAGAGCTACTCGACGAGTAGATGCCTGATTCATCAATTTTTCGGGATTTCTGAAATGGACTCGCCGAGTAGACTTATAGACTCGTCGAGTTTTTCATTCTGTGAAAATTTTGAGTTTGTAAAATAAAATGTATGCCACCCCACACTTGAACATTGCTTGCCCTCAAGCAAAATTTTCAAACACAGAAGAAGATTGATAAAAACAAATCCTAAGCAAAATAGAAATAAAAAAAAAAACTAAAAAGATAAGAAAAAGAAAGCAAACTCAAAACGTGGGTTGCCTCCCAGAAGCGCTTCTTTTTGAAGAGTCTTTGGTTGGACTTCTTTCCGCTCTACATTTCCTCGTTTTCCTTCATCGGGAATTCACACTTAATCTTTTTTTTTGTTTATACTTTGTCTTGTAAGCGTGTATCTTTCTCTTATATGCCCGACACAATTCTTCTTTCCTTTTCCTTGTGGCATCTTCTTTAATTGCATACATGATCCGTTTCCCAACCTTCTTTTTTTGCACCCCGTTCTTTGGACCCATCTTTTGTACTTCCTCTTTGTCAATCTTGATTTCCCATACATTTTCCATGTAACAACCCGAAATTTCATGTCACTTCTTGTACCTCAACTTGTAATCCAATTCGATCAACCAAACGTCATTTTGGGACCAAGAACATCTTTAGCCTTCAAATTGATGAATTAATTGAGTTTTGGGACCAAGAACATGAGTTTACGGCCAAGGAGCAAGCTTGGGCCGTAAACTCCATTAAATGGGGTTTTTAAGCCAAATTACCCTTCCAAATCAAAGTTGGGACTTAGATATGACTATAAGGCTTGCAAATCTAGACCTAAAACAATTGGAACATGAATTATGAAGGACAAAAGAGAGTTTACGGCCAAGGTATGTTCTTTGGCCGTAAACTCCTCTTAAATGGGGATTTAGTGCCTTAAAACATGTCAAAATGCTTTCAAACTCAACCAATGGCCTTGTGGTAAAATCTAGATGCATCTAAAAATAGTTTAAAGGTTTGAAACATATTAAAAATGTCATTTATAGGAGTTTACGGCCTAGGAACACACCCTTGGCCGTAAACTCATAAAAATCATGTTAATGATGCATCAAATACACTCATATGGCTTGTATAAATTTCTAGAATCACATGTGATTGTTTTAAGCATCAAAAACTAACTTTTTCATGGGTATAAGAGAGTTTACGGCCTTAGAACATACCTCTAGGCCGTAAACTCCAAAAAGTGTGATGAATGATGTTCTAAATTCATAACAAGGCTTGGAAAATTAACTAGAATCACATGTGATTGTCCTTTGAAGCTCAAATCAATTTTCCTTGGCCATAGGTGAGTTTATGGCCGTAAACTCTTATGGGGTGGCCGTAAACTCCCAATTAAGTGTTAAAATTTCATTCCAAATGTTCCAAGGCATTTTAGATAATCCATTCTAGCAATCCCCATGTCCATTTAAGCCCTTAAACCATCAAAAACACACCAACATGAGTTTACGGCCGTAAACTCATGTGTGGGTGTGTTTTGTGGTTGTAAAATCATTTAAATGTTTACTTATGGAGAGTAAGCTCAAGTCCCAAGTCCCTAGTGCCATTACACGTCCGAAGATATCACCCGGGTCACTCCAAACGCTCATTTTGAGGTGTTTAACCTCGTTGGAGTGTAATGTTCCATATGATTAATGAATGTATCCTTAATTGTATATATATGGACATTATTTTATTTTACATAGGGACATCGCGAGTAAACAATCCTCGAATCAATGTCTAGTATCCAAAACCGACACATTCCCGAGTCCGGTGAGTTCATACCCCTACCCTTTTCACTGTTTTTCACTTTTTTCAGGGGGGAACACAAGCAAAGTACAAGGGTTTTCTTGTACTCAAAACTTATTTTCATGTGTATACTTCACATTTCATATGCTTTTAATATTGATTACACAACTGATAACGAGTTGAATATACAGATTACTTAAACATTTATTTGTGAAATGAGTTTTATAAACTGTTATGTTTTATATATTTCACAAATGGTTTCCACATTTTATCAGTTAAAAGCATGACTTATAACACATGAATAATATATTTCGTACACTGTCCTGTCCTAGGTAACATTCCACAGAAATACATGAATGGAGGATTACCCTATTATTACTAGTAAATTTGTTATTCCGTATGATTGGAGACACGTCCTCGGCAAACACTCCACAGAGATACGCGAGTGGAGGACTACACCCGTAACCAGAATCTCTGGAATTTAGAGAGCGTGACTTGAGTGTATAGATCTATACGGGGCTGACTACCCCACACCTGGCTGCTAGCTACAGCCGAACCGAAATGGTTCAAGGGTGACGAAAGTCATAAGGATTGTGGACCACTTATTGCCACAAGGCTGTGGACTACTTATTGCCACAGGTTCAGTCTTTAGTATGGTTATGGAACTCGCAACTAGGATAACAAAGATTTACTTATAGTAATAATGAACCACATACTACATTTTACAGATAACCAGGATTTAGTCTACATCTTTTACAAATGATAACCAACATTCAGGAAGGTATGGGACCTTCCTGGGAAATCTTGTACATCACCAGGTCTAACAGAATACATCTTTCACATTGAAAACCAACATACAGGAAAGCATGAGGCATTCCTGGGTAACATACACATAATTAGAAAAGAGTAACCAACTGAATAACATTACAATTTTTACAATAACTAACAATTCAGGAAAGTATGGGACTTTCCTGGGAATACACTGGTACATAAAAGGAATAGAACAATAAAATGGATAATCTAACTATACTTTAGTTTTGTGATACAACAACCAACTTTTAAGAAAATATGGGATTTTCATGGCGTGTGTTACATTTTCAGAAACAAAAAGGAAACATATGTTGGATAAGGTGTCTAAGTCCATAACTATTTCGGGCTTGTACTTGACTCGACCCGGCATGGTCCATTTGGGTTGCATGGCACCATGCAATTGGATAGACTAAATGAGAGAAATAACACTTGGAGATTATTAATATATTATAAGTTCTAATATATTAATAATATTATTTGATTAGTTGATCAAAGAATTAATTTGGAATTAATTAAGTGATCAAAGGATAACTAATTAAATATATGGGTTGATTATGTAAATCATCCATATCTTGTATAGTGGGCTAAGAGGCTCCATGGATTATCAAGTTGGGTTCTACCCATAGGATGCTCCATGGATGCTCCATGGGAGTTACAAACCCATGGGTCATGGAAATGAAGAGTCATGACACATTAGGGTTTACATGGTGTAACCCTAGATGTGTCAACACTATATAAGAAGCATATTCTCCACCAAAATCGGCTACACACATAGAGACATAAGAAACTAGAGGGCTTGGCCGATTTTGAGAAGTGTGTGTTATCTCAAGAGTCTTTCCAAGAGCATTTGGTGTTGTGTGAAGCATTTGAGGCATCACACTTGGGGTGCTAGGCTCACAAGGTTTCAAGGAACACAAGCAACAACAAGGTAAGTTATTCTATCTATGATTCAAGTTAAAATTGTTCCCCATGTATGCTAGATAGGAATATAACCTTGGAATTCAACTTTGCATGATAATTAGACAAACATAGATCCAAGGTTATTAGGGTTGCATGTACACTTAGGAAGTGTTAGAATGCTCAAAACCCATCAGTGGTATCAGAGCCTAGGCTTGTTTGTTTGTTATTTGTGCTTAAAAGTTGAAGAAAGTCGAAAATCTTGCTGTCTGACTGATGGACTCGGCGAGTCCATGGGGAGGACTCGACGAGTTCATGTGTATCTTCAACCTACTCGGCGAGTAGGTTTATGCACTCGGCGAGTAGGGTCGACAGAGTGCAGAATTTCGACTTGAGTTGCTGGAAATGGATTAGAATCATTACCCTAAAATGTTTTGGTACTTGAAAACTTATTTTAGAAGGTGTAATGTCTTTTCTAACTCATTTACAACAACTAGTTATCAAAATTACAAAGATTAAATGTGATTTTGATTCTTGAAAGTGTTCATATTCATATTCTTGTTCTTATGATGTTTAGATGATCATAGGAATTATTTGTAACCTATGTGGTAGATTAATTCATGATCATAATGTGTTTTAATGGAGTCCATAACTTGTCCTCAAGTTATGGAAAACCAAAAGTCTCTTGGATTAAAAACCATTAAAAGAACACAAGAGTTAGGAAAAATGAAAAGTCCTCATTTTATTACTCTATTAAACTCATAAGTTACAAGAAATGAAAAGTTTTGAAGGTTTACAAAACTTGCCCTCAAGTTTTGGAACAAGTAAAGTTAAGTTAAAACTTTAGTTCCAACCCCTAGAATTTTAAAAGTTAAAATTCAACCCTTATACTTATATTATTATGATTATATATATATATATATATATATATATATATATATATATGTATAAGAACAAAGTCGTCTTACCGCTAGTACGCCTCATTCACGAAGCCGGTCTATAAGGTGGGTATAAGGTTGTTGCCTATAAAATGGTGACTTAATGGGTGTCCACTCTCACCCACCGCTTGCTTGATCGGTGGAGGGTCGTTAGCCGAACGGGTAAGACAAGGACTTATTAATTCTCATTCAAAGTATGATGAATATTATAAAGTAACTAAATGTTTTATTAAATTCCCAATCTTAGTTACTTTAGGAAAAATGTGAATAAGGTGCTATTCCATGAAATTACACTTTACACTTTGATTAAGTCGTTGGTGGAGCGTGTGTGGTTAACCGGCACACTAACTTGGACTTAACAAGGTAGGTAAAGGGTGACTTAGGGTTTATTATAGTATCGATGGAGCGTGTGTGGTTAACCGGCACATCGATTGAGTGATAAACTTTAAGGGTACCAAGTGATTTGCATGGTTACTTCACACCTCGTTTTGTGATCCTCGGTATCCCAGTCACAAAACTTGGAGGGCACACTCGAGATTGAAACATGCCTTTGAAAAGTTCATTGAATCTCAAAGAATCTAGGAATTTCTAAGAACCATTCAAAAACCTAATACTAAAACATTGCGGTTTTCGTGGTGGAAATTGGTGAATCGTCATTCACCTACCTTTCAAATATGATATAGCTTAGATTACGGCATACCTCTTCTAAGTTATATTATATTGTGATTGGATCCTAGCCTTAATATTACATTTGGGTGTTTTATTAAGGACTCTCTTATATCTAAACTAATCTTGTCCTCTTTCCTTCAGATGTCTTTCAACAATGCTTCTGGCTCTAATCCTAATGGCTCCTTTACCCTTATGAACTTGTGTGGGAAAGTCACCTTTGATGGATCCAACTTCAATGAGTGGATCAGAAACATCAGGATGATTACCCGCTACGAGGACAAAGAATATGTCCTTGACAAGGAGCTTAAGGAGATTGATGAGACCACTGCAACTCCTCAGGAGATCGCTGAATTTCGGGCACATGAAAGGGATGCTACGAAAGTGGCTTGCATCATGACGGCCACGATGACAGCGGAACTCCAAAAGTCTTATGAGGATTTCTACCCTTATGACATGCACCAAGATTTGATGGAAAGATACCATCAAAGTGCAAGACAAGAGAGGTATGAAATCATCTGCTCCATGATAACAACCATGATGAAGGACGGGGAATCCGTCACGAGCCACATGCAGAAAATGCAAAGGTATGTGGATTGTTTGCTGAAGCTTAGTGTGAACTTCCCGGAGGATCTTGCAATAGATATTATTTTGCATTCCTTACCATCGTGCTATGATCAATTCCGCATGACATATCACATGAACAAGGAAGAAGTCACCCTCAGCAAACTTCAGGGACTTCTCAAGACCGCAGAATCAGGTCTTAAGGGGAAGTCGGTTGCTATCACTCCTACTCAAAACTCTACTCCGGTTTTGGCAATCGGGAAAAGTCGAGGGAGGAAGAGAAAGAGATCTTCAAAGGGTACCAAGGCTCGGACCCTTGATGGCTCTTCTTCAAGTGGAACCAAGAAAGGTTTCATTACTCCTTCTTCTGACCCAAAAGAGGCTGAATGCTTCTATTGCCATGAAAAAGCTCATTGGAAGCGGAACTGCCCAAAATACCAGCAAGATGTGAAGGATGGGAAAGTCAAACCCAACCATGCAGGTATTTACACTATCATTTCTAATAACTCACCCCATTCTAATTCTTGGGTCCTTGATACCGGGTGTGGTATTCACATTTGTTGTGACTTGCAGGGACTAAGAAGTAGTGAGGATGTGGAGCAAGGAAGGATAAACTTGATCATGGGGAATAGGAAAGCTATACCTGTTACCAAGATTGGAGTTTATACTTTATCGCTAAGTAGTGGGTTTAGTTTAGATCTGAATAAGTGTTGTTATTCGCCAGGAATGGCAAGAAATATTATTTCCTTCCATGCTTTGTACAAACAAGGGTTTACCTTTTCATTTAATAATGAAGTTGGTTCTATTGATGCTTTCTTTAATAATGTTCTTTATTTTAAAGCATTACCTTGTGATGGTGTGTATGAAGCTGTATCTGTTGTAGATAACTTAGGAAATAATGTTTTGTGTATTGATTCTACTAATAATAACTTGGATAAAGCATCATTATGGCATTGTCGTCTTGGACATATAAGCAAGAAGCGCATAGGCCAACTCCAAAAGGATGGAGTCTTGGAGTCGTTTGACCTAAAGTCAGATGATAGTTGCGAATCATGCTTACTTGGAAAAATGACAAAGTCACCCTTCACAGGTTCGTGTGAGAGGGGTGAAGGTTTGTTGGACCTTATACACACGGATGTGTGTGGACCATTCAAACATGCCACAAGGGATGCTAATCGTTATTATTTGACTTTTACTGATGATTATAGTAGGTATGGATATGTCTACTTGATCAAGCATAAGTCAGAGACTTTCGAGAGGTTTAAGGAATTTAAACAGGAAGTCGAGAATCAATTGGGCAGGAACATTAAGATGCTTCGATCCGATCGTGGTGGTGAGTATCTTAGTTCAGAGTTCCTCGACTATCTAAGGGAATGTGGGATAGTCTCACAATTGACACCTCCCAGGACACCACAGTTGAATGGTGTGGCTGAGAGGCGTAATCGAACCTTGTTGGATATGGTTCATTCCATGATGAGTCGAGCTTCGCTACCAATCTCATTCTGGGGGTATGCCTTAGAGACTGCCGCCCATATTCTTAATCTAGTCCCTACAAAGAAAGTTGCCAAAACTCCTCACGAGATGTGGACTGGTAAAGTACCTAAACTAGACCACATCAAGATTTGGGGTTGCGAGGCTTTCGTGAGACGCGAGACTCATGATAAGCTCGAACCTCGAAGCGAGAGGTGTATTTTCATCGGTTACCCACAGCGATCCTTTGGTTACCTCTTCTACAGACCTAGTGACAATGTGGTCTTTGTAGCAAGAAGAGGAGTCTTTCGAGAAAGAGAGTTTATAAGCCAAGGAGACAGTGGGAGGCAAATTGATCTTGAAGAAATTCAAGAATCAAGCGGTGAAGGAACTTCAAACTCTAGCCCTCAACTTGAGGAGGGAACTCCTGTTGAGCAAATTGACAAATCTGTACCTCTGAGACGTTCCACGAGAGTTAGGAGTGCACCTGAGCATTACTATGGATTCCATATTACTGCAGAAGGTGAGACACTTATTAGTGATGAAACACTAGTAAGTCAAGATGACCCTAACAGCTACGAGGAAGCCATGGCAGGCCCCGAGTCTGCTAAATGGAAAGAGGCTATGGATAGCGAGATACAATCCATGTATGACAATCAAGTTTGGAACTTGGTTGAAAACGTACCAGGTCGTAAGACAGTAGGGTGCAAATGGGTCTTCAAGAAGAAGACTGACATGGATGGTAAAGTACACACTTATAAGGCTAGACTGGTTGCAAAGGGCTTCTCTCAAATTCCTGGAGTGGATTATGATGAGACCTTTTCTCCGGTAGCCAAGATTAAGTCTATTCGGGTTCTGTTAGCCATAGCTGCATTTCATGATTATGAAATATGGCAGATGGATGTCAAAACCGCTTTCCTTAATGGAAAGTTGGCTGAAGATGTTTACATGAGTCAGCCAGAGGGTTTTGTCAGCAACGAGTACCCTAATAGAGTGTGTAAGCTTGAGAAATCCATTTATGGATTGAAGCAAGCACCTCGCAGATGGAATCTTTGCTTTGATGAAAAGGTCAAGGAATTTGGCTTTTCTAGGAGTGAAGATGAATCTTGTGTGTATGTCAAGGCTAGTGGGAGTATAGTTAGCTTTTTGGTATTGTATGTGGATGACATACTACTCATAGGAAACGACATTCCAACCCTGCAGGAAGTAAAGTCCTGGCTTGGGAAGTGTTTCGCTATGAAGGACCTTGGTGAAGCTGCCTATATTTTAGGGATAAGAATCTTGAGAGATCGGAGTAAAAGACTAATTGGACTTAGTCAGAGTACCTACTTGGATAAGGTGCTGAAGAGATTTAGCATGCAGGATTCCAAGAAAGGAGAGTTACCCATCCAGAGTAACACCAGATTGAGTAAGACACAAAGCCCTAGCACTGAGGCTGAGATAGCAGAAATGAGTCGAACACCTTACGCTTCGGCTGTAGGATCGATCATGTATGCTATGACGTGTACTCGACCCGATGTAGCTTTTGCCTTGAGCATGGTTAGCAGGTATCAGGCGAACCCTGGCAAGGCACACTGGACTGCGGTAAAGAATATCCTCAAGTACCTACGGAGGACTAAGGACTGGGTTCTTACCCTCGGTGGGAGTGATGACTTGAGAGTTGTAGGGTATAGTGATGCTAGCTTTCAGACTGATAGGGATAATTTCCGCTCTCAGTCGGGCTGGGTCTTTACCCTAAACGGAGGAGCAATTTCTTGGAAGAGTTCCAAGCAAGAGACAGTGGCAGATTCTACTTGTGAATCAGAGTATATTGCAGCTAGCGAAGCAGCAAAGGAGGCGATATGGCTGAAGAACTTCATTGGAGACCTTGGAGTTGTACCAGCTATTAAAGAGCCAATGGAGATTTTCTGTGATTGTGAAAGTGCTGTTGCCTTAGCCAAGGAACCAAGGGATCACGGGAGATCCAGACACATCGACAGAAAATACCATTTCATTAGACATCGGATCGAAGAAGGACTCCTCGTGGCAAAGAGGGTATCATCGGATGAGAACCCAGCAGATCCCCTCACGAAGGGACTGAGTAGGGTTAAGCATCTTCAGCATGCTCGGAGCATAGGGCTGAAGGATGATATAAGTTTTAGTAGTTAGATAACCCGGAAATTTGTAAAGTGTAATTGACATTTGATGATGAATAAAAGGTGTTTTATTTATGAGTAAAGTGTTGCTATCTCTTGTCAATCGTTTACTATATTTCTTTTGCATGTTTTGACTTCCAGAATATTTTTGTTTGGTATAACATATTATTCAAACCTCCACAGTCGGTCATATGTCGGAAGTAGGTATGAATCAAGACTGTCATGATGGGTTGTAGAGGTCTAAGGTGTTGGACAAGGCTACAACAATCATGAGTGCTCATAAGTTCTGAGTATTGGACTCAACCCACGCTCACTGGAATCACTTCATGGAATTCTATCTCGAGTGATCGTGAGACGGTAATATCATATAAGTCTTCAAACCTAGAGATATGATTTGTTACTTACAAGTTGGTTATGCATTGACTGTACGAAACCGCATTGGTAACTCGATGTTATAAAACGTACTTTTGTGTGTAATTCAATGAGTGGTAGAACAAACATATGAGTCGAAGTTTATCTGTTCCTTCTTGGATTAGAAGCTGATATCTGGGCCCCTCGATGATTTTGTTTTGACCCATGTATCGGGCCCGGTCAGAACTAAGTTGATGTGTTCAATTAAGTTCTATGTCAAACAAATCGGAAATCGGGAAACAAATGCTGGACAATAAGCAAGACAATGTTCCATGTATTTGTCCGGCTGATATCTAGAACGGAGGATTATATGATCACTTATCTTAAATGGCGTATCATCATCTTCTCAGTTCCGGGAGACCTTGAAAGAGCTACGATTGCCGGTCGGTTCCTGAAGTACTAGAGATATAGTTATTAGACTTATCCAAGTGGGAGACTGTTGGATAAGGTGTCTAAGTCCATAACTATTTCGGGCTTGTACTTGACCCGACCCGACATGGTCCATTTGGGTTGCATGGCACCATGCAATTGGATAGACTAAATGAGAGAAATAACACTTGGAGATTATTAATATATTATAAGTTCTAATATATTAATAATATTATTTGATTAGTTGATCAAAGAATTAATTTGGAATTAATTAAGTGATCAAAGGATAACTAATTAAATATATGGGTTGATTATGTAAATCATCCATATCTTGTATAGTGGGCTAAGAGGCTCCATGGATTATCAAGTTGGGTTCTACCCATAGGATGCTCCATGGATGCTCCATGGGAGTTACAAACCCATGGGTCATGGAAATGAAGAGTCATGACACATTAGGGTTTACATGGTGTAACCCTAGATGTGTCAACACTATATAAGAAGCATATTCTCCACCAAAATCGGCTACACACATAGAGACATAAGAAACTAGAGGGCTTGGCCGATTTTGAGAAGTGTGTGTTATCTCAAGAGTCTTTCCAAGAGCATTTGGTGTTGTGTGAAGCATTTGAGGCATCACACTTGGGGTGCTAGGCTCACAAGGTTTCAAGGAACACAAGCAACAACAAGGTAAGTTATTCTATCTATGATTCAAGTTAAAATTGTTCCCCATGTATGCTAGATAGGAATATAACCTTGGAATTCAACTTTGCATGATAATTAGACAAACATAGATCCAAGGTTATTAGGGTTGCATGTACACTTAGGAAGTGTTAGAATGCTCAAAACCCATCAACATAACCATTTTCACAAAACAAAACTGCTTATGAACTCACCAGCGTTATGCTGATTTTCAAACTGCTTGTGTTCTCAGGTCAACGATAGTACAGGTACCCGAAGACTTACTTGGTTCAGGATCGTGTGCGTGCAAGACTCGTTCGTTTTGTTTATATCTATAATATATATATCACAACTGTATAAACTGTGTCTTTTGAAACAAATTGTAAAACTCTTAATATGTAATGTAATGTTTGTTTCACTTTACTTACTATGTACATTGGATTTGATACTCAACATGGAGTCAACCCCGGAAATGTTTCCGCCTTTGGTTTTTAGGGTGTGACAGATTGGTATCAGAGCCCTTGTTTATAGTGAATAAAGTATACCAAACCTTACATGGTATAAAACTATAAACACTAAAGGGCCTAAATGCTCTGAAATAAAAGTATCTTCAGACTACAAGTATTTTCAAAAATATACAAGTATACCGAACCGTCGAGATCTGTATCTATAAGTAGAACAAAATATAAGTAAATGGGTGTTGTGTATTGCAGTTAAACGTGGGCAGTTATGTAGTCGTGTCTAGGGTCAATATAGCCTGGCCAACTATATTCATTCGAGACACGGCCAACATGTGCTTGGGAGTGATTGTGGTATGCGGCATGCCTAAAACTTACCCTAATACCACAAACATCGAGCCAGTATCGTAACAAACCATGAAATACTATGGGAGTATTCCTCGAATAATCGTACATGTATAGACCCCCGATCATTCCATTAGCGATAGTATACTTTCTTCAATAACTCTTTCCTGCTTTACCGCTTAATTGGAATAAATACCTGTCATATCTCTCGATTCAGAGGACTTATCATCCTCTCTCTTTATTGATCTTATTAGATTAAGATGCCTCCCAGGAAGAGACCCAGCTCCAACAACCCTCCGCCACCTCCTCCTGAAATCGATCCCGTGTTATTTCAAACAGCTGTTACCGCCGCAGTGGCAGCTACCATGTCCCAGCTAAATACTGGTGGTTCAGGAGGTAGTAATCAAAGTCAAGATAGTAATCAGGAACGCCGTAAGGAGGGTTCCTATAAGGACTTCATGAATGCGAAGCCTTCTTTCTTCAATGGCACTGGTGGTGTCATTTCCTTATCCCGATGGTTCGAGAGAATCGAATCCATCTTCGAAATCTGTGCCTGTGATGAATCCGATAAGGTCAAGTTCGCAGCTTGTACCTTCCTTGATAAAGCATTGACTTGGTGGAATGGCCGAGTCAAATCCTTAAATCTCCCTGTAGCCAATGCCATGGGCTGGGAGGCTATGAAAGAACTTCTCCTTGCTGAATATTGTCCCAGAGGCGAAATGCAGAAGCTAGAGCACGAGCTCTGGAACCTGAAGATGAAAGGTTCCGATATTACTGCCTACACTTCCCGATTTGATGATCTTTCCCTTCTCTGCCCTGGACTAGTCACCCCTGAAAGCAAAAAGATCGAGAGGTTTATTTGGGGGTTAACCAATCCGACCAAAGGTCATGTCTTAGCTGCTCGCCCAGATACTTATGATAGTGCTAAGACTTTAGCCCAAGCTATAATTCACCACAGTGATGATGTTGAGGAAGCCACCACTGCTACCCCTGAGTCGACCAAAAGCAGTGGTGAGAAAAGAAAATTCTGGAAGAAGAAGAACGGTCAATCTTCCCAAGGCTCCTCCAAAAGACAACAAACAGTAGCAGTTCATGCTGCTACTACCCCCGTAGCTGCTGCTTCTGTTGTGGGATCCACAGCACCAACTCCTACCAGCCGATATGTTGGTAACCTCCCTCTTTGCGAAAAATGCAAGTATCACCACAACCCTGGTCCCTGTCGAGAACTATCCTGTACCAATTGTGGTAAGAAGGGGCACACTGTTCGATACTGCAAAGCTCCGACTCAATCAACAAATCAATCTTCTGGAACAGGCGTTGGTCAAGCCTGTTATAACTGTGGTGAGGCCGAGCACTTTAAAAGGAACTGCCCCAAGAAGACTACTCCTGGCAACACCGGAAGGGTCCTTGCTATGGGACGGGAAGAAGGAGTTGCCGATCCTAATGTTGTCTCGGGTACGTTTCTTCTCGACAACTCGTATGCTAATATTCTTTTCGATTCGGGCGCTGAAAGAAGTTTTATTAGTCATGCATTCAAACATAACCTAAAACATGATTCCCAACCTCTAACTGAAATGTTTACCGTCGAAATGGCAAACGGAGAGAAAGAAAGTGCGAGCGAGGTATTCGTAGATTGCACTCTTACCTTAAACGACCATTCATTTCCTATCGATCTTATGCCCGTATCCATAAAGAGCTTTGATGTCATTATTGGCATGGATTGGTTGAGTCCCAATCATGCAGATATCCTTTGCTTCGAAAAAGCCATCCGTCTTAACCTTCCTTCGGGTCAAACTCTAGTGATCTATGGCGATAAACTCGGTTCCAACCTTCGTATCATTTCCTGCATCAAAGCTCAGAAACTCCTACGAAAGGAGTGTATTGCATTCTTAGCCCATGTAATCAATGAGAAACAAGAAGTTAAAGACCTCGCGAGCATCCCCGAGGTCTGTAATTTTCCTGATGTGTTTCCCGAAGAGCTTCCAGGAATTCCTCCCGAACGTCAGGTCGAGTTCCGTATTGACCTAATTCCTGGGGCTACTCCTGTAGCGAAGTCTCCGTATCGCTTAGCTCCAGCAGAAATGCAGGAGCTATCCAGTCAACTTTACGAGCTGCTTAGCAAAGGATTCATTAGACCGAGTTCCTCACCTTGGGGAGCCCCGGTTTTGTTTGTCAAGAAGAAGGATGGATCCTTTCGTATGTGTATTGATTATCGTGAGCTAAACGAGTTGACTGTCAAAAATTGATATCCTCTTCCTCGAATAGATGACCTTTTCGATCAACTCCAGGGAGCCAGTTACTTCTCTAAGATAGACCTTCGGTCAGGGTACCATCAGTTGCGAGTTCATGAAAGTGATGTGCCCAAAACAGCTTTCAGGACTCGATATGGACACTACGAGTTCGTAGTGATGCCCTTCGATTTAACCAACGCACCGGCAGTGTTCATGGATCTGATGAACCGGGTGTGTCGTCCTTATTTGGATAAGTTTGTCATAGTATTCATCGATGACATACTCGTCTATTCCCGAAGTGAAGAAGACCACAAACAACACTTGAGGCTAGTGTTGGAGAC
This sequence comes from Lactuca serriola, assembly GCF_051521515.1. Classification (NCBI taxonomy): domain Eukaryota; kingdom Viridiplantae; phylum Streptophyta; class Magnoliopsida; order Asterales; family Asteraceae; genus Lactuca; species Lactuca serriola. Next base: position 77,792,506 of record NC_136409.1, read on the forward strand.
CCTGCGATCCGAGAAGTTATACGCGAAGTTTTCAAAATGTGAGTTCTGGATACGGAAGGTAACTTTCCTTGGTCACGTGGTAAGTGAGGAAGGTATTCATGTCGATCCTTCCAAGATTAAAGCAATAGAGAATTGGTCAGCACCGAAGACACCCACAGAAATCCGACAATTCTTGGGTCTCGCTGGCTATTATCGAAGGTTCATCCAAAACTTTTCCAGAATCGCCAAACCTCTAACCACTCTAACACAGAAAGGTGTACCCTTTTGTTGGAATGATAAACAAGAAACCGCATTTCAGACGTTGAAGAAAGCTTTGTGCAGCGCACCTGTCCTGTCCCTACCCGAAGGGACAGAGGACTTTGTTGTCTACTGCGATGCGTCTACTCAAGGTTTAGGCTGTGTGCTTATGCAGAGAGGAAAAGTAATTGCTTATGCCTCTAGGCAGTTGAAAGCACACGAGGTCAACTATACCACACACGACTTGGAGCTAGGAGCCGTAGTCTTTGCATTGAAGATTTGGAGGCATTACCTTTACGGAACTAAGTGCACGATCTTCACCGACCATAAGAGCCTGCAACATATCTTCGACCAAAAAGACTTGAATATGAGACAAAGGCGATGGGTAGAACTACTCAGTGATTATGAGTGTGAAATCCGTTACCATCCCGACAAGGCCAATGTGGTAGCAGATGCCCTTAGCCGAAAGGAGAGCACAAGCAACAAGGTGAAGAGCCAGTCGATAACCATCCATTCCAACCTATCCATGCAAATCCGAGAAGCTCAGTTAGAAGCCCTGAAACCCGAGAACATGACAACTGAAGCTTTGAGAGGAATGGAAAAGAAACTTGAGATCAGAAGTGACGGAGCCCATTGTTTCATGGATCGGATCTGGATTCCCAAGTCCGGAGGATTTAGAGAGTTAGTCATGGAGGAGGCACACAGAACCAGATACTCTGTTCACCCGGGCTCTGACAAGATGTACTTAGATCTCAAGAAACAATATTGGTGGCCAAATATGAAGGCTGAGATAGCTTCATTTGTGGGCAAGTGTCTGACTTGCGCCAAGGTAAAAGTTGAACACCAGAAACCCTCGGGTCTGCTCCAACAACCGGAGATACCTGAATGGAAATGGGAGATGATCACCATGGATTTCATCACCAAACTACCCAAGTGTTCGAGTGGGTATGATACCATTTGGGTGATTATCGATCGTTTGACAAAATCAGCTCACTTCGTTCCAATCAAAGAATCATACAAGATGGAAAGACTCGCACGGTTATATATTCAAGAGGTAGTCCGACTACACGGTGTACCTGCATCCATTATCTCTGATCGAGATAGCAGGTTTACTTCCCGATTTTGGCAGTCTCTCCAGAAAGCCCTTGGAACCCAAATAGACATGAGCACGACATACCATCCTCAGACCGACGGTCAAAGCGAGAGAACAATCCAAACCCTGGAGGACATGCTTAAGGCATGCGTCATTGACTTTGGAAAGTCGTGGGACGCACATCTACCTTTGATCGAATTCTCGTACAACAACAGTTACCACACCAGCATTAGGGCTGCCCCGTTCGAAGCCCTATACGGTCGCAAGTGCAGATCCCCTCTGTGCTGGGCAGAGGTAGGAGATACACAGTTAGCCAAGAGTCGACTCCCCGACAACGCACTTACTGGTCCTGAAATTGTAGGGTTTCAAAGCACTCCATGGATGATGGCAATGGGCCCCTTTGATGAATTCTAGGTTAAAAGCCCAAGACTTGTCTTTTCCCTATAAATAGTCATGTATTATTCATTATTAGGGTGAAGAGAGAGGCAAAATGTAGCCGCCACGTTGTGAGGTTTCTTGTAGAGTTAGATTATTATTTCTTAAGTGTAATTTGTTCCTCACATTTCAATAAATCGAGTGATCATTCGACATAATCTTCATTATTGTGTTTGTTCTTATTTTCTGCATCTTGTTCATCAAATCACAATTAGGGTTTCAATCCCAACAAGTGGTATCAGAGCGGGTCTTTGAAAATCTATTGATTTTTGAAGTATCGGTTCTTGGTTTGGTGATTTTTTGCACATATATTGAAGATTATTGGTGTTTTGGCGGTATGGAATCAAGATTCTTGTTCAAGAAACTGTTCATGGAGATTTATGAATTATGCTACTGTTCATCTGGGTATTATTTCAATCCAAATCTTATTTTGTTCATATTCTCTATTGGATCTGATTGATTTTTTTTAAATCAGTCGATTGCCTCGTAAATCAATTTCTTTTGATTTGGGCCAAAGTTTTTGCTCGTTACTGTTCTTTTTTTTTTAGCCCTAATATCATATCACAGAGTTTCCATTTGCGTCATTTGCTTTTGTATCTCCTTTGTTCGCTACATCCATATGTTCGACCACTCATGGTTTGTCTCAATTAACAATCGATGATTATGTCTTGATCGACTGAAGATATTATTATTCTTGATAAGTTACTGTTCGTCAAACATTATCGTTATTGTTCATATGATTCAATTTGAAGCCCAAATCACTTTCTGTGTAATCGATTCAAGCTCCTTCTGAATCGTGATTCTCGTGATGTCGATCTTTCATCATATTTATTCTTCATTTAATTGATTTATGTTTTACAATCGAATCATTTTCATCTTCAAAATCAGTTAGTGATTCGTGGATTTATCCAGAATTGTTATTCGATGTTTTTTAGTTTAAAGAACAGATGAAGTATTATCAAGAACAGATGAAGATGGTGATAAATTCGATTGAAGTGGTGTTTGATCTCTAAATCGAAATTGTGTAAATTTTGTTTCAATTCGCAACGATGATGAACGCAATCAAAATGAAGGAATCGGAACAGATACATTTTTCCGTATCTCGATGTGAATAGTCAAACCACAAAAGTCAAAATCGGAGGTGTGAAAACATTCTTTTATCGGAACTGTAAAATCAGATTGTTAGAATAGAAATTGGAACGAAGGAGATTTGTGGTCAATGCCTGAACTTGAATCGTGATCTAGCTTGGGTAATTGCATTCGGATTTGTCTTGACGTCCTGTTCGCTTCGCCAACCAGGTCTCTTAATAGGGGCTTTATAACATCGATCGAATGGAAGTCAAAATTGGTTTGAAAATCTCACCTGCAAACGAATCGATCTTAATTGGGATGAACATTGGTCAACAGAAAAGTCGCTATGAAAGCCTTACCTGTGAAAACTCGTTTACTGTGCTTGTCTTTGGGGTATAATCGACGATATTGAAGCGAATCTATGATTGGGTTCTTCTGTTGCCTTGGAACGAATGAAGGGAAGTCCGAAAGCGAACCTGTGATTCGGCTTGGCTAAGGTTTCGCTCCTTATTCTAATCGGGATGCTCGTTTTGCTTTTGAAATTGGGTTCGGTTGTTAATGGTTGGAGCGATCGAAGGATGAACCGAAAGCGAAAGGAGTTTCGCCTGATGAAGCTCGATTTGGAATAAGAAACGAACCGAACGTTCGGTTATGTTCGCGTGAATCAATGGCGATCTTGAAACGAACCTTGGTTCGGTTGCTGGTACTTGAAACGAAAGTATGATCTGTAGCATTTGTTCCAGTCGCGCATTTCTTTTATCAGCCATATATATTGGGGAAGAAGACTTAATGTTTCATTTTTGGTCCCTGAAACTTCAGCGAATTGGCTCTTTTGGTCCCTGTTGTTTTCACAGTTTGGTATTTTTGGACCATTTCCAGTTTTTGTTACAAATGAAGGGGTGTATTGATGCAAAAATTCCATTCCAGCCCCTGTCTTTCAGCAAGTGACAGTTTCTGCCCAATATTAAGAAAAGTTTACTACATTGAGGGCCGGTGAACAGTTTTGGATTCTTTAACGCTCATATTTTTTTTGTGAACAGAAAAATAAAGATTCCATTAAGTCTTGGCGGTTCGGAAAGTCGTTTTTTTTAACGTCAAGTTTTCACGATTTTTCCGGATTTTTTTTATATCTTGTCGCGGGGGAGCATAGTAAATTTTTATCCATTCAAGATCATTCTCATGACCTTTTGAAGGCTTTATAATCATGTTTTTGATTATAAATCGGGGGAGAATTTGGTATGGCCATTCGAAATTGGATTTGTGACTTTTCAAAGTCGAAGATTTTTGATAAAGCTTGTGGGAGAATTATGAAGGTAGCTTTTTTACAGAAGTTCTTCATCGAGCTCTACTAAGGTTTTTACAGAGAAGTATCCTTTACAGCAAGAGTTCTTCATCGAGCTCTGCTAAGGACTTGTTATATCTCCGACTTCTTGTATTTTCTCGATCAAGTGGCGTTACGAATCTTAAAGTTTGGGTTTTTACATGATATTTTTTGATGGCTTATATCATTAGCTTATTTGAAGATCGTTGTGACTTGGAGAGGGAGCTCTTCAAAGACAAGAAGTGATTCAGTTTCTTTGTTCTGAGATGGGTATTATGGCGGGTTTGGTTTTCATGAAGATTCTTTGGGATTACATTCGAAAATGAAGTTTAAAGACATTACTTCAGTGCTTGATTTATATATCCTAGAGCCCGTGTTTGAAGACCATTGAAGAATCAAGATTCGTGGGTTGCTTCATATATTCCTCGTTGCAGATCTTTTTATTTGCTAGATGCTTGTTTTGGAAGTTAAAGCATTGTCATCCATTCCATACTTTGAGGGGGAGATTGTAGGGTTTCAAAGCACTCCATGGATGATGTCAATGGGCCCCTTTGATGAATTCTAGGTTAAAAGCCCAAGACTTGTCTTTTCCCTATAAATAGTCATGTATTATTCATTATTAGGGTGAAGAGAGAGGCAAAATGTAGCCGCCACGTTGTGAGGTTTCTTGTAGAGTTAGATTATTATTTCTTAAGTGTAATTTGTTCCTCACATTTCAATAAATCGAGTGATCATTCGACATAATCTTCATTATTGTGTTTGTTCTTATTTTCCGCATCTTGTTCATCAAATCACAATTAGGGTTTCAATCCCAACAGAAATCATCCGTGAAACCACTGAGAAAATTATCCAAATCCGTGAACGACTAAAGGCCTCGCGCGATCGTCAGAAGAGTTACGCTGATAATCGTCGGAAACCACTAGAATTCCAGGTTGGGGACCGTGTTCTGTTGAAGGTCTCGCCCTGGAAAGGCACTGTACGCTTCGGTAAACGTGGGAAACTTAATCCGAGGTATATTGGACCTTTTGAAATCATCGCCAGAGTTGGTCCGGTAGCCTATAAGCTTCATTTACCTCACGAACTTAGTAACATCCATCCCGTCTTTCATGTTTCAAACCTAAAGAAGTGCCTATCCGATGAAACCCTAGTGATTCCATTAGACGAGATTGAGGTCGATGAAAACCTCAACTTTGTGGAGGAACCAATCGAAATCATGGATCGAGAAGTCAAACGTACGAAACAGAGTCGCATCCCGTTGGTGAAGGTTCGCTGGAATGCCAAGCGGGGACTGGAGTTCACTTGGGAGCGAGAAGACTCGATGAAACAAAAATATCCACAACTCTTTCTAGGTCCATGATTTGTATTTTCTCTTATCTCTTGTCTTGAATTTCGGGACGAAATTCCCTCTAACGGGGGGATAATGTAACAACCCGAAATTTCATGTCACTTCTTGTACCTCAACTTGTAATCCAATTCGATCAACCAAACGTCATTTTCAATTTCGTTTCCAATTTTGCCATTTTATTAAGTCATTAGTTTATATTGACCTAAAATGACTTAATGGGTGTCTTAATATGTTTAGAAATCATTTTAACACCCCACTTTAGTGATCGGAATAATTATAGAATCGGCCATATCGAGTCACGACAATTTGGTCGGGTATGACCAAAAGCCTCACTTAACGTCAGTATCGGGTAAAATTCCGTCGTGTCCAATTCCCGAACACTATATAAAGTGTTTTAAGACTTCATTTGAAGCCTTTGGCCAATTTCTCACTAAACTCTCACAACCTCTCTCCTCAAGCTAGAATTAAGGTCCAAATCTCAAGTTTAAGGCTTCAAATCTTTAAGGTAACCTCCCTAGCATGTTATTCAACATCTTTAGCCTTCAAATTGATGAATTAATTGAGTTTTGGGACCAAGAACATGAGTTTACGGCCAAGGAGCAAGCTTGGGCTGTAAACTCCATTAAATGGGGTTTTTAAGCCAAATTACCCTTCCAAATCAAAGTTGGGACTTAGATATGACTATAAGGCTTGCAAATCTAGACCTAAAACAATTGGAACATGAATTATGAGGGAAAAAAGAGAGTTTACGGCCAAGGTATGTTCTTTGGCCGTAAACTCCTCTTAAATGGGGATTTAGTGCCTTAAAACATGTCAAAATGCTTTCAAACTCAACCAATGGCCTTGTAGTAAAATCTAGATGCATCTAAAAATAGTTTAAAGGTTTGAAACATATTAAATATGTCATTTATAGGAGTTTACAGCCTAGGAACACACCCTTGGCCGTAAACTCATAAAAATCATGTTAATGATGCATCAAATACACTCATATGGCTTGTATAAATTTCTAGAATCACATGTGATTGTTTTAAGCATCAAAAACTAACTTTTTCATGGGTATAAGAGATTTTACGGCCTCAGAACATACCTCTAGGCCGTAAACTCCAAAAAGTGTGATGAATGATGTTCTAAATTCGTAACAAGGCTTGGAAAATTAACTAGAATCACATGTGATTGTCCTTTGAAGCTCAAATCAATTTTCGTTGGCCATAGGTGAGTTTACGGCCGTAAACTCTTATGGGGTGGCCGTAAACTCCCAATTAAGTGTTAAAATTTCATTCCAAATGTTCCAAGGCATTTTAGATAATCCATTCTAGCAATCCCCATGTCCATTTAAGCCCTTAAACCATCAAAAACACACCAACATGAGTTTACGGCCGTAAACTCATGTGTGGGTGTGTTTTATGGTTGTAAAATCATTTAAATATTTACTTATGGAGAGTAAGCTCAAGTCCCAAGTCCCTAGTGCCATTACACGTCTGAAGATATCACCCGGGTCACTCCAAACGCTCATTTTGAGGTGTTTAACCTCGTTGGAGTGTAATGTTCCATATGATTAATGAATGTATCCTTAATTGTATATATATGGACATTATTTCATTTTACATAGGGACATCGCGAGTAAACAATCCTCGAATCAACGTCTAGTATCCAAAACCAACACATTCCCGAGTCCGGTGAGTTCATACCCCTACCCTTTTCACTGTTTTTCACTGTTTTCAGGGGGAACACAAGCAAAGTACAAGGGTTTTCTTGTACTCAAAACTTATTTTCATGTGTATACTTCACATTTCATATGCTTTTAATATTGATTACACAACTGATAACGAGTTGAATACACAGATTACTTAAACATTTATTTGTGAAATGAGTTTTATAAACTGTTATGTTTTATATATTTCACAAATGGTTTCCACATTTTATCAGTTAAAAGCATGACTTATAACACATGAATAATATATTTCATACACTGTCCTGTCCTAGGTAACATTCCACAGAAATACATGAATGGAGGATTACCCTATTATTACTAGTAAATTTGTTATTCCGTATGATTGGAGACACGTCCTCGGCAAACACTCCACAGAGATACGTGAGTGGACGACTACACCCGTAACCAGAATCTCTGGAATTTAGAGAGCGGGACTTGAGTGTATAGATCTATACGGGGCTGACTACCCCACACCTGGATGCTAGCTACAGCCGAACCGAAATGGTTCAAGGGTGACGAAAGTCATAAGGATTGTGGACCACTTATTGCCACAACGCTGTGGACTACTTATTGCCACAGGTTCAGTCTTTAGTATGGTTATGGAACTCGCAACTAGGATAACAGAGATTTACTTATAGTAATAATGAACCACATACTACATTTTACAGATAACCAGGATTTAGTCTACATCTTTTACAAATGATAACCAACATTCAGGAAGGTATGGGACCTTCCTGGGAAATCTTGTACATCACCAGGTCTAACAGAATACATCTTTCACATTGAAAACCAACATATAGGAAAGCATGAGGCATTCCTGGGTAACATACACATAATTAGAAAAGAGTAACCAACTGAATAACATTACAATTTTTACAATAACTAACAATTCAGGAAAGTATGGGACTTTCCTGGGAATACACTGGTACATAAACGGAATAGAACAATAAAATGGATAATCTAACTATACTTTAGTTTTGTGATACAACAACCAACTTTTAAGAAAATATGAGATTTTCTTGGCGTGTGTTACATTTTCAGAAACAAAAAGGAAACATAAACATTTTCACAAAACAAAACTGCTTATGAACTCACCAGCGTTATGCTGATTTTCAAACTGCTTGTGTTCTCAGGTCAACGATAGTACAGGTACCCGAAGACTTACTTGGTTCAGGATCGTGTGCGTGCAAGACTCGTTCGTTTTGTTTATATCTATAATATATATATATATATATATATATATATATATATATATATATATATATATATCACAACTGTATAAACTGTGTCTTTTGAAACAAATTGTAAAACTCTTAATATGTAATGTAATGTTTGTTTCACTTTACTTACTATGTACATTGGATTTGATACTCAACGTGGAGTCAACCCCGGAAATGTTTCCGCCTTTGGTTTTCGGGGTGTGACAGATTGGTATCAGAGCCCTTGTTTATAGTGAATAAAGTATACCAAACCTTACATGGTATAAAACTATAAACACTAAAGGGCCTAAATGCTCTGAAATAAAAGTATCTTCAGACTACAAGTATTTTCAAAAATATACAAGTATACCGAACCGTCGAGATCCGTATCTATAAGTAGAACAAAATATAAGTAAATGGGTGTTGTGTATTGCAGTTAAACGTGGGCAGTTATGTAGTCGTGTCTAGGGTCAATATAGCCTGGCCAACTATATTCATTCGAGACACGGCCAACATGTGCTTGGGAGTGATTGTGGTATGCGGCATGCCTAAAACTTACCCTAATACCACAAACATCGAGCCAGTATCGTAACAAACCATGAAATACTATGGGAGTATTCCTCGAATAATCGTACATGTATAGACCCCCGATCATTCCATTAGCGATAGTATACTTGCTTCAATAACTCTTTCCTGCTTTACCGCTTAATTGGAATAAATACCTGTCATATCTCTCGATTCAGAGGACTTATCATCCTCTCTCTTTATTGATCTTATTAGATCAAGATGCCTCCCAGGAAGAGACCCAGCTCCAACAACCCTCCGCCACCTCCTCCTGAAATCGATCCCGTGTTATTTCAAACAGCTGTTACCGCCGCGGTGGCAGCTACCATGTCCCAGCTAAATACTGGTGGTTCAGGAGGTAGTAATCAAAGTCAAGATAGTAATCAGGAACGCCGTAAGGAGGGTTCCTATAAGGACTTCATGAATGCGAAGCCTTCTTTCTTCAATGGCACTGGTGGTGTCATTTCCTTATCCCGATGGTTCGAGAGAATCGAATCCATCTTCGAAATCTATGCCTGTGATGAATCCGATAAGGTCAAGTTCGCAGCTTGTACCTTCCTTGATAAAGCATTGACTTGGTGGAATGGCTGAGTCAAATCCTTAAATCTCCCTGTAGCCAATGCCATGGGCTGGGAGGCTATGAAAGAACTTCTCCTTGCTGAATATTGTCCCAGAGGCGAAATGCAGAAGCTAGAGCACGAGCTCTGGAACCTGAAGATGAAAGGTTCCGATATTACTGCCTACACTTCCCGATTTGATGATCTTGCCCTTCTCTGCCCTGGACTAGTCACCCCTGAAAGCAAAAAGATCGAGAGGTTTATTTGGGGGTTAACCAATCCGACCAAAGGTCATGTCTTAGCTGCTCGCCCAGATACTTATGATAGTGCTAAGACTTTAGCCCAAGCTATAATTCACCACAGTGATGATGTTGAGGAAGCCACCACTACTACCCCTGAGTCGACCAAAAGCAGTGGTGAGAAAAGAAAATTCTGGAAGAAGAAGAACGGTCAATCTTCCCAAGGCTCCTCCAAAAGACAACAAACAGTAGCAGTTCATGCTGCTACTACCCCCGTAGCTGCTGCTTCTGTTGTGGGATCCACAGCACCAACTCCTACCAGCCGATATGTTGGTAACCTCCCTCTTTGCGAAAAATGCAAGTATCACCACAACCCTGGTCCCTGTCGAGAACTATCCTGTACCAATTGTGGTAAGAAGGGGCACACTGTTCGATACTGCAAAGCTCCGACTCAATCAACAAATCAATCGTCTGGAACAGGCGTTGGTCAAGCCTGTTATAACTGTGGTGAGGCCGGGCACTTTAAAAGGAACTGCCCCAAGAAGACTACTCCTGGCAACACTGGAAGGGTCCTTGCTATGGGACGGGAAGAAGGAGTTGCCGATCCTAATGTTGTCTCGGGTACGTTTCTTCTCGACAACTCGTATGCTAATATTCTTTTCGATTCGGGCGCTGAAAGAAGTTTTATTAGTCATGCATTCAAACATAACCTAAAACATGATTCCCAACCTCTAACTGAAATGTTTACCGTCGAAATGGCAAACGGAGAGAAAGAAAGTGCGAGCGAGGTATTCGTAGATTGCACTCTTACCTTAAACGACCATTCATTTCCTATCGATCTTATGCCCGTATCCATAAAGAGCTTTGATGTCATTATTGGCATGGATTGGTTGAGTCCCAATCATGCAGATATCCTTTGCTTCGAAAAAGCCATCCGTCTTAACCTTCCTTCGGGTCAAACTCTAGTGATCTATGGCGATAAACTCGGTTCCAACCTTCGTATCATTTCCTGCATCAAAGCTCAGAAACTCCTACGAAAGGAGTGTATTGCATTCTTAGCCCATGTAATCAATGAGAAACAAGAAGTTAAAGACCTCGCGAGCATCCCCGAGGTCTGTAATTTTCCTGATGTGTTTCCCGAAGAGCTTCCAGGAATTCCTCCCGAATGTCAGGTCGAGTTCCGTATTGACCTAATTCCTGGGGCTACTCCTGTAGCGAAGTCTCCGTATCGCTTAGCTCCAGCAGAAATGCAGGAGCTATCCAGTCAACTTTACGAGCTGCTTAGCAAAGTATTCATTAGACCGAGTTCCTCACCTTGGGGAGCCCCGGTTTTGTTTGTCAAGAAGAAGGATGGATCCTTTCGTATGTGTATTGATTATCGTGAGCTAAACGAGTTGACTGTCAAAAATTGATATCCTCTTCCTCGAATAGATGACCTTTTCGATCAACTCCAGGGAGCCAGTTACTTCTCTAAGATAGACCTTCGGTCAGGGTACCATCAGTTGCGAGTTCATGAAAGTGATGTGCCCAAAACAGCTTTCAGGACTCGATATGGACACTACGAGTTCGTAGTGATGCCCTTCGGTTTAACCAACGCACCGGCAGTGTTCATGGATCTGATGAACCGGGTGTGTCGTCCTTATTTGGATAAGTTTGTCATAGTATTCATCGATGACATACTCGTCTATTCCCAAAGTGAAGAAGACCACAAACAACACTTGAGGCTAGTGTTGGAGACCCTGCGATCCGAGAAGTTATACGCGAAGTTTTCAAAATGTGAGTTCTGGATACGGAAGGTAACTTTCCTTGGTCACGTGGTAAGTGAGGAAGGTATTCATGTCGATCCTTCCAAGATTAAAGCAATAGAGAATTGGTCAGCACCGAAGACACCCACAGAAATCCGACAATTCTTGGGTCTCGCTGGCTATTATCGAAGGTTCATCCAAAACTTTTCCAGAATCGCCAAACCTCTAACCACTCTAACACAGAAAGGTGTACCCTTTTGTTGGAATGATAAACAAGAAACCGCATTTCAGACGTTGAAGAAAGCTTTGTGCAGTGCACCTGTCCTGTCCCTACCCGAAGGGACAGAGGACTTTGTTTTCTACTGCGATGCGTCTACTCAAGGTTTAGGCTGTGTGCTTATGCAGAGAGGAAAAGTAATTGCTTATGCCTCTAGGCAGTTGAAAGCACACGAGGTCAACTATACCACACACGACTTGGAGCTAGGAGCCGTAGTCTTTGCATTGAAGATTTGGAGGCATTACCTTTACGGAACTAAGTGCACGATCTTCACCGACCATAAGAGCCTGCAACATATCTTCGACCAAAAAGACTTGAATATGAGACAAAGGCGATGGGTAGAACTACTCAGTGATTATGAGTGTGAAATCCGTTACCATCCCGGCAAGGCCAATGTGGTAGCAGATGCCCTTAGCCGAAAGGAGAGTACAAGCAACAAGGTGAAGAGCCAGTCGATAACCATCCATTCCAACCTATCCATGCAAATCCGAGAAGCTCAGTTAGAAGCCCTGAAACCCGAGAACATGACAACTGAAGCTTTGAGAGGAATGGAAAAGAAACTTGAGATCAGAAGTGACGGAGCCCATTGTTTCATGGATCGGATCTGGATTCCCAAGTCCGGAGGATTTAGAGAGTTAGTCATGGAGGAGGCACACAGAACCAGATACTCTGTCCACCCGGGCTCTGACAAGATGTACTTAGATCTCAAGAAACAATATTGGTGGCCAAATATGAAGGCTGAGATAGCTTCATTTGTGGGCAAGTGTCTGACTTGCGCCAAGGTAAAAGTTGAACACCAGAAACCCTCGGGTCTGCTCCAACAACCGGAGATACCTGAATGGAAATGGGAGATGATCACCATGGATTTCATCACCAAACTACCCAAGTGTTCGAGTGGGTATGATACCATTTGGGTGATTGTCGATCGTTTGACAAAATCAGCTCACTTCGTTCCAATCAAAGAATCATACAAGATGGAAAGACTCGCACGATTATATATTCAAGAGGTAGTCCGACTACACGGTGTACCTGCATCCATTATCTCTGATCGAGATAGCAGGTTTACTTCCCGATTTTGGCAGTCTCTCCAGAAAGCCCTTGGAACCCAAATAGACATGAGCACGACATACCATCCTCAGACCGACGGTCAAAGCGAGAGAACAATCCAAACCCTGGAGGACATGCTTAAGGCATGCGTCATTGACTTTGGAAAGTCGTGGGACGCACATCTACCTTTGATCGAATTCTCGTACAACAACAGTTACCACACCAGCATTAGGGCTGCCCCGTTCGAAGCCCTATACGGTCGCAAGTGCAGATCCCCTCTGTGCTGGGCAGAGGTAGGAGATACACAGTTAGCCAAGAGTCGAGTCCCCGACAACGCACTTACTGGTCCTGAAATCATCCGTGAAACCACTGAGAAAATTATCCAAATCCGTGAACGACTAAAGGCCTCGCGCGATCTTCAGAAGAGTTACGCTGATAATCGTCGGAAACCACTAGAATTCCAGGTTGGGGACCGTGTTCTGTTGAAGGTCTCGCCCTGGAAAGGCACTGTACGCTTCGGTAAACGTGGGAAACTTAATCCGAGGTATATTGGACCTTTTGAAATCATCGCCAGAGTTGGTCCGGTAGCCTATAAGCTTCATTTACCTCACGAACTTAGTAACATCCATCCCGTCTTTCATGTTTCAAACCTCAAGAAGTGCCTATCCGATGAAACCCTAGTGATTCCATTAGACGAGATTGAGGTCGATGAAAACCTCAACTTTGTGGAGGAACCAATCGAAATCATGGATCGAGAAGTCAAACGTACGAAACAGAGTCGCATCCCGTTGGTGAAGGTTCGCTGGAATGCCAAGCGGGGACTGGAGTTCACTTGGGAGCGAGAAGACTCGATGAAACAAAAATATCCACAACTCTTTCTAGGTCCATGATTTGTATTTTCTCTTATCTCTTGTCTTGAATTTCGGGACGAAATTCCCTCTAACGGGGGGATAATGTAACAACCCGAAATTTCATGTCACTTCTTGTACCTCAACTTGTAATCCAATTCGATCAACCAAACGTCATTTTCAATTTCGTTTCCAATTTTGCCATTTTATTAAGTCATTAGTTTATATTGACCTAAAATGACTTAATGGGTGTCTTAATACGTTTAGAAATCATTTTAACACCCCACTTTAGTGATCGGAATAATTATAGAATCGGCCATATCGAGTCACGACAATTTGGTCGGGTATGACCAAAAGCCTCACTTAACGTCAGTATCGGGTAAAATTTCGTCGTGTCCAATTCCCGAACACTATATAAAGTGTTTTAAGACTTCATTTGAAGCCTTTGGCCAATTTCTCACTAAACTCTCACAACCTCTCTCCTCAAGCTAGAATTAAGGTCCAAATCTCAAGTTTAAGGCTTCAAATCTTTAAGGTAACCTCCCTAGCATGTTATTCAACATCTTTAGCCTTCAAATTGATGAATTAATTGAGTTTTGGGACCAAGAACATGAGTTTACGGCCAAGGAGCAAGCTTGGGCCGTAAACTCCATTAAATGGGGTTTTTAAGCCAAATTACCCTTCCAAATCAAAGTTGGGACTTAGATATGACTATAAGGCTTGCAAATCTAGACCTAAAACAATTGGAACATGAATTATGAGGGACAAAAGAGAGTTTACGGCCAAGGTATGTTCTTTGGCCGTAAACTCCTCTTAAATGGGGATTTAGTGCCTTAAAACATGTCAAAATGCTTTCAAACTCAACCAATGGCCTTGTGGTAAAATCTAGATACATCTAAAAATAGTTTAAAGGTTTGAAACATATTAAAAATGTCATTTATAGGAGTTTACGGCCTAGGAACACACCCTTGGTCGTAAACTCATAAAAATCATGTTAATGATGCATCAAATACACTCATATGGCTTGTATAAATTTCTAGAATCACATGTGATTGTTTTAAGCATCAAAAACTAACTTTTTTATGGGTATAAGAGAGTTTATGGCCTTAGAACATACCTCTAGGCCGTAAACTCCAAAAAGTGTGATGAATGATGTTCTAAATTCATAACAAGGCTTGGAAAATTAACTAGAATCACATGTGATTGTCCTTTGAAGCTCAAATCAATTTTCCTTGGCCATAGGTGAGTTTACGGTCGTAAACTCTTATGGGGTGGCCGTAAACTCCCAATTAAGTGTTAAAATGTCATTCCAAATGTTCCAAGGCATTTTAGATAATCCATTCTAGCAATCCCCATGTCCATTTAAGCCCTTAAACCATCAAAAACACATCAACATGAGTTTACGGCCGTAAAATCATGTGTGGGTGTGTTTTGTGGTTGTAAAATCATTTAAATGTTTACTTATGGAGAGTAAGCTCAAGTCCCAAGTCCCTAGTGCCATTACACGTCCGAAGATATCACCCGGGTCACTCCAAACGCTCATTTTGAGGTGTTTAACCTCGTTGGAGTGTAATGTTCCATATGATTAATGAATGTATCCTTAATTGTATATATATGGACATTATTTCATTTTACATAGGGACATCGCGAGTAAACAATCCTCGAATCAACGTCTAGTGTCCAAAACCGACACATTCCCGAGTCCGGTGAGTTCATACCCCTACCCTTTTCACTGTTTTTCACTGTTTTCAGGGGGGAACACAAGCAAAGTACAAGGGTTTTCTTGTACTCAAAACTTATTTTCATGTGTATACTTCACATTTCATATGCTTTTAATATTGATTACACAACTGATAACGAGTTGAATATACAGATTACTTAAACATTTATTTGTGAAATGAGTTTTATAAACTGTTATGTTTTATATATTTCACAAATGGTTTCCACATTTTATCAGTTAAAAGCATGACTTATAACACATGAATAATATATTTCGTACACTGTCCTGTCCTAGGTAACATTCCACAGAAATACATGAATGGAGGATTACCCTATTATTACTAGTAAATTTGTTATTCCGTATGATTGGAGACACGTCCTCGGCAAACACTCCACAGAGATACGCGAGTGGAGGACTACACCCGTAACCAGAATCTCTGGAATTTAGAGAGCGTGACTTGAGTGTATAGATCTATACGGGGCTGACTACCCCACACCTGGCTGCTAGCTACAGCCGAACCGAAATGGTTCAAGGGTGACGAAAGTCATAAGGATTGTGGACCACTTATTGCCACAAGGATGTGGACTACTTATTGCCACAGGTTCAGTCTTTAGTATGGTTATGGAACTCGCAACTAGGATAACAGAGATTTACTTATAGTAATAATGAACCACATACTACATTTTACAGATAACCAGGATTTAGTCTACATCTTTTACAAATGATAACCAACATTCAGGAAGGTATGGGACCTTCCTGGGAAATCTTGTACATCACCAGGTCTAACAGAATACATCTTTCACATTGAAAACCAACATACAGGAAAGCATGAGGCATTCCTGGGTAGCATACACATAATTAGAAAAGAGTAACCAACTGAATAACATTACAATTTTTACAATAACTAACAATTCAGGAAAGTATGGGACTTTCCTGGGAATACACTGGTACATAAAAGGAATAGAACAATAAAATGGATAATCTAACTATACTTTAGTTTTGTGATACAACAACCAACTTTTAAGAAAATATGGGATTTTCTTGGCGTGTGTTACATTTTCAGAAACAAAAAGGAAACATAAACATTTTCACAAAACAAAACTGCTTATGAACTCACCAACGTTATGCTGATTTTCAAACTGCTTGTGTTCTCAGGTCAACGATAGTACAGGTACCCGAAGACTTACTTGGTTCAGGATCGTGTGCGTGCAAGACTCGTTCGTTTTGTTTATATCTATAATATATATATCACAACTGTATAAACTGTGTCTTTTGAAACAAATTGTAAAACTCTTAATATGTAATGTAATGTTTGTTTCACTTTACTTACTATGTACATTGGATTTGATACTCAACGTGGAGTCAACCCTGGAAATGTTTCCGCCTTTGGTTTTCGGGGTGTGACATTTCCACCTTATCGTCACTTGACATTAAGGATTCCTCCTTACCTTCTAAAGAATCCGGTGGTTCAAATGCAAATACTTCATAATTAGTAGAAACTCGGGCTCGAGGCTTTGTCCTCTTGATTGTAGTTAACTCGATATCTCGATTAGTCATGTGTGACTCAATGGATGAGTTATTCATATTATCATTCCCAGCCCTTGCATTCTCCTTTTCTCCCAAACTTACCCTCTTGTCAAGTTGAATCGCTTCTTCTTTTATCATTGCGTCAAGGTAAGCCAATTGTGCATGTTGGAAGTTAAGGTTTTTATTAATTCCAGCCTCTTCTATTGGACTTTCTAAAGGATCAGGAAAAGTGTGCATGTCAAGGTTAGAAAGGGAACTTGTAAGAAGCAAGGTAAGGTCTGTATTATTTTTGAAATTCTGGATTGGAATCGTTGAGTCAATTGAAGCTACTCGGCGAGCCGGTGAGGTTTCCACAGCTTTTATTGCTCCTTTTGAATCAGCTTCCTCTAACAACTTTTCTATCTCCTTTAAATCTTTTTCAGCATCAAAATTCCCTCCAGAAGGCAATAGAAATTGATTTGTATTTTCTTCTTGTAAAAGCGCAAGCTCGCTTTCTAACATTTCATCACCAAAATCCATTGAGGAAACTTTTCCGTCTTTTGTCCCTTCATTCTCTTTCTTTTGTTCTGCTTTAAACACCACTGAATCGTTCCCCACCCTTAGTGTTAGTGTAGATTCGCACATATTGCCAAATGCACTAGCGGTATTCAAAAATGGTCTCCCGAGAATGATTGGAACTTTAGGGTCTTCTTCTATGTCAAGAACTACAAAGTCCACAGGGAACATAAATTTATCGACTTTGATGAAAAGATCTTCACATACTCCTTTTGGATGTATTATTGTCTTATCAGCTAGATGGATCTTCATATGAATCGGCTTTGGCTCCGGCAATTTTAGCTTCTTGAAGAAAGAATATGGCATTAGATTAATACTTGCACCCGAGTCGGTTAACGTATGAGTAGAAGTTATGTTCCCAAATTGACAAGTTATGGAGATGCTTCCCGGATCACCCCTCTTTTCTGGCAGTTCATTTAGCAACACTTCAGCAACTTCTTCCATATTTTGTCTAGTAGTGAAGATGTTTTTAAGCAAAGTTGCATACTTGGGTGTATGAAGTATTGTTTCAACAAATGGAACGTTCACTTGGAGGGTCCTCACTTGCTTCATAAATCTTCTATACCGTTGAATCTGCTCATCTGGTATGGCTCGGGTTGGAGAGGGCAAAGGGGGCCTATAGGATTTCAAAAGAGAATAATTTTTTTATCAGCTCATGGACTCGTCGAGTCCATCACACCGAATCGGCGAGTCGAGTCGAGTTTGCTTGAATTCCCTTCAAATTCTTCTTTTGTTTGCACCTGAATGGGTCTTTTCTGAATAGAGGTTAAAGGAGTGAAAATTTTGTCTGAATTAGTGGTTATCATATTTAGATGCGCCATTTTTGGATTTTGTTCGATATTGCTAGGAAGTTCGCCAAGTGTTCTTTGATTGATTTGTTGTGCGATCTGCCCTATCTGCTTTTCAATGTTATGAATGGAGGCCTACTAATTCCTAAGCAATTTTTGTTGATCTTTCATCATAGCTTGATGATCTTTAAGCATTACGCGTTGCTCCTTCAATTCATTTTCGGTATCATTGTGCCTCTTTTCGGACGCAGCTACAAACCTTGTGAACATCTCTTCCAAATCAGCTCTCTTTTCCATAACCGGTTCCTCCTTTTGATAGAAACCCCGTTCTTTTTGCTTGAATTTTTCCTCCTTTGCCTTTTTGTACTCGACATACGGGAGCCATCCCGTCTTTGGTTTTCACCAGTTATCATCAAATATGTCGCCACTTGAATAGAATACTTGAACCTTCTTGTTTCCATTCTCATCCAAATCACAATCCTTAGTGAGGTGAGGTCCTCTACAATTCTCACATCCTACCCGAATAGCATGGATTGTTTGATCCATCTTAGTCATCCTCCTATCTAAACTATCTAGTTTAGCCATCATTGCCGCCATGCTATTGTTAACAGTGTTCACTACCCCCTACTTACTTCATTTCGTGGGTTGTTATATTCTCTAGAATGTTTAGAGAACTCCTCAATTAATTCCTTGATCACCGGGGGTGCCTTCTTTGTGAGGGGTCCTTGCGAGTCAAGGAGTTTCCTAGTTGTAACATTGACTCCATCATAAAAGATGGAGACTTCTTGTTGGCTATTATGATCATGATGTGGGTAATTCCTTAGTAGACTTTTGTATCTCTCCCATGCCTCATAAAGGAACTCTCCAGGTTGTTGTTCAAAGTTGGTAATAGCTTTTTTAAACTTGGCTATTTTCGAAGGTGGGCAAAACTGGTCAATGAATTCTTCTTTCATCTTAGATCATGTAGTAATGGATCCGGGAGGGAGTGACTTGAGCTAATCCTTTGCAGCACCTTTGAATGTAACTAGAAGCATACGAAGAAGTTAGGTTTCGTGAGGCACATTTGAAACATTAAAATAATCAGCTACATCATTGACTTCATCCAAGTGTTTATAGGCATCTTCATGGTCTTTTTCGTAGAAGGGGATCTCCTTGAGTTGAGCAAGTATGTGACCCTTGAGCTCAAAAGTGGCAGTCACGGGAATTGCGGGTTGCACAAATCCCGGGCCGGTATCATCTCGTATCCTCTTCTTCCATTCGCCCATGGGAACTTCATCGATGTTCGCCATGGTGTTGTCAAAGTCACCTTCTAGATCGCTACCTTCTCCAAATTCGCTTTCTTCCCTTTCGGACTCGTTCATGATGTCTTCCTTGATTGGGTATTCGTTTGCCAAGGAAGAGGTGTTGGATGCTCCTGATTTGCTGCTCTTTTTCTTGCTAAAAACGGACTTTAGATTCTTCAAAGGCGAGTTCTTTGAAGAAGTGGATTGTCCAACGGCTTTTCCTTTCTTCTTTAGAGTGGACTTCAGATCTTCAAATGGAGGAACCAAAGGCGTATTGGATCCTTGGGTCATGTAACAACTGCAACCAAAGTAAGAAAAACGCGTAAAGAGAACAAAAAGAAAATAAAAATAAAAAGTGCAAAATTGTGATGGACTCGTCGAGTAGCTTCGACTGCACTCGGCGAATTCAAGGCAGAAACAGAAAAAATTTCTAATTAAATTTCTAAAATAGAAAACTATTAAAACTAATCCTAATAACTAAATTACCTAAAAATAACTTTGTGCAAGATAAATCTCACACAAAGAATCGATAAGACTAGAAATTAGTGCTAATTTTTGAACCGTTCCCCGGCAACAGCGCCAAAAACTTGATGTGTGTTTTCTCAACTAGTTTTAATCCTACTTCTAATTATAAAATTGACACACAAAGGTAGTGGACCTATCAATTGTGGTGTAGTTAAAAAGGTAGGGTATCGAACTTAGGGAACGGAAAATTAAAGCTAAAAACTAGAATTAACTAAAAACAAGTAATAGAAAATAGGGGTTTCTCTAGTTTTGCAAGACTAGAAACTTAACTACTCAACTAAAAGCTGAAAACACGTAAAA
Organism: Lactuca serriola; assembly: GCF_051521515.1. Lineage (NCBI taxonomy): Eukaryota > Viridiplantae > Streptophyta > Magnoliopsida > Asterales > Asteraceae > Lactuca > Lactuca serriola. Next base: position 77,812,893 of record NC_136409.1, read on the forward strand.
ACAAACTAAATTAAATGATCAAAAAGGGTTTCTGTTTAGGTTCAACTCATTTACTCTTATGGTTAATTTTTGTGATAATATAATAGATTAATTGTTATTGGTTACCGACTCTGGTGATTAGATTTGCATTCACTATTATTAATCCTTAGAAAACATACCAATTCAAACAATGGCAAGCTGATTAAGCTAATAGATTTCATAGGTTAATTATTTGGGTTAAACAAGACTTGTAGCTAGCTAATTAAATTTGGTGATTCAATTAACCTCTTGTTGATGGTGTATCACACAAGCTCACACATTAATTTACCCATTATCTAATCAATCCTACTTTCATGTTCATTATTCCTAGGCATATAGTATTGTGTTCACATAAATTATATAAGATAAGCAATTAAGAGATGTTCATGCAGCTTAATCACTTAGCAATTAACTGAAAACAATTATGGTTAATGCATACGGGTCTTTAACAAGCTTGATTTAACAATATCACCAACTAACAATTAATCAAAAGAGTAAATTAAACCATAGGAGAAAATTGTTTCCCCCAAACAGAAACTAGCGAAATTAGTTCATGATTTTAGTGTATGAAAGCTCAAAAACGAATTCAAATAATCCTAACATAATTCTATTCAAAGGAAAAGTGGAAAATTAAACCTAAAGTGCCTTAATCTCTTAAGAATGAAGGATTAGGGATCTTCAATGTTTTCCAGAGCTCCAAGGACTTCCTTGATCGCCAAGTGTTCCACCAAAAATCCAGAGAGAGTCCTCAATTCGGGTTTGTGAAGTCTATTTATAATTTTCTCAAAACAGGGGCTACTCGTTGAGTCCCCCTTGAGGAATCCGTATACGGCAAGGACTCTACGTGTCGCTTCGCGAATCTTCGTGTCTTCTCGTCGAGTAGACAACCCTACTCACTGAGTAGCTTCAGAATTAAGCCTTTTTCTTCTTTCTTTCGTTCCCGAGCTTCCGTTCATATCTCCTGCTTCCTTTTGCTTCCGAGCTTCTTTTTTGGACTGAAAATATAATTTGAACAATATTAAGTATCTTTTGTCCATAATATGCAATTAATCAGCCAATAAATGATAAAAATCCAACATAAAAATATAGCTAAATAAGCAAATATCAGTGCCCCTGGTTCAGGTCCAGTGACAACATCGGAAAGGGTTCGAGCTGACTTAGGAGCCGGAGTCAAAGATGCGGCAGCAGCATCCGGAGTTGTTTACGGCATGAGACTTCGAGGGCGAAGTCTGGTTCTAGTATGGGAGAATTGTAACATCCTGAAATTCAGGTATATTTATCTAACCCTTCTTCCTTTCCAAGTTGTCAATTTTAGCTCCTAAAGAAAATCAATTGTGCCATTGAGTACGCTGCGTGTACTTATGCGCTTGCAATGGACGCGGACCCGGTTGGGTATGCTGGGTGTACCCAAGGTTACGCCGGGCGTAACCGGCCCAGATGCAAAATGTAACATCCCAAGTTCAGAAGCAAGAAGTTGAAGGGTGCTAAGTGAAAATAAAGGAAGGGACTCAGCGAGTACGTCTCTTGACTTGTCGAGTCGAAACGGGTGCTAGGCACAGGGATAAATGGCCTGACTCGGCGAGTCGGCGGCTGGATTCGACGAGTCAGTACTGGACGAGGAAAAACCCTAATCTTCGGGGTTACACCCTATTTAAGGGACTTAATGTCCTTCACTCAGCTCCCTTATCCCCCTTTGAGATCTAGAAACCCTAAAATCATGAGTGAGAGCCCTTGGAAGAAAATTGGAGCTTAGATAAGTGTTTTGTGAAGACATCTTGAAGATCAATAAGCTTGGATCAAGGGGATTTGTACAGATTCAGATTACTCTTCAGAATTAGGTCGTTTTGGAGGTAATGAATCGTTATCCTTAGCCTTATCCTTTCTAGATCCATCTTTCAGGGAGTTTTAGAGTTTGTTTAGAGATATTATGATAAGATCTTGGCGTATAAGTTACATCTGGAGTTGAAACTCCTGATCTGAGCTCTATTTGGATCAAAGATGTAGAAAGCCCTTTTGGTTGTTATGCAAATGCCATTCCCCAAGAGTTAAGTTCCTTTCTAGCTTGGTTTTTGGTATTATGGGACATGGAGCATGTAAAGGTAGCAACTTTATGTTGCTAATGGACTTTAGAGACCAAGATCTATTGTTTAGAGCAAAGGAGTAGCTCTATGACTCGAGATTATGGGAATGCATGTATGGACTCAGCGAGTCTGGGAGATGACTCGGCGAGTTGGGCTAGGGATCAGAATTTAAGTCACGTAGTAACTCGGCGAGTCGCATAAATGACTCGACGAGTCATATGATGATGAGTTTGGACTCGATGATTTGAAGAACAACTCGGCGAGTCTGATGAAGATTGTCGTGGACTCGGTGAGTGTTTTCTTGGACTCGGCGAGTCATGACGCATAACCCCAAGCTCTTTTGGTTAAAGTTTTGGATTAGTGAGTCGGTTGGTGACTCAATGAGTTGGGCAGGATGGGACTCAGAGATCGTTGGACTCGACGAGTCTTGGTGCGACTCGGCGAGTTAAGTCGTGTTATGAGAGTTTTCTGAGTATGAGAACTCGGCGAGTCAACGGGTTGACTCGGTGAGTAGAGTCAATCAGGAAGGTTGACTTTGGCCAGGACTTTGACTTTGACCTGTTTGACCTTCAGGGGTGTTATGGTATTTTGAGTATTTACGTCTTGGTCCATTAATGGCATCAGGTGTTGGAGTTTGGAGCAGTGCTTCGGGTCAGTGTTTTCGTGGTTCGATTCGGCAGTTGCAAGGTGAGTTATCCTCACTATATCAACAGGGTCTATGGCACCAAGGCCGACCCTTTATCGGATGGGAATCTGAGTATTTGTTTGATATGTTTTGAGTTGCTAGATCTGCATCCTGGTTTTAAGATGGTGTTATGTTAGTGACCTGGTTAATGTCAGTATCCTGGTATGTAGGGTAATGTTATGTTAGTGACCAGTTAGGTCGGTATCCTAGTTAGGATGTTGCTATGTTGCATGATCTGATAGATTCGTTTGTTTGGCTGAGGATTGTTATGTGATTAACTGTTTTATGTGCACATGGTTGTTTGAATGGGGTTGGGTTGAGGCGGATCCTGCTTTGTGCTGTAGGCCAACATACCAAGGGCGGATCGGATATCCCGAAGGCCCAACAAGCGGTTCGGATGACGTGCTGAGGCTCGGAGGTGGACCAGGCCGACTGAAGGCCCGGTGTGGGCGGACCAGTCATACTGAGAGAGTGGACCAGGTGGATTAAAGGCCCAATGTTGGCGGACCAATCACACTGTAAACTCGATATACATGATTAGACTCGGAGGGTGGACCAGGTGGACTGAAGGCCCGGTGCGGGCGGACCAGTCACACTGTAGGCCCGATGTGCATAGTTGTTCTGTATTGTGATATGATATGCGTATGGTTATATATGGTTGGTATTTTGGGGGTAACTCACTAAGCTTATGGGCTTATAGTTGTAGTGTTTTGGTTTCAGGTACTTCAGGAGATCGTGGCAAGGAGAAGGTGTGACCGTACCGCTCCTCATACTTCACGGTTTGTGATCTAGTTCTGGGGATACTCTGATGTTTAAACTTTTTTGAAAACAAATTGTAATAACTTAATGGCTTTTGGATGAATTAACATGTTTAAAATGGTGCAAATTTTTATGAGTGTTAGAAGTTGGTATCATAGCCTTGGTTTGAGTGAATTGGAGGAACATTCGTGTGAATCCAGTCTCAAATCAAGGAGGGATTTTCAAAATAGTTTTCAAAAGGTTTTTCAAAATAAGTAAAGGAGGATGCAGAGGGTACGATCAGCCAAAGCCAGTAAGTAGACCCCAAAATACCACACAAGTTATTTGATTATGTGATATGTTAGTACAACATGCTATTACTAGGCTATGGATCTTCAGGAAATGCATGATAGAATTGCCTGATTATAATGATACCTGCTAGCCTAGGGTTTCCTTTGTATGAAATTGACATCATTACTATAGTTATTTAGGGTATGCATCATGGTTACACATAATTAAGATCTTATAGCCTGAGAATGTCTGATTTAGCCTTATGTTCCGTTCTTGTATGATTGGGGGCTTAGGGTAGGATTAGATATTCGAAAGTCTATAGAGTCTAGCATTATGTATGACTAACATACACTAGTGCTGCAGGGTTGGTGGAAGTTTCATGAATGGGTGGGTTGTGAGGGACCTGTAGGTCGTTTTGAGATAGATGTGCTCCTTTAGAAGTGAGGATTGAGTGTTCGTTATGTATATGTTGTTATGGTGTTGTGGTGATACTTGATACAAATATGGGTATGTGTGGAAGGTAGTATGGGCTCATACTACTGAAAGTACAGGACCCATACGCGTATCAAGGAAGTCACAACCCCTAGGGTTTTGTTGGGATTTAGTCTTCGGGGTTATTATGAGTAATGCCTTATGTTCTCATGGTGTATTTTCAGTATGGTGGTTACGAGATGTTTTGGGGCAGGATCCGGTTCGGGATCGGGATCAAGATCAGGAGAGGGTGGTCAGGACGGACCGGTACCACCCGAAGTCATTGGTCAGATGAGTACGGATGAGTTAGATGCCAGGATTCATGAGATCCTGCATGATGAGGTTGCTGCTATGTTCCGGGCTGAATTGTTGGAGATGTTTGGGTCTATCAAGACCGCCATGGTTGAGTACTTTGATGAGCGCTATGCAGCTCTTACGGAGATGGCTGCTGTGACAACTATAGCGGCTGTAGCAGCAGCAGGTGGAGGAACCGGTCGAGGTTTTCAGTATTGGGACTTCGATAATACGAAACCCCTACCTTTGATGGAGTTCAGGATCCTATCATTTCTATGAGATGGTTGTCAGATGTGGAGGGTTGTTTTTTTCATGTGTTCATGCCCTGCGGGTTAGAGAGTGAGGTGTGCTCTGAACCTTTTGAGGCTCAGAGCGAAGGATTGGTGGAAGTTGACTACAGGATCTTATTCTGATACGCAGCGGGCTGCGGTTATGTGAGATCAGTTCCAGGAAATGTTCAGTACTCGTTATGTTCTGCAGGTTGAGAGAGAGAGAGAGGTTGGCACATGAGTTCCTGGAGCTGAAGCAGGATTCAGATTCGGTGACGGAATCACCAGGATGTTCACGGAGAGGGCAATGTTCTGCCCTGAGTGAAGAGAATTGTAATCGATATTTAGAAAGTAATCATGATTATATGAATGAAAAGTAAGAACACAAGGAGTAAATATTAATTAGATCTTATATTGATGAGGAAACTGATTACAGACTTAAGCAGAGAAACATGTGAATGACTAGTGAATCACTCGTTGAATCAATCGTTACTCTACTTCTAACCTCAGTCCCTATTTATAGGAAACATGAGTGTACAAAAAATATACTAAGTCCTTAACAATACGCTTCGCACAAATGAATACTTAGTAAAATAATTAATATGCGAAACTAAGAACAGACACTTCAACTTTTACAATTTCTAGACTCTACATTCTCCCCCTTTGTAAATGGTCGAAGCTATTCAGTCTGTGAGATTCTGAACAGCTGAGTGCATTGTTCTTCGGACTTCTGAATACCAAGTGATGATCTTTTTAAGCTCCTTCCTGTCTCCTTCATTATTCTTTGTGCAATTATTCATACGAACAATGAAATTCGTATATTGCGAAGTGGTGTATCTTTTAATCTCTGAGACTTGAAACAAAAATCTTTTAGGCTTCCCCTTGGTGTCTTTGCCTGCGAAAACCATGCCAAAAGGTTTAAGGTATATTTCCCCATCTACATACTTCTTCAATTATGTTTGAGGCAATGTTGATTCCCAAGGAACTGTGACTTTTCTTCCAAGGCTTGATGTGAGTTCTTCATCAGTTAACACCAAGCAATCATAGTAGTTATCTATGAATATATTGATATGTGCGAAACCAAATCTGAACACATCAGTATCATATCCTTTGAGCTTTTTTTCTTCCCTGTCTTTCAGGATAAGAGCCACTTGAATGAGATCATTTAGATTCATTAAGGGAAAGTCAGCAATGGTAAAATCGAAAGGCTTGTTATCTGCTCAGACAACGAAGTATCGAAAATTTTGAAGCATGTTCTCGAACATTTCATCCTTCTTGATAGTTAGCACTTTCTTTATCTTCATCAGAGACCAAACTTCATCTTGATCCTTCGAAAGTACAGCATGAAATCTGATTTTCATGTAGGTGTATTCATCAGCATTTTCAAACTTTTCACTGATCTTGTACTGCGCTGTGATAAACATCATTTCATTTATCGGGAAGTCAAGTTGGCATCTGTCTGAATTCGCAACATCATAACTTCTTCTAGGCTTTTTCTCAAAATCGTACAAGTGATTTCCCAAGACTTTGGATTCGATGGTTTCGAATGAGTACAACTTCGCAGGATCACCCTTGTTCCAAGTTGGTGGATCATTTGCTCTTTGCCTTAGAATGCTCTGAATCTGTCTTTGTTTTTCCATTTCAGCTTCAGCCTCTGCTTTCTTTTCTTCTTTCTAATTTCATAAGCCACCTCTTTACCTTTTTCAGTATTCACTGTTTGAGGTTTCGCACTCGAACTCCCTCCTTCTGTTGAACCAATTATAATTCCCTTAGGAATTGGCTTTGTAAATGGCTTTGTTGTTACTATTGTTGAAGGAATTGGTTTCGTGAGTACAGGCAAAGTTATTTTAAGTTGAGTCAAATGTAGCTTTCCAACGGTTTTCGCATCATCCCCTTTACTTCCTTTTCTTTCTCCCCCATGCACCCCTGTGAAAGCAGGTGGGGCATTCTTCGGTAAAACGAAAGTAAAATTTGTGATTGTTGCCAATACCTTCTGAATAGCTTGCTCCAAAGTATTGACTTTAAGCGTTAAGAATTCTGGAGTAAGAATTGATTGTTGAGAAGGCTTCGAAACAGAACTTTTTAATTCAGTCACCAACTGAATTAGTTTTGCGAACTGATCCTTATCTTCTTTGTGCTTGGCTTCGATAATTGAAGCAGGTGACTGATAATCAGTGACAATCTTGGTAAGTGCTTTAGCAACAACATCAACACGTTTTTTCACTTCCAAGTTTTGCGAATTAAGATCTTGAATTTATTTTGCAATCTCCTTCTTTAACTCCTAAACCTTGAAGTTGACATCTTCCCTAACCTTCTTCACATCTTGTACAAAAAGAACATATCGTTCTTTTGTAGCAGTTGTCAGATCTTTTACAACACCATCAAAAGATTTCCCTTAAGCTTGAATGCGAAGCTCATTATTTTTATCAGAGTCATCAACATTCGTAGCTATCCTTTTCTCTGCAGCTTTGATCATTGTTTCAACCTCCAAACCCGATACAGAAGACTTTGTACCAGAATTAGCTTGTGATTGAAGGATTGCATTCAACTTTCGATTCAGGATTTTAAATTGCTTACCTGACATAAGCATATGATCAGGGATTTCCTCCTCCTCTGAATCAAAGTGTAAAGCTTCAAATGTTCCTCCAAAACCTCCTCCTTCGGTTTCTTCATCAGACTGAGCTTGCGAAGATATAGGTTGTGGTGTTTCAGGGGATTGTGAGGGAAACAATGTACTGAAGGGATTTTGTAAAGGATGATCAAAGATTGATGATGTGGTTATATTTGTATTCGGGAGAAGGAATGGTGGTAATGAAGTAGATAAGTTCTCAGATGAAATGGGTAATGAAGTAGATAAAATGATTGGCATTGTAGTTTTGACAATCGTTATAGGTGCCCCCGTATCAGATACGTTAACAACCATATCAGAAGTAGGTACCTCCTCATGAATTGATTTGGTAGTGACTACTTTGAGTGGAATGGTTGTTGTAGTGGAAATTTACGAAGTAATGGGAAGAGAGATATTTACCATTGATGAAGTTGAAATAGGTGGAGTCTTAGGAACCACTTCATCATCTGATGACTCATTGCCAATAATCATCTTCCTTTTCTTGTACAGCTTCTTAGTGAGATGCTTCGCAACATCTTGATCTCTTCTTTTCTTTGACATAAGAGAAATAGGAGCCGAAATTTCTCTAAACATAGCCCCTTACTACTCACTTCAGTTTTGTGAATAGTAGGAGAGGCAGTCTTCTTATGTGACAACTTGCGAAGCTTCTTTAGGACCCCTGACTTAGTCGGTATGATCTCCTTCGCAGGTTTGGTAGAAGACTAAACTTTCTCAACCTCTTCAGCCTTTGATACTTTTGGAGATTCGTGTTTTTCCTCCTTTTTAGTCTTCTTCTTCTTCTTGTATGACTCACCACTGACTTCAACTAGCACTCCAGTTCGCACATTAGGATCAAAAGTCTTCATGTATCGAACTAACACCTTGTAAGTAGAGGAAACTTTGTGAAGCATTGCATCAGGAATTCTTGCAACACTTGTGAAGATATTTGCATCATCTTCAACAACTTTGGGAAAGTGGTACAAAGAGAACTCGGCGACATCTCCTCCTTCAGGAACTTGAATTCCTTCTTTCGCATATACCTTTTCCAAAATTAAACTCCAGTAACTTGCACAAGAAATCCCCTTATCCACACTGGTGTATTCTAAGCTTTTGTTGAACTCCTTCCAAAGCTGAGTTCCATAATCAACACTTAGATCATAGTAAAGTCCCATAACCATTGCATAAACCTCCATTCTTCCCCTGTCTAGACCGACACTCCTTCCAGTCAAGCATCGTAGAAAGATTCCAAACAAGAAGTTCCAAATACATGGTAAGCTTGATTTCCTGAAATCACTTATCTTTTCAAAAGTGGGTTGATGTCCCATCTCATTGAACATGAAGATAATTTGTGAGTTGATTGGCTTAAAGAACGGTGGGTTATGAGGAATGTTCAAGAAGTCGATGAACATGTTCTTGGTAAGACGAACCCTCTTGGTATTCACCAGGTTAAAGGTTATCACATATGTTGCATAGTTGTACGACGCAGTTGATGCCGCCATTGACAACCAAGTCATAGGAACTGGGAATGAATTGAACATAGCAGTTGACAATGCTGATCTTTTCAGTGAAACGATCAACATCTTCAATTCGTCTGGGTAAGATGAGACATTGGGATCAACTTGGAAATTTGTGCTTTGAATCTTCATGAGGGACTGTGAAATAACTTCTTCTGTGTTTGATTGAGTAGCAGCCATTGTTAATCTGAGAAATTTCTTGAAAGGAAGATTAGGGCTTTTTGTTCGTCTGAGAATTTTGAATCACGTAATGATTCTCAGAAAAGATTATCCCTTTTATATGTTAATCCCAAAGATGAACCGTTTCCAAAAATAGAGTAGGCTACGTGTTCCTCGAAACGTGCAATCAATAACCGTTGTAATGATCATGCCCCATAAAGTGCCTTGAAACTAGGGCCAACGGTTACTGGAAACTGTTCATGAGTACAGCTGTGTGAAAGAAGACTCTTCGGTATCAAGGTTGGGCTCTTTCGTTTATGGGATTTTAAACGAAGTCATTTACCAGTCTTGCGAAATCTTCAGCCTAAGTTGGTATTACTTAGAACCTCAAGGATTTCGTGAGTGCATGTGATTCAAAGAAATGAGATAAGAAACAAGTTAATTTTTTTTTTGGGATTCTGTGATGTCAAAATTTATTGACATAAAGCAGTAAAACCCCGGGCAAAGGTTACTTCATTAATTACCAAGAGAGGTAATCAACTACTTTCGCATTTTCCCGTGACATACAATCGAATACTTATAGAGAAGTATCGAAGGGCTTCTTTTATAGGCTTACTATGGTGGTTTGCGAATTTCGTTACATATCATCCTAAACATAAGGTGAGTAATTGTAACCGAAATTACCTGTTTGAACATTGTGTTCAGGGACAAGACAGCTTTGGATTATTTTTGAAAAGTGACAAGAATTTCAGATATATACTCACAAGGAAATTATATTCAAAAAAATTTTTAAGTGTTGGACCCTGCTGGGAAACAAACTTCATGGGCTTCGAAAATTTGATCAGGATCACTCATAAGAATGAATATAATTTGGAGTATATGAAATATCAGATACAGAAAAAAGTGTTTCGTAAAAATCTGGAACATAGCTCCCCGTCAATTCCTTTATTTGCGAAGTTTGTGTGTTTCACTTATTTCACGGACTCATGAAACAAGATCATTAACACAGAATGATGACATGTCTAAATCACGATAGGTTTGATCAAGTGACCGCATGGACATGTGTCTTTGTGTGTGATCGTGTTAAGAAATTTTGTGATGAAAAAGATTGGTTATAAGATCAAATGTACCTCTGTTATTTGTGGACCAAACAGAAAACTCTTTACTCATTTGAGAAGAGTAAGGTAGCTCTTTTGACTAATGCGAATATAAGTCTGATTGGGAAGAAATTTTCAAAAGATAATTTCATTAAGGCTTTTGTTTCTCACACATAGAGTCATATGAGGCTTGGGTCAACATGTTGCAGCATGCTTCTAGGGACATCCTAACTAATACATAGTTGAAAGAAATGATACCTTACCATAGAAACATAAGTATGACCTCTTCGCATTTTGCTCTTGGCTAATACTGAAAGTACACAAAACTTAAAGAACAAAGTTCAAAGAAAAATATTTTTGTGATTTTGTATTTTTCAAATATAAAAGAACAAAAACGAAATCTAATTTTAACAATCTTAAGAAAATATTTTTGAGTTTTATATTTTTCGAAAATGAAAGACAAAATAAAAGAAAATCTTTTTGTTGTTTTTGAATTTTTCAAAAAATAGACAAACAAAAGAAAATATTTTTGGTTTTTCGTGTTTTTCGCAAAGCAGAAAAGAACAAAATTAAATTGAACTTCAGTTACCAAATGTGTGAATGCGAAGCCGCTTAACGCACAGTAACTTCTAAATGATTCTGATTCAGAGCTGCTGAATGGACCTTTCATTCTTAAGTGATTGATTTTGGCACTGAATTCGCATCGATCATCCCTAAACCTGCTAAAATTCTCACAAATGATTTTTCATCAAGAGGTTTAGTAAAAATATCAGCAAGTTGTTCAGTGGTTTTAACAAAATGTACTTCGATATTCCCATCTTCCACATGATCTTTGATAAAATGATATCGAAGAGCAATATGTTTTGTCTTTGAGTGTTGTACTGGATTATGACAAATGCGAATTGCACTTTGAGAATCACAATACAAGGGAATCTTTTTCATATTTATAGCATAATCACGAAGTTGATTCTGAATCCAAATGATTTGCGAAGTGCAAGTAGCAGCTGAAATATATTCAGCTTCAGCAGTTGATATAGCAACACAAGTTTGCTTCTTCGACTGCCAACTCACCAATTTTCCATCCAATAGTTGACATCCACCACTTGTACTTTTTCTATCCAAAGTACATCCTCCTAGATCAGAATCTGAAAAAGCTTGAATGAAGAATCCCGATTTTGAAGGATACCAAAGTCCTAACGAAATTGACCCCTTAAGATAGCAAAAAATATTTTTCACTGCAGTTAAGTGAGGTTCTCTGGGATTAGCCTGATACCTAGCACAATTGCATACTGAAAACATAATATCAGGTCTACTTGTAGTTAAGTACAATAAAGACCCTATCATGCTTCGATAAAGTGTTAAATCAACAGCAGGAGTATCTAACGAAGGAGTTAGTGTTGTTCCCACTGCCATTGGTACTATAAGCTTCGTGCTGTTTGTCATTCCAAACTTTTCGAGCAGATTCTTTGTATATTTTTCTTGGTTGATTAAAATTCCATTCCTGTTCTGTCTTATATTTAAACAAAGAAAATTATTAATTTTTCCCATCATACTCATTTCAAATTGACTCTTCATGAGATTTTCAAATTCAGTAGACAATGTTGGGTCGGTTGAGCCAAAAATAATATCATCAACATAAATTTGAACAAGCATAAGATGATTCCCAACTTTCTTGCGAAATACTGTGGGGTCAACTGATCCTTGTTTAAATTTAGATTGTTTCAAAAAATTTGTAAGTGTTGTGTACCAGGCTCTTGGTGCTTGTTTTAACCCATAAACTGCTTTGTCTAGTATGTAAACATGATCAGGATGTTCTTCATTTATAAATCCTGATGGTTGTTTAACAGAAACTGTTTCTTCTAGTTCTCCATTTAAGAATGCACACTTAACGTCCATTTGAAAAACATCGAAATCTTTGTAAGCTGCATAAGCTAAAAATATGCGAACTGCTTCGAGTCTTGCGACAGGAGCAAATGTTTCTTCATAGTCTATTCCTTCTTATTGCGAATAGCCTTTAACAACTAGTCTAGCTTTATTTCGAATAATATTGCCATCTTTGTCGGTTTTATTTTTGAAAATCCATTTTAATCCGACAATCGAAACATTAGAAGGTTTAAGAATTAATCTCCAAACCTAGTTTCGTTCAAACTCAGCCAGTTCAGATTGCATAGCAACAACCCAATCTGAGTGTTCCATAGCATTCTTTACTGTCTTTGGCTCTATTTTCAAAATAAAAACATTAAACATACATAATTCTTGGTTCGCATTCAGTACCTCATTTTTCGCACGAATTTGAGCTCTTGTCAACACACCATCTTGTGGATTCCCAATCACCTGTTCTTTAGGATGATTCCTTGTCCATTTCTCAAGTGGTGGAAAATCAGGATTGAATTCCAATGGTACATCTTCGTATATATCTTCATTTTCAGATCCTGCAACAGAAAAATTATCATTTAATTCATGAAATTCATCATTTTCATCAAGATTAATTGTCTCTGTTTCATAATGCTCCCCCTCAACATGATGTTCATCTTGATGCTCCTCCTCAAAATGATATTCCTGTTGATCATTTAAAGGTAATTGCGAATGCTCCACCTTAACTTGATGACTCATAGTCTCATTCTCCCCCTCGGAAGTTTGCTCTCCCTGTATATTTGTGGTCGTATGCTCCCCCTCCATACGAACTTCAGGCACACTTTCGCAAGATATTGAATTCGTATTAAGTGTTGAATCATCAGTATGTTTTGAGGATTCTGATGTTTGATTATCAGGAGCATGAACTTCCGTATCAATTGCCCTGTCAGGAATTCCGAAAATTAAATCATAATCAAAATCATTGATATCTGAATTTTCTATTTGAGTATCTGAATCAACAAGAATTGATTTATTTTCAAATTTACTATCCGTTTGTTTAAGATAGTAATCATCGAAGGTTAAGTTGAAAGTTTCTTCAACTTTTCTTGTTCACTTGTTTAACACCCTATATGCAACTGAATTTTGCGAATATCCTAAGAATATGCCTTCATCAGCTTTCACTTGGAACTTGGTCAAATTATCTTTTAGATTCATTATAAAACACTTGCAACCAAAAACATGGAAAAATTTTACATTAGGTTTTCGATTGTTGAGTCTTCGATGAATAAATTAACGATTCTGAGTAAAACATGCAGTCGACACAGCTTCAGCCCAAAGATATTGAGGTAAGTTCGCATATCTTAGCATGGTCCTTGCCGCTTCACATAGAGACCTATTTCTTCTTTCAACAACACCATTTTGTTGTGGAGTATATGGTGATGAGAAATTATGCGAAATGTCTTTGGCTGTGAGAAATGAATCCAGCGTTTGATTTTTAAACTCAGAACCGTTGTCACTTTTAATTCTGCGAACATTCTTTTTAAGACTCATCTCAATATTTTTGATAAAATCAATCATCGTTTGAGCAACTTCAGATTTTAACCTGAGAAAGAATACCCATGTAAATCGAGAAAAATCATCAACAATAACTAAAATGTATCGCTTTTTATTGATTATAGCAACAGTCGACGGTCCACATAAGTCAATGTGAAGAAGTTCCAACGGTTCCATGATTTTTGAATCTATCACAATTGGATGACCTTTTCTATGTTGTTTTCCTTGTTCGCAAGCTGCACACAAAGTATCATTGTCAAATTTCAGTACAGATAAACCTCGAACCAAATCTTCAGTGACAAGCTTGTTAATATTGTGAAAATTCAAATGAGACAATCTTCTATGCCAAAGCCAGCTAATATCATTAGAGGCCTTCGACAATAGACACACTGCAGGTTTGCCCACAATTGGTTTGATGTCGAGTGTGAACATGTATCCATATCTTTTGGGTTTGAGAAGTACTTCATTTGTCTCTACTTTCGAAATGATACTTCCTTCTTCATTGAACACAACCTGATTTCCAGTACCCACAACAAATTGCGAAACACTAATCAAGTTATGTTGAAGACCTTCGACATAAGCAACCCGGTTAACTGTGAATTGTCCATTTGTGACTTTTCCATAACCTTTCACTTGACACTTGTGATTGTTTCCAAATTTGACTACTCCAGCATTTTCCAAGCTTCTATAATCTCGCAAGTTTTCCTTTCTTCCAGTCATGTGACGAGAGCAACCACTATCAATATACCATTTCGCATCATATTGCTCGTCACATATCACCTGCCTTTAATGAAAGAATTTAGTAACCCAAGACTTGTTGGGTCCATCATTAGTAGCATTGAACAAATTCTTTGAATTTAAAAACCACGTTTTCACTTTTTCTGTGACAGTATCGATTAAATCAACATCATCAGATCTAGATATTGAAATATAGTTGTTTGATAATTTTGGATTTCCATTGACTTTCACCTCATCCTTCACAACCTTCGCAACTTTCACAACTGGTTTCCACTTTTGTACTGGAACTTGCGAATCATGAGATGATGAACTACCAGTAGAGGACTCATTCACAAATTTGTCGAATGCAGTCTTTATCTGTTGCTTTGAAAACTTTCCATTTTGGTATTGTTTTCCTTGACCTTCAAGCAATTGTTGATTGTATATACATCAGATTTTCCTTTTGTATATGAAACTTTGGTTGGTTTTGTGATCGAAGGATTTGGAAAATTTGGTTGTTTGGGTGAAAATTTTGGTTTTGTTTGAGTTTTGACATTCAAAGTTGGTGAATTATTCGTTAATTTTCTAACATTTTGAAACTTACGATCATTCACAAAATTTTGCGAAGTCTCAAATTTTCTAATGTTGTCAAATTTTCGAACAGATTCATCTTTATTTTTCATTGAATTTTTGTCAACAGAATATATTGGTTTGTGAAAACTTGTATAATTTTGTTTGTTTGTTCTTTGAAATTTTGATGGTTTTGTTCTTGAAATTTGTGCTTTCGCAACTTTAGGTTTATCATTAGACACAACTTGCCAAAAGATTGTTTTTCTTGCTTTTCTTTTTGAAACATTGTTTTCTTTTGAATACTTTCCAACCATCAACTTAAATTCATAAGAATTCAATTTCACTTCCATCTTTGGTTTTTCATCTTTTTCAAAAACTTTGTTTTCTTTTTCACTTTTAACCATCCATTTTTGTGATGATTTTTGGCATTGAAAAACATACGAGTTCTGAGTTAAATTGTTTTCTAGCGTATTTTGATTTGCAAACAAACCTTCGGTGGTTGACCTTTTGTTGTCATTTTCAACCATTTTGTTGAATTCAGGCTTGATTTTCTCAACATTTCCAGTTGTGACGAAGACTTGATTTGGAAAAACCATATTATCAGTACATGTAAAATTCGGATAGACCACAGTGTTGGTTTCCAAATAATGTGCACCTTTGTCATTAAGAACTTTGTCGAATTCTTTTGTATCACCAAACACTTGATTAACAACAACACGTTGAGGTGATTCATGCGAATATTTCACTTCTTCTTCGTCTTCATCAGTGTCATCTGACTTATAGCTTTCAACTTCCACATTGTCAAAGTCACAAGTTTACGAAGTAGAGGGTTTATCATTTTCATCCTTTACTATCGAATCAACTATAATTTCTTTACCTTTGACCTTAGATGTTATATTAATGATAGACAGTTGAGAACAATCAACCTCTTCTTCCTCTTCGATCTCACTGATTTCACTCACATTATTTGAATTGTCATTGACATCATCATAATTGTGTTGAGAATCAAGAGTTGAAGTTTCAATTTTCTTTAAGATTTTCACTTGTTCATTCATTGTCAAACTTTCATTAACAATATTAACCAATTCATTCACATTCAAAAATTCATCAATTTTGACAATACCATATGCGAATCTATCATCAGGTATTTTGTCAAATTGAGCAATAGTATTCTCGCAGTCATAAGAAACAACATCAACTTTTTCACGTTCAAATTCAAGAAAAGGTAATAGTTTCCATTGTTGTTCTTTGCTTATCTCAGATGAAAGATGTAAAGCTGTTAACTTCGCATATAAACGTTTAGCAGAGTTACAATAAATGTTTCGTTGTGCTAGTAACAACCTAACTTCTTTATCAAGATTGTCCCTATCACAATTTACATTTGTCATTTGTAATTCAAGTTTATCTACTCTGCTTCGTTTTATTTTTAAATGTCTTCTTGTCTCAACTAGTTGCGATTTTAGATTTTGTGCTTCTGTACTAGCAGACACAATAACAGAATCAAAATAAGCAACAGTATCATCAAATGAAGTTATTTCGGCATCATAAGCAGATAAAGGAATATTAAAGGATTCAAGAATAGCACGTACCTTAGCGGTCATTGGAGATTTATCGGTGGTCTTGGACACAAAGCACCGTCCAGAAACATTCTCTTCGCAATTTTCTTCATAACTTGCGAACATTGCACCATGAGTTGGGTGCCTCATCTCTTCATCATCAGATCCTGAAGACTAGATCTGATAAGTTCCACTTTCTTCTTCTTCAGACTCTCCTTTCGCAACCAAATAAAATCCTTTCGCCTTCTCACGCACCTCCTCAAGCTTCTCTGAGTAGTAGGCTTCGTCTTTGATTTTTCTCTTCTTCTCCTCTTTCTTCCTTAACACGCAATCAGCTGCGAAATGATTCGCACCATTGCAGTAATGACAATCAATTCCAGAGTCACATTTTAGTTTCTTCTCTGCTTTCGCATCTTTCTGCTTTTCTTCAACCTTCTCAAATTTCTTCTTCTCCTCACCTCCAGCTTTTATGAAACCACTCTTCGCATCAGTTTGCTTTCCTTTTGGATTGAAAGGCTTTTTGAAAAATTTCTTAACTCTGTTGTTTGAATAAAAAGCAACTGCTTCATCATCCGAATTCATTAAGAAACCTTCATTGTCTGATTCTTCCTTCTCACCAGCATCAATTTCAGTAACCTTCGAAACTAAAGCCAATGGACCTCCTAAACTCTGTTTCGATTCTTCGAACATTTCTATAACTTCACTTTCATGTGTTTTCAGCTGGTTGTAGAGATCATTCAATGTGGAAGTATCAAAACTTTGTTGGTTCTTTATCATCATACTCACACTACGCCACTCCTTGCGAAGACCCATGATGAATGTCAGATTGAATTCCATGAGAGATCTTGTGATTCCATACCTGCTGCAACGATAAACAAGCTCATTAGACGATCATAGTAGTTTTCAATTGTTTCAGCATCCTTTTGTCTGAATTCCTTAAGCTCAACAAGACATTGCTTAACGGAATTGATCTTTGTCTTCTCACTTCCTTGATACTTCTCTTTCAGAGTAATCCAAATTTCCTTGGCTGTTTTACAACTACAAATGTAATTGTAAACCACAGGAGGCAATGCACCTCTTAGCTCCCTCATACACCTTTTCTCATTCTTCTTCAGGCGATTCTGTTGTTCAGTAACATCGTTTGAAGAAGCAGATGCTCCAATTGATTGGACATTTCTAGGAGGTAGAACTTTTTTATTGATACAATTCCAAAGCTCTTCATCAATTCCATTTAAGTAATCCTCCATCCTATCAGCCCACTGATCATAGTACTCAGGGATTAACATTGTAATTTTGGTTGAAGAACCAAGCAAGTGAGAGAAAGAAGTCATGGTATTCATGTTGAAGTTCGCCATTGATGAACATGAGATTTTTTTCAGAAAAACTTGATGAATTTGTGAATTTATCAAATGAATTGATCACCGATTGCTAATCGATCACTCGAATAAACAATTCAAATGCAGAATCGATTCAAATCTGAAGATCAAGAGAGATTTTCAGAACCAAAATGCACGGAAATTTTTTGAGTAAAATCACTACTCAAAAAGCAAATGATTCTAAAACGAAAATCGGATCAATGTAGTTTGAATCCTGCTCTGATACCAATTGAAGAGAATTGTAATCAAGATTTAGAAAGCAATCTGATTATATGAATGAAAATTAAGAACACAAGGAGTAAATATTAATCAGATCTTATATTGATGAAGAAACTGATTATAGACTTAAGCAGAGAAACATGCGAATGACTAGTGATCACTCGTTGAATCAATCGTTACTCTACTTCTAACCTCAGTCCCTATTTATAGGAAACATGAGTGTACAAAAAATATACTAAGTCCTTAACAATACGCTTCTCACAAATGAAGACTTAGTAAAATAATTAATATGTGAAACTAAGAACAGGCACTTCGACTTTTACAATTTCTAGACTCTACACTGAGTTTGCTTCGGAACAGGCTTAGATGTCCCGATATCTGAGTATGCTCAAGAGGGATATCCAGCAGTTTGTGTCCACGCAGAGATGTGATACCTTGTTGGAGTTGCAGGAGCCCGCCAGGCGGCGTGAGTTAGAGATTGAGTCGCAGTTACTAGAGCAGAGGAAGGCCCTAGTGAAGTCGCAGTCGGCGCCGAAACGGTCCAAGACCATTGATTCTATGTTGGGAGGTCAGAGCAGCAGCACTTGTGAGAAGTATGGGAAGGTCCATACCGGAGTTTGTAGGTCCGGTGGTGCATGTCGTAAGTGTGGGAGAGAGGGGCATTTTGCTAGGGATTGCCGTTAGTCAGACCCGGTTTAGGATATGAGGATTTGTTATCACTGCCATCAGGTTGGACACTTGAGGGTCAACTGTCCATAGCTTGTTGCAAGACCGGTGCAGGCTCTAGCACCGGCCAATTTGAGGATTACTGGCGGGGTTCAGGGTGGAGTAGAGCCTCCGAGGGCTCAGGGACGCGCCTTCTAGCTTACAGCAAAGGAGGTCATGGCAGAGTCGGATGCAGCTGCAGGTATGTTTCTCTTTTGATATCTTGTTATCTTGTTGATTGTGTGGTATTGTAAATCTGTCCGTCTTCTTTTTCGCATGATTCATAGTATGATTGAGGATCTTGGTAGTTAGGAGTTGTAGTTGGTTAGCATCCAAGAGGATAGATGATTGGAAGGTAGGATATATGTTATCTTTGCTGGGTATGGCACTTGCGATGGGAGAAGTGTTCAGTTGGGATTCAGACACGTGGGGCAGGGAACAAACCATGGTTCCGGATAAGGTAGTTGGTCGATGTAAGGCTTGGGTTTAGGCCGTGGGAAAGTTCAGGGAATAGATCTGGAGTTCGGAACCCCTAGAGGGCTAGAACAGATTGCATGGGAAAGATTCCCGGGAAGAACGGTTCGGGGTGATGTACAACAATTTTGGGGCGGTCCGGATAGACTGAAAGCCGGTAGGCGTACCAGTCAAGCCGAAGGCTCGGAGAACGGTCCAGACAGGTTGAAGGCCTAGAAGGGCAGTCCAGACATGCTGAAGGTTCTGAGACTGGTCCAGATAGGCTGAAGGTCTGGGAAAGGCGGTCCAATCATGCTGAAGACTCTGTATGTATTAGTGGATCTGTATGCAGAGAATGAGTGAATATGTCGCCATGCAATAGCAATCGATAAGGTCTGGCCCTAAGAATTGGTCATGATGATGGAGCTGGTTGGAGGCCATGCACGGGCCTTGTTGGTTATGTGATTAGATTCGGAATATATGGGAGTTCGAGGATAGCAGTTGCTCTACATGGATAGTGTAGAGTGGAGTTTAGCATAGTGGCACTTATAGGTGTGGTAAGGGTTATTGAGTAGACTTCCTGGAAAGGAAACGTATGTAGCTCCTGGAAGGAGTGTGGATCCTCTTAAAGGAAGGCAATAGAGTAAATGGATGATCAAAAGTACTTCAGTTATTGCTAGTGAGCACTGAGATTGTACTGGATGTATGGAAGCACATACGGATTGGATGCCCATTGGGGTTGTGGAATGGTTAGCTCTGATGCTGAGTCAGAGGAGCTCGGAAGTGATGCAAGGGTAGATCCTTGGGTTCCGAATTATGGTTGTGGTCACGAGTTATGTATGTGGTGGCGTTCCATCCTGAGGGTGGCTGGATCATCGTAGGTGTGCCTGGTTTTCCAGCCCTAGACTGATTGGGCCAGGTACGATGTGTATGAGCATTATAGTTGGGTGTTCAGGAGGGTTGCTCGGGAGTTGTGAAATGTTCTATCGTGTCAGCGCGGTAAGGGATTTGATTCAGGGAGGAAACGGGATGAGTTTCCATCGGTGCAAGTTAATAGAAGTAGCTCCAGTTGGGCAAAAGATAGCGGGTTAATACTGGGTCAAGACCTGGTGGTTTAAAATGGTATCCGGTTTTTCGCAGGTGGTGAATGAATGTGTAAGATGGAAGTATGGTAGTGTCTTCAGGTGGCACTTAGTTGATGAGTGTTGTCATCAAAGAAAAAAAGCCAGTGGCCGGCTTAAAGTAGTTATCAGGACCCTGCAAGGGAAGAAATGGATTTTAGGGATTCAATAGCAGTATTTGAAGGAATCTGGTCTGGTTTGATATCAGTGGGCGCATTGTGGGAATATCATCCGGAAGTTTGTGTTGCCGCAGGCTTCGAGGACGAAGCCTAATTTAAGTGGGGGAGAATTGTAACATCCCAAGTTCAGAAGCAAGAAGTTGAAGGGTGCTAAGTGAAAATAAAGGAAGGGACTCGGCGAGTAGGTCTCTTGACTCGTCCAGTCGAAACGGGTGTCGGGTACGAGGATAAGTGGCCTGACTCGACGAGTCGGCGGCTGGACTCGACGAGTCAGTATTGGACGAGAAAAACCCTAATCTTCGGGGTTTCACCCTATTTAAAGGACATAATGTCCTCCCCTCAACTCCCTTAGCCCCCTTTGAGATCCAGAAACCCTAGAATCGTGAGTAAGAGCCCTTGGAAGCAAATTGGAGCTTAAATAAGTGTTTTGTGAAGAGATCTTGAAGATCAAGATGCTTGGATCAAGGGGATTTGTAGAGATTCAGATTACTCTTCAGAAGGAGGTCGTTTTTGAGGTAATGAATCATTATCATGTGCCTTCTCCTTTCTATATCCATCTTTCATGGAGTTTTAGAGTTT